>NC_132854.1:625000-1250000 GCF_048164855.1 Canis lupus baileyi | reverse complement strand
ACCAAATACTTTATTTTCCTTCTAGAGAAATCAATCATCTTTTCTTTTATAAATGAGTATACAAAATAGCATCTTTAATGACGTTCTTCCAAAATAAAACTTCTGAGTATAGGGACCTGTGGCCACTGCTCAGAGGCACTGCACACTGAAAAGGAACCTAACAACTCATATAATCGAAGTCTGAAGTCCCTATAGTGCTGCAAGTCTTCCCCACATGGGAAGTCACATCCTAGACACTGTACTCAGAACCTCTCATGGCCTAGTTGCTCTCTAACAAATGACTAGGAACCCAATTCATAAATACAATGAATTTGTAAGGGACAATTTGGTCCTTTAATGCCTAAAAAAATCTAACTTACACCAGAAATACCCCTTGGATCTTGTTACTCAGCACCCTGAAAATACATTTAATACATACTTCACATATAAGTGCTTGTGTTTTTATGGCTGTGGTTGACCTACAAATAAAGAATCTCAAAAGCAAAGCAACACTTGCACTGAGGTCCAATAACTACATAAACATAATACGTCTCTCACTAGGCTAATTTCACAGCAGACAACTTCATACACACAACCAAGAAAGGTTCTTCTGTGAGATTCTTTAGGATGGAAATGGAAGATCCACATTTGTAATTCTGTGCTGCCCTCTATGGGATGCTGGGAGAACTTCAAGCCTGATTTGAGCAAGGCAGGCTCTGGAAGAGACTCACCAAAAGGCTGAGCCATCTCCAACTCGCACTTATTCATCTGGAGGTGCTACAGTGAGAAGGGTTGTTAAAATGATTTTTTTTTAAAGTTTCTTTAAAAAAAAAATACCCTAAAACAGTTTCTTCACAATTGCAAATCACCTCCTTCAGCCTGCATTTCTAACTAATGCTACTGTATTTAAGTGACTAGGTCAAATTACCCATCTCATTTATTTCTCAAAGCTAAGGGTTCAAAGAAGTTAGTAGGAATCAGGACTTTCCAAAGCTCCTTTGTGTGGAATCTCTAATCACCACGAAGGTCCTCCTGCAGAGGCCATTAGCTGTCCATCATATGGCCAGGCAGGCAGCAATGACACCAGCACAGAGACCCCCCACCCCTGGGCAGCACAGGTAAGTGCACTACTCAGACTCAATCCCTGTGACCCCAGGAAGCAAGCGCTGCTGTCCCACCCCAGATGAGGGAACTGAGGCAGAGGAAGGAAATGAGCTCATGGCCTCAGCCAAGTGCTGGTGGCCTACAGACTCACCTAGCCAGTGCCGCTCAGCATCTGTGCTGACCATGAACCACATGGCTTACCGGTCCAGCACAGGGAACTCCATATAAATCTCTAATCACCGGGGGGGCACCTACTCATCCATGCAGACAAAGATGATACATATAGAGAGAAACTCTGAAGAGAAAAATGTCTACTCACTTTTTAAGTTATCATTTCTGCAGTCTAGAACACTGTCCACAGTGGGATGAACATTATCATTATATTAATCACAAGGAAGAAAAACAGCTGCCAATTACACCAACAAAATGTAGCAGAGGGCCTGTGGTGGCGCATCTCCCACCTCCACCACGTTCATTTTTATTTCTAATAAGGACCAAAAAGGAGATCGTTTTAATACCACTCCCCAGGTGGGAGGGACCTCCATCTAGGTCCCTCCGGTACACAAAAGAAGAGAAAGAATACAAGCTCATTTAACCATACTTGTCTATTTCATTTAGTTAGCTGCAATATGAAATACAAATTTAGTTGCCACTAATTCTAATACTTTTTAGATTAATTGAATCCAACAACAACAAAAAGACTCCATACCACTAGAACCCAAATCTTTTTTATTTTTTTTTTAGAACCCAAATCTTTAAACAATTTTCGTATCAACAATTGTTTTTTGTCTAGCTGAAAGACAAATATATAAAAACAGGCATAAACATCTTGGGAGACCAATACCGAAAACTCCTATACTAAGCAAATAATTTTCAAGTGTAACTATTCACTATTATTAAAATATTTTGATAAATATTTTTCAAATGATATTTGTGGTAATTAATTAATGATCCTGTACACATTCACCAAGCCTGTTATACACACTGCACATGTGTGAAAAGCTCCAAAGGTGGTTTACAGGAACACTTTAAATAATCTTTCTGTATTTCTGCCTCAGATTTATAGTTGGCGGGATGTTTCTAAATTTGCTGTATTAACAAAAGCTAGTTGATTTCTGCTCATTTAGTTGCCTGAACACTAACAACTTTAAAATATTCCTTATAACTAAAAGAATATTACACCCCAACAGAAACATGAGTAAAAAACTAGTTTCCCGAAAAGAGAAACACAAATGACAAAAAAACTGTTTATACTCACCATTTAAAAAGCATTAAAATTTTTCAAATAAATGGATGTTAGCTGACCAAGAGTAATACAGCCAGCCGCTAGGCAGAGGGCTTTGCTAGTGCGCATGTGCCCTCAATCAGCACCTCGTTCCCTGACGCCATCTGATGACGTACACTCAGAGTTGAAGTATGAGCACTAGTGCTTGCAAATGTAAAGTAAAAATAGAATCAATACCTGCTACCTCAGCTATTCCATCTCTAATTCATCTAAAGAAATATTTAGATGCATATAAATATATGCTTAAACTTTATGGCAGTAGTTATATTCATGGGAAAAAAGAATACAGAATACATGTCAAAGAGAAAAGATAGAACAGTGTAAATATATACACATGAAGGAATATTCTGCTATTATAAATATTTTAGGAGAAGTTTCAGTGACAAAGAAAGGGTCAGTGAAAGAAGCTAACACAAAGCTCTCTGTAACACCATGAAGTTATGTTAACGTGATTAATGCTCTACAAGATAAAGCATACTTCTCCCACACACAGAAAATCAATCAGAAGTCTGTGACTTGAGGAGAAAAAAGCTTGCGGACTACTCCAATACTTGAGAAGAGCAAATTCATGCTGACCCTGGTGAGATGATACTGAAATCAGCAATGTGTCACAACCAGCTAACAGCTAGAGCCAGAGGCCTCCCTGTGACAGAGCGTACACACCACCCAGAGACCGTCCAAATCAGGAAGGAGGGAGGACGCGGGCACCACACCACTCACGCCACAGCCTGGATGCCACCAGGGGAGGGTGTGAGGCCGGCAACAGGACAGTTCACCAGCGAGCACCCGGTGGACTGCATGAGTCACCCCGCAACACACCATGGGAAAGAGGGACACAGTGAAGAGCAGGAGACCGTGAGGTCCTCTGAGTGACGGATGCCTCCTTCTGCCATCACAAAGCAGCCCTTCTGCCAGGCAGCCCTCATGGATTGGAAATGCTCCAAGACAGTATTTCCTGTCCACGACCACTATGGTATCTAAAGGAAAACATTCTCTCTTGCTTCTTTCCCAGCTATATCAGAGGCTCCTTATTATTAATTTTCTACAAAGTGAGTCCAGAGAAAGCAAGGCAAGGAACGTAAGGGGATCCTGATCCCCAGGAAAAGACCAGCTGTGAATTCAGAAAGCATGGGACACAGAATATATGTCAACACACAGGCCCCCGGCTTCTGGGTATACCTATTCTGGAACTCTGGGAGCTGCTCCAGGATCAGCCTTGACCTAGTAAACATGTACAGATGACCCGTGCCTGTCTTCAATCAATGGCTCCTTTTTCAATAACCACTTTCACCAAAAGATTAAGAACCTACAAGTGTCACTTCTCTTTAGAGAAACGTCGTTGAAATACTTTCTCAAAGGTTCTGACCAAATGAATTTCAATATGAAGATTTCAAAATTATCCATAAATGAAATTATTCAGTATTCATAACATTAAAATAAACCTGGCTAGCTGACATGAGAATCTTTATTATGGCTTATAATTACAAAGTAATATTACAAAATATTTCCACATCCTGGTTTATGAACCAAAACAAACATTAAAGCAATTCCAAAATAGACCTTAATCAAAATACTAGGTGAATTTTAAGTGAACCAGCAATTTATTAAGCAGCTTTCTTTCCTTAAAAATCAAAATAAAATCCATATGTAAACACTAGAGTACTAACGAATGTGACTCTGAAAAAAAACCTCATGATCTAAACAATCTAATTTGACTCATATTCTGACTTGCACAGAAATCAAGATAAGCAATATTACAAATGAGCCTTTTCACAAAAGCCAAATCCAAAAGCATGAATCCACTCCTCTGTTTGCCAGGCTGCAACGCAGGCCCCCTGACTGTCCAGCAGTGCATTTACCTGGCATATTTCTCAGGAGCTTTGCATTGCACATATGTCCCTTTCGAATGTCAGTAAGGATGTATTCCATCCGCTTGGCCCTCCAGAGGAAGTTAAATACTCTCAGGTAGTGGCTCATACACTCTCGGGTAAATACCTGTGAAGAACAGCACAAGACAGACTGTAGTACTCTGTGACGGAAGCCCCCCTCCCCCCCTGGACAGGTCTCCACCTTTCATCTTTTTATCTTTAAGCAAAAAAAGCCAAAGCATACACAATCAACTCTAATAAACTCTACGTTGTACACAACCAATTACTATAGTAAGTTTCAGGAAAGGATCATTACTGATGTGCTAAGCATCATGTCAAGCAAACTCACAGGAACAGCAGGTAGATATTTTTATACCAATTTTATAGACTGAGAAACAGAGGCCTAAGGTTACACGGTTAGGAAATGATATGTCGGGACTCTGAGCCTAAACCATAGTCGAAAATGTGGACTCTTAACTCCAACTCCAGCTCTGGCTCCGTAGCAGTTTTTGCTACCCGAGCCCACCTGAGGGAGATAAGAGGGTGGCAAATCTCATGGAGGATGGGCCTGGAACAATCTCCAGCCTGTAAAGAGGGCTCCGGGTTGTTTTCACATACGTATTTATGGCTCTTTCACTGCAAAGTGGCCAGCGGTGTCACATCCCAGGAGGATGAGCCCCATGGGCAGGGGTGGGGTGAGGCCTTCCTTCCATGCCCGCCTCCCTCCTATGGGGGCCAGATTGAGCAAATAAAAACACAGGACACCAGTTAAATACGCATGTCAGGTGAACCACAAATAATCTTCTAGTGCCCATCTGTCCCATGCATACACGTAACAGGGTTTTCTGCAGATGACAGCCAAACATGTTTCTGACACCAATGTGTGCAGAACAGATGTGGGCACATGTCTGCCCTTTTCCAGACACCTCAAACAAGGAATGCGTCGCCTCCATTACCAACACTCCCCTCGCAGCACAAAGAACTAGGAACAGCTTACCCATGTAGGACTTCTGCTTCCAGCAGCTCTGGGCTGCCCCTCCCCACCCCGGGAGCATGGCCCCTCAGCCTGAGACCTTCCCCCTCACACCACTCCCGGGTACTCCCTATGCCCTAGCTAGTCCCACACCCCACATGGCCCCCAAGGACACAGGCCACACACTTTTCCCTGGCCTCACCAATGTCCCTCTTCTCCAGACAGAATATTTATCATTTGACCCTTGCAATTTTAGCACTTCGTTGTAGACTGCTTTGCCTTCTCTTATTTTGTATATTCTTGGCACTGCTCATGTGTTACAAGGACTACCTGTCTATTTTTCTGTAGGCCTTTCTGTGCCAGTATTTGGCAGGTGCTGAATACTAACTCACGACGGCATGTCTAAACAGGAATGGTTAGGAACTGTTTTGAATGGACTCTGAAATCAACTGTGAATGTTTTGGGGATTATCTATTTTGCTGTGCTGCCCACACTACTGTTTTTGTAACTATAAACAGTGACTGAAGGAAACAATTTTACAAATGAATTAAAGAAATCTTTGTTATACAAATGCTATTTCAAGGGACCCTTTAAGTGCCAGGTTTCCCAGAGCACATTTAATGTGCAGTTTAAACATCCAGTTTAATCAATTCTTTAAAAACAGTAACTGTTTCAGAGAAAACATTCCTTCCCACTACATTTGTATAGGGGAAATACCCTCCATGTTTCATTTTGCCATGTATATGGTCTTTCAGTTCACTGCCTATGCAGTATACAGTTCAGAAAAAACATTAAATAAGTTTCCGACACCTCATTTAATTCCCTGGAGATCAAGGACAAAGAACTGAAGGATTTTATCCCACCCAGTACCCAAGTGAGGAGATGAGAGATAATCTCTACATGTCCTTCTTCACAGAATTAGCAAGAAGTTAAAATTATACTGTCATAAAAGATAAAAATCATGTGACTAACATAAGGTATGTCCTCATAATTCAGTTTTCTACAAAAATTACAATCTCAATTAATGAGAAAAGAAACAGAGACGATATAATGTTTAATAAGGAAAAAGAGGAAAATCCATTTTCTTCCAAAATTTGATCTAAAAGTGTATTTTTAATAATAAAATATTCCAGTTAGCTGAAAATGTAACAAGCTGAGACAGAGGCTTGCCCTAGGACTGGAACAGCAAAAGCCAGATGTGCAAGACATCACCTCCCATACAATGTCCCCAGCACATCCTGCTAATTCATTACCAGCCCTGCTCTCCTTCCCAGAGTAGCCTCCCAGGCGTGCCCTCCAGCTGCTGGAGTGGGGAGGTGACTTGTTAGCCATAGACAGAGATCCATCCTAAATTTTTTAAAAATAAATGTGTAACAAAGTTCTTCTATTGACTGTTTTGACTAGAGCTTTCAAAAATCTAAAATTTAAAAAATATACTGCATAACCACGTGTTTATATACAAAGCTATGCCACTTTTAACTGTATGCTCAGTAAATCTGAAATATTGTGAAATAATTAAGGAACTGTGTATATGGAACATATACATATATATACTTACTCTGAAATAAGAAATACTTTACTATGGTACCTTTTATACTAAGAAAAATAATATGCAACGTACTCAACATTAACAAAGTAGATAATATCAAAGTTTCGGATTTAAATAATAATGTATAGAACAGAATTTTTTGTTTAAAGTAGGCTCCATGCCCAGCAGGGAGCCCCACACAGGGCTTTAACTCAGGACCCTGAGATCATGACCTGAGCCGAAATCAAGAGTTGGACGCTTAACTGACTGAACCACCCAAGAGCTCCACAACAGAATGTTTTAACAAATAAGTATCTACAACTATTCAGGATACAAGTCAAATGAGGAAAAAAAGTAATTTGAATGTGACAAAAAATTAAATAGGAGAGCAGTTCTGCATTCACATACTGGGAGCCCCCATCTCGCAGCAAGCATGCTGCAACAGCACAGCAAGAGCAGGGAGAGGACGCCCTGGAAAGCAGCCTGGTGGGGGTGAGGCTCACAACTGGAGTAATTTTAGAGCCAAGTTATATTACCTCTTAACAAAGTCTTTTTCCCAATAATCTAAAGAGATGAATGTCCTCCTTCAGATGTAAAATGACTGAAGTCAGCTCAAGGACATTTCCTGGCAAAGGAGTTTACTCTGGTATGATATAACAGCATGCACCCGGAAGGAAGGGGCTCAGTTAACTGCAGACACAAAGAGCTCCTGGGGTTACACCCCTCCCCATCTGGACTGACGTGGACAGAAATAGCACTTTGGTGAGGCGCAGCAAATGCACAACAGATAACCGTACAGCCTCTTCCCGTCCATTTCAATGAATGCTAAGTATATTTGATCTAAACAGTAAAAACGTGACTCCTGTAAAATACACTTTGTGGTTCCTTTCACATTATCCTGAATTAGTAGCCATGGTCTAATAACAGTGGAGCACAACAAGCAATCTGTTTATTAAATACCTGCTGAAACCTAGGATGGAACAAATGGTATTTTTAAGAATCCTTAAAATTATAGACCATCTCAGTGTTCATTAATGATCATCTAAAACACATAGCGATTGTTGCTTCAGTATTCATTCGGTGGGTCTCACCCAGATGTTAAGCAATCGCCTGCACTAGAAGCTCACTGAGAAGATGGCCAGTTCTACAACAACATGACAGCTAGCAATGTGAGGAGCCGTGGCTGCTGTCACATCACCCAGCACTGCCTTACCGTTGCAATTGGCCCATCGACGTGGTAGTCCAGGCTGAACACGTCCCACCCGGTATCACCTGGAGAGACCTGGGAGCAAAAACACAAACTGCAGGCCTTCCCACCAGTGCTAGGCTTCCTGCCAAAGGATCCAGCCAGTCCTCAAAGAAAAGGCAGCAAAATAAAGCCCAATTTTTGGAAAAATGCTCAATAGTTCTGAGCATTAGCCACATGAGAACTGCATCTTTTTGCCAACTCCTGTACCCTCAGCACTGAAACAATAGGCACCTAAGAGGTGCTCTACAGATACTGTGGAAAGAATGGCGTATTTTTGAATGAATATGATAAAATCTGTTTCAAATTTGTCACCGTATTTTTATGGCAGAAACTCACTGCCTTATATGTCCCAAATCCTTTAAAAGTCAACATTTTAAAAACCCAACAGGCTCTGCTAATGGTCCTTTATCATAGCTAAGCAAACAGTGTACAGTGTTTCTGATATTCATTCCCCAAAGAAAAGTCATCTTCTATCAAACTGAAATTAAAAACATAGATTTTTGATAAATCTTATTATTTTGATATATATTATTATTACTTTCTGTTCAGAACGTCCAACAGGTATCATACCTGTGGCTTCTGCAACATTACCATTAACAAGAGTAAGGCTAACTACACAATGCACTGCCAGGCCTGTGGTAAGCACTGCGTGTTCTATGCCCACCTAAGATTACACAGCAGCAGGCACAACCCCCATCCACCAGGTAAGACTACATGCACTTAAACAGGGAACATTGATGGGAGGGCTGGCCAGGGAGCTCACTGCCTACACAGGACCAGGACCACAGTACCTCTAGGAGCCTCACGTCCAATCTCTTGAGGATCTCGGGGCTGTCAAACTGGGCATTGGTGGCTCTGACAGCAGTTTCGAGAATTCCAGTCAAGTTGTGTTGATACAAAGTTGTAGCTGGACGGACAAGTTCTGGTCTTAACAGATTTTTAAAAAATAAAATGTTACTTGAATTTTTTTTTTTTAATATTTTATTTATTTATGATAGTCACACACACAGAGAGAGAGAGGCAGAGACATAGGCAGAGAGAGAAGCAGGCTCCATACACCGGGAGCCCGACGTGGGACTCGATCCCGGGTCTCCAGGATCGTGCCCTGGGCCAAAGGCAGGCACCAAACCGCTGCGCCACCCAGGGATCCCCTGTTACTTGAATTCTTAATGAGATTTATAAAAACTCAAAATCATAAAGAGTTCAGATTATAAACACTAAAATGAAAAAGAAACAACTACAATATGAGAACAAAAGTTTCACAAAATTAGGGGCACGTGGGTGGCTCAGTGGGTCAAGCAACTAGCTTGGCTCAGGTCATGATCTCAGGGTCCTGGGACTGAGTTCTGCATCGGGCTCCCTCCTCAGTGGGGAGCCTGCTTCTCCCTCTCCCTCAGCTCCTCCCCCAGAGCGTGAACAAGCACACGCGCATACATGCACGCACACTCTCTACACGCACATGCATGCACATTCTCTCTCTCAAATAAATAAAATCTTTAAAAAGTTTCACAAAATTGGGATCCCTGGTGGTGCAGCGGTTTAGCGCCTGCCTTTGGCCCAGGGTGTGATCCTGGAGACCCGGGATCGAATCCCACATCGGGCTCCCGGTGCATGGAGCCTGCTTCTCCCTCTGCCTGTGTATCTGCCTCTCTCTCTCTCTGTGACTATCATAAATAAATAAAAATTTTAAAAAAATGATTTAAAAAAAAAAAAGTTTCACAAAATTGACCGTCAATAGAATTTTGCCAAGTGTTTTGGAAAGTTAAACACTTAAGTCTCAAAAAATTAATTTTGATTCTGCTTCACTTGAAAATACTTACATGTGCCACATATGTTAAAAAATAAAGTTTTTAATTGAAGTCTGGCCTGTAGCAACATGAACTATTATATAATCCCCTGCAGAGATCCGATGGGAAGAGAGATCCTCGTTAAATCAGAACAATCACACATATGGACATCACGATTCTAAGGGTGACCCACTGCACACCCTTTGGACACTGGACTGTCAGTGCCACAGTATCTCCAAGGCACGGGAAACGAACAAATGAAAGGACTTCTATGTGAGAACTTTATCTCTTCAGATTTCATCTTACTAGGATGTTCTAAGAGGATTCAACACATTTTCCTCTAATGCCATTGATTCTTTAAAACAAGAACCCTAAGACTCTTTATCATGCTGAATCTATGTGTATTCATAAAAATGCAAAGAGTCTTCTTACTTGAGCAAATCCATTAGGTGCCTTATGAAATCCCCCTGGCCAAGAAGCAGGTACCGCCTGACCGCCTGCATGTGGTCCAGGAGGCTGTACTTTCTGTTCAGAACGTCCAATAGGTACTTGCTGGTCTCAAAATAGGCCGCATCAATTTTCCCCCGAAATGCGTTCTCCAAATCTGTGAACACATCTGCAGCTGTAAAGAACAAAAGGAGAAGTACACAAACGTCTATAATCTGTATTTTAATAAAGATAAAACTAAAGGCTGCCACGTACAAAAGCCATTGCCAAAACCCACAAATGGCCTCGGAGACAGATATGACAGGCCATGTGTGTGCTCAGGAAGGTGTGAGCCCCAAGCCCCAGAAACTGGAAATGCTGCTGTGTGGCCGTCTGTGCAAGCAGCCTGTGTACTGTGACCAGAAAGAGGAGCCCCAATATCAGCTGGTCATTTCCAGATATAAAGGTCAAGTTATCCTCTACAGTGTAATGAACTCAAAACCACACTAAAACACGCTGATGAAAAGTGCAGTATAAGGGAGGTATTCAATGCTGAAATCGCCCACACGTGCCTACATGACACTTTTGAAACCCATCTCAAGAACAAACAGGATGGCACATGTAAAGAGTGAGCTCTGTGAATGGCTAGCCTGGCTGAAGGTCTGGTGCTGTCACATGCAGCCACGACATGAAGCTAACCATGGGGGAAGACGTGTGGGGAGATTTTTCAGAGAACGTGGAATAAAAGCAGACCTAACTCCAAGCAGTAACATAAAAAAGTAAACGTTTCCATAGTTTTATACTGCAAAGAAACAGCGCAAGGATATTACACACATACTAGAGCTTTTTCCTGCTAACTTACACTTCTATGGCACAAGACAGTTTATAAAACTAAGTATTTGATTTTATTTAAAAACTATGACAACACTTAACAGTTGGGGCCTATCCTCCACTCTCATTTGTAAAACTGGATTCTACTCTTTGGTCACACTTCCAAATATTCAAAATTTTTCTTTCTTTTTTTTTTTTTCAAATATTCAAAATTTTTCAAATGTGAAATACAAATTCAACTTTTCCCCTTGCTTTTGTGTTCCTGTCGGTCTTTCCAGGTTTCCTATCTTTTATCTTTCCAACCATACTCCTAGCCTAATGGTAAAGAAACCCTTGCCCTGTAGCCCAAAGCCGCAGGGAGGACAGGGGCTGAGTTGTCGTCAACGTAACCAAGGGGAGCAGTCCAGGAACTCAATACTAGCCACAATCCACCAGGCACGACTGCAGGCCTCACAACGACTTTTGCCTCACTGGCAAAAATCCTTGTCTGCACGTCTCCACAGTGAGCACAGGTACCACACTGTGTGGCCTGAGCTAGTTGTCTTCTCTGGGTGATAGGGAAAGGTCAAAATCTGTCAACACAAGTCTCCTGGCTCTCCTTCATTATTCTACCTTGTCAACAGGGGTATTTCCCAAAAATCTGTTCTTGGGTCACATCTCTCTCTATTCTAAGAACTGGGGTCTGTGCATCCCTAAGAAGTATATGCTAAATTGTCTGTGATGAATGCACTTGGGGCAAGGAGGGAGAGGCATCTGACCCCAACAGCTGGAGTATTCACTACACTAAGGGGCCCTGTCTTTAACCAGCATGGTGACGCAGGCACTTCCCAAAGCCCGACAGCTGGCCCTGACCTCAGTCTGGATTTTCAACATAGCTTTTCCAATACCTTGGAGACCTCATCTAGTGAGTCCTCTCAGATACTAAAAATCAAATTGGGCCAAAATGTACATGAATAGATGTTCAACACCACTCATCATCAGGGAGATGCAAATCAAACTACAGGGAGGTACCACCTCACACCTGTCAGAATGGCCAGAATCAAAAACAGAAGAAACAACAGGTGTTGGTGAGGATGCGGAGAAAGGGATACACTCATGCACTTTTGGCGGGAATGCAAACTGCTGCAGACCCTCCGGAAAACAGTATGGAAGGTCCTCAAGAAGTTAAATATAAAAAACTACCATATGATCCAGTAATTCCACTACTGGTTTTTTACCCAAAGAAAATAAAAACACTAAAAGATACATGCAGCCTATGTCCACTGCAGCATTAAGTAATCTCCTAAGTATGAGATATGGAAGCAGCCCAAGCGTCTATCTACAGATGAATATGTAAAGGAAATGTGGCGTATGTACACAAGAGAATATGATTTAGCCTTAAAAAAAGAAGGCAATTCTGCTGTTTGTGGCAACACAGATGGACCTGGAGAACATTATGGTAAGAGAAATAATGCAGACACAGAAACACTGTCTGGTATCACCTGTCTGCGGAATCTGAAGTTTTCCAACTCAGAGAAGCAGAGGGTCAAGTGGAGGTCGCAGGGGCTGAGGGGAGGCGAGGACCAGCACAGGGTACAAAGTTTGGTGATGCCAGGTGAAAAAGTTCTGGTGTCTAGCATTCACATAGTCGCCTACCACCAACCCTACAGCACTGTACACTTACAGCAATTTATCCATACATCTCATTTAGCACTTCTTATCTTTTACTATTTACTATTCATTATTTCATTTTATTTTCCATGTTTTATCTTCATAGCTAGACTGTAAGCTAATGAAAGGCACAGTCATCGTCATGTACAATAATTGGTATCATCTTGCCTACACCTGCCACGCTGTGCCATATGCAGCGTGAGTCAGAATAAGCACGCGAACAGAAACAGCCAAGACCAGAAAGTTGTCCGTGCACAAAACACCATGCAATGATGCGAAAAGTAGGAGAGGACAATAGTGAATGAGGGAACCAGAGAACATCTAGAGCAGGGCAGCACTCTGAATACAATCAACACTTGTGAATTCCTGCTGATTCCTGAATGAGCCTCTGTCATAGGTGCAGCCACCAAGAGCAACAGTTTTCCTTTCTTATCTCAGCAAACTATCGCTGTACCATTTTTTAAAAATAATACAGATTACTAAGAGTAATTTACTATGAATAAAACAGCCACACCTAGTCCAATACTTATTAAGTCCACATAAAAAAGGGAATTCAAAATTTACATAGTAATATTTTACACATATCACACTATATATTAAGGTATTCTGGATAACAATTCAGAAAACGTGTCAGTCCTATTGGACAAAAAAATGCTTCCAGCAATATATATACACAACACCCTCACCACAGCGATCACCATCATACCATCCTGGGGTGAGTCCGCAGACTGGGTCACAGCTATCATCTTCGTGGTGGGCGTCTGGTCATGACAAACCTGGTGCAGGAAATTTATTGATTTTCCTATCAAGAGGACCTAGAAAAGAAAACATCCTAGAGTTACTTTTACATAAAAATCATTGATCATTCAACTACCACAAATATTCCTGAGCAACAAACTATTAATTAAAAATTAACAAGAATATCTGGGAAAGTATCAAGTGAGTTCTAAAAAGACATTATTAACACACACATATTTATAGGTCAACACATTCAATTAATACACACTTCTATAATGCAATAACATTTTAAGATGATAAGTTTTGTCACCTGATGCAGGCACATACAGGTAGATACAGATTAAAATATCAAAACCACGAATCTCCCTTCTGGCCTTACCTTCCTGGACTGATCCATTGTAATAAAAGAAGGGATCATCGATTTCCGTAAGGTGTACTTGTCCTGCCATAGCCGGTCTGTTTTAACTGCTGGATCTGAGGCTACAAAGAACTGAGAAAAGAGACATAGCAACATCAGAATGTGACACGGCAGACTACCCACTAACGGCAACATGGAAGAAGCCATTCTGAAAGCCAAGCTCTTGAGATACAGGAGACTGAGCCTTTATACAGCGAAACTGGTCTTAGAAAGCATTTTAGCTACATCACTCTCTAAATGATTAGATGTCCCAGGCTTTTTAAGTGGAAGTATAATGAAACAGGTTTTTTCCTGAAGATTTACGATCCTCAAGAGGATTATCTGTTGTAACCTCTGCTAACTATGAGGGTCTGGGTGTGAGGGCCGCTGCCCAGAGGTCCATGTGCGAGTCTGGAACACAGTGGGGCCAACACTGCCATACCCTGCTCGTGGACTGCTGGCTACAGGCTAATGTAGACAGATAGGCAGGCAGGCAGGCAGCACCAGTCTACCAAGCAGCACTGCCGTTAAGTGACCTTTCTGAGAACCACCGTTTTGCTCAGAAGCTTCTTCCCCATTCAGTGCTCAACACCTTTGCTGACCCCACCGACCAGCTTGCCTCCTGACAACAGAAAGGGCACGGAGAGTGGGGGGGTAAAATAGAGCTAAATTGCTACTGATTCTAGCCCATCTCCTACCACAATAAGGGCACCACTCTCATTTTTCAGTCATGTCCTAATACACTAGTGCTTTTGGCTCTATAACTCACTTTCTAATAGCCGCTGAGTCAAAGCAATTCTTAATCCTTACAGATGTGCCAGCCTTCCTTTCCATACAGTGGTGTCCACAGACATTCCCACAAGTGGGATGCGCCATTCTAGATTTTGCCCATCAGCTGGTGAAAGCATGGCTGCTTGTACTGTTATTATTCTGACAAAAGAAGTTGGGGCGGTTTTCGTCATATGGGTGGTCATTTGCTTTTATTCTCCTGTAAACTGTCTTTCATCTCCTCCTCAACCCATGTTTCTACTGACTTTGTCCTTTTCTCATCAATATATGAAAACTGTTTGTTATATTAGGGATCATGACCATTTGTGAGGCAAGTATTACAAAGTTTTGTAAGTTAATCATTTACCAACATCTACAGGATGTTTCATGTTTTTGCTTTGCTCCATTTTTGTTGTGTAGGTAAACATAATCCTGTGTGGCTTCTGAGTTTCTTGTCTTCCTAGGTTACACAGACATCCAACATAATTTTCTTCCAGCATTCCTGCCATGTTATTTTCATAGCTCAGGTTCCTCATCCCTCTAGGATTTACCTTGGACATGATGTAGGGTCTAGGTTTCCTTTCTGAATGGCATTCGTCTAGTGGTTGAGCCAGCTAGCACCTTCTTCTGAATGCACTGTCTTTCCCTCTGAGCTAGGACGCCTCATCAGAAACTCTCGCGGTCATTAATTTTATGAATAGATTAAAAGGGAAGAAAGTTGACCAGGTCAAGAGAGGCTGAGGTATTTGGTAACATCTTTATTTCCCAGCTTCCAATGGTGTTCTATCATCATGAACATGGAGTTATATGCATCTGTGTTCCAGTCCATACACTTATTATCCTTATTGGCACTCCAGGTTTCCCATTCTGGGATGACAGGAGCCTCTTCAAGCTAGCTGCAAAGTCCTTTAGCCTTGACCTTTAGTCTTCCTTGCTTCTGGTATGGAAGATGCACTAGGCTCATCTTCCTTCTCCCCTAGACCAAGAATCGGCCACTCACCCAAGGAGCCCTAGGTCATCTTAGGGAGAAATGGCATTTGAACCAGAACCTCAGTAGTTGGTACTGTTTTAAGTTAGAAGCTGAATGGTCTGAGACTCAGCACTGACCATGTGACCAATAGCACTCAGCTCCCTAGCAGGACTGTAAAATCCACTGAAGTCATAACATACCTAAAGTCCCTCTTTGGTCATTCTTACATAAGTTCCAAATCACCAGGTGAACAACATACAACCCTCGGGAAAGTATATCCACAGAGACAAATGTATTTAATGAATTTTAAAATATTTGTAGTAATTATATAACAATATAAAATTAATGGTTTCCTAGCAAAACATAACCAAAATTTATTTACCCAAGGAGAGAACTTAAAATCAGAAATGTAAAATGCCTACTTCACTTAAAAAAAAAAAAAAAAAAAGACATTGTTACATTGAAGTATTCTAGACCACAGAAAGATACACAGATTGCTTGAGTTTATTTTATGGATCTCTATAACACTAGCACAACCTTATAAAAATAATACTCAAAACGGGTGCCTGGGTGGCTCAGGAGGTTAAGTAGCCGACTTGATTTCAACTCAGGTCACGATCTCAGGGTCCTGGGATTGAGCCCTGCATCAGGCTCCAGGCTCAGTGTGGAGTCTCCTTGAGGATTCTCTCTCTTTCCCACTGCCCTTTCCCCTACTCTCTCCCTCTCAAATAAATAAATCTAAAATAATAATAATAATAGTAATACCCAAAATGGAAACTACAAGCCAGTTTCATTTGTGAATATAAATGAAAAAATTATGAATATTATCCTTGCATTACTGGAGTAATATATTTTTGGCCAGGGTACATTACACTTTCCAATACACTACTAAAAACAAAGGAATATATAACAAATTATAAAATAGTATCATGTAGTCATTAAAACTAAAGTTCATTCTTAACTATCACAAACTGAGAACTTATTGGAAAAAAAAAAACAAAACAGATCTTGTTCCCAGGGGAAAAAAAAAGAATATATCCACAAAATACACTTTTATGTGCTATACAGCAGTTTCAGAGATCATGCTTTATAAAGCCTTGGTACAGAAGAATAAAATTTAATAGCATGGAATTTTCATTATTAAAAAAAAACAACACCTTATTTGGTTAAAGCAGGAATGCAAAATCATATGCTTCAGAAATATATTCAATGAGGGCTGGAAAGGTTTTTCTCATTGTTCACTTTAAATTTTAAAAAAAGTTAAAGGGTTACAAAATTCCAAGTATACACAGTGAAATGGACACAGAGAAATACAGAAAATATATTAACAGGTTATCTATTCATGATGAAATAGTAATTTCATAAAAATAAACTTTTTCTGTTAACAGGCTCAAAAATTTTCAATTAGTATTTTTAAATCAGAAAAAAATACTATCCAAAAGAACTAAGTAATTCAAGCCAATGAGTGAACATATGGTGACAGTAAAAAAAAAAAAACTTTTCAGTAAGATCACTTTCCCAAGGCAATCAAAGAAAAAAGATATTTTCTTCTGTTCACAGAAATCTACTCCCAAGGATAAATATTTAAGGAAACAAAGTTTTTTTTGTTTTGTTTTGTTTTTTTTAATTTTTATTTATTTATGATAGTCACAGAGAGAGAGAGAGAGAGGCAGAGACACAGGCAGAGGGAGAAGCAGGCTCCATGCACCGGGAGCCCGATGTGGGATTCGATCCCGGGTCTCCAGGATCGCGCCCTGGGCCAAAGGCAGGCGCTAAACCGCTGCGCCACCCAGGGATCCCCGGAAACAAAGTTTTTAATGATGTTAACGTCTTATATTCAATCCTTGTTAAGTCAGGGCTAGATGATATCAATTACAGTCAATCTCCTTTGTAAGTAGATATTTGAATAAATGCCAATATTTTATGGCCATGAAGGTAAGAGCACTATCTGTATTTTCAATGCAAATTTCTTATTTTTAGGTATAAATTGAAATTATAAAAGTATTTATTGATTTTTATATTTTAGATTTTTAAATTTATATTCCCTAATTTTAAACACATAACTAGTGACTGCTTTGAGGAATAACTGGTCCTACTATAATGAAGCTATTATCACTTTGTAAGATATACTTCAATTATCGCTGACAGAAAATTTAAAAAATGTTACAAGCCCACCATGAGTAACCTGAAAGGTCACCCAATCATCACGCTATGATTGCTCTGTAGCCTACCATTCAACATCAGATGAATTGCATATGAATTGTATTTATGAGTTATTCACTTAAAGAGCTAGTTTCTACAAAAAAAACCCACTAATTTACCCTGATAGAGCGCAGTCAGGTTTTTATCAGTTTTTATCAGTAAGAGCGATAAGACTATTTTAAAAGATAAAAAACTCAGACAATTCAGTCTTTCGAAATTATGAAAGCATCACTTCATCTGAGGGCAAAGTTGTGTGCAATCACTCTCCCAGCAAACACCAAGAGGAATAGGTACACCCTAGCATTTAATTAATCCTCTGAAAAATATATAGTTATAGAGGAAAAAAAACCAAGGCCAGAACATAATTGCTTTTATTTCATTGATGCATTTTCCACTCAAGTTTCTTTGATTTTCACCATGGGTCAAACACAGAAAAAACAGAAGAAAAGTGACATAATTGTACCATGATTTCTCATTAACTGTTGGACAAATGCCAAGCCTCCCTACTAAAAACAGAAATGAGGAGGGTAATTTTCTGAGCAAGCAGCTTAGTTTCTAAGAAACAGATCCATTATTACACACAGACCCCAACTCCCAACTGTCAACAGGGAGGCACCTCCCCAGAGTTCCCACTTCTGCCACACCCAGAGCAGCTAAGGTGGTTCCAGACCCAAGGCGGGGAGACCGGAGGTGGTAAGACCCGAGGCAGGGAAAGATAACATCCAAGGCAAATGAACGAACCAGTGTGTCAGGGGTGGGGCACAGAGGTGACAAAACAATAAGATATTCTATATGGTAAACTTATAAATTCAGTAATTCTTAGCAAAGTTATAAAAGAAACAGAATAACAAGAGTGCCAATGCACCCACAGATATTCCCTAAAGCAGTCACTGCATTAATCTCTTGTTCATTCACTGACCTTCTAAGCCAAGGGTGTAGATTTTTAGAATCTTTTTAGAGCATCTAAGTAAACATTTAAGTAAGTTCGAAAATTTCCAAATTCTGCAAAGACCTTCCTTTTTATCTGTCCATCTTTTCTTGCTCCTCATTGAAGCCCCTCACCCTTTGACAAGAATTATCCAAAGGCAAAAAATAAAAATCAAGTAAATTAACACCAACTCCGTTATTCTTACCTTAAACTGGCATAACTTGCTCACCTCAGTCACTGGGGAGAAAACCCATGGGGAGCTCCTGAAGGCCTAACGGATAGTTTCTCTAGGTGGCAGCAGTAAAACACCAAATGTTTTCATCCATACTGCTTTGTAATAGCCAAAAATAATTAGAAACGTTTCCCCAAATGTTGAAAGTACTTTCTAATCATTTACAATATCCGTAAATTCTTAGAGTGCTCTATTTTTGCCCACCTTTGCACTTCCTAACAGAAGATAAACAATGTTAAGCTGGATACCGGTTCTTGCTGGTTGGGCTAAAGGGTCCCATATTTTTTTTTTTTTTTTAAATTTTATGGGGTCCCATATTTTTACAACAATTCACAGTAAAATACCAACTAGAAGACCTAGAGACCATTTTTAATGATTCCATACCAGAAACCGCAAAGCTCAGAGGCCACCTTTAAGTTTTTTTTTTCAGGTAAAAAGAAACTCATTCTTGGGCTGTAGAACAGCCAAACCCAGGGCAGCTAGGGCAGGACACTGACTGACCACTGCTCAGCAGCAGGAGAGAGAGAATCCTTTCCAGAGAGCTTCCTGGAAGGACAAAACTAGACTGTACATGGCACAAGCTCTGAATAGCCAGCAGCAAAGAGACTAAGATCTCCTGCTCCTAGCAAGAGCCTAAAGCAAGAAAGTCAGCAAGGAGTAGACAGCTAGGTCAGGGGAGCCCTGGGTGGCGCAGCGGTTTAGTGCCTGCCTTTGGCCCAGGGCCCGATCCTGGAGACCCGGGATCGAATCCCACGTCGGGCTCCCAGTGCATGGAGCCTGCTTCTCCCTCTGCCTGTCTCTACCTCTCTCTCTCTCTCTCTGTGTGTGACTATCATAAAAAAAAAAAAAAAAAAAAAAAAAAAGACAGCTAGGTCAGAGAAGGAAAGTCCAAGAGCTCCAACAGGACAGGCAAGGGCAGAAAAGGTTCCCAGTCCCACAGCCGACTGGCATTCCACCAAGCCCGAGGCAGGAGAACTGAAGCCTGATGTACAAGTTCACGTTTGTGTTAACTCCACAAGAAATGAGCTCCCACCCACAGCCTCACGGCCAGTTCAAAACTTTTCCTGGAGGTTTTGCTCTAAGGGTTCTCGAGCTGGGGTTTCTGATCACAGAATGCAGAAAGGGAAGGGAATTCCACTTTTACTGATACTAACTTCTATCTGAAATTTAGCTTGTCCTCCCATTATAAGTGCAAAGAACAAACACCAGTACCCATGACCGTCACCAGAAGAAATCATATACTCTCATCACCTGTTAAAAGCTGGTGCACAGACCTGAAAGTCACTCATCTTTCTTACTGAATGCTAATAAAACATATACCTATTACCGTATCACTAATTTAATACTAAGTGTCCAACTGTGGTTTCAATTCACTTTTCCCTGATAACTAATGTTTCGATTCTTTTCCTGTACTTACTTAAAGCCAAACTGCAGATGTCCTTTGGAAAAATCTCTGCTTTGACATGGTCTTTTTCTCAACTGGGGTATTTATCTTTTTGCTCGAGTGATGACGGTTCTTTATATATTCTGGATACTAGACCCTTCCCACATATATGATTTGCAAATATTTTCTCCCACTCTATGGGTTATTTTACTTTCTCAATAACGTCCTTCAACGTATATAAGTTTTTAATTCTGATGAAATCCAATTTATCTTTTTTCGTTGATTAAGCTTTTGGCGACATATCTAAGAAACCACTGCCTAATCCACAAATATTTACACCTATGTTAATTTCTATAAATATTACAGCTTTAGATGTGATATCAATCAATTTTGAGTTACTTTTTATATATGGTATGCAACTAAGGCCCAAATTCATTGTTTTGTGTGTAGATATCCAGCTGTCCCGGCACCACCTAATGAAGACTATTCTTTCTTCAATGACTGGTCTTGGAACACCTGTTAAAAATCAACTGAACAAAAATGAACACATTCATTTCCAGACTCTCAATTCTACTCCCTTACTGGCTGTCTATACTCATGGCAGCCAGTACCACATCTCTGAATGCTCTGCATTATAATATGTTATGAAATTAGGATGTGTAAGTCTTCCAACTTTATTCTTTTTTTCAAGACTGTGTGGCTTGCACTGCTATATAACTTTGAAGACCAGCTTTCCCATTTCTGAAAAAAAAAAAAAAAAAAAGGCCACTGGAATTTTGATAAGAGATTACATTCAATCTGAAATCATTTTGGGAACTGCTGCCATCTTAAAAGTATTACATCTTCTAATCCATGAACATGGTGGTGCCATTCCATTTATTTAGGTCTGCTTTCATTTCTTTCAACAGTTTTATGGATTTTCAGTGTGCAATTCTTCCACCCCCTTCCTTTAAGTTCTCCCTAGGTGTTGATTAGTTTTAACCCTAGCATACATAGTACTATTTTCTTAATTTTATTTTTGGATTGTTAATTTCAAGTATATAAAGATGTGACTGATTTTTGTGTGTGGCTCTTTTATACAGCTAATCTGGAAAACTTATTAGGTATATATTGTGAACATTTCAGTTTTCTATATATAAAATTAGGTCATCTATGACAAATTTTCTTCCTTTCCAATATGAGTATTTTTGTTTCCTAACTGCTCTCCTGTCTAACTGCCTCAACTAGAGCCTCCAGTGTGATGCTGAGTAGAGGTAGGGAAAATGGAACTCCTGCCTTGCCCCTGATCTTGGGGACAGAGTGTATATCTTTTCACCAACATGATATCACCCATTAGGGTTTCACAGATATCTGTGATCAGGTGCAGAAGTTCCTTTCTATTCTTAGTCTGAGTGTCAAATTTCATCAAATGCTTTTTCTGCATCAATTGGGTTGTTTTTCCTCACTTTGTTAGTGTGATGTATTACATTGATTTTAATTACATTGAACCTTCAATCCTGGGATAAGTCTCACTTGGTTATGGTGTACAGTCTTTACCTTCTAGTCTATTTTAGTACTTTGTGAGAACTTCTGCATCTATATCCATAAAGGATATTGGTCTGTAGTTTTCTTGGGTTGTCTTTTTCTGGCTTTGGGATCAGAGTAATACTGGCATCACAAAATGAGTTAAGAAATGTTCTTTCCTCCATTTTCTGTTAGACTTTGAGAAGAATTAGTGACAACTTTTTATATAGGTGATAGAATTCACCAGTGAAGCCATCTAGTCCTGGGCTTTTCTTTACTGGAAAATTTTTGAGATTAAGGACTTTATCTTCTTACTTGCTACAGATCTATTCAGATTTAATATTTCTCCAGGACTTGGTGTTGATGGTCTGTGTTTCTAGGAGCTCTCAGGTTTTATTATCTGGAAATGACTTCATTTCTCCACTCTTTCTGAGATGGCGTTTACGGGATACAAAATTCCTGAATGACAGTCTTTCCTTTCGGCATTTTGAACGTGGCATCCTACTGCCTACTGGCCTTCATGGTTTCTGAGGCGAGATCAGCTGTTCTAACCAAGGACCTTTTCCATGAGTTGTCCTTGAGTGAAAACTTCTAAGGTTCTCTGTCTTTCCACAGCTTGATTTCAAAGTGAACTCTTGTGGGCCTCACTGAGTTTTCCTACTTCAAGCTCCTCAGACCAGATAACCTGTTATCCTACCTGCAAGGCACTTATTTTCTTCTTCCTGCTCAAATCTGTTGAGCCACTAGAAAATTTTTTTTCTTTTAACTGAAAGTTACTATACCTTTCAACTCCAGTATTTCTTCTCTGGGTCCTTTTTACAATTTCTGTTTATCCACATTTTGTGCTTTCTTTGATTACAGAACAGAGCATTTCCTTATACAAGTATTTAAGTCAACTACTTTTAAAAGAGTGGTTATAAAGCTCATATATAGCTACTTACCATAACCAGACACTTGAAGAAATATGATTTTACAACTAAGTTATAACTAATTACATAGTTGAGGGAAAATCAGGCAGGAACTGAAGAGACGAAAATATCCAAATTTTAATGGTGTAAGGGTCAGAACACAATTGTGTAAACTACCAAATGCGTTTGGTAAATTTAATATTTAAAGAGAACCTTCCCAAAATTAAAGCCTTAAATGAACATTTATAAATGCATGGTTCAAGAGAAAACAGACAAGTTGAAGACGACCATAAGTAAGAGAAAGACCAGTGGGTATTCAAATTTTATCTAGTGCTCTTCTTATATTAATTAACAGCAAATAATGTACTGCATACTTACTATTTGCCTGACTCAACCCTCAGGCATACACACAATCCCATGAGATCGGCACTACTACTGTACATACAGAAAAGATGTGGAAGGTTAGGCTTGGAGAGAATAAAATACTCGCCGGGAGACACAGCCAACAGAAACTGAAGCCAACAGTCAAACCTGAGTCATCAGACTCCAGAACCTGAGCCCTTAAGCTCCACCCAACAGCTATAAAGCAGGTGAGTTCTAACAAGACCCACCAATGGGCGGTATAAGCCCTCTGGCATCACAGTACTAAACATGGAAAGCCCAGGGCACAGAATGTAATAAACTTTATGTCAAGAAGGATTAATTTTATTTTTCTTTAAGATTTTATTTATTTATTCATGAGAGACAGAGAGAGAGAGAGGCAGAGACATAGAGGTAGAAGCAGGCTCCATGCAGGGAGCCTGATGTGGGACTCGATCCCGGGATTCTGGGATCACGCCCTGAGCCAAAGGCAGATGGTCAACCACTGAGCCACCCAGGTGTCCCAAGAAGGATTAATTTTAGCTCAGTCAAAATGCATTTTTGAGAAATCCCGCCAGCAAAGCTAGTGAAGCAAACAAGCTCATTTGAGGTATAAAGAACTAGCTGAGCAAAGTAACTAGCAAATAAAAAATTTACAAATCCTGAAGATCCTAAGGCCTTCTCTAACCTCAGACCTCCAACAGGAATACAATACAAAACCTTAAAAAAAAAAAAAAAAAAAAAAAAAGATAAATCTGTACTACTAACATTGTAGTAAGGTAGTCTGAGGAGTATTATCTATAGTCCTTCTGACTTTTCTAGAAGTCTGAAATTATACAGAAAGAAAAATATTTAAGAAAAACTTTACCGGGATCCCTGGGTGGCGCAGCGGTTTGGCGCCTGCCTTTGGCCCAGGGCGCGATCCTGGAGACCCGGAATCGAATCCCACATCGGGCTCCCGGTGCATGGAGCCTGCTTCTCCCTCTGCCTGTGTCTCTGCCTCCCTCTCTCTCTCTCTCTGTAACTATCATAAATAAATAAAAATTAAAAAAAAATAAAATAAAATAAAACATTTAAAAAAAAAAAAAAAGAAAAACTTTACCAATGAGGCAAGATCTGAGATCAGTTTAAGTGATCCTCTGAATTACTAATCCTAATATTGTATTCAATAGGCAAGAATGCCTATGTAGTATTTTTTTAAGTAAATAAAACCTTCAGTTTGCCTTACACATATCTAATGCATAAGATATGAGTATCCCAAATGTAATCTATTCCAGTCTTAAAGAGTTTGCTTTTGTCTTACCTCAGTAAATCAATGTTCAAAAATAGTAAAGATAACAGCCCAGAGGAAAATCAATTTGAAGTCTGTTTCTGATTCTATCTACATTTACCATGGATTCTCCGATACCACAATTAGTATCAACAAAATAAATGAATAAATAAGCCCAAATCACACACAAGGCAATCAATAAAGAATTGGTGGTACTTTTAAGACCTCTTTAAAAACACAGATGCATACAATGGATTAGTGGTATAATTAAAGACTACTTGAAAAATCTCATTGCTAGAAAATGCAAACTAATCTCAAGACAAAAGACAAAAATATTACAATTTAGAATTTAGGTGCTAAATTTTAAAAAGATAATTAGCTGGTTTGTGGCTCTATTAATTGGTAGTAATATATATGCCAGTAGGGTCCAAACAACTCCTATCCCAACCTCTGAAGAAAATCAGGGTCATGGAATCAACTGATTGGCAGCTATTCAAAAAGTTATTATCACCCAAACTCATATTATGATTTACATACTACTTATTGGGTGAGGAAAGAGGTGGAATCTTATTAATAAAAAGGGACAAGTTTTCATTTTTTTATAATCTTTCTTTTTTTTTTCCTATATAAATCTTTTATTTTTGAATGTCATTCCAGGAAATCTTGACTCAGTTCTATCTGGGAATGAGATAAAGTCCAATTTCAATAAGAATTCGGGAATGCATATATTTCCTATTAGGTGCTGAGCTCTGAGGCTCCATTTGTTAACCAGTAACACGACACAGAAATGGGCTGGCTTTTCAAGGCAGTTGTCTAACAACCAAATGGATAAGCTACTCTACATGACCCTGACGCCCAAAGGTAGACCAGCTGGTCTCAGTCAGGACACTGAGTAATTACTGAGAAAGTAGAATGTTCCTTGTTTAATGTTATGCTCACCATACGATAGGAGGATCTTGAAAGAAGCATGAGCCACAACTTAGCTTTTTAAAATAATCAGGCTAAAATATCACAAAAACTATGTATGTTCCTCTCAACAACAGGAGGTGTAATGAGCTTAGTGATAAGGAATAATACCAGTGAAACCTAAGAGATACAAGTCTAAATAATGTATGCAAACCTTAAGAAAACAAAGCAAAACAAATTAAAATCTTGACAGAAGGCAATTTTTATAAAATGCATACAAAAACTAAAATAATAAAATAACAATCTAAAATGCTAGAGATTACGTGGATAGCAGGGCAGAACCTGGGGTAGGTGCAAAATTCCTCATCTAAAAGACAGGAGTGGATTAAAGAAATTGGTTTATTCCTGACATTAGCATTTAGAAAAATACAGGTTAAAATAGGTTCTGAAAAACTTCAAAGTGACCATTAGTAAAATGAAAGCAGAATAGGTTTCAAAGCTTTCAGCTCATGTTTTTTTTTTTTTTTTTCAGCTCATGTTTTTTAAAAAAGATAGCTTATTTAGCTAAAGAAACACAGAGCATAGAGGCCCCTGGGTGACTAAATGGTTGAGGGTCGGCCCTTGGCTCAGATCATGATCCCAGGGTCCTGGGATCGAGTCCCACATCGGACTCTGCAGAGACCCTGCCTATGTGTCTGTCTCTCTGTCTCTGCAGAGAGCCTCCCTCTGCCTATGTGTCGGTCTCTGTGTCTCTCATGAATAAATATATAAAATCTAAAAAAAAAAAAAAAAAAAAAAAGGAAATAAACAGAGAGCATATAAAAACCTTTCTTCTTAATCCATAACTTCACTGGGACGCCTGGGTGGCTTAGTGTCCGGGGACCAAGTGCTGTGTCAGACTCCCTACAGGGAGCCAGCTTCTCCCTCTGCCTATGTCTCTGCCTCTCTCTCTGTCTCTCATGGATAAATAAAATCTTAAAAAAAAAAAATCTGTAACTTGTGTGACCCCTATAAATATTTTTAAAAACTTTTGACAAAAAAAAAAAAAAAAAAACAAACTTTTGACAGACCTGACAAGTGGATTCTAAATTCACATCTATGTAGAAATGTGCAAAAACAGCATGGAAAATTATGGAAAAAGCCCCTACCAGATATCAAACTGTAAAGCTATGGTTACTTAATATTGATGAATAGCAAACAAAAACATTAAACTCAGAAAAAGGGAGTCCAGAAACAGACTCAGGTGCACGTGGGAATGTGGTATATGGTAACCATGGCAAAACTAATATTGGGGGAGGGGCAGCAATCGAATCTGTGACTCTCTGCACTACTCTCACAACTTTTCTCTAAGTCTGAAATAATGTAAAAATAAACAGTGAAAAGAAAAATAATTTGAAAAATGCAATCACAGATGCATGATAACCAAATGTATAAAATCATCCCATGATTCAAGTCTAGAAAGACAGACAAACCCACCAGAAAAATGGGCAAAGCATAGGCACAGCAATTAGTAGAATAAAAATAACTGATAAACATGAAAAGCTGGTCAAATTCAGTAGGAACCAGTAAACCACAATACAGGAGTAAAAACCCTTCCTAGAACTCCGGTAGGAGTGCTACCCAGGTGGAGCAGAAACCTCAGAGGGCTGACTGCAGGGTGCTGGAAAGGGTAGGACCAAAATGGAAAGGCTGCATTCCCCAAGAGCAAGCAATCCCATCTCCTGGGACTGACCCTGGAGAAACTCACCAATGTGCACAGGCGGG
Source organism: Canis lupus baileyi (assembly GCF_048164855.1). Classification (NCBI taxonomy): domain Eukaryota; kingdom Metazoa; phylum Chordata; class Mammalia; order Carnivora; family Canidae; genus Canis; species Canis lupus. The sequence goes on along the minus strand of NC_132854.1, from coordinate 1,222,990 downwards.
TACAGAAAAGGATGTTCTTTTTGATGATGTTCAAAAGGTCTACACCTACAAAGACCATAACCTCTGTCAGCAGAAGAGATGCTACAAAAAGTGGGGTGTCTACATCCATTACGTGCAGTAACAAAGGACAACCATAACGCCATGGAGGAACTACCAGACACAATGAGCCACCTGCACCTGTAGGTGCCACCCAGTCCTTCAAAAGCACCCCCAAAGCCATCCTCTGCGGTTGGCTCTGCTGCCATGCATATTTTAAAAGCCACTGATTCCAGCACAACTGGTCTATCAGAAACCACGTGAGCACAACATGAATTTCATGACGGCTTCCATCAAGTTCATCCATCAGAAAGTAAGTGAGAGGAGGAAGCCATGACAGGAGAGCACAAATCACCAACACCAGCCGCCTCCCGCCATGGCCACAAGCTCCCATCAGGGCTTCTTCAAGGTAAATGCCATATTTGCTCCAGAATGCAAGGAGTGCTTAACCATTTAACGTGTGTCAACAGTGCTTGAGCTTCTGTGAAGTTCAGTGTCAGAGGACCTGTGGTCTTAACTGTAGGACTGAAAACACACATGCTGCTTCCAGCAGAACTCACTGTATTTCAATAGGCAAACGGCATATACACAGTAACTTCACTGAAACAGTTGGCACCTTAGTAAGTCCAAGTGAGTTTAGCTTAGTTGGTAACCTTGAGAAGTCACAGAATGCAATGCTGCCTCATGAGGTTAGGAGGACAAACTGGGAGCCCTGGCCCTAGCTTTGCTATAAACCTGGGCAGGAGTTTCCCACCATTAAAACCAGGATAATAATGTTCCACTGAGCACATACAGCTATACTGCTCAGCAGTACATGGCTTTCAAACCTCTGGACAAATACACATCGTTGAGTGAAGGGGAAACAGTTGTCCTGGAGCCCATGCCCCCCGCCCCACCCCGAGCCAGGTGTGAGGCTAGAATGGCATTCCTTACTTCATGGTACGTGTCCTCGAGCTCCCCATCGTAGATCCAGCGGTACAGGAAACTAAGCACAGGGTGTGACACCAAGCTGAGGATGTGCTGCACCAGCGACCTCACATATGGGTCCCCCGTCTTCGTGTATGCGTGCACGGCAGAGGCCAGCTCACCCCCCTTCCTTCCTGTGGAACACACATGGACAACAGGCAAGTTACTCTCCCGGGACAAACCGTTCACACCACACAAACCAAAATGCCCAAGGAATCAAGATGCAGTACATCAGTGTCCTATCACTCTGGGCATAGAAGTGGCAGTGAGCCTGTCACAGAACCAAAAGAGCAAGGGATGGCTCCCAAGTCATCACACATGCACCTGCCTCCCCAGGGCCACTCCTGAGCTTTTTGGCAGCAAAATTCTGGTTTGCTCTTCAAGCTACAGCATGATTTTCACCTTTCCTGACTGAAACACATGTTAAAATTCACACTAGATACTGCACTCCAAGATACAAAAGAATAGTCCTAAAACATAAAAGTTCTACAAGAATACTTGTATTTTACTGCTGTCTGTTTCCTTCCGGTTTTCTGTGGATGTCATGTGCTAGTCTCCACCCACTAAACTGCAGCGGCTGAAACTTACCGACTGAAACACCCTGCTCTATGTCCACAGTGCCCAGTATCCTGGGAGCACAGCTCAGTACAGAGTAATGGCAGTGACAAAAATCAGGTCCATAAGCACATGAAATTTTATGTTAAGAATGATTTTCTTAAATCGCTGAAAGAAGTTAGGGAAGGACTGATGTGGTCTGATGGAGGGGCACAGATGTCAGGCAGCCAAAGGAGCGGGAGGCCCAGGACTGGAGGAGCTAAGTGAGCCCTGGAAGGGGAAAACAGAGGAGTCTGGTAGGATCCCACGGGTGGGGGGCGTGGGGGGGTGGGGAGTGCTCGGCCTCGGAGAGAATGACACGCTCATGCACTGTCCTCCAAGACTTTCTCTTTGAGGGAAAATGCCAGGAGGTAAAAAAGATGCTAGGAGGTGAGGCAGGCAGGGAATGCACAGGTGGAATGGTGAAGTTGGATCCAGACATGCTGGAGTTCTGCCCTAGCATCACCGAGTTGGACGGTGGCAGCAGACATGGGACCATGACCTAGGGGCTGACCCCTGGCTTCTCACGTCTCACTCAGGCCTAATGATCCTAAGAGGTGGAGGCTGTCAGTGTTCAAGCATTACAGACAAAGAGAAAAGACAAAGAGGTCTTGGGCAAGGCAGAACAAACAGTGAGACAATACATTCAGAAAGCAACTAGAAATGCGGACCAAGAGCCTAGAAGAGGCCTCAGCCAGACACACATACTTGACAATGTGTAGCACACAGCTGGAGAGCCTGGATGTGAGCCATAACCTCACGAGGAGAAACCCCACAAGAAAGGCTGCTCAGTCAGAAACAAACAAAAGAGGCAGAGAGATGAACTGTTACAGCATCAAGGATCACAAAATCCTTAACACTAGACCCTCTTCTTTCTTCCTTCATTTCAACAATATACAAAGCTTCCGTAAATACAAAGACACGGGAGCCATGTTCACAACTGGTTGTTCCCCCCTAAGTTATCTATTAACTTGTATGTAACTGGCATACTTCTGGCTCTTCTACAAAAAAGATACAGGAGATCAGGCACAAAAATAAATGTGTGTGACGTTCTCTAAAACCTGCCCTGAAACAGAACAGGTCCATGAGACAAAGAACAACCTTGGCAGTGGTCCACCAGGGCCGCAAGAGTCTTCAGTCTTATCTTGGGGTCGTAAGTCCAAACCAGGAGGCGCCGGAGGGTCAAGCTATTCTCAAGGCCCAAATTCACACCCTGATCATCTTCTAACTGTAGCTAAGAAACAATAAAGACGGAATATTTAAGTACAAGTCACCAAATACATCCATCATTTCTTAATCCATGTAAAGTGAATGTAGAGAAGGGATCTTATAAAACTGAAGCAAGAGGTCCCTTCAAGCTATTAGTGATCTGTTTACAGGAGAGGTGGAACCCTGGCAATTAGCATTACTTGCCTCTCCTGAAGCTTTAGGGGTATCCAGACTGTACAAACAGTATTAGCAAACAGATTTTTTATCTTTTAATAGCAATAATGAAAAACCTTAAAAATTCCATATAGTTGCAGTTTTGTAACACTGCAAATCACAAAGAAATTAAAACATAAAGTTTACCTGGGAATGTAAAACAGAGAGCAATCGGTAGTACTCTTTTAGTTCCTGATGCAAGGCAGCACAAAAACTCTGCAGGAAAAAGTAGGTATCATGAGAGCACAACACAGTCCTCACACATCAACCCACAGGAACTGTGCAGGCACAGTGCTTTACAGCAGTTTGGGGTTCCGCATGACTTAAATTCTGGTTCTGTCAATGGTCTCCCCACGTTCAAGCACCACAACATCTATATTTATTGATGTTAGGAAGCTATTATCCCTTAGCAATGAACTTTGCAGAAAAGGAATGAAAAAATCAGGTTACAGCAAAGAGTGTATTTACTTTAGACAATAATCTTTTAAGATTATATTCCTTCTTGGGGACGCCTGGGTGGCTCAGTGGTTGAGCATCTGCCTTCAGCTCAGGGTGTGATCCCATCTGGAGATCGAGTCCCACATCGGGCTCCCTGTGAGGAGTCTGCTTCTCCCTCTGCCTATATCTCTGCCTCTGTCTCTGTGTCTCTCATGAATAAATAAAATCTTAAAAAAAAAAAAAAAAAAGACTACATTCCTTCTATTTCTTCAGAGTAGAGTTTACCAAAATTTAAAAACTAGCAACGCCATGCCAGTTTCTCCCAATTTCTCACTGTTGTTTGTACCGTTCATTCTCCCCACCCACATTATTAAAAACACCGTGGACCTCTGTGATCTTAAATACTGCAAAGGTGTCAAATCAGAAGCTGTGAGAAAGACCTTCACATAATCCTAAGACAAAAACTTCCCAGAATGAACTCTAGGATGGAATACCAAGCATATTCAGTGGGAAGAACCTGCAAATGAAAAAAAAAATTTTCTTTAAACACCAGCCTCTACACTTTTCTGTGTATTTTAAAGTGATACGCAATCCATCATCTCTAGGTTTATTTTAATGCATTTACATACTCTTCTGTGTTCACACTCCACCAACAGCTACCGTGAACAATTTGTAGTATTTAGTTACCTCTGTCAATACACACCGTGGTCTCTCTTTTCCTGAGTGGACCACGAAGGCTACAATATTCTATTATCGAAATTCATTTAAAAAGAATCCTCAGGCAGCCCCGGTGGCTCAGCGGTTTAGCGCCACCTTCAGCCCAGGGTGTGATTCTGGAGACCCGAGATTGAGTCCCACATCGGGCTCCCTGCATGGAGCCTGCTTCTCCCTCTGCCTGTGTCTCTGCCTCTTTCTCTCTGTGCCTCTCATGAATAAATTAAATCTTAAAAAAAAAAGAATCCTCTTTTTTTAAGAATTACTTTCATATTGAGATTTTAAATAAACTAAGCACTCCTCAAAATGAATGGTGTCCTAAATGTTCTGATAACAATGAACATACCTGACCCACAAGTCCAAATGAACGGTCCAGGCTCCTCTGATCAGTGTATTTTCGGATTTTATTATGTAACCATCCCAACTCAGCAAGTCTGACTGCCGTATCCCTCAAAGATTTACTTAGGTTTGCCTGAAAAGAAAATACAACAAAAGTTAAAAATTAACACTAGATTTTCAATTATTATTTTTCTCAACTATTTGTACTTTCAGTGTAATTCTTCGGTTCCAACACATGGAACTTAAAAGTAACTAATATACCATCTGTAAGAACAGAACGAGGTTCCGGGAAACAAAAGCACCATGCACTGGCAGGGAAATAAAACCTCCATGTAAATGTGGGGCTCAAGGAGCATCACTGAGGCATGAGTGGCAGCCCCTCAGCATGGCAGCAGCTTTGTGTCATCAGCTACCTCTTTAACAGCAGGGAGCTGCAAAAAGACTGCCGACATCAATAAGGGGCTGTGGGAAAGGAGGTTCTGGAAGGTGAACACAGGCAAGTGGAGGCACCTTATCTGGAACTGCGTCTTGAGAGCACTGCCAGAGAACACAGGAGGCAGGCACAGCAGAAGGGCCCCAGGACAAGCCTGTGAGCCACAAACACACAGGGAAACAGGAACCTAACTGGCACTCCCAGCTCTGAAGATCCAGCCCGTCACCCCATCACACCTCATTACGGCTCAGACAGGGCTGGGTTACTGCACCTTGGCCTCCACTTTGTAACAGTTCTCCGTGGTGCTCATCTTGATGTTCTTGCCATCTATGCCCTGGAAGACGTACAAAATGTCTCTGACCAGGGCTGCTTCAGTCACTTCCCCAGCACCTGAAGGACAGTTTTTGTAAGAGCAACACATTTTAAGAGGGAATAAATTTTAAGACAACACTAGTTTTACATTATGTATTTGCAACCAGGACAAAATTGTGAACCTAAAAAAATGAGCTTAAGATGGAAAAAGTAGAGGGGAGGAGCAAGATGGCGGAAGAGTAGGGTCTCCAAATCACCTGTCTCCACCAAACTACCTAGAAAACCTTCAAATTATCCTGAAAATCTATGAATTCGGCCTGAGATTTAAAGAGAGACCAGCTGGAATGCAACAGTGAGAAGAGTTCGCGCATCTATCAAGGTAGGAAGACGGGGGAAAAAGAAGTAAAGGAACAAAGGCCTCCAAGGGGGAGGGGCCCCGCGAGGAGCCGGGCTGAGGCCGGGGCGAGTGTCCCCAGGACAGGAGAGCCCCGTCCCGGAGGAGCAGGAGCTGCACCGACCTTCCCGGGCGGAAAGGGGCTCGCGGGGAGGTGGAGCAGGACCCAGGAGGGCGAGGATCTCCTCGGGCTCCCCGGGACAGTAACAGCAACTGCGCGCCCAGGAGAGTGCGCCGAGCTCCCTAAGGGCTGCAGCGCGCACGGCGGGACCCGGCGGGACCCGGAGCAGCTCGGAGGGGCTCGGGCGGCAGCTCCGCGGAGGGGGCTGCGGGGCGGGAGCAGCTCGGAGGGGCTCGGGCAGAGGAAGAGGCTCCGTGCAGAGGGGCCTGCGCGGTTCCAGGAGCAGCTGGGAGGGGCTCGGGCGGTGGCTCCGCGGAGGGGGCTGCGCGGCCCGGGAGCGCGAATCCACCAGCGCAGGCTCCGGAGCACAGGGCGCCGGGACACAGCCCAGGATCCGGCCTCCCCCGGGACAGGCAGAGGCCGGGAGGGCCCAGGACAGCGAGGACGCTCCTGCCCCAGCTGAGCACATCAGCGGCCCCGCCCCGGAGCCTCCAGGCCCTGCAGACGGAGTTCCTGCCGGAGCTGAATCCAGGTTTCCAGAGCTGCCCCGCCACTGGGGCTGTTCCTCCTGCGGCCTCACGGGGTAAACAACCCCCACCGAGCCCTGCACCAGGCAGGGGCACAGCAGCTCCCCCAACTGCTAACACCTGAAAATCAGCACAACAGGCCCCTCCCCCAGAAGATCAGCTAGACGGACAACTTCCAGGAGAAGCCAAGGGTCTTAAAGAACACAGAATCAGAAGATACTCCCCGGTGGTTCTTTTTTTTTTTTTTTTTTTTTTTTTGTTTTGTTTTGTTTTGTTTTGTTTTTGTTTTGTTTTGCTTTTTGATTTGTTTCCTTCCCCCACCCCCTTTTTTCTCCTTTTTCTTTCTCTTTTTCTTTTTTTTTTCCGTTTTTTTTTCTCTTTTTCTTCCCTTTTTTTTTTTTCTTCTCTTTCTCTTTTCTTTCCTTCTTTCTCTCCTCTCTTTTTCTCTTTTTCCCAATACAATTTGCTTTTGGCCACTCTGCACTGAGCAAAATGACTAGAAGGAAAACCTCACCTCAAAAGAAAGAATCAGAAACAGTCCTCTCTCCCACAGAGTTACAAAATCTGGATTACAATTCAATGTCAGAAAGCCAATTCAGAAGCACTATTATTCAGCTACTGGTGGCTCTAGAAAAAAGTATAAAGGACTCAAGAGACTTCATGACTGCAGAATTTAGAGCTAATCAGGCAGAAATTAAAAATCAATTGAATGAGATGCAATCCAAACTAGAAGTCCTAACGACGAGGGTTAACGAGGTGGAAGAACGAGTGAGTGACCTAGAAGACAAGTTGATAGCAAAGAGGGAAACTGAGGAAAAAAGAGACAAACAATTAAAAGACCATGAAGATAGATTAAGGGAAATAAACGACAGCCTGAGGAAGAAAAACCTACGTTTAATTGGGGTTCCCGAGGGCGCCGAAAGGGACAGAGGGCCAGAATATGTATTTGAACAAATTCTAGCTGAAAACTTTCCTAATCTGGGAAGGGAAACAGGCATTCAGATCCAGGAAATAGAGAGATCCCCCCCTAAAATCAATAAAAACCGTTCAACACCTCGACATTTAATTGTGAAGCTTGCAAATTCCAAAGATAAGGAGAAGATCCTTAAAGCAGCAAGAGACAAGAAATCCCTGACTTTTATGGGGAGGAGTATTAGGGTAACAGCAGACCTCTCCACAGAGACCTGGCAGGCCAGAAAGGGCTGGCAGGATATATTCAGGGTCCTAAAGGAGAAGAACATGCAACCAAGAATACTTTATCCAGCAAGGCTCTCATTCAAAATGGAAGGAGAGATAAAGAGCTTCCAAGACAGGCAGCAACTAAAAGAATATGTGACCTCCAAACCAGCTCTGCAAGAAATTTTAAGGGGGACTCTTAAAATTCCCCTTTAAGAAGAAGTTCAGTGGAATAGTCCACAAAAACAAAGACTGAATAGATATCATGATGACACTAAACTCATATCTCTCAATAGTAACTCTGAATGTGAACGGGCTTAATGACCCCATCAAAAGGCGCAGGGTTTCAGACTGGATAAAAAAGCAGGACCCATCTATTTGCTGTCTACAAGAGACTCATTTTAGACAGAAGGACACCTACAGCCTGAAAATAAAAGGTTGGAGAACCATTTACCATTCGAATGGTCCTCAAAAGAAAGCAGGGGTAGCCATCCTTATATCAGATAAACTAAAATTTACCCCAAAGACTGTAGTGAGAGATGAAGAGGGACACTATATCATACTTAAAGGATCTATTCAACAAGAGGACTTAACAATCCTCAATATATATGCTCCGAATGTGGGAGCTGCCAAATATATAAATCAATTATTAACCAAAGTGAAGAAATACTTAGATAATAATACACTTATACTTGGTGACTTCAATCTAGCTCTTTCTATACTCGATAGGTCTTCTAAGCAAAACATCTCCAAAGAAACGAGAGCTTTAAATGATACACTGGACCAGATGGATTTCACAGATATCTACAGAACTTTACATCCAAACTCAACTGAATACACATTCTTCTCAAGTGCACATGGAACTTTCTCCAGAATAGACCACATATTGGGTCACAAATCGGGTCTGAACCGATACCAAAAGATTGGGATTGTCCCCTGCATATTCTCAGACCATAATGCCTTGAAATTAGAACTAAATCACAACAAGAAGTTTGGAAGGACCTCAAACACGTGGAGGTTAAGGACCATCCTGCTAAAAGATAAAAGGGTCAACCAGGAAATTAAGGAAGAATTAAAAAGATTCATGGAAACTAATGAGAATGAAGATACAACCGTTCAAAATCTTTGGGATGCAGCAAAAGCAGTCCTAAGGGGGAAATACATCGCAATACAAGCATCCATTCAAAAACTGGAAAGAACTCAAATACAAAAGCTCACCTTACACATAAAGGAGCTAGAGAAAAAACAGCAAATAGATCCTACACCCAAGAGAAGAAGGGAGTTAATAAAGATTCGAGCAGAACTCAACGAAATCGAGACCAGAAGAACTGTGGAACAGATCAACAAAACCAGGAGTTGGTTCTTTGAAAGAATTAACAAGATAGATAAACCATTAGCCAGCCTTATTAAAAAGAAGAGAGAGAAGACTCAAATTAATAAAATCATGAATGAGAAAAGAGAGATCACTACCAACACCAAGGAAATACAAACGATTTTAAAAACATATTATGAACAGCTATACGCCAATAAATTAGGCAATCTGGAAGAAATGGACGCATTCCTGGAAAGCCACAAACTACCAAAACTGGAACAGGAAGAAATAGAAAACCTGAACAGACCAATAACCAGGGAGGAAATTGAAGCAGTCATCAAAAACCTCCCAAGACACAAGAGTCCAGGGCCAGATGGCTTCCCAGGGGAATTTTATCAAACGTTTAAAGAAGAAACCATACCTATTCTCCTAAAGCTGTTTGGAAAGATAGAAAGAGATGGAGTACTTCCAAATTCGTTCTATGAAGCCAGCATCACCTTAATTCCAAAGCCAGACAAAGACCCCGCCAAAAAGGAGAATTACAGACCAATATCCCTGATGAACATGGATGCAAAAATTCTCAACAAGATACTGGCCAATAGGATCCAACAGTACATTAAGAAAATTATTCACCATGACCAAGTAGGATTTATCCCTGGGACACAAGGCTGGTTCAACACCCGTAAAACAATCAATGTGATTCATCATATCAGCAAGAGAAAAACCAAGAACCATATGATCCTCTCATTGGATGCAGAGAAAGCATTTGACAAAATACAGCATCCATTCCTGATCAAAACTCTTCAGAGTGTAGGGATAGAGGGAACATTCCTCGACATCTTAAAAGCCATCTATGAAAAGCCCACAGCAAATATCATTCTCAATGGGGAAGCACTGGGAGCCTTTCCCCTAAGATCAGGAACAAGACAGGGATGTCCACTCTCACCACTGCTATTCAACATAGTACTGGAAGTCCTAGCCTCAGCAATCAGACAACAAAAAGACATTAAAGGCATTCAAATTGGCAAAGAAAAAGTCAAACTCTCCCTCTTCGCCGATGACATGATACTCTACATAGAAAACCCAAAAGTCTCCACCCCAAGATTGCTAGAACTCATACAGCAATTCGGTAGCGTGGCAGGATACAAAATCAATGCCCAGAAGTCAGTGGCATTTCTATACACTAACAATGAGACTGAAGAAAGAGAAATTAAGGAGTCAATCCCATTTACAATTGCACCCAAAAACATAAGATACCTAGGAATAAACCTCACCAAAGATGTAAAGGATCTATACCCTCAAAACTATAGAACACTTCTGAAAGAAATTGAGGAAGACACAAAGAGATGGAAAAATATTCCATGCTCATGGATTGGCAGAATTAATATTGTGAAAATGTCAATGTTACCCAGGGCAATATACACGTTTAATGCAATCCCTATCAAAATACCATGGACTTTCTTCAGAGAGTTAGAACAAATTATTTTAAGATTTGTGTGGAATCAGAAAAGACCCCGAATAGCCAGGGGAATTTTAAAAAAGAAAACCATATCTGGGGGCATCACAATGCCAGATTTCAGGTTGTACTACAAAGCTGTGGTCATCAAGACAGCGTGGTACTGGCACAAAAACAGACACATAGATCAGTGGAACAGAATAGAGAATCCAGAAGTGGACCCTGAACTTTATGGGCAACTAATATTCGATAAAGGAGGAAAGACTATCCATTGGAAGAAAGACAGTCTCTTCAATAAATGGTGCTGGGAAAATTGGACATCCACATGCAGAAGAATGAAACTAGACCACTCTCTTGCACCATACACAAAGATAAACTCAAAATGGATGAAAGATCTAAATGTGAGACAAGATTCTATCAAAATCCTAGAGAAGAACACAGGCAACACCCTTTTTGAACTCGGCCATAGTAACTTCTTGCAAGATACATCCACGAAGGCAAAAGAAACAAAAGCAAAAATGAACTATTGGGACTTCATCAAGATAAGAAGCTTTTGCACAGCAAAGGATACAGTCAACAAAACTCAAAGACAACCTACAGAATGGGAGAAGATATTTGCAAATGACATATCAGATAAAGGGCTAGTTTCCAAGATCTATAAAGAACTTATTAAACTCAACACCAAAGAAACAAACAATCCAATCATGAAATGGGCAAAAGACATGAAGAGAAATCTCACAGAGGAAGACATAGACATGGCCGACATGCATATGAGAAAATGCTCTGCATCACTTGCCATCAGGGAAATACAAATCAAAACTACAATGAGATACCACCTCACACCAGTGAGAATGGGGAAAATTAACAAGGCAGGAAACAACAAATGTTGGAGAGGATGCGGAGAAAAGGGAACCCTCTTACACTGTTGGTGGGACTGTGAACTGGTGCAGCCACTCTGGAAAACTGTGTGGAGGTTCCTCAAACAGTTAAAAATAGACCTGCCCTACGACCCAGCAATTGCACTGTTGGGGATTTACCCCAAAGATACAAATGCAATGAAACGCCGGGACACCTGCACCCCGATGTTTCTAGCAGCAATGGCCACGATAGCCAAACTGTGGAAGGAGCCTCGGTGTCCAACGAAAGATGAATGGATCAAGAAGATGTGGTTTATGTATACAATGGAATATTACTCAGCTATTAGAAATGACAAATACCCACCATTTGCTTCAACGTGGATGGAACTGGAGGGTATTATGCTGAGTGAAGTAAGTCAGTCGGAGAAGGACAAACATTATATGTTCTCATTCATTTGGGGAATATAAATAATAGTGAAAGGGAAAATAAGGGAAGGGAGAAGAAATGTGTGGGAAATATCAGAAAGGGAGACAGAACGTAAAGACTGCTAACTCTGGGAAACGAACTAGGGGTGGTAGAAGGGGAGGAGGGCGGGGGGTGGGAGTGAATGGGTGACGGGCACTGGGTGTTATTCTGTATGTTAGTAAATTGAACACCAATAAAAATAAATAAATAAATAAATAAATAAATAAATAAATAAAAGATGGAAAAAGTATGAAGCTCTAAGAAACAAGAATTTTCTAAGTATATGGAAAGCATATAATTTCTTATACAAAAAGTCTTTAAAAAAAAAAAAAGGCGCCTGGCTGGCTCAGTCGGTGGAGCACTCATTTCTTGATCTCGGGGTGGTGAGTTCGAGCCCCACGTTGGATAAAATCTTAAAAAATAAATGAACAAAGCAGTACATAGGAGCTTCATATATAACCAAGGAGCAATACACAGAAAAGGGAGCAGCACAAATCTATCAAAAAGGATGGGTAATTATCTCACAGCATCTAGAAAACTGTGCTGTTGGAAAACTGTGCTGTTACAAAGCATGCAGACAAATGTAGGTCCATTCTCAACCACATGAAGAGAAATGAATACAGTGGAAAAGTCAGGATTTCCATAAACCTTGAAACAAAAAACTAAGTCAGAATTTAGGTTGCAGCAATGACAAGGAGGCAATGCTCAGAAATCCAAGCTGTTAGTGGGAGGGAAAATGTAATGAGTATATAGTCAAGGTGAGCACTCCCAAAACCAGGGTAGTGAGGCAGAAGGTGAGGACAGGTTCAAGTATTCCATAAATATTAATTACATTGAATCCTTGGTAGTACTGTTCAAATGTCACCCACCTCTCATTACAGACCATTCTATTTTCTCATCAATTACTAAGAGACAGAAGTTGAAATACCCAATTGTAATTGTGGGTCTGTCTGTTGGTTTTCCTTTGTACATCTGAAGCTCTGTTAGCAGGTGAATATACACTTACGAGTACTACTTCTTCCTGAAGAACTGACCTTTTCATTGTTATGAAATGTCCCTCTGGCCCTGGCAACACTCCTGCCACTGTCTGGTTTGACAGTAATGCGTCCGTCCATCCTTCTATGGTTAATGTTTGTACGATGTGTTTTTTCATCCACTTACTTCCAACCTACTTGTGTCCCCATATTTAGAATGTATCTCTTTTGAGCAGTATACAATTGTCTAAATAGAATTTCTTTAAATATCTTTTTTTTCTTAATGATTTTATTTATTTGAGAGAGAGAAACATAGCAGGAAAGGAGAAGCAGACTCCAAGCTAAGCAGGGAACCCAATGCAGAACTCGATCTCAGGATCCTGGGTACACAACCTGAGCCGAAGGCAGATGCCTCACCAACTGAGCCACCCAGGCGTCCCTAAGAATCTTTAAAATGAAGTATCTAATCCACGCACATTTCATGTGACTACGGACATGTTTGGTTTAACTTTACCACACTGCTGAATGTTTGCTATTTACCCTGCTCTTCTTTCCTCCTTTGCTCTTTTGGATTCTTTCCTCCTTTCCTCTCCAGCTCTTTTGGATTAATCAAGGATACTGTAGAGTCCTTTTTTCAGTTAGCTCTGTATATCACACAGGCCTGAAGGCACTGGTTAGAGATCAGGAGCCACAGCAAAAAAAGGAGCGGAGATGGGCATGCTCATGGTCTGGAAGCCAGCCTCCCAGCCAAAGCACCCACAAGCAATTATGTGGTACAGGACAGACACAGGTGGGCAGTGTGGCTGCACAGGCTGGGCCTCAAACACTGGGCTGTACTCCCAGGTCCACACAAGACACCCCTGGTGCTCACCTTCTACGCAAGCACAGATAGTAGCCAGAGGGATGTCAGAACCTGGAGATTATGAGCCGACAATGAAGCCTATTCCTCTATTCGCAGATGCTTATGTTTCAAACACTGCTATTCATAGGGCTCTCTTGAAAAAAACTCAAACATTCTATTGGAATCTAACAGGGCTTTAAAACTCTTAATGTGTCCACTTAGCCATCAAATAATCTTCAACATCCTAGGCACTGCCAGACTTCCCAAGGTACATCAGACCATACTTCAGCATCTGAACCTCTCACCATGAGAACAACTACTCAACAACTGTAAGCAAGGACTCCTCATTAGTATTTTAAGATAAGGGAAGCATAAATTCTAAATATGCAAAAAAAAAAGTCTACATTTAAGTCTATCCTTACTCACCACCTGCATCCCCTTCCCTCCTTGGTCTTGTCACGTTGCGAGAAACAGTGTTTGGGATACCTTTTGAGGTAGTGATTTGTGAAGAAGGCTGGTTTGTAGTTAAAGTCCATGCAAGACGTGACCCCAACTGCTGCCGAAGACAGTCTCCCACTCCAGGAGCATGATGAGGCTGTCTGAAAGAAGGAAAGAGCATTTCATATCTCCAAACACCCAGGCTACTCACTTGAAAGACAAAACATTGCTGGAAATTCTGTTCATATTACTATATTGAATTACATAACATTAGAAATCTGAGCTAGGTGAGTGACATCGCCCTACTCAAATCCATCAACTAATCAGTCCAAGGGCTCTTTGGGACCTCTAGGGTGGCATCAGGCACCTCCTACGTATTTCTTAGCATAAAAATCAAAAGCTATTTGACTTTTCTTTACAAACACATAGCATAGGTTACCCATCTAAAACCACTTTGAAATTCACCACTAATTTTAACTTCAAACTTAACAGCTTTCATCCATCCAGCATTTGTGATCACAGAAGTAAAAAATCTGGAGTGCTGTCCCCTGTTCTATATGCTCACTAGTCTCCCAGGATTTTGCAATTTATCTTAAAAATGTACAAATATAAAGTCAAAAGCAAAAGCACAAAAGGTCAAAATAGCTTTTGATAATTTGGAGAATATGTCAAAGCTGCTGTTTTGGAGGTGCCTGGGTGGCTCAGTCGATGAAGCGTCTGCCTTCAGCTCAGTTCATGACCCTAACGTCCTGGGATTGAGCCCCACATCGGGCTCCCTGCTCAGTGGGGAGTCTGCTTCTCCCTCTCTCTTCCTTCTTGTGCTCTCTCTCAAATAAATAAATAAAATCTAAAAAAAAAGAAAGAAAGAAAGAAACGGCTGCTCTTTGAAAATCTAAGACATGACAGCTGATTTCTGAGGACATATGTTCTGACAACTGCAAAAAAAACATATCGCTTCCTGGGACTGCGCCACACAAATGAACCTCCATGGAGCAGACTGATTACTGATAACTAGAGCACAGCTCTCCCTCTTTTTTATCTTCAATGGGGGGGAAAAAGTCATTAATAATACTTATTAAACTATGACTTTCAATACAGTTCTAAATTTAAGAGAAAAATTCTAAAGGACCACTTCAGCTCAAAGTCCTCTATACAGTTCTTTTTCACAACAATTATCTCAAACTCTAAGGTAAAAATGACAAAGTCTGTCGACTGTTTCAGCCAGAACATAAATCAGAGATTAAATCTGAAAAATATATCCTGCTGTCTTTCTAGAACACCAGACTGCATTTATAACCTATGTGTGCTACACACACACAAGATTCTAGTGATATGAACATAACTGTATTAACGTAATTTCCTATGACACTATGCTCATGTGAAACACCCATGACGATGAATCTCTAGTCACTGTTCTGTATAAATACCTACTGGATGACAGTTTGCTTTAATGTGATCACCAGGAATGAACCATGCATAGAAATATGTAAAAAGACAAGGAAAGCAAAGTTCCAAGTCCACTACCGCATCAGCAGTGGCTTCATTCCCAACCACAAACTAGATCTCCTGGAAACATGAGATCTGACCGCACATTAACCATGCGTTCCCGGAGCTACTTATCTTAATTCTCGAGCACTACAAGGTGCCATAATTCTCAGTCTGAAGACCTCAGTACTTGAGGACAAGAAAGCTTTATTTCAGTTTACTTATTTTTTAAACAATAAAGAGAATAGCACACATGGGTAAAGGAGACCAATAATCACTGAAGAAACTATGGGAATCCAGCAAGGGAAATGTCAATCAGTTACCTCAAAATGAAAGGCCCATCCTATCATACTTCTGAAATAGGGCCTTACTACTATGCACTTGCATTAACAAAGTAGAGTAGGCCAAAAAAGATTACAGTCAACCATGACTAGAGAGGAAAGAATTCCCATTTGAAACAGAGAAGAATAAAATCCTAAGAGGAACAATCAATGTGTGCAAGCTTGATTTACCCTGGAAGGAGAGACTGCGGTGTTGGGGTCGGGCCATTTAAGGTGTACACACTTATGCTACTGACGCCACTGCTTCCCATGCTACCAGCGCTCTGGGTCGACTGGGTGCTGCGGTCCTGGTAGTTAAGCGGGAGCGTCTGGGGCCTGGCGTAGTAGTAGGGAGTCGAGTGAGCATCTCTTGGTAATGCTTGAGCGAATAATGCAGCATAGCTAGAAACCTGAAAATGAAGTCCATTAAGAAATACAGAGATACAGGGGCACCTGGGTGGCTCAGTCAGTTAAGCATCCAACTCTTGGTTTCAGCTCAGGTCATGATCTCAGGGTCATTGGATCAAGCTGTGCATCATGCTCCTCGCTCAGCACAGAGTCCATTTGTCCCTCTCCCTCCCCCCACTTGTGCTCTCTCTAAAATAAGTAAATAAAATCTTCTTAAAAAAAGAATACAGAAATATAAAATTACAGAACACTTCCCAAATCAACAAAGATAATTTGTATTCAGATTTAAAAAAAAAAAAAAAAAAAAGATTTTAGTTCTTTCTGTAATTGATTTTGTACTCAGTAGGCAATAATTTAGTTGTTATACTTTTGAAATATGGCAGAACTGATAAAAGTTTCACAAAGTTTTCTAAACTCCAAAACTGCCACAGGGTCTGGCAACTAAAAACATGTTCCTCAGAATCCAAGCAAACTAAAACCCAAACAATCATTCAAATATTTTTGCAAGTGTGGCATTATCCTATAATGGAAGACGGCTCCTTACTCAGACGTAGGCTTTCAACATAAACAGGCCTCCTGCACCACACTCCTCCCCCATAGGCCCTCAAGTTTCTGTAGTGGAGCACCTTCTTGCACAAGACACTCGGCTCGCAGCAGCCAGACGGCTCTTCCAACACCACGTGGGCCAGAAACTAAACCCGCGTGGCAACAAAGTTCGTACTGGTATGACAGTAATTAATGTTCATAATGATATGAACATTTCTTGTGAAGACACAAGAAAACCTAAAAAGTCCTCTAACTCATACAGAATTGAGTATTAATATGCAGCTATGCTCCTATTAACAACTTGTGAAAACTGTTTTTATGCTCTATTTCATGGGACATTCTTGTATTTGAGGTAATAATGTAACTCTGGAAAATATCTGAAGGAAAAGCAGTAAGTGCCCTGTCTAAAGAAAGAAGGAAAGAAAAGAAAATCTCTTGACCTTCTAGGACTACCAAGAAAACTAGACAAGTTATTTCTTTCTCATTATTTTCTTAAGTAAAGAACCCAATTCCTATCAAAATTGGTATACTTGCCCTAACTAGACACTAAGCATGTTTTAAATAAAGGCACTGGCCACCTGAGTGGCTTGGTTGGTTGAGTGTCCAACTCTTGGTTTCTGCTTAGGTCGTGATCTCAGGGTCGTGGGATTGAGCCCCAGGCCAAGCTCCCTGCTCAGTGAGGATGCTGAGATCTCTGCTTGGGATGCTCTCTCATTCTCCCTCTGTCCCTACCCCACTCTCAGTTTGCACTCTCTAAAGTAAATAAATAAACATTTAAAAAAGAAAAGGCACTGAGCTGCCAACAGCCTCTTACCTTGTTCGGCTGCTTGCGCGGATCTTCACTAAGGCTTAGCAAGAGGTAGAGAATTGACCATTTATTTTTCAAAACTCCCTGTTTAAAAGGAAAACATTAAAAGAACAAGTCTGTACTACTCTCCAGCTTTATCTTTCTCCTAAATGATCCTTATTTCCAAAATAGAAACATGTTGTTGTTTTTTTAATTCACATGGTAATAAGTCTAAGTGTGTTCATATTTCAGGTATGACAAACAGTGCTACCCAATAGAAGGCTGCAAATAACATTTTCAAGAGGTCATGAAACTAACCAACCTCCTGAAACTAACCAACCCCAAAGTGCCTAATGAGAACATGTGTATAAATTACCCAATTACGGAATAACAGCAATTCCCCTTTAAAATACTTCTTAGAATAACCAACTTCCTAAATGTAGTGATTACAAGAAAAATGCCATCATGAAACAGGTGAACGCTTCCCCTCCTTTATCAAAGTGCCACGTAGGCCATAAAAGAGAATAATTGAAAGAAAAAAAAGGGAGATTCTAAAGTATACAATGTAAGTCTCAGCACCACGTATACTGAAACTCAAGGCTCTGCAGTAAGAGTTCTCAAAACAAGCAGTACCTAGGTTTCTATGTAAGGTTATCATATGGACTCCATTACTTTCCAATCGCGTCTCACTCCACCATAATAGCCCACCCTCAATACATGTTTCCCAAATTTACAGAGCATTTCTACTCCATTCATATGACCTTACCTTTTAGATGCACAAGCTGGAATACATAAATAGCTTTATTTATAAAACCATGGGACGGTTACTTACTTTACACAAACTCTTCGTTATATAAAATATTCCTCTAAAGTTTCTTTAAAGAAAAAGCTCAAAAAAAAAAAAAAAGGAAAAGAAAAACCTCATCTCAGGTATTTAAATTATGGTCTCACTTAAAAAGTTGATTTACACACAATTTTTTAGAAACAAGAAACTCACCAGCCCCGACAGAGTCCTCACTCTGGTGGCAAAGAGACAAAGGAGCAGATACACTCTGGTGGGATACGTGAAATGTCAGACATGGGTGAGGGGGGAGGTCACTAAAGTGGCCCATCATTTATGAAAGGATCCCCAGAGAGGGCAGGGTCTCAAAGAAGAATGGGTGATGCAGGCACAGAGGAGGGAGTAGGCATGGCCTTTTCAGGGCACTGAAGACAGATCACCCTGGCCAAAGCCAGGCAGAAGCATGGACACCAAAAGTAGAACAATGCATCAGATTAAAAGGGTCTCCAGCGTGGGACCAAGACGTCCAAGCAGGAAGCTTCTGAAGGCATGACTGTATCTGCTGACTGTCCCCAGAGGCTGGACTGCAGGAGACAGAATGAGATGCACAGGAAACTGCAGTCATTCAGGACAACATGGTCAAGGGGGAGGCGGACACTTGGTCTCTGCAGCCACCCAGGCAACCTTCACAGCCCCCTGTGGGGAAGGTCCTGGACTCCCTGGGCTCAGTGACACCACGGGTACAGGAGCAAGGCCTGAAGCCCATTTGCCTGCCTCCAAAGCGCCGCTCTTCACCAGATCCCATCTCCTTGAAGGGCTAGGAAGCAATCAACTAACAGCACTGCCACATACAGTAGGCCTGCGGGGGACGTCCTCAACATGTCACCTCCTGTAATCGGCATAACCACGTGGGGACACAGGCCTTATTCTCCATAAATGACAGAAGCAAAGGTGAAAACCTAAACCACCTACCTACCTCACAGAGCCACATGCTGGGATGCAAACTAAGGTCTGTCTGCCTCCAAAGGGGACAAATGAGAGGCATGCCTGAAAAGGACAACTAACGAGACTTGGGGACACAGCAGATGTAGGGAGAGGAATCGTCAATGTGACATTCAGGTTCCTGGCTCTTGGGAATAGACCAACAACATTATCATTCACCAAAACGGCAAACATAGAGGAAAGAGCAGAGGTGTGCATGAGTGGCTGTGAACAGACGCCTGGAGGTATGAAACAAGAAAACACAGGCATGTTCCTTCCTGGTCTGAGGCTACTGAGCTGTAAGTCCCTGAGGGAGTGTCCCATGGAGCGTCAGGATGCCCAGGAGGCTTTGGGAAGACAGCGGAAGTTTCACCCACACAGTGGGAGTCCTGGGTTAGACCTATAACTCTCACTTTAGAAATAAAGACGATATGCAGAGTGGAGAGCAAAGGAAGTTGTCAAAGTGAACAAAGCTGTGCACCAAAAACTCATCAAATGGCACATACAGAGGAGGAGGCATCATTTTTGTTAACATGAACGGAGCAGGTGTATAAAGGGCCAGGCTCAGCCTGAAGAGCCCCTGGCGCCGGGCAGCTGCAAGGAACTGTGGACAGACCAGGGAAGCAGGGCGGCACCAGGCAGGCAGGGGCCATCAGCAGCAGGGAGGCCTGAGGGGCCGCAGAAGGCACAGATCACCAGAGCCAGGGAGCCTGGCACGGGAGGTGGAGGGGCGCAGGGGTGCCTGGCAGGAAGGGATGAATAGCCTGGCACCACTCCTCACTGGCCTCAACCCTGCCATTTCCAGGCAAAGCCAACCAGAAGCCACAAAACAAAGAGAGCCCTGGGGCTGCCACCTGCACCTGTCAGCCCTCCAGTGCACAAAGCAGGGTGCAGAAGGGTGGGGTGGAGACCTGCTGAGCAACCAGGATAAATAACTCCAGAATCACAGATGTTTTAAATGCTTCTAAACTACTTTAGACCCTGTTATCTCGGATTCTGAAATCTTAAAGAACCATGATTCAGACAGAAAACTTCAAACGTACACACAAATTGAACTTTAAATGTAAGAATACACATTAGTGCACCCTAAGATCTGGAGAAACATCAAAACAAAGCGGTTAACTGACTCCAGCCGACGACACAGAATGCTTCTCCCAGCATTCATACCCTACTAAGGCTCACCTCCTCCACGGGCCAGCCACCCGCAGCCCCCACGACCCTCCACACCTCCCATACCACACCCTCACCACCTGCCCCTTTCTCCCGGCATGCAGCACAACTTTTTGCACCTGCTGCTGCCCTCACCAGCCATCCTCCCTTCTCCAGTTCTGTCAGCCACATTCCAGATTGCAGCCCAGGACTACCAAGACCCCTTCCCCAACATCTCTATACCACACCAGATCCCATTTGCCAAGTCCTGCCCACGCCTCACACAGGAGCACAGCCGAGAAGGGCTTTCAATGAAAAGGCAGGATCAAACTTTAAAACCAGGAACTGCGTGTTTTAGCAAAAAGATGGGAGCTGTTAATCTGCACATATTTTTCTAATTTGTTTAATTACTAGTGTTCTATTATCGTGTCCTAATATTGTTCATCCAACAACAAAATGTTCAAAATCAGAAATTTTTAAGTTATTCACTATAACAGCACCAATTCGGGTGTGATGAACACTAAAGTGTATCAAGAAGACAAGCTCTTGCAGCTATGGGTAGTCAAGACTTCCACCAGTGTGCTTCCTCCCTGTGATGGGACGAAGCCACCTGCACTACAAACTCAGGTGTCCATAATTCCAATTACTTTCCCCATGTGGCTTCCATCTTCTTTATAAGCAGTGTGGCATTAAATGCAGCTAAAAATTACATTTAATATTGAAAAGCTCTTAAAAGCCAAACACAATCTACATTTAAAACCTATTCCCCAGCATAGGAAAGTGGATGTGAGACCACAAGGCCCCAAATGGGTCTGATGGCCTCACCCCAGTGGGACACATGGTACCTGTGAATGCAACTTTCTGTGCAGCTCTGAAAATAACGCAGCATCCGCTTCTCTTCTCTGACGGATAACTGAAAAGTCAGAAAAGAAAAGGACTGTGTTAATCACATACTCTAAAATCCCTCTTATGATCCTGTTTCACCCATGGTAACAGGTTAACTGATGTCTGAAAAGAATCCTGAGCTTAAGAATCAAAATAATTAGCCAACAAGTGGCATTTCAGCTCTACCTATTTGGTCAATGCATTTAATCTCTCTGACGTTTGTAAAATATGGATGTTATTAGGCAGGAATCAAGGAATTTATAAGTTAAAAGGGACCTTTTAGATTCTACCTACAAATATTAATAAGCAGTCTAGTGAGGCCAACTACCACCAGTTTAATTCATTAATGACTACGTGAAAGGAGAGATGTATACTCCTGTAGGAGTGGTAAATTCAAATACTGTGGGAGTGGTAAATTCAAGGGCAATAACAAAAGTTTATCATTCATGATAGCTTACATTAAAACCACACATTCTAAGCATTTCTTTGAACATGTACAGCAAATATTAGTAAATGTCTTCAGATGCCCAGAGCTATGCTCACTAGTTTCCTGAAACCCACAGTAATACACGAGAAGCCCATGTTCTGGTCCATTCCATTAAGGATGAGGCTACACGCTGGGTCTGGGCCCTGAGGGAGGAGACCCCACTCACCCACACCTGTGACACCACACACACCACCTATGCACACGCGCCTTTCACAGGAACCCTGCCATACCCGCTACCAGAGAAAAGGCACCATTTTCATGATCTAGCTAATAGCATCTGTAGGCTCCAAGGAATCACCCAGCAGGACTGATTTCTTAAAATCTCATCAGCCAAGTTCACTTAGCTCTATATGTTCCAACTGGTTTGCAGAAAGACTGGCTTGATGGCCAATGCTTTTTCATATACATCAGCTAGGAAAGGGTCTTGGTATCACGTTCTGATCTTAGAAACCACATACCAGAAGTTAAATCATCCCAATTACATCTGCACTGTCAAGTCATCCTATGCAGAGAGGTAAAGCTATCTTTAAAATGTATTGCAGAAAATAAAATAATAAAATAAAATAATAAAATTAAATAAATAAAATAAAATAAAATAAAATAAAATAAAATAAATAAAAATAAAAATAAAAATAAAAATAAAAATAAAAATAAGATGTATTGCAGGATGCCTGGGTGGCTCAGTGGTTGAGCATCTATCTGCCTTTGCCTCAGGTCATGATCCCGTGGTCCTGGGAGTGAGTCCTGCATCGGGCTCCCTGATGTCTCTGCCTCTCTCTCTGCATCTCTCATGAATAAATAAAATCTTAAAAAAAATAAAATCAAAGAATTTACTTCCTTTTAAAACATATAGAAATACTCCAAATGAATAGTCACTAAATTAAGAGATGTTTTTTCTATAGAAAGAGACAGACACTAACTCAGACATGCAAAATAATCATAGGACAATAAAATAGTAAATAATACAAATAAAAATAAACAATATTCACGAAAAATAATGATTTATCCAATAGACTGCAAAACAAATCTTTACTTAGAATGTACCCCACTCACAAATGTGAGAAATTAAGAATCATTAGGTGTTAAACTTTGTCACACATGAGTTTTGCAATTTGTTTCAATATAAAACACCGTAACCTTTTATATTTTAAGTCGGGTATATAAAATGGAAAATGACCTTTGTGTTATTTCAGAAGACAGAACCACCCTAATTCAACTAACCTACCAAAAACTGTAATCAAATTTCAAAAATGCTAAAATGTAAAAAATTTATCTAGGAATTAAGGAAATATGGTAAGTCAATGGTGCCCACTACATCCACTACATGAGAGAGCCATCCACAGCACTCACTCCACCACTGCAGCTGGGCCATCTGAGAGCTGGGGATGTTGGGGGGGGGAGGGGGTCTGGGGAGGAGCAATGGTGGTAGTGGTTATGGACACCTGGTGGACACCTGGTGCTAACAGGCAGAAAAGGTGCATGGTGTCAATACACAACAAGTCTTATTTCAAAACTGTAGGATATTACACAGAAAAAAAAAAAAACAAAACTATGCATGGCTCCTGCTGTCAAAAGAAATCTCAAGACTTCCTTGCAATACCCACTCCAACAATGTCATGCCAGTTCTCAGTTTAAATAAACCTTTTTTATTTAAACTCAATTAGCCAACAAATAGTACATCATTAGTTTCAGATTAGTGTTCAATAACTCAAATCAGTTGCATAAATGCCCAGTGCTCATCACATCATGGGCCCTCCTTAATGCCCATGACAAACATTATTTTTAACTACTACGTGTATGTATAATATGATCAGGAGACCCTGAAATGTAAATTTGCAAAAGGAATAATCTATTAATATAGTACCTAATAGTTAGAGCTGTCACTAATAATTCAAAATGTAAAATAATCTAAAGTCTGAAATGGAAAAATAATCTAAGATGTAATAGTCATCAGGGTTCAAGAAGAGTAGTGTTCTTATGTTTAGTTTTATGGACAAGAAATGTAAATAAAAAGAAGTGTTTAGAGGTTAACAGCAGGATAAATACTCCATTTTCACCTCTTACATAAATAATATATCACGGTAAATAACACCAATGGATGGGTCATTTCCAAGCTGACTGCTCATCAAACCCAACTAAGCCAAGGTGAGGACTGCCAGGTCCAGGTACTTGAGCACAGTGCCTCAATCACCAAGGCCCCTCACCTCCAGCTCCGCTACACGGCCCTGTTTGACATGCTCAGACCACTGGTCAAATGCAGTGAACAAGGCACCAACTCGCAGTTGGAGACTATGCCATGAAGGAGGGAAATCCTAGAAGGTGTCACCACTGGTTTGCCAACACAGTCAGAAGTAACCGAAGTCCATTTCATCTAGGCAGTTAACAGCCAGACCTCAGCAAGGAAAACACACTGACCTTCATAGCAAGGCTTGCTTTTCTAGCAGGTGAAGCTGGGGTGGGACAGCCCAGAGAACTGTGAGGAGCAGGCCTCTGGAGAAAAACTACCCTCCGACTGATACAAGAGAAATTTCCTATGTGGGTCTTTCTGCACAAAGCCTCCCTCCCTCAGTCCCAGAGTACAGAGAGGCAGCAGAGCCCCACCTTATACAGCCAGAGAACATCACAGTACCCCGGTGCTAATAAATGAAAAGCTTTCTTCTCAAAGGTAATGATGTCTTTCTTAAGCTTTCAGTATCAGCTCAGAATTAAAAAGTTCATAAGTTCTAAAGTATTAGAAGTCTGGAGGTTGACAATCAATAGAAACAATACTGAGCATTTTCTTGCCAAGAGCATTCTATGATATGTGGTCAAAAGGTGCATAATAAATACTGCAAACCACAAGATATACAGGAGTGCACACTAAGCCCCTTATGCCCCTCATACTCAGTCACTAAAGCATCCAACTCATGATTTTGGCTCAGGTCATGATCCCAGGGTTGTGAAATCAAGCCCCACATCAGACTCCACACACAGCAGAGTCTGCTTCTCTCCCTCTCCCTCTGCCCCTCCCCTCATGCTCTCTATCTCAAAAAAGTAACAATGAGGAAAAATACATACGTTCTTTCTTGATTTTTTCAGCTACAAGAAATTCATCTCTTTCAACAGTTGGGGCAAAGTTGCTGCCAATAACTCGCACAGCGTACTGGAACTGCTGGGCTACATCAGCTGAAAGGTAAACACAAGGATGCAAATTATTGCCAATCAGGCTAAGTTCTGATCACCTCATGCTTCAGTGGAGACAATAGATTGGGCATATCTAACTACCTCCTACTTTCCTAAAGTTTTAACACTGCAGGCAGAGGAGCTATTAAGAAACCAAAGTAAATGAATGACATACAGTTCCATAAAACAAGAAAGGGACAGGCCTGCAGTCTGATGAATCCCTAGGAGACAAATCCACTAAACTGAGAATAAAGAATTTTATTACACACCTCTCACTCACCAGGACAGACTATACTGGAGGTCACAAAACAAACTTTATTAAATACGAAATAACTAAAATTATTCAAATTATGCCTCTCTATCAATAACAGAATTAAACTTGAAATTAGCAGAATACCTGAAAAATCCTCAACCATCTGGAAGGCAAGTAACACTGTATAACACAATGGCCAGAGAAAGTCTCAAAGAAAACCAGAAAATATCTTGAACTGAGTGAAAATGAAAATACAACACTAAAATAGGTGGGACACAGCTAAAGCAATGTTTAGAGAAAACATATAGAGTATAAAATGCTTTTATTAAAAATGAAGATGGGTCTCAAATCAATCTCAGCTTACAGAATAAAATCTAGAAAAAAGAAGCAAACTAAACTCGGCCATTGTGAAAAAATAAAATAACAGCAATAATCAATGACATTTAAGAGAAAAATAAAAAACAAAATCAGTGAAATCAAAAGCTTGTTCTTCAAAAAAAATTTTAAAAAAGGAATTGAGAAACATAAATTTGTGACCAAGAAAATTAAGACACAAATTTAGGGATCAAAGAGGTGATACTTCTGATCGCACAGAACTGTTTGAAAATGAAAGCTAAATAACTGCCATAGATACTCCCCTCCAGGAGCTAGTATGACATAACACCCACCCCGTAAGTGTGGGCTGCTCAGTGTCTTCCCTCCAAAGAGGAGAGCACAGAAATGGGGAAAAGCTTCAGGCAGAAGACTTCTGAAAAACACACCTCAGCCAGGTGATCAAGGTCAAGACAACAGTGACCACAGTGACGAGTGACCCTGACATGATGTACCCTGGATACAAGGTAAGGAGAAGGACAATTTACCTCTGGGACCTTCCTTCCAAACACACATATAACCACAGTCTAATCACGGGGGGGCGGAGGGGAGGGGGGACCAGCTAAATCCCAACCAAGACATTCTATAAAATAACTAACTTTTAACCCTCGAAACTGTCAAGGTCATCAAAAAAACAAAAAAATAGTAATTTTTAAAGTCTGAGAAACTCTCAGAGCCAACAGGAGCCCAAGGAGAGATGACAGCTAAAGGTAACATGGTACTCTTGAAGGAGCCCTACAGGAGTAAAGAGGCATTAAGGGGCAATAAGTGAGAAAATCTGAGTAAAGTATGTAGTGAATAACCACCAGACCATACTAACATTAAGACACTAACAATGGGAAGGGCATGGAATATAAAGGGGACTCGCTATGATAGTCAAAATGTTTCTGTAACTCTGAAATTATTCTAAAAGTTTATTTTTAAAAACATACTAAGTCTAAAGCCCATCTTTCACCAATCGTGATTTATTGATCTGGAATGGGACCATGGTACCAATATGTTTTCAGGGGCACCCGAGTGACTCAGTAAGTTAAGCAGCTGACTTGATTTCAGCTCAGGTCATGAGCTCAGGGTCGTGAGATCAAGCCCCGTATCAGGTTCACATTCAGCGCAGAGTCTGCCTGAGATTCTGTCTCCTTCTCCCTCTGCCCCACCCATCTCCCCACCTGCTCTCTTAAATAAATAAATAAAATATTCTTTAAAAATGTTTCAAAACCTCTGTTTTAAAACTTTAAAAGAATAAGGCAACTTAAATGTGGGAGGAAAATGGTTTCTTGGGTAAACTCAAAAAAGAATCTCAGCCCATATCCTACAACATATACAAAAGTTAACTCAAATTTGTCATAGTAAGCATAAAACATAAGCCTAAAACACTCTTAGGGAGGAAAAAAACAGAAATCTTTGTGACTTGGAGTTAGACTAAGAGTTATGTAAGATACCAAAATCCTGACCCATTAAAAAATGTGATACACTGGAGTCCATCCAAGATTAAACTTCTGCTCTGCAAAGGACACTGTTAAAAGAATGAAAATACTGAGAAAACATTCGCAAAACACAACAAAGGACTTGAATTCAGATATATAGAGAGAACTCTCAAAACTCAGTAAAGGGTGAAAAAAGAAATCCAAATAAAAACATAAGCAAAAGTGTTCAACAGACAATTCACCAAGAAAATGAACAGCAAAGAAACACGTGACAATATGCTCGATGACATTCGTCATTAGGGAAACATAATTTAAAACCACAAGGAGATGCCATTATTCACCTATTAGAACTGCTGAAATAAAAACAGACTGCCACCACCCAGGCAGGAAGCTCTCCAAGCTCAGGAGCTCTTCTCACATTCTATCTGGTGAGCATGAAGCTGGCACAGGCACCCATTCCTACTCTGCCCCCTTAAATTATCCACATGGTAGTCAGAGTGATTTTTTTAAAACATAAACACTACCATTGGTCTGCCTGAATCCTTCCAACACACCCAGAATAAAATATAAACTCATGAGGATAGCCTACCCAACCTGGTCCCTCTTACCAGCCCTGCTTTGCAGTCTTGCCAATCCTTGAGCACATAACACCCGCTTCCAGCTCAGAACCTGACCATCTTCTCCCACATCTGCCGGGTACTCATTCCACCACTTCACCTGGTTCTCTATTTAAATGTCATCTCTTCACACTGCCTTCCTATCTCAAGCACGCCCCAACACACATGCACACAGGCAAGCCCACACTAAATCCTCCTTAAACACCACTATGAAGCACAAAATGTGTTTAGGGCTTTTTGAATGCATACAAAAGGGGAGGGGGCAAGCCAAAAGAAATAATCGAAGTATTTCTGTGGAATCCTAAGATTAGGGAGTAGTTTTTCTTCCCCATACTTTTCCAAACTTTTAAATTCTCCAAGTAATAAATATTTTTTTTTAAAGATTTATTTATTTATTTATGATAGAGAGAGAGAGAGAGGCAGAGACACAGGCAAAGGGAGAAGCAGGCTCCATGCCTGGAGCCCGATGCGGGACTTGATCCCGGGACTCACAGGATCTCGCCCTGGGCCAAAGGCAGGCGCCAAACCGCTGAGCCACCCAGGGATCCCCCAATAAATTTTTTTTTAAAGAATTATTTTTTTATTCATTTATTTATTTATTTGAGAGAGAGAGAAAGAGAGAGGAAAGAGAGAGAAAGAGAGAGGCAGAGACACAGGAGGAAGGAGAAGCAGGCTCCACGCGGGGAGCCCCATGTGGGACTTGATCCCAGGACTCCAGGATCGCGCCCTGGGCCAAAGGCAGGCACCAAACCGCTGGGCCACCCAGGGATCCCTAAGTAATAAATATTAATTTTATATATATTAAAAGTGGCATTGAGGCACCTGGGTGGCTCAGCCGGTTAAGTGTCCAACTCTTTATCTCAGCTCAGGTCTTGATCTCAGGGTTGTGAGTTCAAACCCCAGGCTGGGCTGCACACTGGGCATGGAGCTTGCCTAAAGTAAAAAAAAATGTGTCACTGAAAACTACATGCTTACAAAGGAGTGCCTGTAAAACTATTCTACTTAAAAAAAAAAAAAAATACTTATAAATTCCTAGGATTCTGAGTTCTAAAAAAAAAAAAAAAAGTTCATTAACAAAATATTCAAGTATGTTGAGAAAAGGAGCAGTATGCCTCGACAGCAAGTAACAGGGAGGACCCCTCGTGAAGTGGGCTGTGTACCGAAGGCCTCTCTGAGGAAGCAGCCCTCTGACAGGGAAGAAGTCTGCCCTGTGAAAGGATACAATGAGATTCACATGTACACTGTTCCTCAACAGATGCCCATGGGTTCTAAAATCCAAATCATAAAAGCTAAAGTCATTCCATCAAGAGCCCCAGGTGAGGAGGCCCAGGCTGTAGCTCTTTAATGATTGGCTTAGCCCAAGATTAAAAATGCGAATGTTCCACAAAACATCTAAGGAATGTACTATGTCTCCACCTCCAATCTGCTCTGGGTGTCAGGAGCCTGGAAGGGAAGCCAGTGCTCCTCTGCCCAACCTCTGAAAACCTCTTTTTGAGAAGAACTAAGCACCAGTAAATTCAAGGACACACCCTGTCCAACAAGAACCAGAGAGCAGACATCGTGCTGTGCTCTCGCGCGCTCTCTCTCTCACACACACTCTAAGACAAGCAGGTGAAGACGGAGGCGAGAGGCTGTGCCACAGGCAGGGCTAGTACTCTGCTGCCTCCACCCAGCACACAAAGAAATGAGCTGTCAGTTCCACACAGAAGAACAGAAAGGAATTAATTCAACACATCAGGTTCTGGAACCAAAGCTGTGGGTTCCAATCTTGGTTCTGCAATTCACTAGCTCAGTGACAGTGAGCAAACTACGTACTCCCTGCACGTCTGTTTCTTCAGCTAGAAGGTGAGGGGAGTAAGTATTCCAACTTCCCGGCATCACTGGGAGCTAAGTACATACACTAGCTCACAGTACAAGTGCAGTGTCACTACCTACAAGTTAGTAGGTACTGGAAAAATGTTAGCTATTTTTATTATTATTGTTATTAATCTGAAAATGTCATCCCAAGGCATGTTAGGTCTACCACAGCCGTTAAAACTGCAACTCAAGGGATCCCTGGGTGGCGCAGCGGTTTAGCGCCTGCCTTTGACCCAGGGCGCGATCCTGGAGACCCGGGATCGAATCCCACGTCAGGCTCCCGGTGCATGGAGCCTGCTTCTCTCTCTGCCTGTGTCTCTGCCTCTCTCTCTCTCTGTGTCTATCATGAATAAATAAATAAAATCTTTGAAAAAAAAAAAAAAAAAAACTGCAACTCAATAAAGTGTCCAGCTTTCAACTTCTCAGCAAGATACTTTGGTCTTCATTTTGTAGATTTCATGTAGGAAACATTAATTCTATTCACCTGCTGTGATGAGATTTATTCTCTAGAAAGGACCCTCGAGCTGCAGCTTAGGAGAGGCTGGAGGAGGTACAACACCAGGACAAGAAATGCATGGAACTGCGTAGTCTTAATCCAAAGAGCACTTAGATGTAGGCCCAAGGGTGTTAAATGGCAGCTACCTTCTATATTCCAAGAGGGCTCCACACACTCAGATAAAAGAAAACTGAACACAGAGATTTACAAAGCAGTGCGGCTCGGGAGAAAGCACACAGTGCAGCTGTGACCTGTCTGGTAAGGCCCGAGTATGTGCCTCACTGCTTCTCCTGTGTGCATACGATGCTGCATCCTAAAGAACAGACGACATGCCAGCTAAAGCACAAGTGCTCTTGACGGGATGAGCACTGGGTGTTATTCTGTATGTTGGCAAATTGAACACCAATAAAAAATAAATTTATTATTAAAAAAAAAAAAAAAAAAGCACAAGTGCTATGTGGAATACGAAACCAGCCACGCTTCATGCCTCCAAATGCAGGTCACAAAGACTGCATATTAGTGTGTCCAGAGACCCAGCTCCCAAAATCCCCAGAGATGGGGCCACAAGATCAATTCTGAACAAGCATCACATGTAGAGAATTAAAAATGACAAGGTGTGAAAGCTTAGATACAGTAAAAGGTCCCCTCTTCGGCCACTGCCGCCAGGCCTCCAGAGCCCCACCGCACCCGTTATCTGGTTCTCCCGACCACAGGTGCAACTCCAAATGAATGAAAAGCAATGCTCCAAGACAAAAACAAAAATAAAAAACTTTGCTCTAGATTTGTGGTTCTCAATCTGGTCTCAGGGCCCCTTTATACTCTTACTATTAAGGATCCCTAAAAGAATTTATTTATATAGGTTAAATCTATCAATATTTACTGTATTAGAAATTTAAACCAAGAGCATTTTTATATTTTAATTCGTTTTAAAATAATAAGCCCATTAAGCACAACTTTCAAATAATGCTTAAAACTTTGAAATTTCAACATTTTAGTATTTAGTGCGCTTTTAAACAAATAGTTAATATAAGTTTTAATGTCCAGTTAATATATATTGATTCCCCAAGTATGTAATCAAGGGAAAACCATAACTTATTGGGAACTTCATCAAGGGCTCTTCACCGTTTTTGGAAAATCATGAAAGCAAACAGCAATAGCACCTGAGGTCAGTGAACCGGCAGGACAACCCTCCTTCCCTTGCCTGCACCGCAGCCCAGAGAACACTCACAGCACTGCCAAGGATCTGGGCGATCATCTTACCTCAATGCCCTGTGCACTACCATCATACCTGAGCACTGATGTTGAAATCCTGAATAAAAGTTCTGTATTTGTTATCTCACTAAAAAGAGGATTACAACGTATGAAAAGGACTGTTGGCCCTGACAGAGGTGAAAGACTGTAATATCAAGAACACTGTTTCCAAACAGAAATAACTATCCAAAGACATAATAAGTAAAACATGTTCTGGGAGAAAGGCAAGGATATAGAGAATTTTCCTGTCACGGGCTGGCAGGATTTCAAGCAAATTCGCAGGCTGGAAAAGGTGAGAAATAGTGGTTATACCAACTTTACAAACATGTCAAATACCATTACAATTAGGTGCTTTGTTTCTGAAGGTCCTTTAAAGCCAACTGTAAAAAAAAATGTTAAATACTTTATGAAAAACTGATTCGGAAAAAAAAAAAAAAAACTGATTCAGGGGCACCTGGGTGGCTCAGCGGTGGAGTGTCTGCCTTTGGCTCAGGTCATGGTCCCAGAGTCCTGGGTTCAAGTCCCGAAACAGGCTCCCTGCATGAAGCCTGCTTCTCCCTCTGCCTATGTCTCTGCCTTTGTGTCTCTCATGAATAAAAATAAATAAAAATCTTTAAAAAAAGAAAAAAAGAAAAAAACTGATTCATATGAAACTTGTATTAAAAATAACAATGGGTGACTGGGTGGCTCAGTTGGTTAAGTGTCCAACTCTTATTTCAGCTCAGGTCATGATCTCAGGGTCCTGGGACGGGGCCCCACATCAGGCTCTCCGCTGGGCATGGCCTCTGCTTAAGATTCTGTCATCTCTCTGCCCCTCCCCCTGCTTGCCCCAGCTTGCTTGCTCCCTTGCTTACTCTCAACAAATACCGGAGTGTCTGGCTGGCTCAGTCATAGAGCACCAAACTCTCCACCTGTAGGTCATGAGTTCAAGCTCTGCATCAGTGTAGAGCTTAAAAAAAAAAAAGTAACAAGTACCAATTATTCTTCAGTATCACAGCATTGAGAAAGCAATATTACAAAACTATAAAACCAATCGATTATGACATTAGGAAAAGAATCAATCAAGTGCTCTTGGTTATCAGATAAAATACCCACTAATGAAAAAAAAAATTTTAACAGTCAAACATTGCAAAGGCAGCATTCTTATGGCTCCTTTGCTCACTAAGGCAAAACAAATTAAAATAGAACAAGGCAAGTTATTAAATACTTATAAATTCTTCAGTAAATAGCATAATTTGGAATTGTGATTATAATTGGCAATCCTAGCTGTTGAGAAAAGAACAAACAAGGAATCATCTTTAATGCATTTTATGATACATTTTATTTGGAAGAGCCCCTTGGGATCTCACAGAGAGCCTATTTACTCTTAATTCAAACACAATTTTAAATAGAGTGGAGGGTATAGAACTTTGCTGAAGATAAGTGCTTCAATCTCCTTGAACAGGTGAAACAGTCAAAGGAGCCTCAAATATTTTTTAGATTTTTTTTTTTTTCATTGAGAAACATCATGCTACCTCACAATGAGTGGCCTTCAAAGCCCAGTTGGGACAATGGGAACAGACCACCATGTGGCTGATCCCCGGAGGAAAACTGAGGACCCGCCGGTGTAATGAAAACACTGATGCTGGAGTGAGTCACAACCAGCAACCTTAGCTCTGACTTCTCAGATTAGGAACTTCAAACCAGAAAGGTAACTGGAGTGCCCGGGATACACACACAGATGAGCTGGAGACAAGACCTGAAGACAGCACGCCTGGCTGGCAGCCCCAGCAAGGCCTCCGCACCAGATTCTGGGCATTCTGGGTCCCCAGATGCTCCCAGAGCCTCTCCCTCCACTCAGGCCTGTTTCAACATCTCCTCAGAGGCCTCCCTGCAGGCCACTCTATTTTTCATCACAGCATTTACCGCTAACATGCATTACGCTGGTTTATCACGTCTCCTCCACCAGCACGGGGCACCTAGAGAGGAATGGCTTGTCTGAGCATCTCTGCATCACCGGCACCTGGTGTAACGTCTACAGGTGCAGGGCCCAAACACTTGTTGGATGAATAAAGTGACAGAGTTAATTAAACTTCATGAAATGTAGCAAGCACTGTGCCAAGTTGGTGCCGCTTTACAGAAGTGGAAAAGAAAGCAAAGCAAAGCAAAGCAAGAAAGAAAAGAAAGAAAAGAAAGAAAAGGAAAGGAAAGGAAAGGAAAGGAAAGGAAAGGAAAAAGAAAAGAAAAAAGAAAAGAAAAAAGAAAAGAAAAAAGAAAAGAAAAGAAAAAAGAAAAGAAAAAAGAAAAGAAAAGAAAAGAAAAGAAAAGAAAAGAAAAGAAAGAAAAAGAGAAAAATCCATCTTTATCCCTTTACCTTATCATAGAACAGCAAACGAATTATGTACCTAAATGTCATAAATCAAGAAAGGTCAAAATTTAGTCTCAATATTTTCACAGTGATTTTGTTTGAAGTCTTCCAGCAAAAAAACTGCCCCTTTTCTTTGCCCCACTGTGGTGCTTTAAGGAATGGTAACCCGGCTTCTTCAACTGTCCAGAACATGCAGCCCCAGGCCCCCGCCCGCCCCCGCCCTCTCGGAGCACCGCGACCCCCCGACGTCCCCACTGCACGGGGCTGGGCTGGGCTGGGCTGGGCTGGGGCGCCGCGGCGGGGCGGGGCGGGGCGAACCCTCCGGGAGCGCGAGCCCGGGGCCGAGGCGCGGCCTTCGGAGCTGCTCGGTTTTCCCGAGGGGCAGGGCCCCGCCGCGGCTCGCCACCCCCGGCCCGTGCCGAAGCGGGAAGCGCCCGCGAGCCGC
Source organism: Canis lupus baileyi (assembly GCF_048164855.1). Classification (NCBI taxonomy): domain Eukaryota; kingdom Metazoa; phylum Chordata; class Mammalia; order Carnivora; family Canidae; genus Canis; species Canis lupus. The sequence goes on along the minus strand of NC_132854.1, from coordinate 1,189,121 downwards.
CTGCGCCGGGTCCGCTGGGGGAGGGGGGGGGGCGGCCGCGGTGACTCAGCCCGGCCTCCGCCCCGGGGCCGCAGCGCCCGCAGGCCGGGCACAGCCTGGGGCCGGGCACAGCCTGGGGCCGCCCCCCCCCCGCCCCGGGACGCGGGCCCCCGCGGCCTCCGCGCCTCCAGCTCCCCGCGGACGGGCGGCCTCTGGCACGCGCCTTCACGCCCGAGCGCGGCCCAGCGCCGCTACCTTCGCTCCTGCCCAAGATCCGGCAGCACAGGTTCTGCAGCAGGACGTTCGGCGACTTCTGGTCCGGGGTCGCCATCCTCGCCCGGGACGGCCCTCGGGGGCCCGCAGAGCCCCGGCCTCGGCCGCCCGGCCCCACGCCGCGCGGGGTCTCGGCGCCCCAGACAGGCTACGGCCCCGCGGGCAGGGCCGGCGACGACGCCGCCATTTTAACGGAACCCGCCGAAACCGCGGGCTCTTCCCACAATGCTCCGCTTCTTCCGGGCGCTCGGAGCCGCGGGTGCGCCCGCCAGAGAGCTCCCCGGTCCGTGGCGCACGGTCCCCCGAGCACAGGCGCCAGGCCTGGAGGGTTCCGGAGCACGGGCCCCGGCGACCGGGTACCACCTGCCCCAGGTGCACAACCCCCACCCCCTCCCCCACGTCCCCGCCAGAAGGTCAGGACGGCCCAGGTCAGGAAGACAGCCTTGCTTGGTGCCCAGTAGTCCATAACAATAGCTTTTTAGTTCTTTTTTGCTTGTTTGTTTAATTTTTGGTTACACTTTTAGTGGAAGAAGCCTGTTGGAAGGAGCACAAGGTCTCCTGATCCTACTATTGCGATACCACCCCCTGCTGCGCTGCCTGGGGGGGGGGGGGGGGTCCATTAGAAACAGTCCCAGGAACCGCCGCCAGGAGACTGGGCGAGGCAGGTGAGGACTGGGGAGGGCAAGGGAACCTCCGGCCATCCCAAGGCAGCTCACGCCGAGTCGTAGAAGCTGCAGGCAGTGCAGGGAGGAGCCGCAGGCTGGAGGACCGCCCGCCACGCATCCTCGCCCAGCGTGGGACCCCGGCCCCGGCTGCGGTCCACCTGCACCTGTCCGCAGTGCGTCGGCCGACTGGCAGCATGTGCTCCACTTGGGGCTAGCCTGCTCCTTGCCTGAGAATCTGGAATGACGTCTCCAGGTGACCTGACCTATATCACAGAACAACAGGCGCCTTCCAGCCATCCAGTGAGCTAAGCAGAAGAGAGAAACCGACCCCATCCCTTCCCGGGGTGCAGAGAAGAGGCCCCACAGACCAGACCCCCTGAGGTCTCCTGCTGCAGGTGACGCCTCCACACAGGCCACTGGAGAAGGGCCAGGGCCCTACACTTAACACCCATCTTGGCACGTTTGGCTTCTAGAAGTGGGAAAAGCAGAAGCGGCACAAGGCAAAGGCCAGCACCTCACACCAGGGCAGAAGTGCAGGCCCAGGTGGCAGCAGGAGGCCCTAGCCTTCCCCGCCCCTGTACGCCCCTGTACGCCCTCCCAGCGGGCCTGCTGTGCATGCAGGGTTCTGAGGTAGCAGAGCTGGGTCACAGACGCGATGGCAACGTCACCAAGGCCATACCAGGCACAGAGAGGGAAGGACAATAGAGGAACTCGTGGCCCAGCAGAGCAGACGTGTGCTAAGCTGTCCTGACGTCATCTCCTGTCACTGAAACATACCCAAATGTACCTTTACGCTGCCAGTTTGAAGAAACGCAATAGGTGGGTATGTGACAGGATGTCAGACACAAAGCTGAGGACCCCACACTCTAAAGAAAGCCATGGGAAATGGGAGGCCGATGACACCTCAGGATTGATAGGACGTAGCCAAGCAGGCGTTGCTAATTGCCATCACCCCCATCCTGAAGGCCCATCCACAGCTGAACAATTGATGGTGGAGAAGCAAGGGGTTCTGGAGGTCCTGAGACCATTTCAGAGACACCAGGTCCGGCCCGCCAGGAAACCGCAGAGGCCAGGCCCCCTGCACAGAACCTTCAAGGAGAGTCACACGCGTGTCCCACAGAGGATTGGGCTCAGATGCCCACACAGAGACAGCATCAACAGCCATCCGGGGCTGACAGTGAGGACCACCGGCAGAAGGTGCAGCCAGTGTGGATGTTCAGCCCCCGTCCTGATCCCTCTATCTGGACTCCAACTTGGAGAGTTAGCATCAGCAGTGGAGGTGAAGGGAGAGAGGACAAACGCCTTTTTCTCCCTTCATGCTTCAGACTGGATCTTACATGGTAGCTTTGAATTGACCTGGACAGAACCTTTACAAACTAAATAGGACTAACATGGTCATGGTGCCTCAAGTATCGCTAAGGACAAGACTTCCAGGGAAGCTCCCTAACAACCTGGGGCTGTTTGTCTGGAAGGTTTGAATGTGGCTGCGAGCGGGACAGGCCCATCCTTCCCTGTGTACTCTCAGAGCCACTGCCTGCCCTGCCCTAACCTGCCCTACATCCTAAAGAACCCTGGAGTGCAAGCTCCCGGGACAGCCGGCCTCCTGGTGGGTTCAGCCAAAGGTGTCAGTGGCAGAGGACTAGAGGTCAGGAGGAGACGACCAGAGTTATCACCCTATTGCATCTGCCCCTCGCCTTGTCCGTGCCAGCTGCTGAATGTCCTCTACAGCAACACCTGCTACCAGCCTGCTCCTCTCCTCCTTCATGGCCCCAGGCCCCTCTGTGCAAGTCCCCTCACAGATCTCACTCCTGCTGGGGGATTCCAGAACACAGGATACCAGTAGCATTAACTCTTCCCACTGTCTCTTCAGCCCTATGAAAAGTAAGCATTTTCTGCACTTGCTACTGAGTTCCTCTCCTCCTGCCTCAACCACCCATGACTAATTCCCTAGATTACAGCCCCTGTGTTGAAATTGCTGGAGTGGTATCTATTTTACAGACTAGTCCCTACTATCTAGTTCTTGCTAATGGGAATGATCCCAAGGAAGAAATCCTCCATTGAGATTCCAGTATTAGGTTGCTCACATGTCTGAGCTCAGATATGTTAGGATTTTTAAAAATGATTTATTGATTGATTGATTTGAGAGAGAGCAGGGGAGGAGCAGGGGGAGAGGACAGAGTATCTCAAGCAGGCTCCATGCTGAGTGCAGACCTGGGGCTCCACCCCAGGACACTGAGACATGACCTGAGCTGAAGCCAAGAGTTGGATGCCCAACCGACTGAGCCCCTCAGGCGCCCCTGTTGGGATCTTGTTGACGGGGTAATCCATCATATGTTGAAGCTCCAAAATGGGTTCGTATTATCACGTGTGGCTGCTCCAGACAGACCGCTGGCTGAAAACAAGACTTTGGGAAATTAGCTGCTGTAGTCAGCTGTCTTGGCAGCAGTGATGACTACCAAGACTGTAGTGTGGGTGGGCCGGACTGGAGTGTGTTTGGAAAACCTGGGTATACCTTAAGGTATAGTCATAGAGCCAGGGAACTCCAACAACAGCTCCAAGAGGAAGCTCTTATTCTATTTTTTTTTTAAGATTTTGTTTATTTATTAAGAGAGAGAATGCATGGCAGAGGGAGAGAGAATCTCAAACAGACTCTGCTCCCAGCACAGAGCCCAACTCAGGACTCTATCTCATGGCCCTGAGATCATGACCCGAGAGCCAAACCAATAGTTAGACACCTAATCAACTGGGCCACCCAGGTGCCCTTCTTCTTTTTTTTTTTTTTAAGTTGTTTAAATCTATGTTTTAAGTAATCTCTACACTCAACATGGGGCTCAAACACACAACCCCAAGATCAAGAGTCTCATGCTCTACCGACCGAGCCAGGCAGGTGCCACAAGTAATCTCTTATTCTTGGACTTACAAAGTAGTCAGAACTCAGGACCAGATTCCAAACTTGACTGTCCAAGTTGTAAATTATGATGTAAGTTGGACATGCAGTCCTGCCAAGACTCTTCTACTAAGGGCAGGTCATAATTGAGAAGAAGAGGGGCCTGAGATTTGGGGTGGAGACATTAGAGTGAACCCCAAGTCAGCGAGGCCTTCTAAAACAACATAAAACCTCTCTTCTGTATGCAGAGAATGGCCTTGAAATCCTTGATTTCCTGAAGCAATTAGAATAGATATTCTCATGAGCAAATAAATTAAAATGGAATTCCACAGAATTCAAATAACCCAAATGGAAGAAAGACAGGCTGCTCCAGAGAAACAAAAATAGAAGATGACCTTCCAAATAAACCAGGCAGTGGATGTAATTAAGGAGTTCTCCCATCTGCAAAATGCCCTGCAGAGGCAAGAGTACTAATCCATGTCGGACTTTAATAAATCAAGGGCCTAGTAACTACCAAATAAAGAGTAAATATATTGATGATTATCAAACTGCAAAAAAAGTAGACTATAGAATAAAAAATTTTCATCCACAGAAAGAAAATAAAAATCCCCCTCCCCAGATAAAAATGAACATAGGACAGGAGGAACGAGAGAAAAGTATATTTAAGAGAGATAGTATATTTAAGCCAAAATTTTTCACAAATAACATTGGATACAGGTGCCCTGAGTCCGCAGATGGCAGATACAACGCTAGTCACTGTGTATCAAAGCTGGGTGCGTGCGCTCCACCAGCCTGATCCTCACTGTTGGTGTTGACCTTGGTTGTGAGCCTGAGGTCCTGTGGGTCCACTTTCTCCGGGGCAAAGTCACTCTTTTTCTCCTGACTTTTTTTTTTTAAGATTTTATTTATTTATTCATGAGAGACACATGGAGAGAGAGAGAGAGAGGCAGAAACACAGGCAGAGAGAGAAGCAGGCTCCATGCAGGGAGCCCGATGTGGGACTCGATCCCGGGTCTCCAGGATCACGCCCTGGGCTGAAGGCGGCGCTAAATGGTTGAGCCACGGGGGGGCTGCCCTTCTCCTGACTTTCTGCGCTGTGCTGCTCGAACTTGCATGGAGAGCTAGGCGGCAGGTCCCTCCATACGGCATCTCCACATGAACTATACGAAGTTGTCCTACATGGAAGATGTGTTTATTCTCCCCTATTTGTTTATTTAGTAATTTACTTCAATCAGTACGTACTTGGGGATATTGATGTTATACCGTGGGTTTTCATCTAGCACTGCCTTACTCGCTCAGTCTTCACCCTTCACAGCTCTTTCATCTGGCTCCTGGCTCCCTTTGACATTCTCTCATCCTTGTGAGTTCTTAAAAATTCATGAGTATACTTCATGTTTTGTACTCCTATTTTAGATTTATAATGGATTGAGTAGAGAGTACAGAAAGTCCCACATAGCCACCCATCCCTGGCGTGAGGGTCCCCTACTATTAACATCTTGCATCAGTGCGGTGTATTTGTTACAGTTAATGAACAGCATAGACACACTATTATTAACTGGGTGATGGGATATTGTGATGAGACCATAAATCCCACGGTCATGCACCACTGTCTCATCTTTTCTGTAAAAAGGGCCCCTTTGTGTGAGGCAGGGTTGTACGAGATGCACCTGCCTCTCCACAGTCCCTTCACCCCGTGTGAGCATGCTCCTCCGTGCAAGAGTCAGGCAGCTCTGTCCCCCTTCACCTTGATGTAGACTAGATATGAAGTCCTTTTCTATCCTTCTTTTTTTTAAAGATTTTATTTATTTATTCATAGAGAGAGGCAGAGATACAAGCAAGAAGGAGAAGCAGGCTCCATGGAGGGAGCCCGATGTGGGACTCGATCCTGGGACTCCAGGATCACGCCCCGAGCTGGAAGGAAGACGCTTAACTACTGAGCCACCCGGGCATCCCTTGTATCCTTTCTTTCATGTCACATGTGACATTGTAGGAAAATTGCATTCAAGCTAAGTGGGAAACTTTGTGATTAATGTGGTTATGGGTGCCCAACTCAGCTCCTCAGATCTTCTCATGCCTGATTGATTGGAACTTATGAATGGTCTTTCAGACTACAACTAATTTATAAATTGATATTCACATTTCTTTTTTGAGATCATCATGATTTATTGTTCTGACATTAGATCAACAGAAAGAAACTCCAATTAGGCTTTGAAAACTCGTATATTTCGGGGAAATGTCATTTAAGCATTGTAAGTAGATGAATAAATTACTTCAGAAGTCAAGCAGTCAGGGGCAGCCTGGGTGGCTCAGTGGTTTAGCGCCGCCTTCAGCCCAGGGTGTGATCCTGGAGACCCGGGATCAAGTCCCATGTCAGCCCCCTGCTTGGAGTCTGCTTCTCCCTCTGCCTGTGTCTCTGCCTCTCTCTCTCTGTCTGTGTTTCTAATAAATAAATAGAATATTTAAAAAAAAAAAAGTCCAAGAAGTCTTTTGAGACACTGCCCTTGTTTTATGTGCACAATGTTTCTTCTTACTTTTTAAGAAATTGGAATTGATTTTCAGAGGTTGACATTTGACAGGTATTGCTATAAATATCACTAGGACTAAAGACTCTGGGGTAGCAGGAGTCTCTGTGCCCCTGCTTCCTAGAATTGTTTTTTCCTCCATTTTTTTATCCTGTTACTTGGGTCTAGATTTACAGTTTTTGAAGCGTATTAAATTTCTTAGGATGGTGTTCAACTGGAATGTTGCTTCTTCGATTCTAAACGTATTTCAAATTAATCTTAAAATACTATAAGAAAGGAACTACGAATGGCTTCTCATACTGGGGAGGAAACATCTGTCTGGGCACAGAATTCTCTTGCTGCTCCTCACAATTCCCCAGGTAACAATGCCCTTACCATGAACTTTTTGATTCATGAACTGGTTGAATGTTGGCATTCTGTCATCTGGAGCTGTGGTGGAAGATTGAGCAACCCTAAAACGAGCTTCGCAGGGAGCGATAGAGGGGAAAGAGATGGGGGAGAAGGCTGCGCCTCCCAGCTGGTGAATAACACCTGGAACGTCAGGGTCTCAGGTCGCTGGGGCTGGGCTGATGTATTGGGAAGATTAAACCCACCTCTGCGATTCAGGATGGGATGCACCCTTCAGGTTGCAGGTGACAGTGGGTCTGGCCCTCCTGATTTGGCCCCAGGCCTACGAAGTGGGTGTAATGTCTTCTCCTTGCTTGCCTCTTAGCCTTTGCTAACGCTCTTGTGGGCCAGGCTGGCCCCAGAGCACGGTGTGATCTCTAAGGCGGTGTTCCACCTGCCCAGTAAGCATGCTGCGCTTCTAGGACCCAGACTGGCTTCGTCCAAATTCGTGGCCCCAGGACCCATGGGACTAGTTCTCAGGAAATGCGGTGTCCTTGACATTGTGGGACCCCTTGCTTCCCCTGGGCCACCGCGGCCACCTCATGCATCCTCGCTTCTCCTGCCCGAGGTGCATGGCAGCTCGTGGGTGGCTCTGTGGGCCCCAGGGTTTGGAAGGCTCACCTCCACAGCTCCTGGGCCAGGCCTGGGGGCTCTGCTCCATGGGGACGGAAGGGAAGCTGCCACAGGGCGTTATTACCAGGAACTCACCCAGGTTCACAGCTAGGAGAGACCCAGGGTTCAACTCCACATCGAGGCCCCTGACTGCCGCTTTTTCAGTGTTACAAAGAGGCCTCCGCTTCAAAGACATTTTTGACTGCTTAATATATTTTGATTACTACTCTCCGATGTCTCCAGCCCTTTAGTCCTGAGGAATTCAAGGAAAGCTGCACAGGAGAAATCTGATAAGGCATTTGAAAAAAAAAAGAAGTTAATTAGTTTTCCGGATGATTAGAGTGCTTATTCCCCTTTTGCTTGAACAAATGCTTTACCCGAGTTAATAATGCAGAGATGAGGAGCCTCTTTCGGCCACAAAACCTTCAGCTGCAAGCTCTTCAAGGGGCTGCCGTGGCTGTCCGAGGCCTCCCAGGCATTTTGAATCAGGGAGCTTTGTGTTCAGTGATTGATTTGAAGCACATGAATCACTGGACGGCTCATTTATTTCTATAAATATCTATTATAAATTCCCTTGGCAGCAGCAGAACTCTGTTCATCTCTGCAGAGTGGAGAAAAGCATTTGTTCTTTGTCACGTTTTCATATTTGCTGTGCCTCACAAAACAGCTAAATGGACCACTGACCTACCGTGCACAACGGCCGCTGTTTCTCCATTGAACATAAAATTAGCTCGGACATATTCTTATAGGTGCAGCTGGAATAGAAGAGGCAAGTCTGCATCATACAAGGCACAGAATTAAAGCCAAGAAAATTCCCATCCCATGTTTTACACACCAACACTTTAATGCACATGAATTACCCTATTACATGGTTCCTCACCCTCAGTAACATCCAGTGTGCAAGGTGAATATAAGATAGCCGTGTAGAAACCCCCTGGGCCAGGTCTCATTGTGTGCACACCCACTGCACAGCTTCACACAACGACGTCCGCGTCATAAGTGTGGTAAGAACACCCAGAGTCAAGGACAGTGGTGGTGTGGCAGCTTTGCTGCGGGCAAGGGCCGGTCATCCCACTACACCAGTCTCTTTCTAAGCTGAAAAACAGAACTGCGGTATTTTAATTTCTGACTCTTGTTGAAGAACTGAAGAGCAGGTCCCGTGACATATGACCTCATCTCACCGTTATCCTGCAGCACTTCCATCAGGAATCACAGATTTGCTCACTGAGCTCTGCTGTGTTATCCTTGGTATCATAAATGGATTGCTTCAGAGTTTGCTCTTTCTAAAACTGGATCTTTATTCTCTCCTGACAATTTTATTTAATAACTAATTCTCTATAGTTAGTAGATTTGCTTTGTTTTTAAAATCAGAAGCTATGGAGAATTCAATATAACAATCTGAAATGCTAATCACATCCACAAATTTATCACACTTAACTTGATCTTTGGTGCACAGGATGGGGGTCAAAGTTCATGTGAACAGCAGGAAAGGAAAGGGAAGCAGGTAAAGAGCCTGGGGAGGGGGAGGTCTGTTTTGCCAGCTTCCTGCTGGGAATTTTGTTCTGCTCACTCGGTTCTAGGATGACCTCCCAGCTCTCTGATTTCAACTGTGCTCCTGGGGTCCTACCTCAGATTTCCAGGTAAAAAGCCCACTGTTTAAGCTCTATTTCCAGAATTCCAAAAGGCATTTTAGTGACAAATAGGATCCACGACCCTCCTGTGTGAAGAAAACCCAAATTCCAATGCTCTGCTCTTAATTCCTGCAGTTTCCTTAAGTCCTCCATCATCACCTCTTCCATCACCTCCCCGACCACCAACCCCACTCACCTCCCCATCAGCTCCCCCATCAGCTCCCCCTCCTCCTCCATTACCTGCTCCACCTCCTCTGCACCTCTCCTACCACCTCTCCCCTTATCTCCCCCACCACCTCCCCTACCCCTCCCCAACTACCTCCTCATCCACCACCTCCACCTCCTCCCCATCACCTCCCCCACTTCCTCCCCCCCCCCAGCTCCCATCTTCCCCACCCCACCTCCCCCACCTCCCAAAGTGCTGGGCTCTGAGGCCTTTTTTTCAGTTCTCAGTCTTTCTACATTTCTAAGGTTTTCCTTTGGCATCTTTTAGTCTGGGAATTTGTCTCCATATATTCACCTACAGAATTGTCTTGATTTTATTGGCAATGTTATATACACACAATTCTCTAAAAATTAATTTTAAATTTATTTAATTAACTAGCTAGTTAATTAAGTTAAAGGCAAAAAAACCTGGGACTATATCAAAATAAGAATCTTTTGCACACTGAAGGAAACCATCAACAAGATGAAGAAACAATCTACTGAATAGGAGAAGATATTTGCAAATGAAGTATCGGATAAAGGGTTAGTATCCAAAATATATAAGAACTGATACAACTCAGTACCAAAAAACAAACAAAACCCCCAAATAATCTAATGGAAAAAAGGACAGAAGATCTAAATAGACATTTCTCCAAAAAAGACATCCAGATGGCCCACAGACACATGAAAAGACGCTCAACATCACTGATCAGGAGGAAAATGCAAATTAAAACCATAATGAGAAAATGCAAATTAAAACCATAATGAGATATCGCCTCACACCTGTCAGGAGAACTGGACTCAAGAAGATAAGAAACAACAAGTGTTGGTGAGGATGTGGGATAAAAAAAGGAAGCCTCATGCACTGTTGGTAGAAATACAAACTGACACAAAACAGAGGTGGAAAACAGTATGGAGTGTCCTCAAAAAATTAAAAATAAAATTATTGTATGATCCAGTAAGTCCACTACTGGGTATTTACCCAAAGGAAATGAAATCAGTAATTTGAAAAGATACATGCATCCTTGTGTTACTGCAGCATTATTTACGATAGCCAAGAAATGGAGGCAGCCCAAGTGTCTACTGTTAGGTGAGTGGATAAAGAAGATATGGTATGTATGTATGTGTATATATATTATATATTATAATATTATATATTATAATATTATATATATTATATATTATATATAAAGAAGATATGTATGTATGTGTATATATATTATATATTATAATTCCACATACATATATATAATGGAATATTACTCAGCCATAAAAAGGGTGAGATCTTGCCATTTATAACAACATGGAGGGACCTAGAGGGTATTATACTAAGTGAATTAAACCAGAGAAAGACAAATATCGTGATTTCATTTACATGTAGAGTCTAAAAAACAAACAAATGAACCAACAAAAACCAGAAACAGACTCATAAGTACAGAGAATAAACTGGCCATTGCAAAGGGGAGGGGGTATGGGCAAACAGGTGATGGAGATTAATGGGTACAAACTTCCAGCTATGAAACAAGTGAGACATGGAGGTGAAAAGTACAGCATATGTACTGTAGAGAATACAGTAGAGAATAATACATAATGTAGAGAATAATACATGATGATGTTGTATGATAACAGAAGGTGACTATACTTATTGTGGTGAGCATTGTATAGTGTATAGAATTGTTGTGCACCTGAAACTAATATTGCATTGTGTATCAACTATACTTAAATAATAAAAAATATTTTTTTGTTTCCAAGATAAAAGTACACTGAAAAATTGAGAAACCAGAAAAAACTACCTAAAGCATAATAATCAGGCATAATTTCACCCATAGGGGTAGCCACCACAAATGGTTCAGTATCTTCACACCTGGTCTTCTGCATGAGGAGGTGTGAACATACACCTAAAACTGTACTACACACTCTTCTGCATCCTCCCATTTCACTCAATATTCTATTTCATGTCTTTCTGTCATCAAATAGGATACAGCCTTACTTTAATGGTAGCATAATATTCTGTCTTAATGGATATATCATAATTTATATTAATTTCCCTCTTCATATTCTTAGACATCCAGTTGTTTTCAAATTTTTCTTTATTGCATATAAGAAACATTAAAACCATTTTAAAATAGCTTTGGACTCAAAGCTCCTGCCCCTGGGCCCTGCCTGGCTTCCTGGTGCCAGGACATTGGTGCCCCTCAGAGCCCACGATGGGCTTCAGATGACCAGGGAGCACAGCCAGGTGATGCAGGGCACCCTGCGGAGCATCCTCCTTGTGCTGGCCTCGTGCTGCCCTCTGCCGGCCAGATAGCTGGATTACTACCTGAGACCTGGGAACTGCCACTGATGAGTTGAATCCTCTGGTTTTACAGAATAAATCTAGTAAGCATCATCTCATTAATAGAATTCTCATAATTCCACAGATAAATCTCTTCTATACTGGCCCACAGTCTTCGCCTTACTGAGAAAAGCTGCTGTTGGAATAGTCCATCTCATTTGCAGCATGCTTGCAAGACTGTTCCACTCCAGCATCTGCAAGAGAAAGCAGGAGGCAACAAACTGCAAAAGTCTTCAGAAAGCCTCACCTCAAGCCCACTACCGGCCACGTGGCTCCAGGCATGCGACTTCTCCCGCTGTCTGCTTCCTCCTTAAAGTAGAAAGAACATCTTTCCCTTGTAAGATTTGGAAAGGTTCCAACCAAGTTAATGGTTAAAAATACCTGGTGAACTTTTGAAAATCATAGCCATAAAAAAGAATCTGGATTGTCTATTAGTAGATTTCAGTGTTTGAATTTTTCAGGATTGCACAAAAAGACCAACAGAGAGACTCATTTCATTACACTGAATCTATTTTAAAATGAAGCCTAATTCAGCATTACATGTGTGTGAAAATTGTATTACTTCATGGATTAAAATTTAATCAAAGATTAATTGAGAAGTAACAAAAGGTCTAAATATATAAAATTATTTCAATAGTAGTAATCCATGAGCAAAGGTCTAGTCCGCAGAGATTCATGACTCAGCAAGCAGAGATAGTTCGTCTACATGACGCACAAAACACCCTCTAGAGCAACACTCTCCGCTTGAAATGTGAGTCACCACAGAGATCACATATATAAAGTAAACTTTCTACAACCATGTTTTATACGTGTAACATTCATTAATTAACTAATTAATTAAGATTGTGTTGCTATGCATCTTCCTTTCTGAGAGGGGACATTCCAGCTTCTGAAGACCTAACTTTTATTCCAACTCTGGCCACTGAGCAAACACCTCTCAAATGCTGGTGAACATGTTTGAGATGGCACGTCCTAACCCAGTGGGTGCACCCTAACCCGGAGTCCTTGTACCAGTAAATTGGTGCTAGCTGGCATTAGGTCCACTTGACCTGCTAACTTGCCTGATCTCCTCCTGGCCACAGTAGAGACACAATTATGTTGGTCCTTACCTTGACTCGCCTGGATCTTGTTGCCCTCCATTCTCACCCATGGGATATGACATGTCCGTACTGAGTTTTTGTTTTTCTAATTAAAAAGTGAATTCATGCCTATTAAAACTTTGAACCTCGCTGAAATGTGAGGCAGACCTTAATTGCATTGATAGAGCCCCCAAAACTAAATTGGCATTGTAATTACAGCTCACAGAAGTGGGCCAGACCCTGCATACTGAACAGAACCAGAGTGACCGCCCGATAAACAGGAGGTTTGAGTGGGATCAAGGAATCTTCTAACAAAATATTCCAAATGCATGAGATACAAGTGCAAATCACTTATCACAACAGGAAGCAGGAAAAACATGTGATTTTTAAAAAGAGAAGATGAGTTTGTCATCCAGCTCTTGGACTGCATCAAATTGAATTCAGCCCAAGCAGGTGTTGAGAACAAAGAACTTTGCATTATTTGTTTTAAATAGAGACAGGGAGATCACTTGCTAAGCACCATCTCCCACGGGGTTAGCACGGAGGCCTTCACTCAGTGTATTACGAGGCGGCAGGGGGGAGCTTGTCTACATACTGGTGCCTACGTTGTTCAAAAAATGGTGGAGAACCCTACCTGCGGGAGGAGCTCTTAGTATTATAGTGAGCCAAAGACAACTCCAGGATGTCTCGGGGGCTTCTGTGCAGGTCCTCAGTTCCAATCCTGCTCAGACTGGCTCACATAGAAGACAGGTAAGACACGGAGCTGGGCGACTCCTTGGCTGGTGCTGTCCATCCTGCAAAACAAAACACATTCCTTCTCTCCTTCTCTGCTTTTGTCCTTCCTTCTGCTGAGAGCTTTCAGCCTCCGATTTGAGCAGCTTCCTGTTGCATCCTTGCTAACAAACTCACACAAACACCAAAATAAATCAGATAGGAAAATTGTCCAGCAAGGTTTTTAAAGCAATGACAATAAAAATGCCTCAAGAAACAATTGTGAACAGTCTAAACAAATGAAAAAAATAGAAAATCTCAACAAGGAAATAGAAGTTCTAAAAAAGGACCAAGTAGAAATTGTAGGATTGAAAAATACAATAACAGAAATGAAAATAGACTGAATGAGCTCAATAGTGGGACAGTGGCAGTGAATTTGAGGACAGATCAATAGCATTTACCCAATCTGAGTGACAGAGGGAAAAGTGCTGAAGAAGATGAACAGAGCCTCGAGGTCTATGGACAATGACAAATCTCGGACATTCTTCTTGTCTGTGTCCCATAGGGCAGAATAAAGAGCATGAGGGCTAAACACTTAGAACTGAAAACCACCCACATTTGGCCAAAGAAATCAACCTACAGGTTCAAGGAGCTAAGTGAACACCAATCAGGATAAACTTAAAAAAAAAAATTCCATACCAAGCCACATAAAAATAAAACCTCTTAAGACAAAGACAAAGGAGAAATGATGCATAACCTATTAAAAAAGCCAACACAGAGCAGCAATCAATGTCTTGTCCAAAACCATGGAGGCTTAGAGGAAGGAAGAGCCGAGAGAGAGCAATCCGTCAACCACAAACAGTTGAAGAGAAAACCACAGGCCCAAATGGCGCCACTTAGGCCAAGTCCTGAAGTCAGGACTTAATACCTGATGTGACCACACTTCCAACTCCACCCAGAATGTAGTGTTGGTCAGGAATTCTCGGATGGGTGCCAGCGAATCTGCATGTGGCCTCTCCATCCTCTGAGGAAGAGGAGGTAGCCTGCACTACAAGACCCCTTGTCTTTCCCCCTAGAAAGAGACTGTCCCAGGAATAAGCCTTCTCTTTTGCTAGTAACTTTCTCTCCTCGTCTCCTCTTATAAAGACCTTCCATTTGTACAAGTTCCCAGAGCTCCCCTCTACTTGCTAGATAGAATGCTGCCCTGTTCATGAGACGTTTAATAAAGCCAATTAGATCTTCAGATTTCCTTGATTGTTTGTCATTTAACACCTTCCACCTGGCAAAACTATCCTTTGAGAATGAAGGGGAAATGAAAACCTTCTCAAACAAAGAAAAACCCAGGGAGTTTATCCACAGCAGACCCAGCTCAAGGGACGGCTGAAGGAAACTCTGCAAATGGAAAGAAAATGACAAAAGAAGACTGGGAATTTCAGTATGAAAAGCAGGACAGTAATAATAATAGTGGTGATAGGACTAAATATAATAAACCGTCCTTTATTTTGTAAATGTCTTAAATAATATTTAATGGCTAAAGCTAAAATCATCACACCACCTGATGTGGTATCCAACATATGCAAGAGCAGGACCTAATGGAGATGGTGAAAGAATCTGAATGGAAGCAAGATTCCAGCACTTGACTTGAAGTGGTGAGCTAACGGCAGAAACCAGAGAGAATTTATGCATGTGTCCAAGTACACGTACTCTGTGTTCACACATATACACACTGTATACACAATGTACAATGTATCCACACACATACACACTGTATCCACATACATGCACACTGTCTCCACACACATGTACACTGTATCCACACATGTGTGCATTGTATCTGTATATGTGTACACTGTATCTACACACATGTACACTGTACTACACATACATACCCTATATCTCCACACACATACACTGTAGCCACATATGCATACACTATGTCCATAAATATATATATTGTAACACCTAGAGCAAGCACTAAGAAAACCATACAAAATGATACACAAAAAAATGTTAAAAAGAAATTAAAAATAATTTCTAAAAAATATTCAAGTGACCCAACATAAGAAAAGAGAAACAAAGGAACAAGAAACAGAAGGAGCAGACACAAATAATAAAATGGCAAGCCAAAGCCCTAATGTGTCAATAACCTTAAATGTAAGTGTCCTAAATACCAAGTATTAAGATTAAATGCAGAGATTATCAGAATAAATAAAAATGCAATTCAATCACACACTGTAAGAAGTTCAATTCAAATGTCATTACATAGGTAGATGGAAAGAATAGAATGGAAAATGATATATCATGCAAGCATTAATTTAAAAAAAGCAGGAGATGCTCTATTAGTATCAGATAAAGTAGACTACAGAACAAAGAAGTCACTAAGGATGGGAAGGGACATTACATAACAATAAAAGGATTCATCAACCAAGAATATATGTAATCCTAAATATTCAGACACCAAAAACCTGAGTTTCAGAATATATGAAACAAAAACTGAAAGAGCTAACAATGTAGGTAGGCAAATCCAAAATCGTAGTCGGAGGCTCTAACTCCCTCCACAGTGGACAGACAAGTAGAGGAAAAATCAAGAAGATGTGCGGGAATGAAACAGCCCCACCAACCAACAGACCTGAGCTAGTATTTTTAGACCACTGCAGTCAGCAACAGCAGAACATGCATTCTTTTTAATCAGCACAAGAAACAATCATCCAGGTCACAAATTCAACGGAATTGAAATTGTGGAACATGTTCTCTGACCATAATGGAATCAAACTAGAAATTAATAATAGAAAGACCACAGAAAAATCTCCAACATATGGAAACTAGACAATGCACTTGTAAATAACCCGTGAGCCAAAGAGGCAGTTGCAAAAGAAATTTTGAAAATACATAAAGCTGTATGAAAATGAATGTGCAGCATATCAAAGCTTGTGGAATGCAGCTAGAAAAGTGCTGACAGGGAAGCGGAGAGCTCTGAATGCTTACATCAGACCAGAAGAGAAGTTTCAAATCAATGATGTATGTTCCCAATTCAAAAAGCTAGAAAAATAGGGCCAAAATAAATCCAAAGCAAAAAAATGAAGAAAATAATCATGATAAAGGCAGAAATCAATACAACTGAAAGCAGAAGAAACATAGGGAACATCAGTGAAATGCAAAGTTGATTAGTTCTTTAAAAAAATCAACAAAATTGATAAACTTCTGGAAAGGCTGAGAAAGATAAAATACACAACTCACCAGTATCAGGTCTGAAACCAGTAAAAACTATAGCTACAGATCCTACAGTCATCAAAGGATAACCAAGGAATGCTATGAACAGCTTACACTCTTACATATCAAAACTTGAAAGGAGAGGAGGCCTGGGTGGTGGCTCAGTGGTTGAGCGTTTGCCTTTGGCTCAGGGTGTGATCCTGGGGTCCCGGGATCGAGTCCCACATCGGGTTCTCCGCAGGGAGTCTGCTTCTCCCTCTGCCTATGTCTCTGCCTCTCTCTGTGTGTGTCTCTCATGAATCAATACATAAAATCTTAAAAAAAAAAAAAACTTAAAAACTTGGAAGGGTCCAATTCCTTGAAAACCACAAACTACTAAAATTCAGCCAAAATGAAATAGATAACCTGAATAAGTATATAACCTCTAAAAAAAATTCCACTTACCACTAAAGTTTCCAAAAAAGAAATATCCAGACCCAGAATACTTCACTGAAAAATCTCACCGTTTAAAGGAAATTACAAAATTATTTCTATAAAGAGAAGGGAAGATTTTGTGAGCCCAGTGTAACCAAATAATACTCAAAATGTATAAAGATCTTGTGCAGGGAATCATCATTATATAACTTAAAAATAGGCAAAGGACTTGAATAGACATTTTCTCACAGAGGACACACAGATGACCAACAGGTACATGAGAGGGTGTTCAACATCACTCATCGTTGGGGAAATGCAAATGGAAACCACAAGGAGGTATCACTTTACCCCTTTTGAATGACTATCATATATTTTTTAAGATTTTATTTATTTATTCATGAAAGACACAGAGAGACAGAGAGAGACAGAGAGAGAGAGAGGCAGAGACATGGGCAGAGGGAGAGGCAGGCTCCATGCAGGGAACCTGATGCAGGACTCGAACCCAGGACTCCAGGACCATGACCTGAGCCAAAGGCAGACACTCCACCACTGAGCCACCCAGGAGTCCCTGAATGACTATTATAAAAAAGACAAGAGGTAACGAGCGTTGGTGATGATGTGGAGAAAGGGGAGCCCTCATGCACTGTTGGTGGGAATGCATGCTGGTCCAGTTACTGTGAAAAACAGTATGGAGCGTCCTCAAAATTCAAAATAAAACTACAATATAATTCAGAAATCCCACTTCTGGGTATATATCCAATGGAAACAAAATCATTCTCTCAAAGAGATGGCTGCACCCCAAGTTCACTGCAACATCGTTCACAATGGCCAAGCCATGGAAACAACCTCAGGTCCCCATCCATGGATGAACCCACAAAAATGATGTGCTGTACATATGGAATGTTATTCAGTGATGAGAAAGAAGGAAACCCTGCCCTTTGCAACATGAATGAACCCGGAGGTCATTCATGCTAAGTGAAATGAGTCAGACAGAGGATAAGCATTGCATATGGCATGACCTCACTTATTTGTGGAATCTAAAAAAGTCAAACTTCTAGAAATAGAGTAGATTAGTGGTTATTGCGGGGCTGGGGGTGTCAGGGAAATGGGGAGATGGTCAAAGGATACAAACGTTCACTTACAAAATAAGTAAATTCTGGAGATCTAATGTACAGCAAGGTGATCACAGTAAACAATACCATATTGAGTACTTGAAACCCGTTAAGACAGTAGATCTTCAGTTCTTGCCACACACACAAAAATACAGTAACTGTGCGAGGTGGTGGGTGTGCTAACCTTAATGTGGTGTTTCACAAGGTTTATCAGGTCCTCACATTGTACATCTGAAACACACAGGTGTTATTTATCAAATATAATAGTGGAAATAATAAAGGATGCACATAAATAGGCAAAATGCGTCCTTCGGATTTATTTTTATTATTTAGAATCCTACCATCTCTTAACACAGTTACATGCTCTTTTCTATATGTAAAAAATGCAACAAGATATTTCAAGCAAAAGGAAAATGTCTTTTACTTTAGGTTAGATGAGAAATACCTTGTCAGGAAATGTGTGTCCTATCCACCTCACGTTCCTCTTACCATCTAGTTGAGATGAACAGAAAATGGTCTTCTGATAGTAAATCAATATCAAAGCAGGATAGAAAGAGTGTTTTATATCAGGTTTCCGTAATGCCAATGTCGACAATGCGATAATTCTTAAAAACAATGCTGCAGTCTCTGCCAACAATAGACTCAAAAGTGCAATTTTGGCAAAATAAATAAAATGATGGTTAAAAAAAATGCTTTTCTTCTGCAATGATCTCATAGGTCACAACATTGAAATCAAGGACGCGTTTCTTGTAGCATCTATGGGAGATAGTGAAAAAGAGAAGTCATGTCACATGATTAAATACGGTAGGAGGAGGTGAGGGGCACCTGGAGGGCTCCATCAGTGAAGTGTCTGCCTTGGGCTCAGGTCATGATCCCAGGATCCTGGGGTCAAATTCTGCATCAGGCTCCTTGCTCAGCAGGAAGTCTGCTTCTCCCTCTGCCTCTGCCCCTCCCGACCACTCATGTGCGCACATGCGCTCTCACTCTCTCTCTCTCTCTGTCAAATAATAAATAAAATCTTTTTTAAAAAAGTACCAGAGATGGAGGTGAAGGTGACGGACAGGGGAGCACAGTTTACTGTGTACCTGCTACACGCACATAAACCATCCTCACAGCAATCCCTGGGAACGGACCAGCTCACACCTTAATCCTTGCTTCTCAATCCCAACTTGAAAAGGTCTCTCAAATACCATCAGGATCTCCAGGGCTTGGGCCCAGGCCAGGTATCTTTACACTCTCCCCAAGTGATGTTGATCTGCAGTCAAGCCTTAACCCTGAGGATAGCACAAAGGGGCACCGCGCCCCGCCCTCCATCCCCATCCCAACCCCGGCTTGGAGTTCTGGCTGCTTTTCTCCTTCATGGGGCTTTGCACTCACCTGACTCTTGGTTATCATTCTGCTCTCTGACCCCTGACTCGTGTTGCTGAAGAGGAACCTGCACGCTTCTTGTCTACATGAACCTGCTGCCCAGTGTCCCTAGATGTCACCTACCGCCCTGGAGCCCTGGAGCTCTCCCACCTCCCTCCATGGCCCTGGCTCAGGGTGTCCCTTCAGATCCCTCGGAGACCCACTACTCTCCCACTGATGGTCGTGAAGCAAATCTCAAATACCTTCCCATAGCATCCTCGATGTTCGGGTGGATTGTTGCTATTGGACTGGGCAAACACATGCAAAATGCAACTAAAATGATAGTGTGCTGCTTTTTTTTTTAATTTGGCACTCTTTGATTATGGTGGACCAACCCCATGGAAACTGGGGATAGAAGTAGCCGCCCTGTCTACCTTGTGGCTGATGACGGGCACATGACATGGTCCCTCCTGTGTGCGCAGAATGTCTTCGCAAGCAGGAAGATGCTGGACCCTTGAGCCCTGGCACTTGCTGCAATGCACGCACGAGCCTCAGAAGGGAGGGGCGGGTGTCGCCAAGGGAGGCGACATCCCTCCAGGCAGCCACCTTGCTGGCGAGCTCCTGGCTGCCCGGCTGGAAGCCCGTGTTCCTGTCTGTGCAGCCCCGGCCCTCCCCGCACTGACCCAAGGCCGCTTGGAAAACACTCTTGGCGTGCTGCCAGGAGCGACGTTTCGCGAGTGTTCCCTTCACTGGCTCCTTCCCCGTCAGCCTGCGGAAGGGCTCTCAGGGCTCTCGGCGCCTAGGGAGGGAGCCCTCTGCACGCCTCGCCCCGCCGGCCCCCTGCTCCCGGGCCAGGCCGTCAGCCTTCACTGGGGTCCTGGGGCAGAGGCCACGTTTCATTAAGACCTGCGGCCCCGCAGGGTACATCGCCATTCAACAAGCGTCCGCTACGAGTAAGTAAATGAGCACTGATTCCGTATGATTCCAAAGGCACTTAGGGGAGAGACCGGCCGTGAGTCGTAAATATTCAGAGGGGCCGAGTAGGAGGCGGCTGTGAGCGTCTTGCCAAGAGGAGGTACCTGCACCCCTGACCCAGCCCTCATGACATAACCTGGGTGACGCGAGACATTCATTTGTGTGGCCTGACACCAAGAACGGGGACGTCACCTCTTCATGTGGACGAGGACTTACACACAGCGCCCTGGCTGGGGAGGCCGGCTCTGCGGCAGGTCCCCGGGTCGCCAGCCACCAGCCCCGCCGCCTTCTCTGACCACGATCCCAGATACCTCGTGGGAGGTGCACTTGTCCACTCTACTTCTTGTCTTCAGGTTTTACAGGCCTTAAAGCTTCCTTATTCCTAGAGCGATAACGCCGTCTTTCTGCTCTACTTTTGTCCAGAAGCGGCACCTGTGACGTGTCTTCCGTCTGTGCTTCCCTGGCACCCTCTGTGCCTGCAACCGCGCCTCGAATTTCTGGAGGGGCCTGACCCAATGTGTCCCAGAGTGTGTTCAGTGTCTCTTTCACCTTCCAACAGCTTTTGGACGACCTGAGTGTCCTGCTGTGGTGAGTTACTCCAAAACTGTGGGTTTACAAGAGACCAAATCCAGTGTATTTTCTATCATCTGAATTACCTCCAACCACACGTGCAAACAGATCACATTCGAGACCCGGCAAAGCCCACCTGGACTTCTCAATTCTCCACGATGCATTCTGAGTCAAACCTTCCTTGTTGCAGGCGGTGGCAAAGCTGCAGGATCACAGGGCAAGGAGGCATGTCGACAGCCGCTCTGATGCATTTCCTTCCCTTCGGAGGAACTATTTCCCCAGCCCAGACAGGGCGCAGTAACCTGCCTTCCAAGTCCTTCAGAGCAGGTGACCCTGAGTCTCTCTCCTGCCTTTGGTTCTTACTGAAACTGCCCCTTCATGACACCTGCATCCAGCAGGCCTGTCTTGAAGAAGCGTTTCTCCCTGTTGTAACCTGAATCCGCACATCTATCCTCTCGTCCTCTGCTAAGTCAGGGTGCCGTCCACGTGAGGGGGCTGCACAAGACCAGCAGCGTGAGATTCCAGCCCCGCTGTCGGTCTTTGTTGGCAGGTGCACAGAACTGAGTGCTCCTCCTGGGTGCCCTGAGATCCAGGCAGAAACAGAGAGCTGGTGCCCACACCTCACCGCAGGATCTTTGTTGACCCTTCCTGAGCCTGACACCCCACACCTGCCCAGGAAGGCTGCAGACCCCCATGTCCCTCAAGGCCTGCTAGCTGCCTTCTCCAGACACAGACATCCCAGGTCCACACCTTCCACCCTGCAGATCCGCCGTTGAGAGGCCTCCTCTCACCACAAGTAGACAAGAACCATCTCAGGGCAGGACGGTGCTGGATATTGGGGAGACCCCTGGGAAACGTGACTCAGCTAGTTCACCCCCAACACAATGCTTGGCATTCTGCTGCTGTTGCAAACTCTCTACCCACAGTGTCCCTGTGAGGATGTGAACCCGGGAACCGAACAGTTAGCCAGTAATCACTAGGTGGTGTAGACATCATGAGGAAGCTCTCGTGGTGCTGAGCGTAGAAGCATTCCCTCAGAACTCTTGGTGTTTTCTGGTCCTCCCTCTTAGGAGATGCACCCAGAGCTGTCCCCAGGGCTGGAACTGGCCTTAGGGACAGGAGACCGAATGGCATGTCCCTGGACAAACCCACACCCGGTCCCTCTTGGTCTGTGGTCCCCCAGGCAGCATGGTAAAGAGTGGGTAAAGGGTTGGAAGCCAGGCCTATGGTCCTCTGAAGTCTGAGTAACTTACCTTTTGGGACATGAGTGTCTTTGCTTCTTAAGTTTGATGTCACAAGGTT
Source organism: Canis lupus baileyi (assembly GCF_048164855.1). Lineage (NCBI taxonomy): Eukaryota > Metazoa > Chordata > Mammalia > Carnivora > Canidae > Canis > Canis lupus. Next base: position 1,166,906 of record NC_132854.1, on the reverse strand, counting down.
GTGACAAATTATAATGTCGCTTCCAAATATCCCTTTGGATGCTGCTTAGCATCTTCTGGGTGTGGCCACATTAGGCTGGAAACTGTCCTTCTGGGCATGTCTGCACTGTCCAGTTTCCAATTTCCTAAACCTTCGGAGGTTTTGGTTATTGGACGGGTTGCTTTATAGCATAGCCAAGATTAACAATAAAATGAAGATGGTTTTCTGTTATATCCACATTTTTATGAGAGTCACTTAAAGGAATGTCTTTGCATCTGTGATTCTGTATGCTTTATGGCTACAAGAAGAATAAAGATCCTCATATTATGGGCAGCCCCAGTGGTGCAGCAGTTTAGCGCCACCTGCAGCTCAGGGTGTGATCCTGGAGACCCGGGATGGAGTCCCACGTCGGGCTCCCTGCATGGAGCCTGCTTCTCCCTCTGCTTCTCCCTCTGCCTGTGTCTCTGCCTCTCTCTCTCTCTGTGTCTCTCATGAATAAATAAATAAAATCTTGAAAAAAAGAAAGATCCTCATATTAGGGAACACACAGGCGGTCATAGCAGTGAGGCACGTCCTATGTGCCAAGCACAGTTCTAGATGTTTCACATAATTAACTTACTTAATTCTCACAACAATACTATAAGGTGGGGACTATTATTATCCTCACCTGAAAGATGAGGAAGCTAAGAAAGAGAAGCTGAGCGCCCAAGATCAGATGACTGGGGACGTTCTGACCTGGGGAAGGCTGGCTCAGCTTCCGTGAGGTAACCAGTGCCTTCCTGCTTAGAAATTACTGATCTTTCTCAAACTATGGGTCCATTCCTAATAAAGTTCTCTAAATCTTTTTTTTTCCCTTAAGATCTTATTTTTAAGCCACCTCTACATCCTGTATGGAGCTCGAACTCATAACCCTGAGATCAAGAGTCGCATGGTCCACTAACTGAGCCAGCCAGGTGTCCCTCTAAACCCTTTTTGAACATGAATGTTCTAGATAGATAGATGATAAATAGCTCCAGTAGATGAGACATTGTGTTGAATTTTTCATGGCTCAAGTTCTATTACATAGTGTTGTGATCTTTTCCGTGTGAATCTGGAAGCATTCAGCACACTGAAGACCATCTGAACAGCTGCCTCAGACAGGACCACTGCCTGAGTGCCATCCCGCCTGCACCAGCGACCTGCTGCTGATCACTCAGATGGCAGGCGTGTCCTCGAGGCAGTGGCGCCTGCTCACATGCACCAAGCGTGACTTTCCATCTAAATTCACGTCCTAAATTCAGAGCCATGATGACCCCACTCTCATCGTGTTCATAAAACCTTCATCAAGTTACAAAGTCAAGAGTTGTTTTTGCAGTGAAAAGACCATTTCCTATAGTGAGACTTTGGCATGTTGGATTGTTGAACCGCTGAAGACTTTGATCAGAGGCTATGAACACAGTGCTGCAGGGCAGAATTCCTCCCTAGACATTGAGGGATCATGAACAGAGAGAAATAAAACTAGACACGTCAATCAGAGAAACTCTACCAAGGCCGAATGACTGGGAGGTTCAAGACGGGAGATGAGACGTCACAGGATTTGACAGAGAATTGGCTCACATTATGTCACAAATAGTTAGACAGGAACAGCAAAAATTTAAAACAATGCATCTTAGAGTTTGTAACATGGATTCTGAGGTAGGCATCGTATGTGGATTTTTTTCTTAGTGACATTCGTAAGAGCAGTTTTTATTTTATATTTTTAAATATTTTATTTATTTATTAGAGAGAGAGAGAATGAGCAGGGGGAGAGGCAGAGGGAGAGAGAAAGGGAGAAGCAGACTCTCCGCTGAGCAGGGAGCCCCAAAGGGCACTCGATCCTAGGACCCCAGGGTCATGACCTAAGCTGAAGGCAGATGCTTCACTGACTGAGCCACCCAGATGCCCCCAAAGCAGTTATTTTTATTTCTCAGCATTGTGCTTTGATGGTACATTATTATATGTACCATCTCATCTAAATAACGAATCAGTGGTTAAATGGACTTGTTAGGGAAAAGAGAAATATAATAATGATGACTCGAATGATGGTGTATCATGCTCACAATCAGAAGACTTAGTTAGGCCAGCACAGCACAAGACATGCAGATTTACCAGTATTTTAGATAAACTAAAACAGCTCCTCTATTATGAAGAAACGTTGTTCATTCATATTTTATTGATTCTCTAGTTTTGTCTTATTTAATTTGCTGTACATGTAAGGAGATCATACATAATTTTACACTCATGCATACTGAAATCATAGCATATTCTACAAATGCTTTGTTCAAACTGTGGAGTCACCATATTCTTTTCTTTCCAAGGAGGTTCATAGATTCTCAAGTTTGAGAAACACTAACATGAAATAGTTTACATTTATTTCGTATCTTATATAATTCTTGTATTTATATTGTATTTTATATTAAATATAAATGTGTGAAGTTTTGGTGCTACTCTGCCTTTGGGGATTAACAAACTTCACATTTTTTATTGCTGAATGTATTAAGTGATACTTACTTTGCTTCAAAAGTTCTGTCTGCCACTGCTTGGGGTGACTAGGGCAACCCACATGCTAACATTGAGTCCACACATGGATGATGCTGGGGCAGCATCAAGGGTCACAGGGAGCTTGTGATAGGTGTTGGAGGGCTCCAGGGTCATGTGAGCTCCAGTGTGTGTACAAATGCGTGTGTGTTCCTGAATCATTCACACTGAATATAGCAACTTACGGCTGTCAGTCGTCTCTGCAGTCTTCCTATCCTCAATTAGGTAAACAAGAATTTGCTTTAATCTGCTACTCACATTACAGTTTCCTAAGATATATCTTTTCTTTTGTTTATTTTCAAACTGACAAGTAACATTTTTTTTCCTCCACCAGGCTTTTCGTGAAAATCTCTTTATGCTTGAAAATATTAGTTGCCTCCTGGGCTTTTTCTAGCCTTATCATTTATTTCTCAAGTTTGGCAACCAAAGGAATATATACATATCCAGGTACAGAAATTGGTAGGAAGATACTTTCTGCTCTGTTTCCAATATCCTTGGTGATGATGCACAGCAATATTTTGTTGACATTTTTGTCGACCACAGCAGTACATTGGGTTTCAATTTCATCTGCCTGGGCCAGAATACTTCACTTGAATGCTTTACTTAACCTCAAACCCCCCCACCCAGTCTACAAATAAGCCTCGTCATCTCCTCACCTGCCTTCCTGGCTTTGTACCTTTGTCCTTCCCATCACTCAGCAGCATGGAAATCCTGGCAGCACTGTGACTCCTCCTTACCCACTCTGGATCACCAGATTCATCCTGGTCTTCCCAACTTCCTTCCAAACTCACTCTTTCCTTTTCACTTCCCTGTGGCACCTCTGGTGCATCCGTCTGTTCATTCAAAGATGCATTTGGTGCCTGTATATGCCGGGTGCTGTGCTGGTCCCAGGAACCCAAAGGGAAGTGAACCACAGTGTCTGCTCCCGGCAGGCAAGAGGACGGCTAGCCACGAAGAAACTGGAAAACGGACAGATCACGTGTGTGGGGAGTGTCCCACCCTGGGCTTCTCCAAATACTGCTTCCAGGAAAGTTGAGGATGCAGTGATAAGGGAGGAAGCAGTGATGATGGGCAGGATGCAGTGATGAGGAGGATGCAGTGACGGAGAGGATGTAATGATGGGGAAGATGCAGTGATGAGGTGGATGCAGTGATGAGGAGGATGCAGTGATGGAGAGGAATCAGTGACAGGGGACAAAGCAGTGATGGGGAGGATGCAGTGACGGGGGACAAAGCAGTGATGGGGAGGATGCAGTGACAGGGAGGATGCAGTGATGGGGAAGAAGGTAGAAAGGACAGGACGTGCACAGACAGAGGACTCTGCCCTCTGACCTCATCTCAGAACTGGGGACTTAAGCTCCCACTGGACCAGGTCGACATACAGAGCTGCTGAGCCATCACTCTCGGAGTTTGGTGCCTGAATGTGCAGGTGCTCCATGCCTGTTAGTGGCTCTTATTCAGAGAGCACACTAGGAAAATGCGATATAAAATCAGGGAAAGTCTCACAGAGATGAAGACATTGAAGGGGCACCCAGGTGGCTCAGTCAGTTAGGCATTCGACTGTTGATCTCAGCTCAGGTCTCAATCTCAGCCTGGTGAGTTCCAGCCCCAGGCCAGACTCCACGCTCGGCACGGAGCCTACTTAAAAACAACAGCACTGCAATCATGATGTAGCGCTCGCGGCGAGGGTCTGATGAGTACACAGCCTGAGGTTTATCCTCTTATGCAACAGGAAGCAGCACTTTCTTCAGGCCTGCTGTGTTCTGCAGACTTTGCTGGATGCTTTACAGTTACTCCTAATTCCCAGACCAACTGTGAGGTGGCCACTGAGGCCCCACTTGGATATGAAGAAATCAGAGCTCAGGGTGACAGGAGATGGCTGAGGTGTGATCCCAGGAGTTCAGCTCACTCCACCCCAGGTGAGAACAGAAGTCAGGTCACACTGCATGCTCCTGCCTCCTCCTGGCATCGCTGGGGTATGTGTCACCATGGGCTTCTTTGTCCAGACGATTTATGAAACTATTACATGCAACTTGCTAGGAACGTGTCCCAGCAGAGATTTTTGGGAAGGTCAGAACTATGGCTCAGTCAGAAACGGATCAGACCACTCTGGGAATGGCCTGAAATTAAATCAACCTCCCCAAAAGGGTAGAAGAGGCAGCTGGGGGAGATTCCAGCAAGGGCAGGGGAAGTCTGCACAGGCATGAGGGGAGGCAGGTGGCAGGGGGAGAGCATGGCTTTGGGGCCACCTAGATGCAGCCAGAGCCGCGAGTCCTGGGTGCAGTCAGAGGTGACTCCACACATATGGAAGACACCTGGATGGGTGGAGTTTCGGGGTCCCTAGCATCACCCACATCCCAGGCCTGGACCCTGTGCCCTCATGCCAGGACCCTGCTTTTCCTCCAACATCTGTGCCCAGGGCTGGGTTCCAGGATGTGAAGCTTGGATTTTCAGAAAAGCATTTACTAAGGAAACATAGGGAATCAGAGCTATAGTAGCAGCAAAGGAAGTGGGAAGGTGTAGTGATGGCTGAGCTTTCACGTGGCTGAGCTTTCTCACAATTATAGAGGCCTGGCCGTGGCCTCATCTCTGGCGGCAAGAGCACGCTCCGTCCGAAGCTGCCCGTGCTTCTCCCCCAGCACCCCTAGGGTGATTGCAGCACAAGTAATGGTTCTCTGGAGCTGGCAGGCTGCACGCGTGTCTGCAGGCCTCAGAGGGCTAGGCCCAGCCGCACACTTGCTCCCTGGAGAGGCATGCAGGGGCCTCTCTGAGACCTCTCCTGCAGTCAGTGACATACTGAGCATGTCAGGGAGCCAAGACAGAGGCCCAGGTACCAGAACAGGAGGCTTCCTAGACACAGCGCCAGGAGGCAGGTTGTGGGGGCTGCAGTATGAGGCTGACTTAGTGTCAGGTCACGGACAAACTGGGGCACGACCGGATCTCTGCTGGGCGACACGGCCGGTGAGAGACAGGGAGCGAGGGCCAGGAGTCAGGTGGGCCATCAGCCTCCATCCTCCCTCAGGGATGCCTTTGATCAGAATGGCTCCTGCCTCAGAACAGACACCTCTCTCAGGGGAAAGTCAGAGTGGAGTCCTGGTAGCCTCGCTGATTTGTTCTGACTCAGAAGCAAAGGATAGAACAAGACTCAAGCTACGAAGTTTCTGCTTCAGGACTGGCCTCCGATGCCGGATTAGCTCCAAACTCAGGCTGATGTTGTGCAGATTAGGGCTCAGTTCGAGAGTGAGCTAGACCCAGCCCACGGGTTTTGAGTTTGCAGATCCTGCGCAGTGTTGCATACTCCAGTAGGTCCGGAGGCAGTGAAGTGACACCCTTCAGGTCTCATCCCAAAAACAAAATGCCAGAGAGGTAAAAATGTATATTTAGCACTGTCCGAGGAAGGGGTTCTCTTAATGTAGATGACGATCCTGGCCTGGACCTCCGTCAATCAAAGAAACATCACCAGGCTAACCAGGACATCCTAGAAACAGCCGGGGGAAGTCCAGCCAACCCCCCACCCCGAGGCTGGAGGGCTCTGGGCACATCCTACATCACATCCTCCCATAGCTTCCCCAGAAATGAGCCTGCAGAGTCTGGCCTATGAATCTGCTCTAGTTCCATGTTAGTGTGACACGTTATGACCTTAGCATAAACTCATAGTATTAAACTTCTTGAATATTAAAAGTGGAGGACATTCACTAAGCCTCACCGAGCACCAGCGCCTGGGGAAGCTGGTTGGGAACGGGCGGCAGGGTCCCGCCTCTGACTACAGACCCTCTGCCCCCCGCCCCTCCATCCGTGCTGTCGTCAGGTGCCGGGAACACCACGAGGGACCCCACCAAAGGACTCCATTATCTACCACCCAGACACGTCTCTCCATGATCCCTGTGAAGTAACGGCTAGAGATGCAAAGTGCAAGATTGGGAATTAAAACAACCAGGTCTGGGCTTACCCTGTGTCTGCTCCCAGAGATCAACCTCAGGAAAATCAGATTTTGATCTCAGTTTCCTGCTGCCTCTGAAGGATCAATGGTGTTCACTTCAAGGCCTTGCTTGGAACCGTGGTCCCGGCATCATGAGAGGGATGATTCTGTGGCTCATGCCACACCTTCCTTCCTCCTTCAGGGGAGGACAGGCCTGTGCCTTGGATGGGGTGTGGGGTGGTCCACACCTGGTGAACATGGGATGAAGGAACACTCGCTCAGGCCAGAACGGTCCTTGTACACAGGGATTTAAGTTCCAGGAGCTCTGTGAAGAGCTAACGTCTCCAGTTCCTACAGATGCGAAGGGGGGAGGTCTTCTTTCTGACATAAGCTGTGCAGATGACACATTCTCAGATTCCTCAATGCAATAAGAATAGCAATTTCTTCTTTGTTGATCTAAGTGTGTCACCTTTCATGTGTCCAAAGGAACATTTTCAACAAATAAGGAGAAAAGATCAGAGACCGTGAAAGAGGAATGACACTCAATCTACTCTTCATCGGTATTTATTTATTTATTCATTCATGTTTTCAGAGGAATTGGCTCCAAAGAAAGGAACAGCCATGGAGAGAGCTATGTGTCTAGACTCCGGCTGACACAGCCAGTCTGTGCATGTGTGTGAGGTTTGCCTCCCCTCAAGGGGGAAGCTGGGTGGCGTGCACCTGCTCCCTCCCCGTGGGCGCACCTGTCCTCACGTCTGCCGGCTCCCTTCTCTCACTAGGCCTCCTCCCCGCCACCCTCAGGGCTTTGCCACCTGCACGGGGCCAGGCACCTCTGGCTTTGGATCTCTTCTGGGAGGTAGCAGAGCTTCATGGTCAAGCTCCTGTTGATTTGTGTGTGACATAATCTCAGGAAAAAGGGCATTACAGGGACACGTCACCATGGCTCCAATGACGATAAAAGTTTACATTAAATTTCCCCTTGAACTCGTGTTTCATAACCAACTTACTCATAAAAAACTGCTTTCATATTATGGATTTTGGGGCATAATTTAAAAATTCAAGCTTAAAGGATTTTTACCATCAACTTGCCTTTGAAGAAATATTTTCCAATATTTTACGGACATTTATCATGGGAAATTCAAACATGATCATCATCCCCCTTGCCTAGAGCTATAGAGACACAAGGGGTGCCACTGCCTGGAGACGAGGCTGACATTGAGGTAGGCAGGCAATGCTGGATGGAAAGTTATAAGTGGTATCTTAACACCCAGTACCCCCTTCTTGTGTTGGAGGGAATAAAGATAATTAGCAAATATTTGAGGCTAAAGGGGAAGAAGCACTTTTATTGTCCACAAGATACTGGGTTTCAGGAAGTTGCCCTTGGCAGCAGAAAAACCAACCAGGATGCAGCAGAGCCACGCAGAGAATAATAGCCCAGAAGCAAACACACAGGAAAACAACAGGAGTCTGAGAGCTGCCCCCAAGAACCAGGTGTTCGCTGCGGAGGCATCAGCAAGGCCTCACGGAGCAATGTCTGTATGGGGAGCACGGATCTATGTTTCCTTCATTTGGGCTGAGAATTGCTCATAGAAAGTGTAGCCAGTGTCCCAGGATACTGTCCAGGGCTCTGCAGCGAAGACAGAGATTCCTGCTGGGCCCATTAGCTGTGGACGTGTACCCCCCGCCCCCCACCACCCCCCGTGGCCAGAGAGAGGGAGCCAGTGTGTCCCAACGTGCTGACTGTTCCCAGAGCCCCTGGGGAAGGGTGGGGCAGGCCTGGGGCATGGGGGAGCACCCTGGGCGCCGCGTTCACTGTGTGCATTGGAGTCCAGCTCCGCCTTCTGCAGAGACTCCCACAGCCAGAGAAGTTCCACCAGGGGATGACAGGAGGTGGGAGCTGTTCTGGGAACCCAGCCGCCCAGCTCCAGGGCATTGTCCAAGCTCCCAGCTCATCTGAACTGTGCCTCGGGCTGTAAATGATCCATTTGCTGGCCTAGCCCTGGGCTCCTGCATGGGGCTATGCCAAGAAATGGGGTGTCCCACCCTGCAGACACGGGGGTGGGGTGGTAGGGGTTGAGAGCCTGGGATGGCAGGAAACAAAAGCCTCTGGGGGACACGTCTGACGTCCTGCCCTGAGATTCCAGCCTGCCCAGGCCACACTGGTGGTCTGTTGGTTGTCACTGTCCCTAAGAACGCTGTCTGCTGGGGCTGTGGCCTTTCGCTCCGACTGCCATGGGCTGTTCTGCATTGTAAGAAGCATCTGTTCCAACAAGGGCTTATCTGATTCCCTTCACCAAGCTCCCCGTAAATTATGAAAGACCCCCTTGAAAAAGACTGAGCCATCACGTGATGGAGGGAGCAATGCCATGGTCTCTATGCATGTGTTTACCCACCTGCCTTCTGAAGGTGCAGACGAGGCTGCCTTGTGAAGACCCACACCCTCTCACCTGGTCGACCTGATCCCCGGGAGGCTGCGTGCAGGCGTGTTTGGGAGACACCTCACAGCTCAGACCAGAGATTTGAGGCCCTTCATTTGGAAAGCTTAGGAGAGCGGGGCTTCCACCGAACTCAGCCTGGGATACTGCTCTGGCAGGAGCTTCAGCCTTTAGGAAGATGCGGGTGGTGACAGGGAGAGCAGCTGAATCTGAGCGGTAAACGCCTGCGTGCCATGGGGCCTGTCACCTGGCAATGGTGGGATGCTGGGACAGCCCAGGCCCAAGAGGCTGAGGATGGGGAGGTACAGCAGAGACCCGGCCTCACCCCCCCCCCAACCTTGGCTCAGAGAAGCCCCAGACAGAGGAGCCTCGATGGCCCGCAGGAATCTCCGGAGACCCAGTGCTGTGCACACCTCCCAGCCTGGCTGCAGCCGCAATGCAGAGGAGCCCCCGTGGGCACCGGCCGGGTTCCCCAGGAGCCCTGGAGCAAGTCACTTAGCTCACCCCCTGGCTCCGTGTCAGTCTCGGAGGAGACCCGGACGAGCCACCCCCTGACTTCATTGTGTTCTCCGAGCCATCCTGTGGCCAGCCCTCTGATGAAGTGGCAAACGAGGGTCTGAGTCTCCACTCTTTTCCCCAGGGCCGAGGCTCTCCTCCCGGAGCTTCGGAAACAAAGCTGCCGGGGCTTAGGGCAGGTCTTCGAGTCCGTCCTTCTGGTGCTGCCCAGGCGAGGGCGGGAGGCCAGGTGGAAGACCACCTCCAGTCCAGAGAAGCGTCCGTGCAGCTCAGTCAGGTCCTGACAGCAGGACTGCACCCAGCCCTGTGCCCTTGTGTGGCTGTCCTCGGCTTCGACACACACTCGCACAGAATGCACGCGTGCCCTCAAGACGGCTATGCCTGTGCTGGCCGGCCTGGCCCCGGCCTGTTGGCAGCCCCGCGAGGTTCCCCTGGGTGGCCAGGTGGGATACAGGCACCCGGACCCCTCGGGTCAGCTAAGAGGCCCCGGTATGTGCAGCTCTTCAGCTGCGCAGAACATCACGCGCCCCGTGAGGGGGAGGGAGGCTTTCTGGGGGGAGGGGCCCAGAATGTGCAGCGCGTCCAAATCTGGGGTGAACCCCCACTCTGCCCCTGAGGGCTGTGTTCCTCTTTGTCTGGCCTTCCCTGTTGCCGAATCAGCACAAAGCCTGAAAATGCAGTCAGATCATTAATTGCTCCTTGATGCTCTGGCCATGTATGCGAGCGGTGTCCACCCCACCAGATGCGTGGCCGCAGTCACCTCAGGACAAGACTGCCCAACAGGCCAAGCCAAGTGTAGCACAGCCCACCCACCTCACAGCCTCCACACCCCCCGCCCCGGGGCTCAGGACCCCAGGGTCCTCTGGACTCTGTGCCATAAGCTTGGCTCTGTCACCCCTCAAGGTGGTAAAAACCAGATACATTAAATTTCGTTAAGAGTAAGTGAGTCGGGAAAGCTTACTGTTTGCTTTCTCGGAGCGGTTCCTGCTCCATTAGTGACCATACTGTACGCCTACCAGAAGGCTTGACCGGCCTGTGCTGTGCGCTGGGAGACCCTGCAGGTCTAGCAAGAAGGTGCCAGCTGCCCTCTGGCCCCAGCCACCCTCTCCAGAAGTGCTGGAGCCGACAGCCACGGAGGACAGAGAGGATGACGCCCTCTGCAGCCAGGAGAGACATGCTTCCCACCTGCTGTGAGAGATTCAGGTTCCTCGGCTCAGGGACCCACTGAGCTGAGACTCAGGGTGGCTGAGCCTGGGACAGGGGGACAGGGGGACAGCAAGGGGCCACTGAGCCACAGACTCAGGATGACTGGTCCCTGGGATGGGGGGGACAGGGCAAGGTGAGAGCGAGGGGCCACTAAGCCAGAGACTCAGGGTGACTGTCCCCTGGGACGGGGGGACATGCGGAGACGTGAGGTGAGGACGGATCATACTATCAGGGTCCTAGCTTTTGTGTGGGGTGGTGGGTTATAGGTGTTTATTATATTATCAAAAATAATAACCAGTAACTCACTACCATCCACTGGCCGGTGACGAAGTGCAGAGGATTGTGGTCAATCCAGTCTGTACACCCGAGTGTGATTAGAGAAATAGATAACAAATTAACTAAATTAATAAATTAATGGATAGATGGAGGGACAAATAAACAATGGAATAAAACATGACGAGAAAACCACCTCTCTTACTGAGGTGATATCTGGAAGATGAAATGAGGAACAGTCACGGGAGTTCTGGTTGAAGGGAATCGAGATCCAAAACCAAGTGGCAGGATTTCCTTCAGAGAAATGCCTATGGGAGCAACAGGACACAGGGCAGAGGCCAAAGACACACCCAGGCCCTGGTCTAGGCACCCTGGAACTCTGCTAGGGTCCAGGTCGACCCCTGTGCAGCATTCCTAAGAGCTTGCGGCAAAGCCCACCCGCCCTGAAGTCCCACAGGGCCGAGGGAGCCGAGGAACAACACGGAGCGTGGCTCCTCACTCCTGCCCAGCATTACCCAAACCCTGGGAACACGTGTGCCGAGCTCATGGAAGCTTACACGGAATTATGAGGTGCCGGGGCAGCCCTGAGCCTGTGCCAGACCTGCTCCAGGTGATGGGAAAGCAGCCGGCGTGCTCTGCTGCCGGGCCTGGTGTCAGCCCCATACGTGCTCTGCGTGATCTGTCCACGCACCGCAGCTTGTTTCTTCCCCTGGAGTGCACACTGTCGGTGCCAACACACCTGGAAAGGCCCTGCAGACATACAGGCCTCTCTGGGTCTCCGGGCCTACGGTAAGTCTCCCAGGCTAATTTCCTTGAAAGGCAGGATTGCCCTGGGCTGAGAAAGGCTTGTGTGATCTCAGAGCAAGGACTCAGGTGTGTGGCTTAATATTTCCCACAAGGAAACACAATATTAATCTTGAAAACTATATTTCCAAGACACATGCTGCCCAGGAACTTGCAGGGGGGTTTGTCAGGAATAAGCTCAATGACCTTGGGCAAGTCCCTCGACTTTTCTGATCTCCCTGCCAGTGGAGCAAGGAGATTGCAGCAGACTGTCTCCATGGGCCCTTCTGGCACTGGAATGCTACAGCTCTGCACTTCTGTGCCTGGCCGGCATCCCCTCGTGCAGGAACATGGATCAACCCCGGGACCTAGAGGAGGGGTCAGAAGGTGCACATCCATCTCAGTGGTGACGACCGGCTCTCTCTCTGCTCTGCGTCCACCCAGCAATCACAGACAGGTCACCTCAGTTCTTGGAGGGGATGGCCTCTGGTTAACAATACCATCACCCGCCAGTCTGGGAAGATTCATTAGGTAATGTCTGCGAAGTGCCTGAGCTCATCGAAGGAAATTGCTCTCTGAATCCAAGGTATTAAAAATAGAAGTGAAACCAGAAGAGGTTTGAACTCAAGGGTAAAATTTCCTGTGCAGCTCAATAAGAAGAGCAAACACAGGCCCGACGGGAACAGCCAGCGCTCTGACACGGAGGATGCAGAGCCTGGCAGCCCAGGATGCAAGAGGGAAGGACAGCCCAATAGGTAGATGCCCACTGGCAACAAGGTCAACACGTGCAGATGGTGAACGGGATCACCCACCAGGCTGCCCAACCACTCCGACCGGGAGACACAGCAGCATGGAGTGGTGGGCAGATGGAGCAAGGCCAAGCTGGGGATGGGTCCTAACCCTTCCCAGAACTCAAGCAAGTCACACTCCCCCTGAGGTTCATCTTGCCAAGGGCAGGTCGACCAGATGATTCTTTGATTCCGTTGAGTCCAACAGCATGTTTGCAGGTACACTCGGCTCAAATCCTGCGAGCTTCTGGGGCCCAGATCCTCCTGCTGAGGAGGCAGGGACACAGAGTGGCCAAGAACCGAGACTCTGGAGCAAGGCTGCCTCACTTTGAGTCTCAGTTCTGCAACTTTAAAATATTTTTACTCAGCATCTTATTATGGTAAATTTTACACTCACAACACCTGAATGAATGGATCAGCAAACACCCGTGCACCCACCACCGAGATTCCTTGTGGCCCACACCGTATACATGTCTGTCCACCTGGCAAGCCTCTGCTCATCAGTTCGTCCTGTTATTTACGTATCTCGGAATAAACTACAGACATCACACACTTCTGCTTCTGCTCCATCCTGTGGCATTTTAGTTGTGAGACCTTGGCTGAATCCGTCTGTCCTCACCTGCAAGATGTGGCTGTTTGTGGGCCGAGCAGAATAACCTTATGGGGAAGTTAATGCACACAGAGCACTGAGGGCCTTAGTGTGTAAAAGCACTAAATACATGTTAGCCATCATTACCGGAAAATCAAGATGCTGCAGGACTCTTGCCACTGCTCCAGAGCAACAGTCTCTCCCCCAGTGCTGCCCCAGAAGGGCTGGAGTCATACAGGTGTCGTTTCACAAACAGGATGCAAGATTGAAGAGAAAACTTACAGCCACCTGGGTGGCTCAGTGGGTTGAGTGTCTGCCTTCGGCTCAGGTCCTGATCTCAGGGTCCTGGGATCAAGTCCTCGTCCAGCTCCCTGCCAGTCTTCCCATAGAAACCCCTCATTCTGCATTTGTCTGATGGTTTCCTTCAGTGATGGTCTGTCGATTATCCACCTACTGCCTGCAGGAGCTGGAGACCAGCTCATCCTCCAGTTTTCCTCAGGGCACATTTTCCTCATGTTGCAGCAAGCGTGACCTCAATGATCCTGCCAAAAGGTGGTTTGACTACAACTCCTAAGCCTCCGGCCTCCTCGAGGCACCCACAGTGTCTGCGAACCAGGGGCCAGTTCCGGTTGGGGAAGCAGCCAGAGCATCGATAAACTCAATACCTACTTTATTTTCAAGTAGGAAAGAATACTCCGATGACTTTTCTTTTTTGTAAAATGTCTTTTTTTCTTTTGTTTGTACCTTCTTTTACAATGGCAACTCTGCTTTCTCATTCTTTTCTGCCTCTAGACCCTCAAAACAACCAGAAAAGGAACACGTCGTGTGAACTGAAGTCTTGAGGTTCTGCTGGACCATCTTCTCAGCAAGGTTTCCATCACTCCTTCAAGTAATTTACCTTGGAATTCGATTAGATTTTATCAGAAGTACTCTAATGCCTCCTTGATGTACCCTGTCTAGGGACTAGACACAGACCTTGCATTAACGAGGAATTCAGTGCACTGTTTGAACGTGATTTTACCAAAATCTGGAATTCACATTTCACTAACACACTTGCCTCTTGCACAAAGCTGAAATACAAACATGTTCTTCATTTAAAAATGAATGAGTGATCCTATTTGCATTGCAGGCAAGCAGTCTGGAAGGCACGGCTGGAAGGGGGGATCTCATGGAGTGTCAGCATGGGCTCAGACCTGCAGCCTGGCAGTGTCCTCGGCCACAGTGCTGCTGGAGTGGCGGGCTCAGTGACCCAGCCCTGGACAGGAACGTGCCCCCCAAACTTGCTGGTTCAGACAGCAGCATGGGCAGTGTTCAGAAACGGGGAATTGCTAGATACCACCCAAGGCAGAAGTAAATCAAATAATGGTTCTTTTGGGGGGGCTCCTGCTGCTCTGCCACTGTCTCCCAAACCACAGTCTCCAGGGCCACACGCCTGAGAACAAGTCTGTCCATGGCCCCGACCAGGCATCCTGCCTCAGGGATCCCCTCTTTAATCTCTGACCTCAGACCAGAAGGACGATGATGACCTCATGGGGTTGGGGAGGGCCCCCCAAGTTATGTCTGACTGAAGCTGTGAATGTGACTTCATTTGAAAACAGGGTCTCTGCAGACACAGTTAAGACAAGGCCACAGCAGGCTGGGGTGGGTCCTGATCCAAAGTCCTTGGGGTCCTTCGAGGAAGAGGGAAATTTGGACACAGACTCATGGAAGGGGAAGCTACGTGAGGACAGAGGCAGAGACTGCAGGGCCATGGCCACAGGTCCAGGACTGGCGGCGGAAGTGGGAGGGGCTAGGGAGGACCCTCCAGTGGAGCACCCAGAGGGACTGTGGCCATGCAGACCCCTTAAGTGTGGCCTTCTGGCCCCCCAGACAGAGGGAGAGCATGCCTGTGCTTCTTTGTCTGACCCAGGAAGGGCTCCTGGTGGAAAAGCTGCCCTTTCCAAAAGCAGGACAAGGGCTCAGCCCAGAAGGAACGGTCTCCAGGGAGGACGGCGACTTGGGCATTGGGCCTCCCTGGGGCTTCAGGTGCATCCACCTCCTGAAGGAGCGGCACAGAGGAGCCTCCTGGAGGGTGGCCCCGGCAACTGTGTCACAAAAACTGCATCAAAATGTGAAGTTGTAACTCTTTATTACCTAGGAACTCAGACAAGCCTGGTCCATCCCCTCCTCTGTCCTCCCCGGCTCCACCGAGTAGAAGCTTGGCCTGGGAGGAGGCAAATCTAGTCAACAGCTTAGTAAAACAATCCAAAAATTTCTAAAAGGAGGAAAGTTAAATGTGTGAGATTTTCTGCGTTTTGTTTCTTTAGACCTAGTAGAAAATGCGCTCACATGAAAGCAGCCGAGGAAAGGCATAAGCGCCAGCTGGCGCCTTGGCACTCCAAGCACCCAGGGACACCGAGCATCGAGTTTCCCTGCTGCGCCTCCCCCTGCCCACATCCACTCCAGGAAGCACATGCACTGCTCTTGGATGTGAATTTCTCCATTTCTCACCATCTTCAACAAAGATCCCCTCACATCTTATTCTTTGTCAAACTATTAATTTAAGAAGAATTTGCAGGGACGCCTGGGTGGCTCAGCGGTTGAGCATCTGCCTTTCGGCTCAGGGCATGATCCCGGGGTCCTGGGATCAAGTCCTGCATCAGACTCCCTGCATGGAGCCTGCTTCTCCTTCTGCCTGTGTCTCTGCCTCTCTCTCTCTGTGTCTCTCGTGAATAAATAAATAAAAATCTTTAAAAAAAAAAAAAAGAAGAATTTGCAGACGAAGTAACCTCTCCTTGTCCTTTTTAAATAAAAAGGCAGAAAAGAAAAGAGCACATGAGAGTCTCTGAACCCTTCTTTGAAGGAGAGATGTTTGCAGTGTCAGCCACCAGACCTACAACCTGCATCTAGAACGTCCGTCCTTCTGTGGGGTGACCATCTGGTGCGGGCGGTAGCTCGCGGTAACCTGGAATACACATTCTCTAATGACCTACAGGCTTCGGTTGAATTAAATATTGAAGCAAACTCCAGAAATACCTACAAGGAAACGCACCAGCAATACTGTATCGATTGTGTTAGGCTGTTTAATAATTCATCCACTCCCCTTGGGATTGAATGTCGTCCCGTGTCTCCCCGAGTGCCGCGAGCATTGAGGGAGGGCTGAGCTCACACATCGTCATCTGGCCTGGGAGGAAAGTGAAGAGCCTGGCCGTCTTGCCTCTACTTCATTCCACCCATGACAAGAGCTTGTCAGCACACCTCTTCTTGGGTGAGAAGGAACCAAAGTGAGTCTTCCCTCAGCCAACGACTGTCCCAGGATCATTCTAGAGTCTACGAAGCAGCCCTCCCCGGCATCATCTGAGCGCCATGTGAATACCCAGGAGGCCTTGAGGGAGCCCGAGCTGATCTCCGTGGCCTGGCCCCTGCTGCTCCCGTGTGCTGCGCGCCATCCCAGGGTGGTGAGCTCGACTCAGAGGCCACTCCTACAACAAGACCGCCTTCCCACAGCAAGCCCCTGACCCCACGGATGCCAGGGCCAGAAACATTGGCCTCATTTCTGTGTTTTCACCTCATGGGAGACGTCCAACCAGAGCATCACCCTGAGAATCCGAATCCAAACCCAACAGGAGAGCAGCTCCTGCATGTCCCACCTGCTCGCCCGCCTGAGCTCCTTGACGTGGTAGAGGCAGGGTGTTTCTTGGGGTCTTACCTGGTTCTCCCAGGCCTGATCACATTACCGATTTACCAGCTACACTGGTGAAAATGATCTTATGTAAAGGATTTGCCAACAGGAAAAGCTCTGGATTAGTCGCTGGGTGTTTTTGTGTTTTGCTTTGTCTCCACTACATTTGCAAAGAGACGGTGGACTTCCTTGCTCCATCACAGGGGTGGAGAGGGATCCTGTCCTTTCCTGCTCCCTTTGTCCCATCTTGCAGCAAACACTGCAGCCTGAGGCCAGTTCCCACCCAGGAGGGATGGGGCAGGCACCCAGCTGCAGCTCTCACGGGGATTCAGCTCGCTGGACAAAGGTGAGGGGCCTGGGGGTGCTAATGATACCTGCCTCTCACCTTATCTCGGGAGATTAGACTAATCCAGCGCTGGGAACCGGTGGCAGGAATATGTGGTTACAGGGCTAGCAGGAGGTGAGGGGCGTGCTCATGGGGCCTAACAAGGAATGGAGGGCCAGGCAGCAGGTGTTAACCTGGGGCAGGGGCAGGGGAGGAGAAAGACCACTGGGTACTCTGCTCTCCAGTCTGGGTCTGCTTCTCCAGATTCATGAGTTTCAGGATTTAAGTGGCTCAGATACTCAAATGTGGCTCCCCTGGGACTTCAGGGTTTATGGGGGTGGAATGTGGAATATGGTATGTGTTAGGCCAGGAGATCAAGGAGATCTACGCTTCATACTTCCATCCATTCGTCCGCTCAGTAAATATTTCTCAAGCATCAGCCGAGGGGCAGCACCACAGTGAGCCCCAGGGGTCAGGAAGGCACACACTGACCAGGCATCTAGAGTGCCCCCCGCCATCTGAGATGAGCCAGTTGTGCCTCACACTCTGTACTACCAGTGGGCACCCCTCAGAGACCCCGTGGACTCTCAGTTTTGTGCTTGCAGTTCCATCGTGTGCAACTGAAGAATAGCGTGAGACCTGGGTCCTGGACCTGCGATAGCTGCCCGAGGTTCTCAAAGCCCGCGTCTCCCCAGAAAGTGCTGTGGGACCACTGGACAGCTCACGTTAGCTGAATGATTCCTGTATTTCATCATCTGTCTGGAGATACCTGGGAAGAGCCTGACTCCTAGGAACTCCCAGGTTCCTAAAAGAAACAGCTGAGCAGGTGGCAAGGCACTGGCCCCATTCAGTGGAGGGCAGAGCCTTGATTTTCATACTAAGGATTTAACTTTTTGCTCACTCGAGGTTCATGGGCAGTTGTCTGGTCTCTACTTGGAGTGAATGCCTTTCTCTCTTTCCCTTCTATGTATGTCACATGCTGGACAAGGGAGGTCCCCACATTTTGTGGTTGTTTTCTTGTTTTGGGGGGGTGAAGTATGTGAGGAATGGCAGGTTTAGAGCTTAGCAGTGAGAAAGGCCAGGCAGGTGGATGCTGCCCTGCCGTGCTAACAGAGCTCCTCTGGGCAACACCAGAGCCTTATGCCTGGCAGATAAATCAGAAGGGGTTTCTCTAGAAGCTTTGAAATTCAAAGAACAATTCAAGGTGGAACTCAAAAGGCAAATCAATAACTCCCTGAATTACCTTCAGTCCGCACCTAAAGCAGGTCAGAGTGACCACTCGGGTCTCATGAGGAAGGAATGAGTCACCCTTAGGGGAAGAGCAGTGTGTTAGTTTTCTCATTTTGTGCAAGAAAAGTAGAAATCCAGTGAGATGGGCTGATGCGCACAAGAGGATCCTACAGAGTCCAGGGTCTGGAATCAGAGCTGGATCACGAGCTCAGTCTCGCTGCAACCCTGTGCCCCATCCACGGAAGCCCTAAGACATCCACATCATAAAATACTCATGACTCTCCAGGATCCAGGGTAACAGCCATGCAGTGCTTTTGCCAATCTTAATACCTATCAAGCAGCACTTAGAACAAGGATTGGCATCTTGTCATTCCACACCTTACATGACCTCTGACGTCACGACCTCAGGCTTTGATGTTCATTGTCAGCATCCCTTCCAGGATAAAACTAGGTGCCACTGGAACCTCAGACTTTGTCAGGTTGGTGAGGGGCATGACTGTCAGGAAAGGAGACTCAGAGGAGCAGAACCGAACACAAAAACTGTTGCAAAATACCCTCCTTAATAGTCACGTCTTAACTCATAAATGTACCTCATCAGCACTTAGACCACAAATTTTGTACTATAACTGGAATTTCTGAAGAAAGTGTCTAACTTACATTTTCTTACTTCAACCAACTCTTTATGAATAATGCATCACTTACCATCCAGGATGCGTATCAAGTCTGACTTAGAAGATGAGAGAGTAAATTTAGTCAAATAAAAGGGAAGGAAAGTCAGTCCAGTACTTGAGATCTCCAGTAACAGCAAAATATGACAAGCACTTGGAAAAAAAAATGACCAAGAGAAATTCCTCTTCCCAGTCAACTAGTATATGACACAAAAAATATGTCACGACATGTCTGACATGACATGTCCCCTCATCCCTTGTCCCTGCCTGATACCAGGTGCTCAAGCCCCACGTGCTCTCTTGAGCTGTCTGGTAAAATTTCCCTGTAAGGAACGTCAGGGAACTTTCAAGAGTCTGGCAGAGCTGCTTTAGACATGAAATATCTGCTATTGTCTTAGGACAAAAGGGATTTGGAGCCCCGTGAGCAAGGCTGTCTCCAGGCTGCAAAGAACCAGGCATTAAGTGGGAACCTGAATGCTCAGCTCCGGCTTATAGGCCATGAGACAGCACGGGAGGAGGCCAGCTCTGCCTGCACCTGTCAGGGCCACTGGCTGGTCTAGACACTCTTGAGAGATCCTCCATCCCTGGTCACTTGGGAAGGAGGGGATGAGGACTAGAACCAGAGATGGAGGCACGATAAGCAGAGAGAAGGGAGGTGCCAGCCCAGCTCCTGTCTGTTGGTCATCACCCTGCGGCACCCTCCGTCCCAGGGTAAAGGAGACAGGTGCTAGCACAGGGACCCAGGGTCTTTCCATGGTGGGTGCAAAGAGCCAGGGCCCAGAGCATGTGCTCTTGGTTGGCGGGGAAGTGAGAAAATGAGAAAATCACAAGAAACAACAGAAGGAGAAAGAGAAGGGGAGTTTAAAAAAAAAAATGTTTCATTAAATTCATTTTCATTCTCTTACATTGAACCTGATTCAAAAAATTTGGTTAACCGTATTCAACTGCCATTTTTACAGGTAAAATGGGTCAAAGAGAAGCAATTTCACATCGTTCAGGTAAACATAGTGTCCGTGGGGTCAGCTCAGTCTCCGGCTCATGTGTATTATAGCCCCTGGGTCAGGCCTCCACAGTCTTCATGCCTTCACTTCACTGGGCAAGAGTCAATGGCATAACTGTGGGGCAGGGGGCACCAGGAGGAGAGTCCTCAAACCTCGAGTGTCAAGCAGTGAGGGGCAGGCTGTCAGCGTGTTTCATCCAGAGAGAAGCCTGGGCCACCAAAGCTCTGCCACAAATATTCATCCAACAAATATTTCTCGAGAACATATGATGTGCTAGGCATGGCCAAGTGTGGGGATGGTGAACAATACAGACATTATCTCTGCTCTCTGACCTTTCATGACCTAAAATTTAAAATGAGGCAGTGGTCTCTCAAATATGATGTCTCAAAGCAACCAACAAAAAAGCAGATAAGTGGACTTCATCAACATCAAAGACTTTGTATTGCAAATGATACCACTAAGAAAGCAGAAAGGCAGCCCACAGAATGGGAGCACGTATTTGCAATCATATATCTGATGAGAAAATTGCATCTGGAATATATAAAGAACCCTTACAATTCAACAATAAAAAGGCCATTCATGTTTTGTAAAAGGAAATGTATCTGAATAGACATTTCTTCAAAGGAGACACGCAAATGGCCCATAAGCACAGGCCAAGATGCCCAACATCAGCAGTCAT
The DNA here is from genome assembly GCF_048164855.1 of Canis lupus baileyi. Taxonomy (NCBI): domain Eukaryota; kingdom Metazoa; phylum Chordata; class Mammalia; order Carnivora; family Canidae; genus Canis; species Canis lupus. The sequence continues at coordinate 1,146,299 of NC_132854.1, read as the reverse complement.
CAAGGAAACTGAAATCGAACAGTGACATATCACTTCACCCCCACCAGCAGGGATGTAACAGAGTAGAGAGATGACAAATGTAGGTGAGGATGCAAGAAATTGGAATCTTCATAGATGGCTGGTGGGGATGCACAGCGGAGTAGCTGCTGGTAAAACAGCCTGGCAGCTCTTCAGAAAGCTCAACATGGAGCAACCAGGGGACCCAGCAACTGCACCCCTAAGTGTACACCTAGGAGAGACGAAAACATACATCCACACAAAAACTTGTACATCGATGTTCGTGACAGCATTACTTATGGTAGCCAAAAAAAATGGAGCAACCCAAGTGTCTATCTACTGATGAATGGATAAATAAAATGTGGTTCATTCATACAAGGGGTTATTAGCCAGCCTACTTAGAAAGGAATGAAGTAGGAACATAGACCACAAAGGGATGGATCTTGCACACCTTGTCGCACATGGAAGATGCCAGTCACCAAAGACCACATATTCTATGGTTCCACTTACATGAAGTAGTCAGGTTGGCAAATCCATGGAGACAGGAAGTAGGTTAGTGGCTGCTGAGGCTGGAGGGGGTGGCTGCTATTGGGTAGGGGGCTTCACCTGGGGGTGACAAAATGTTCTAAACTGTGCTAGTGGTTGCACACTCTGGGAATGTATTGAATTGTATACTTTAAATGAGTGCATAGTATAGCGTATGCATTACAACTCGATAGACATGTTGCCTCTAGAAGATACAGAATACAAAAGTTTATATTTGGGGAAGGGAAAAAAAAAAGCATCCAGCATTTCATAATGTAAAGTGCAGAAAATAAAGTTCCGCAGAATCATCTGGCTTTTGGCTCTTGTTAAAGCACTCAGAAGGCGGTTCTTCACTGTTCATCAAACCCATGTGCCTGGCTCCTAAGCGCTGAGGGACACAGTACGAACTTGTTTCCGGATTACACTCGCCTTGTATGGTCATGGGCGCGACACTCAGAAAATAGGATGCAAGTGCCACAAAGCGGTTTCTTATCTTTGACTCTGTGTTGCTTTATTGAACTTCATTGTAACTTCGCACATATTTTAAGGGTTGGAGTTAACATTATTTTTTAATAGCACATAATAATTATTGACCTCCCAGAAAAGTATTTCATGATTTTATAGCACTGTCTGGATGTGGCAGGACTAGAGTGTCCCCCTCGGGCTCCACTTTGCAGTGCGGAGCAAGAGCAATGTAGTTTGTGGGAGATACCATCTGCTCCAATCTCAGCCCCAGGATTCTTTGTCCAAGAGACTTGGGTCATGAAAAGATATAATTGGACTTGCTTCTTCTTCTGCATGAGCTACTTGCAAGGCCCCATAAGCAAGCCCTTCAGCACAATTAATGTGGGAACGAGCCGGCCAATTGAGTTCTAGAGAGGACCTGTGGGCTGGCCGTGCAGTGGACAGGCTGCTGGCCTGGGTGTGAGGAGGACACAGAGGAAGGAGTACACAGCATGTCACGCCTCCAGCATCTTAGGGTGCTGGTTGGGGCCTGGAATGCTCACGTGATTGCAATCTTCTGGGGAGCCACCTGGGAATAGGATCACAACACACACTTTCAATGCCATCTGAGAATTTAACCTCAGATGAACGGTTGTAGACACAAGCAAAGGCTCACTCTGGGGTTTTCTGTAATAAAACATGAACGCAATAAAAACATCTCTCACTAGCAGATTGGACAGATGAATACATTGCAGCCACAGAGTAAAATTCCATGCAGCTATAGCCAACTGCAAGGTGGAACCCGAGGGCCACCCAGATCCGGACTTGTGACGGCCTCTGAAGGAGCTTCCATGGGTTTTATCCATTTTCAAGGTCTACACTTGGCCTGAGTCCAATCCAAGAGACACTGAGTGAGCCCCATGAGGGCAGAGTGTGTTGTATGCTCAGGAGCCCCTGTGAACTGTTGCACGTGGAGGGAACCACGCTGTTTGTTCCCTGGGGCGGCCACATGATGCCCCTTGCTGGTGCTGCAGGAGTGGATGTGAAGATGCCTCCGCAGTAGAACCTCTCAGGACCCCTCGCCCATGTCCCCGAGCCTGCCAGGCCCTCATAGGTCCTCGGCGGCCCTCGGAAGCAGGAGGACGACAGATGAAGGGCACTGGTGCCCCGAGACACTGGGAGCCACCAGCGCCATGTCCTGTAGCAACTAGAACAGGCCGCCCTGCGAGCACCCTTTCCCTCTGCTCTCCCTGCCAGGGCCTGAGGATGGGAGGCTACGCTCGGGCCCCTGCATGTCCTTTGCTGATGCATCCTCCCTTCTACCCAACACAACGGGTTGCTCGTGTCTCCCACCTCCTCCCTCCCTGATGACTCCTACAGTTTCAGGGAGATGCATGCTATTATTATAAGAGGAAGGGAACAAAGAGCCCTAAAAGGCCTACAGATAAGCTATCTCTGCTGAAGCCGAAGGGTGGACCTCCAGGGGCTCTGCCATGTTCGTCTGCCATGGGACGTGTCTGGGGTCATGCACCCAGCAAGCCAGTTGGAGAGTGCACACTACAGAAAACTATTACTTCCAAGTTTTCCAGGATAAAAAGGATTTTATCATTAATATAAAGGAGAATACAGCCAGACGGAAGCAGGCATTTTGTGAGTTAGTGACCAAATGCGACTGAATCGTTTTTCATTCTGTGTTTCTGTGAGAAAGACAAAAAGCTCAGATGTCAGTTTGTTAAAATAGGAGGCTCTGGGTAGCAGAGTGGGACACGTCTGATTCCATATTTGACACCTTTTCATTTTCAAAGCAGCATTATTTGTGATCACTGCAGCTTAGACTTGACATGATCTCAATATGTTATGGACAAGAATCGTTTACAGAGATTTATTACCCTTTCTGTAGACGAAACACTATTCTATTCTCAGATGCCATCGTTACACTCTTCATACACCAGATAAATGTTTTCTAATCTACCTCCTCAGTCGGCAGGTGCACAGGACACAGACCTTTCTGGGCTCCACTGAGAGGGGAGGTGTGACCATTCTGTGTGTGCAAGCACTACGATGAGTGTGTTCTGGGTACTGTTCCATTCAGCCTTGCACAAACCTCTGGTCCTCATGGTGGAGCTGCCCTCACTACAGAAGAGGAAGTGGAGGGGTCTGGGCATTTGCTCAGTGACAGGACTGTGGTCTGCTCTGCCGACCCCCTCCTTCTACCCCACTGGCCTGTCCCCTGACACCACACCTCCGAAATCTGCCGCTGACACCCCGGGTCCTCACTGGTGCCAAAGACATGGCACTGACCTGGAGGAGACATGACGGGTGGAGGACGGGCAGGGGGACAGGCCTCAGGTTTGGAGGGGAGTCTGCTTGCTGTAGCTTAGAGGCATAGGTCAACTGACATCCCTGCTCTCCCCACACTGAGGGGTCTCTCCCAGGGGATGGACTTCATCCTAAACCAGCAAAGTCCCAAGAATCCAGGACTACTGGTCACCCGGGCACCCTGTGACCCTGGTTCCTCAAGTCGCAGCCTGGGGGCCCTGGGGTGACTGCAGGTGACTTGAGGGCAGCGTGGCCAAGCACAGCTCCTGCTCCCTGTGCCCTGTGGACCCTCCCTCCCAGGGTAGTTTCCAGTCCACACTTGTCGGCCCAGATGCCTCCCCCTAGCCGGGAAGGGGCCGGCCCCAAGCCCACTGCCGTGCAGTATTAATAGCAGTAAGTGCTTCTTGGAATGTGCATTAGCGGGGCTCAAACACCGACCGAACTTCAGTATTAACTGATCCGGGCCCATGTGATGGGAGTTCCCAGGCCTCTGTGTGAAGGTTTCATTTCCCACGTTAAATAATTCAGGGCACCAGCAAGCAACCTCAGAAGTTACATCTGCAAATGCCAGTGTGCTTTGTTTTTTAGGGTTTTTTTTCCTCTTAAACTGTGGCTTTAAAGAATAAAGTTAAAAGGGATAAGCTTTCAGGCTTTCTTCTCCCCTCGATTAACGGCTTTCCTTCAGGTAGCTTGATGGGAATTACGTGGAGTTGGTGGAAATAAAGTGGAAATTTGATAACCTGTTGCCATGTTGGAAAGAAAGAAAGAGGGAAGGAGAGGAAGAAAGTGTACAGAGCTTCCTGTTACATCTTGTGCGACCCTGGGATACATCTCAGCACAGGACAGATGTAGGAGGTGTGGGATCCCACCTAGGACCCAACTCACTAGTTCAACACAATGTATTTCACACTTGGAAACAATGAAAACATGATACAAGTTATACTTAACTGACATTTTGCCTGAAAGTAATTACATAAGGGACAGCAAAGGAAGCAATGCTGAGTCGTGCTTGTAACCTCTCCTCCTCTATCCCTGGCCCCCCACCCTGCCATCTCGGACCCCCCTTTCCAGGAGCCCTGTGCCCTCCCCCTGTTGTCCTGCACACCTGCACACACCTCCACCCCCCTCCACACCCCCAGGCCATCCAGGACCCCGCAGGCTGGGGCAGCACAGGACTCAGGAGAAAGTGCTCTACCCAGGTGTGGGCTCTCCACATTTCAGAGCAGCACCTGTGTCCTACACCATCGCCATTGCCTTGAAACGAGACTCACATGTGATGGGATCCACCCACCCAGACGACTTTTTAGAAATATCTCCTACTCAAAAACCAGTAAAAGAGAAAACAAGGGGCACCTTGGTGGCTCAGTTGGTTGAGTGTCCGGCTCTTGGTTTTGGCTCAGGTCATGATCTCAGGGTCCTGAGGTGGAGCCTCGCACTGGGCTCCATGCTCAGTGGGGGTATCTGCTCACTGGGGAGTCAGCTTCAAGATTCTCTGCCTCTCTCTCTGCCCCTCCCCATCTTGTGCACTTGTTCATGCACTCTTTCAAGTATGTAAATCATAAATAAATAAGAAAACATTTAAAATAAAAGGATACATATTTAAACGTAAAATCTCAGACATGATTACCATAGGAAATGTAATAAAGCAGTCAGATGCTCATGTTTTGATGTATTGGTCTTGATTTTTAAAAGTAAGTTCAGGGGGCATCTGGGTGACCCAGGTTAAGCATCTGACTCTTAATTTTGGCTCAGGTTGTGATCTCAGGTTGTGAGATTGAGCCCCCGCATTGGGCTCCGTGCTCAGCATCAAGCTTGCTTGGGATTCCCTCTCTCCTTCTGCCCCTCCCCACCTGTGTGTGCATGCATGCACATGAACTCTTTCTCTAATAAATAAATAAAATCTTTAAAAAATAAAATGAAAGTTCAGAAGTGACACCGTACAAGTCACAAGTCAGAAACTACAGTGATAAATGTCACCAGTGTCCATAAGTCTTGGTGACTTTACACCCACTGCCTTGACCATAATTTGGAGATTAACATTTGGCCTCCGAAGTGGGCATGAAACATGAGAGGAACTCATCCTGCATTTCATTCAGGTCCCCAGGTCCCTGGGAGTCCACTCGTACCTGGGAGATCACCACAAGTGGGGTTTCTCATCCTCAACACTACTAACTTTTTGGAGCAGATAGTGTTTTGTTATGGGGGCTGACCTGTGCCCTGTGGGGGTACTTCGGGGCATCCCGCTGCTCGCCAGGAGCACCCCTCCCCAGTCATGAGGACCAGAAATGTCTCCAGGTGTTGCTAAATGTGCCCTGGAAGAGAAACTCATCCCTCGTTGAGAACTACTGACATAAGCTATATAAGATCCTCTTTTGGTTGCTGTTTAATGCATTCAGTGATTTTTTAAAAAAGAGAATATGCTACATAGGACCTTGATGTACCTCAGAGAGCAGAGCCAGATATTGTTGCATTGAGAACACAAGCTTTTCTCATCATTTCAAGAAATTTGACCCAGAAGGAATGCTTATGTTTCTTCTTCCTTTATTCCAATTAAGATCGGCCATTGTTTGTGATTGAGTTTTACTTACATTAGTTTAGCTATTAGTGTATTGGTTTAGCTATTTTTTAAGATTTTTTCCCCCAACAGGGGAGCATCTTTGAAACTATAATAACACCATACATACACCTTTTTGAAGCTTAAGTTCCAGGACACTCAAAATCAGGTTTGATCAATACCATCATAATGAAGATTAAAATGTGATTTTGGTTTCTTAAGAAACGATGAGAACAATGTATCGCAGCTGCTCAGGTAGTCAATGCAAACAAAATCTACCAAAGAAAAATAATCACTAGCTTACATAATACAAATTTAATTGATTTACTTCTATTATTAAAAAAACAATGGATAATTTGTCCGAGTTAAATATTTATAGCTCCAATTTAAAATTTGATCTCTACTTTTTGTACCCTAAAACTAAGCCAATGGATGTGCTCAGAGTGTTCTCAGATTATGCCAGAAAACCATACATCAGCGGGCAGCTGGTGAGGTATGTGCAGGGTCTAGCATTTTTCTAATTTTATTACTGCTTTAAAATTTTTTTTTAATTTTTATTTATTTATGATAGTCACACAGAGAGAGAGAGAGAGGCAGAGACACAGGCAGAGGAAGAAGCAGGCTCCACGCACCGGGAGCCTGATGTGGGATTCGATCCCGGGTCTCCAGGATCGCGCCCTGGGCCAAAGGCAGGCGCTAAACCGCTGCGCCACCCAGGGATCCCACTGCTTTAAAATTTTAAGCTGATTTGTACCTATGCCTCTTTTCAGTTTATTCAAAAATACCTTACCACTAGCTTAATTTGTAAATTAAGTAGAGAATTTAATCATGCAATGTCTCAGCCATAGCATCTCCATATCACAGGGGAAGCTAGTCAAGGCATATTTATAGTACATCCTGCACGTGTAGACATTTCTCACAGCCACTGCATTTTTGTGTTTTACACTTTACACTTTCCTTCACATTTTACAGGAAGGAAGCTGTGGCCCCAAACCCACAGATAACGTCTACAACAAAACCAAGTGATAAGGTCTTTTCCCAACCACTGGAAATGTGACTACATGTTGGTAATCACCAACATGTAGAAAACCCACATGGTATCAGGTCTGTGTGAAAACAATGGAGCAGAGAAAGCGGGACACCTGATGGTCCTGAAAACGGGACTTACGTGTCATGATCCAAACCAAGAGGCCCAGCAAGACGGCAGCAGAAGCCCAAGGTGGGACGGGGCCTGCGGATTCCAGTTCTCTGGCGGCTGTGATGCGATGTCACCATGTCTGGGGACCAGGTCTGAGCCTGTGAGCCCCCTGAGCCCCGAGCGGGACCTCCCTCAGCAAAGCTCTGTGTTGAGGCCGCAGCAGATTGAACAGGACAGGGACTCGAGGCAAAGGAAAGAGACGTCTGGGAAGAGAAGAGAGCAGAGGCCAGGACGCCTCTCTCACCACACGCAGAGCCTTCATTTCTTTGACTTTGTGAAAACAACAGAATCGATAGAAAACAGACCTTCCTGCCAATAAATTGGATCATTTAGATAATAGATTCCTAGAAAAACAGAAACTACTGAAAATGAAGTAATAGAAAATCTGAACAGACTTCTAACAGTTAAAGAGATTTTATCAGTCATTCAAAGTTTCTCTGCAATGAAAGGCCCAGACTCACATGGCGTCTGCAGTGAGCTCACTGAGACATTTGAAGAATCGATACGAATCAGTCACAGACTCTTCCAGAGAGAGAGAGAGAGAGAGAGAGAGAGACTTCCTAACTCCTCCCACAAAGCCAGTGTTACTCCGACACGCAAACCACCTAAGACTATGGCCATACAAGAAGAGCGTGGATCCTTTGTGAATATAAATGCAAGACTCAACAAACTACTTGCAAACCAAATCCAGCAACAGAGAGAAGGATCAGATATACCCCTAATGGGGTATGTCTCCGCAATGCAGGACCAGCTCAGCCTATAGAGATCGCTACCATACAGCACTTAATAGGATAACAGTCAAAAACCACATGGTCATCTCTGTCAACATAGAAAAGGCACTTGACAAAACCCAACACCTTTTCATGATTAAAAAGGAAAGTGACAGGGGCGTGCAGGTGGCTCAGTCAGTCAAGCGTCTGACTCTTGATCTCCACTCAGGTTTCGATATCAGGGTCATGAGTTTGGGTCCTGAGTTGGGCTCCATGTCCAGCCCAGTGAGGGTGGGGGAAGGAAGGAAGGAAGGAAGGAAGGAAGGAAGGAAGGAAGGAAGGAAGGAAGGAAGGAAGGAAGGAAGGAAGGGATTAAGCCAGGACTAGAAGGGAACTCCCTTGACTTTCCAAGGGCATCTCAGAGAACCACAGCTGGCATCATCCCTGCTGGTAGAAGCCTGACTCCTCTCCCCCAGAGATCAGAACCAGACAGGTCCACTCTTGTCACTTCTACTCGACATTGTAGCACATGCTCCAGTTACAGCTGGTTGGCTCACAAAAAAAGAAATAAAAGGTATCCATACAGGAAAGGAAGAAGCAAGATGACCTCTCTTTGAAGTTTTTGAGGAATGACCTGTCCTGTGATGGGGTGTATACAGGCATCAAAGCAGCATTGACCATGAGTTGATAATTATTAAAGGTGGCTAATGGGCATGTCTCTTTCCCTAATTTTATGTACATCTAAAAATTTGTTTAATAAAGATTTTTAAAAATATTAGCTGTCATTACATTGAAAGACTTTTTAAAGCAATGAAATCTTCCTAGACATTTCAGATCTTTATAAATCGGGGGAGAAGGACACCTTTCCCGTTCTTCCCGAGGTGGTCCCAAATGAGACCTCATCATGGGGCCTTAGGCTATCAGAAAACTATACACATCAAAATCTACTACTTCCCATTTATTCCGAGTCTGTCAGCAGGAAATCTTGTGGATATATTCATTGTTTTTATTAAGAGAAAGCTCAGTAGTTCACGCAAGTGCATATGTAAAGACTTATGGGACTTCCACATTTTCCCAAGTCACTCTGTTTTCGGGGTAATTCACAGATCCCTCCCTCTCCTTCTTGTCTAATTATCCTGTGATGCACAGAGTGGATTCTTCAGGACTTGGCTCACATGTCACTATGCTCAGGAAGACTTCCAGGGCCCTTCCAGGCCCAGCGGACACACAGACTTCGTGCTTTCCTTCAGAGGCTTTAATGCAGGTTTTCATGGCACACTTACCTTTAAGATGAGTAATTGCTGTTATCTCCTCACTGGACCATGCACTGATGCACATCAGGCCTTCATGTGTCTCTTCCTGGCTCTGGCCCCAGGGCCCTGGCACAGCATGGGCACACAGAGGTGCTGCATACACAGTTGCCCATGAGTGGGTGTGGGAACGGATGAATGGATGGATAAGCTCATTAATGCTGTTGGTTACCAATGCCTGGTCAATCATCATTTTAGGCTCTATGATATAAAAACTCAGGATCTTACATTTTTGCAATAGCTTCTCAGGATTTTTTTTAAATTTTATTTATTCATGAGAGAGAGAGAGAGAGAGAGAGAGAGAGAGAGAGGCAGAGACTCAGGCAGAAGGAGAAACAGGCTCCATGCAGGGAGCTCAACGTGGGACTTGATCCCGGGTCTCCAGGATCACGCCCTGGGCTGAACGCAGCGCCAAACTGCTGAGCCACCGGGGCTGCCCGCTTCTCAGGATTTTTATAAAGTACATCAAATCTAGACATTGAAACTTATTTTGTTGCTTTATGATCCATCTGCTTATGATCTTTATTCAGAATACTCTATAGGCTTTATCTTTCTCATCTTTTCATGTCTTTACCATTCAACTAGAGCTATCATTAGTTCCTTTTTTATATCATTGTATAATTTTTGTATTTATTTATTTATTTATTTATTTATTTATTTATTTATTTAATTGGTCCTTTATAAAAAGAAGCATATTGGGAAATTTAATAGAACCTTAAAATAAAAACATCTTCACTTATTATATTTATTTTATTAAATTGATTTGAATTTAAGAGTTCTGTCTCAGAAATCTTCACTCAAGCTTCACTTCATTTATAGTATATCAGTAAATTTATCAGAAAACAAAACAAAACAAAACAAAACAAAACAAAACCCTGGTCCTGTCATTATGTGAGTGAGCACCAAAAGATTAAAAATGCTTCATGGTTAATGCATGTAGCTCTTAACATTCTAGCCATCTGTATTTTATGTGGTCTGCCGGGTGGTCAAAAATGCATTATTGTTTGTTTGTATCCCAAATAAGCTATGTGACAGGAAAAAAAACCACCAAAATTTTAACCCCTTTCATGCAATCTGAATTTCATGTCAGGTGTGGATAACCCTCCTCTCTCCTCTTCTTCTCTCTCATCCCATCCCATTCTATACCAACCCAACTTAACCCATCCCATCCCATGCCATCTCATCCCATGCCATCTTATCCCATCCTATCCCATCCCATCCCATCCCATGCCACCCCACCCCATGCAAATCCATCCCATGCCATTCCATCCCATCCCATGCCATGCCATGCCATCCCATCCCATTCTATCCCATCCCAATTCAACTCATCCCATCCCATCTGCATCCCAAACCATTTTTGGCTATGTCAGCCAGTCTTTTATTTTTATAATAAATTTATTTTTTATTGGTGTTCAATTTACCAACATACAGAATAACACCCAGTGCTCATCCTGTCAAGTGCCCCCGTCAGTGCCCGTCACCCATTCATCCCCACCCCCCGCCCTCCTCCCCTTCCACCACCCCTAGTTCGTGTCCCAGAGTTAGGAGTCTTTATGTTCTGTCTCCCTTTCTGATATTTCCCACACACTTCTTCTCCCTTCCCTTATATTCCCTTTCACTATTATTTATATTCCCCAAATGAATGAGAACATACAATGTTTGTCCTTTATGTCAGCCAGTCTTGTTTTTCAGTGTACCTACTTCACCTTCTATTCACTTATTACCTTACAATCCTTTAACCTCCTTGTTCTGTTCTGGCCACAAGTCCTGTATTCAGAGCAGACACTGCCAGCACACTCTGCCCATCTGATTCTGCCATTCCAGCAGCTGTCTATGCTGACAGCATTCTGGTTGTTAAGTATTTTGAGTTTCTCTCCAGCTGTATTAATTGTTAAATGTTACCCCTAAATGATTCTTAATAGATTAGCAGTCCTACTTGTTTAAGATCGAATAGGAAAGCTGTAAGACTGGCCCAAGGCTCCCTGTGTCGTGAAGAGGAGCAGGAACTATTTCCCAGAGACTGGGTGGCAGAAAGTGGGGTGGGGTAAGTCAGCTTCAGGCAGCTTGCACTGGAATGTGGTAAACACACAGGCTGGAATAATCGGAATCCAGAGCCTCTCTCTGAAATAAAGTATGGTGTGCACAGAGCACCTGCCACAGCAGCGGCATCATCTAGAGACACCCCAACCCCTGTAAGGACTAGTAGCCAGTGGCAGAAGCCATCTGGTCCTGGGTCCCTTGGCACTATGCTGTGCCAACTCCTTCCACACTTGGTGCTGTGGGGGTGGAAATAAGAACAGCTTCTCACCTGAGGGACCCTACAGTTTCGTTTGGGATCAGAATACATAAAGCAACACTGTCCACAGCCAGACAGAAGAGGATAAAATAAGAGCATTGTTTCGAGAGCCCGATGGGCATGAGCTGCAAAGGAAGGATTGTCACTACCCCCCTTTCACAGACAGGGCCCAGGGAGCTCCCGCAACCTTCCATGGCCTCGGAGCTAGCAAGCAGCAGATGGATTTAAATCCAGCACACTGGGAAAGCCACAGCTGTTTCATGGAGAAGTGCCCCGTGATGGCCAGCAGGCCCGTTGTGGATGGTTGGTCTTGGTAGGAATCATTCTATGTGACAGGGTGAAGGAAAGCCATTGGAAGGACACAGGGCTCACAAGCCAGGAGGAGGCTTCAAGGCTGCACTCAGAAATGAGCTCAGGAAAGGGCCAGGGAGGCTGGATGCAGGGCCCTGGAGTAAGCCGCCCCCCCACCAGGCCTAGTGTTGAATCCCGTCTGCAAACACTCGCTTTGCCTTTGGGTTGCTTGTTCCAAGAGAAAAGTCACAAAGATGGTGGAATACGGCCCACCAGCTGCCCTGGGGGCAGAGAGAGCCAAGGCTGCCCCCATTTCCTGTGGTCGGAGATCCCACAGTGCTCAGTGTACTGTAAGTGCCTCCCCCTCCCCCGGCACTGGAGGAAAGGAGGTAGGGAGCACCCTTGCTCCTGACAGGTGCTGAGAACTGAACTCTGTCCCAGATCACGCACAGTGGGATGCCCCAAGGGGAGGCAGGCCTGGGAGGAAGCAGGCAGCCGAGCCCCACACTGGCCACGTGCCCTACAGTGGGGTCTGCAGGGAGGCCTCCGGGCTGAGCCTCCAGGCCAGGGAGGTGGAGCCGGGCAGGAGACACTGGGAGACCCGTCTGTCTCCGAAGGCCTTTCTTCCAGCTCACAGGTGCACGGTTAACTACTGTCGGGCACTGCCGACAGTGATTCGCTCCGATGAAGGAATTCACAACAGCCAGTGGCTCACGACCAGGTCACTGTGATGCTGCCCGGAAGCTATGGGAGAAGACACAGCAAGGCTCCTGTGGTGGCCACTTTATCTCAAACTCAGGTGCCAAACCCACACAATCTTACCCCTCAGTGTCCGGGGGTCAGGGGTCTGTCCGGTTAGCAGAGTCTGCCACTTAGGTCTCCCGCGCCTGCAGTCAGGGCCCCACTGGGGCGGGCTCTCCGAGGAGGCTCAGGCTGCCTTCGACACTCGCCAGGTACTGCTGGATTCTGGTCCCTGCGGCTGAGGGCCTGAGTTCCTTGTTTGCTGCACCTGCCCGCTGGGGACTGCTGTCAGGTGCAGGGGCCACCTGCTGTCTCCCCTACCCCCAGCATGGCTGTCTGCCCCTTCGAGGTCAACAGGAGCATCCCTGCAGCTTCAAATCTGTTAACTTCTGCCTTTCATCCAGTCCCACCCAGGAAAGTCTCCTTTCGACTCACTTCAAGTCAACTGCTTAGAGACCCCGATTACAGCTGCAAAATTCCTTTGCCATTGCAATATGACGTAACAATCAGGAAGAGAGAGCCCAGTATATTGGAGGTGTCCCGGGACTCTGCCACCCGCCGGCAATCCCATAGAAAGGAGCAAATGCCAGAGGTGGGAGCAATCCCTGCCCTGAGAATGGGATGCTTGCCCCCAGGGGAAGAGGAGGGTCTGGGGTATGTTGGGGGGGTGAATGTCAGTAACAGGAGAAAAAGCGCTGCATATGTGGGGTCTGCCACCTTGTGAGAGCCGGGGGATAATTAGAGGGAGAAGTTAGGGTCAGTCAATAGAAAGCAATGCGATCAAAATAATATTTAATTGTTAATATAGCAACCATAAGTTGGGTGAAAGGATCAAATTCTTTATTGTAAAATTCACAAAAGTAAAATTACTCCATAAGTATAACAGATAATAAGGTTTAAAAATAGACCCAAGGCAGCCACTTAAGACTCAGTTGGACCCAAAAGCCACAGTGCCATTAGTGTTCCGTTTATCTGCCATTAGAAAGTTTTGACGGTATTGATCATCGTGCAGCAGACATCAGGACAAGCAGAGGGAACCCCCCACCCAAATGCTCATCTGGTGAACTGAGTGAGGCTCAGGTCATCCTTTCCCCTCACTGGTGTGCCCAGGCAAAGGCACTGCGTGTGGACATCTGGGAGGAGAGGGTGGAAGGGGGGCGAGGGGAGAAGGAGGAGGGAAGAGGAGGGAGGAAGAGGGATGAGGGAGAAGGAGGTGGGAAGAAGTGGGAGGAGGGAGGAAGAGGGAGGGAAAACAGGCTTGTGAGCCTAGGGCGTCTGCTCGCGGGTGATCCAGCAGCACTGAGGGTCCTGGGCTGTGTTCCGTGCACACAGGTGTCCTCACAGCTGCACCTGGCTCTTGTCTGTCCCCACATAGTCTCCAAATCCTCAAGATAAACACAAGAAGTTAATGTTTTTCTTTTTCCATTCCTGTTTTACCTGAAATTCTGAGCAATGGAAATCAGAGCCCACACCGGTAAGCAGGCAGCTTGTTCGGCGTCCCCACAGAGGGAAGAGCAGGTGCCAAATCCGTCGCTGAGATGGTGAAAGGTAGGGCGTGGGGTGACGTTCCGTGGAGACTAACGTGGCACCTGTGGCACCTGGCAGGTAAAGTCGGCCTCAGGCCTCCCTCCACCCGTCTGGGGAATGCTGTCCACCACGCTCATGATCCCTTATTGTCTGGAGCCTGTACCTCCTTTCTTGGTCGGTTTCTTTATTTTGGTGGAATATATTCTCTGATAACTTCCTGGGAATGGTGTGTCGAAAGTGAATGTTTAAAACTATTTTTTTTTTGTCTGAGGTAATACGAGATGGATGGTTTGGCTGAGTATATAGTCATAGGGAGAAACACTTGTCTTCAAGATTGTTGGGGGCACCTGGGTGGCACAGTCAGTTGAGCGTCCAACTCTTGGTTTCGGTTCATGTCATGATCTCACGGATGGTGGGATTGAGCCCCGTGTCCAACAGGGCCGTGGAGGCATGCAGCAATGTGTGCTCACACATGAGATTGTGTCAATACACAGAATATTGATCCGACAGGGATGTCATCACACGTGGGGACAGGCAGCGGGGGCGGGGGGTGTTCATAGCAGTGGAAAAGAGGTGAATGTTTGGTCTTCTCTAGGAAGGAATCAATTGATGGTGTCCAAAATTAGAGATGATACATTATAAGCACACTATTTAGAAATATGGAAGCAACAAAGAAGGGAAAAACCAGGGGTTGTAGTGATTCCCTCTGCAGGAGAGGATTTGAAGCTGAGGTGTCTGGTTAATCTTGTAGGGCCAGGTAGTTTTGCTAGATTTTAAAGCCATGCAAATGCATGTCATTGTTTAAAATGAAAATACATTTTTTTTTCATACAAACGGAGTTTTACTGTAACACAGAAAGCAAGCTTTTGATGTACCTTTCAGGTGACACACAGGAAAACCAACCATTCTGCCTTTCCTCTTCCGTTCCCCATTGAATGTTTCTGACCTGCCCATACTTTTCCCACAGAGGACTCTAGGCTCGAGCAGGGTCCGCTTGGGAGCTGCTGGTGGAGATTTGAGGACTGTACCCTAGAGCTCTGAACCCTGATGCACACTTGACCTTGTTAGGATGTGCTGGTCTGCTCAGGGCAGGAGCTCTTCGCCGGATGTCAGTCCCGAGACGCACATGCCTGGGCTTCTCCCTCACAGGACTGCAGCAAGGACCACCACGGTGGACACTGAGGAGGCCCCGCCAGGCCGAGGGATGGAGGAGAGGCCATCGATGGAGCAGCATGGGGTCGTCATGGTGGGAGAGGGGCAGGGCTGGGCTCCCGCTAGCAGGGCAGCGAGGACCTCAGAGGGAATGGCGTGGGTGCTGTGGGGTCTCCTGCACAGCGTGTGGCAAGCCGGAACGGATGGAGATCACGCATCCCTTGCAGGGGGCCAGGCCGGGGGGAAGATGATCACTTGCCGAGAGCCCCTAGGACGGGTCCAATGACACAAATTATGAAATTTAGCGACATCTTCTCTGCCCCTAGATGCTGACCTGAGTGCTTGATTGCACCCCTAGGCTGGGGAACCCCCTGGGCGTCACACTGGCATATCTTTTACTTGCCAAAGCAATAGCCTGTCCCATCATCACTGTTGGGTGAGTGAGGATGCCCAGGGAGTGGAGGGCTGGAGAATGAACATCTGCGTTGAGCCCAAGCTCCTTGGCATCCACTTGCTCTGTCCCACCCCACCCCCACGATAGACTCTTCCTCTTTCTGCCTTTGCGTGTGGACTCCTCTAGGCACCTCAGGTGCATGGAATCACACCCCGTTTGTCCTTCAATGTTTAGCTTATTTTACTTAGTATGATGTGTTCAAAACTATGCAATTTATATATATATTTTTTGGTTCTGATTAAAATTAGATCACCTGCAGTTAAAACTGATAAAATATTCCTACAGATGGTGATAGGTAAATGATACTTCAATCTTCCTATTTATGGAAAGGGAGGACAGAAAGCACTTGCCTCATTTTCTAAAATGTGCCCACAAATAGAACGCACAATGAAGTGCTATCATGTGATGTCAAAGTGCCTCGCTGGAGGGAGGTGCAAATGGCTTTGAATAATACTCCGTTCCTAATTATTGTCCAACTCCTATTTCAAACACTGATTTTACTTAGGTTGTTGGAGAGGAGCAGTCTTTCAAAGCTTCTATTCAACTAAATGAGAATAACACATTGCTTTCGTGACTTTATTGGTAATTTGAAGCACCACAGAATTTTTTTTTTCTGAAATAAGCTGGAATTAAAATAATTGATCTCTAGGATCCCTGGGTGGCTCAGCGGTTTAGCGCCTGCCTTTGGCGTAGGGCTCGATCCTGGAGTCCCGGGATCAAATCCTGCGTCGGGCTCCCGGCATGGAGCCTGCTTCTGTTTCTGCCTCTCTCTCTCTCTATGTCTATCATGTATAAATAAAATCTTTTTAAAAAATTGATCTCTTCAGAAAAAAAAAAAAAACAAGGAGAGGCAAAGTAGAAAATAAATAAGGAAAGAGAAAATCATTCTTAGCACATTTTCCTTTTACATATTTTCTAGCTGAAAAATTACTAGGAGGAGGTGGGGGTCTGAGGAGCAGTGTGGTGAGCAGGTGCAGTGTTGGACAAGCAAGCCCTCGGCACGGCAACCCACCACGTGGATAGGGTGAAGCCTTGGCGCCCATGCCCCGAGCAGCTGCCCTGCTGGGGAGGGAAGGACCCGGACGCACCTGCCAGAGCATCCAGGACTCACCCTGGACCTGCGTCTGAACATCTAAAGGAAGAAACTCTAAGAAAAAGGCTCAAAGTGACAGAGGAGGCACCAGGTCAAGGCCAAGCAATTAGAAACATGTGGTCTCTGGGGAGGGGCACAGTGGGAGCCTGGTAGCCACCCTTGCATGGGCAGGAGTCCCAGAGCCTGGTGAGGGTTTTTTGTGGCTGAGCCTGCACCAACACTGACCAGAAGCTTGAATCTTGGTAATTCTTTGCGATCGGTGCTTGCAGTATTCACACAGTCTGGATTCAGAACGATACTGAAATGTAAGGTAGCCCGTTCTTGGATACCTGTGTATGACCTGGTGACCCAACTCTCGGAAGTCACATGGCAGCACCACCCCACGAGCTCCTCCCGGGTGTGGGAGACAATCTGTCAGAACCACATTCCAGGAGAAGTGGATTGGCAGGGCTCGAGGAGCTAGCCGACCTCAGGCACATTCGAACCCAGGACCTGGCTTTCCGCAGCAGGCCATCATGCACGAACGATGCAGGTTTTCTCCTCATGTGTGCTCAACATTTGTGCCCTCCCTTTACCCTGCTACGTGAATGCTCAGGGGCTGAAGCAGCAGTGGAGGGCCACCTCATTCTTCCTCCACTTACTGAGCGCCTATTCTGTGTGAGGGACCAGGCTGGACCCTGGGGAGCACGAAGAGATCACTAGTAGAGGACATTTTCCAAGGTTCCACTAAAGCAGGCAGACAGACATGTTTTACTTTTTATTTTCAAGGTTTATTTATTTGAGAGAGTGAGGGTGTGTGTGTGCAGGTGTGATGGGGGCAGAGGGAGATGGAGAGAAGCAGACCCTCCCACTTAGCGCAGAGCCCCATGCAGGCTCGATCTCTCAACCCCGAGATCATGACCTGAGCTGAAATCAAGAGTTGGACGCTGCATGGACTGAGCCCCCAGGTGTCCCCGGCCGACAGACATTTAGGACAGTGGGTCTCGAATGTGCCATATCAGAGAGCATTTAAAAGACATTGATGGGATGCCTGGGTGGCTCAGTGGTTGAGTGCCTGCCTTGGCCCAGGGTGTGATCCTGGGGACCTGGGATCGAGTCCCGCATCAGGGTCCCTGCGTGGAGCCTGCTTCTCCCTCTGCCTGTGTCTCTGCCTCTCTCTCTCTCTCTGTGTCTCTCACAAATAAATAAATAAAATCTTAAAAAAAAAGACATTGATGCTGGGACCCCACTCTAGACCAACAGAATCACAGTGTCTGGGCTGGAGGGAGGGGTCCCAGGGGATCTCAGTAAAAAAAAAAAAAGTCTCCCTGGGTGATTTTAATCAACGACCAGGGCTTATGGACAAATAACTAAGTTATGCTGAGTCGGTGCCCTTGAGAACGCTGGGGGAAGTAGCAACTATGGTCTGAGAGGGAGCTAAGGAAAGTCTAGGGGATGATGGTGGTGATGCTATGACTGTAAGCGGCGATCAGGTTTGTGGCACAAACAGGGGGTGCCGCAGAAGATTCCAGACCAAAGGAATGAGGGAGGCCAGAGGGAGCCTGTGGCTTTCCTCAGTTGGAGAGTTCTAGCATCAATGCCCGAAGACGGCACCCACACCATCCAGGCAGCAGCCTGAGACAGGTGTACAGAACGTCCCAGCAGCTCGGAGGAGCACGGCTGCTCATGGAGGAGGCCAAGACCCCCAATGCACAGTGCCCACTCTTCCTCGCACATGGAAACAACCTAAACTCACAATTCCCTGTTCTGTGTCTTCAGTAGTCAGTTCTGGCTCTCAGGTTGGTCACATGAGGTCTCAGTAACAGCAATTGTTTTGAACTGTCTTCACGGGGAGGTTGCACTTTTTGCCCCCCCATTTCCCAAAAGTCTTTTTTTTTTTTTTTTTTTTTTTTTTTAAGCAGCCTCCATGCCTAGTACAGCCCAATACCCAACTTGAACTCAACCTGAAATCAAGACCTGAGCCGGGATCAACAGTCAGACATTCAACCCACTGAGCCACTCAGGTGCCCCCAACAAAAGTCTTTTTCACATAGAAGTCAGTGAATGCAAGATCCCAGGTTACTACCCCAGTCCTCTCCAAGTGGAGGAGGAACGGAGAACAGGTGTGCATGAGCCTGTGCACAGGTACGGATGTGTATGCGTTGCCCGCGCATCCAGAGGCAAACCCATAATCTGATTTATGTTCTGGGTTTCACATCCTACCTGCTGCCCTGTCCTCATTCCACAGCACTCTGCCGTGGTAAAACAGCCGGTCATCTGTTGGTATTCCACCGTCCTAATGGCTGGTTGGCCAGGACTGTGCACAGGACTTTGCTGGTCCAGTGAGAATTGGAAATTCTGTCCCCCTGGTGTGAATGAAGAAACACACAGGCCCTGGAGGTCTCTCCAGCCATTTCACCTGGGACTTAGCATGACGCTGGCAAAACTTCCCATTGCTGTTGAAGTCTGCGCGGATGATTTCCAAGATGACCACTCACAGGTCTCTCCTCTCTTGGAGCCAGGCCCTCCTCCCAGCAAGATGTGAAATCTCTTTTATCCCTTTCCGTGAATCTGGGTTGGCTTGGAACCCACTTTCCCTGAGAGAATGTGACAGAAGGAGTGTTCCAGGACTTCTGACTCCAGGTTTTAGGGAGCCACACAGTGTCTACTTTGACCCTCTTGGGATCCAGCTGCCACGTTGAGAAGCTGAGGCTAGACCACTCTGTGATGAGAAACTGTATGGAGAGACAGAGATCAGCCTGCTCCCACTTCTCATCCCTCAAGCGGAGACACCAGACATGTGACTGAAACCTCTGAACCTTCCAGGCCCCCTCGAGTCCCCTAAAGAATGCAGGTGCAGGAACAGTCCTAGTCAACACCAGGCGGAGCAGGGGAGCCATTCCACCAAACCAAGGAGTCCCGAGAAAGAAACGTTGTTTAAACTCTCAAGTTTGCAGTGGTTATAGAGAAATAAATAAGGGATTCACAGGGCGAGTTGGATTTTAACAGAGTCCTAATTGATTTGCTTCCGCAAGTTTTAAAGAGGCTGACAGGATTGGTGAATGGCCAATGGTGTCATCAAGCATTCAAGCCTCTTCCCATCTTCTCACGCCGCCATGCCCACTGCAAGGACGTCCCTCAAGCCACACCCCATCACAGACACAAGAAGGCTGCAGGTACCGGACGTCGCATCCAGACACATACCTAGCGGGAAACAAGGAGGCCTTCTTTATGTGCTTTTTTAAGAGTGAAAAAGGGTTTTGTCCCCCATAGCGGGATTCACTGGCTTAGACTCGTTTTAAAGCAGTCACGGGAAAGAGTGTCTTACAAGAACGAGAGTTCACCCCTCGCCATGCAGAGGGCTGGCCCCTGGACCACGATGAGTTTCTGCCGGTGAGGACAGAGGGCTCGTGTCTGCTACAGTGTGAAACTAGCATCCACAGTTGGCTGAAACAGACCCTCCTGAGACAGGCAGCCTTTGCCCGGCAGCCCTGCCTGACCTCCGCGCGTGCCCACACCCTCTACATGTCACAGTTTGTAAAATTGAAGGCGAGTGAAAATCTGGCTCT
Organism: Canis lupus baileyi; assembly: GCF_048164855.1. Lineage (NCBI taxonomy): Eukaryota > Metazoa > Chordata > Mammalia > Carnivora > Canidae > Canis > Canis lupus. Next base: position 1,126,140 of record NC_132854.1, on the reverse strand, counting down.
AGCCATCAGGGTCTGGCAGGAAGCAGGGGTCTTCCTGGGAGATTTGGGAGATAGTCTGACAAAGGGTCATGGCTCTGGGACCCATCCAGGGGTGCTGTTGCCTGGGGGACAGCAGGAGCAGGAGGCCATGGAGGCCTGGGGTGGTGGTGGTGGTGGTGGTGGCACCTGGCCCAAGCTGACTCAGTGGAAGAAGGTCTGTAAGCACCGTCTGCGGAGGGCCACAGGCACTGCAGGCCCCACCCCTGGAAGGGGTGGTGAGGCGGGGAGGCCAGGCTGGAGGGAAGGACATGCCCAGGCTCTCCAGGTCTGCAGCCTACAGCTGGCTGCTCTGTTGGCGGAGGCCCCCTGAGGATGACCTGCGCAGAGAGATCTGGACGGAATGGGGACAATCAACACGTTAGCTGACCAGAAACTGGAGTGCTTTCCTGAAGGGGGGCGGTTCAGAATAGGGATTGTTTATCGTCGCTATTCCTCTTAAGCCACACTCATTTCCGGTTGTCCACTTCTGGTCCCGAAGGGTGGGCCTCAGCCAGCTAGGAGGACATTCGCACCTTTGCATCCATCCTTCCCAGGGCCCGGCCTGCGCTGCTCACATCTCACAGGTGATGACAGGAGGAGCCGAGGGACAAGTCGGAGCAAGTAGGTGAGCTGGTACGAGGCTGCCCGCGTTGCTGAGAACACGGCTCCTCCCTGGGGCACGCACAGGTTCCCTGGAGTGAGTCGGCGGTGCCGGTGTCGGTGTCGGTGTCGGTGTCGGTGCTGGGGCGCAGGCCCGCCTGGCCCGGAGCTCGCAGCGCCACGCGGTGCCCGGGGACCCGCCCCTGGGCCGGGCGGGAGGGGGCGCCACGCCGGCCGCCCGCTGGGGTCACGGGTTCCAGAGCGGTTCCAGCCCCGGCCCCCGCTGCCGCTGCCGGGAGGGGGAGGGGGACGGGGAGGGCGGCGCGGGCTTCAGCTCAGGCCGCGTTCACCTGCACCTTCAGCCCGCGCGGGAAACGCGGCGCTCACGGGGCGGCCACCTGGGGCAGGGCGCTGCCCGCTCACCTGCACGGCAGGGGCCGCCCCGGGGGGTCGGGCCTTCCGGACGGAGGCAGGAGGTTCCCGGGGCGCGGGCCGAGGCTTCCGCAGGGCGCGCCCCCCGCCCCGCCGGCCTCCCCGCGCCGGGGGCGAGCTGGGACCGGGCCACGGAGGGCGGGGGCGTGGCCTCGGTGAGGGGCGGGGCCTCGTCGGGGGCGTGGCCTCAGGCGGGGGCGTGGCCTAGGCGCGCATGCTCGCTCGCGCTCGTGACGTGCGCGCCGGGGCCGGGCGGCGGGCGGCGGGCGGCGGGCGGCGGGGGCGGGGGCGGGGGCGGGCCGGGGCCGGGGCCGGGGCCGGGGCCGGGGCCGGGGCCGGGTGGGGGAGGAGCCGGGGAGGGGAGGAGCCGGGCTCGGAGCGGCGCAGAGGAGCGGCGGGCCGAGCGGCGGAGCAGAGCGCGCCTGCCCGCTCCCAGCCGGCTCCCAGCGCGCAGCCCGCGCCGCCCCCGGGCCGGGCCCGGCATGAGCGCGGAGGGTCCGCGGCCTCCGGCTGCACCGCCCGGCGCTCCCCGGCCGTGACGGGTCGGGGGATGGGCGCGCGGAGCCGGGCGCGGGGGCGCTGAGCGCGGGCGGCGGGCGCGGCGGGAGGAGCCATGGACTGCAGCCGGGTGCGGACGCTCGTGCGCAGATACGTGAGTACCGCGGCGGGGAGCTGCGCCCGGACGGCCCGCGCCTGCTGCCCCTCGCTGAGCCCGGCCCTCGCGCTGCCCGCGGCGGGGGGGGCGCCCACCTGCTCGCCGCCCTGGCGCCCGCGGGGCTGGGGCTGGGGCTGGGGCTGGACGCCCCGGAGTCCGCGCGGCCCTGGGCTGGGCCGGGCCGGGCCGGGCCGGGCCGGGCGGGGAGGGCCGGGGAGGCCGGGGAGGGGCGGGTCCGCCCGGGTCCTGCTTCTGCGGGAGGCGCGGCGACTTTGGTGCGCGCTTGCACCGCCCCTGGGGGCTCCGGGAGCGAAGTTGGGCGTCTTTTCTCCCCTGGAAGTGGCCGATCAGCCCAGAGGCCGGCGTCGCGTGCTTCCTCCGGAGTCCGCGCTCGCGGGCGACCTCGGGGCGGCGCGGTCAGAAGAGGCTCGCGGGGAAAGCGGGTCATTCGACATGAGGCGGAGGGGACGCGGCAGGCGGCCCTGGTCCCTGGCACCGGTGCGGAAGGGGGTGTGTGTGCGCAGAAGAGAAACAGAGCGGTCCGGAGGGTGGTGTTTCCTGCCACCGGCTCAACAAAAGGCCCCTTGTTCCCCGGAGGCTGGCGTCCGAGGCCGGCGCAGGTTCGGGGAGCAGCCCGCGGGGAGGATGGGGGGCACCGTTGGGGGGACTTGGGGCCTCTTTCCCGCAGAAGAGTCACCTGGGGCAGACCTTCCCACCAGTGAGCCTCCCCTGACTAACATAGGACACCCTGGCCAGGGTCGGTGCTCCTCGTCCTCCCTGGGAACATGCCGGGCCGCGACCATGGGCCACCTGCAGGCCAGGGGACCGCGTGCCTCTCCCCAGGTGCCTGCTCCCTGGGGTCGCCTGGGGCATGTTGGGCGGCCTCCCGCTGGAGTGCAGGGAACAGGTGGGGCGAGGCATAGCCTAGGGAAGCTCCTGCGACTTGCCCCGAAGCCCTGTTTTGATGAGAGGGTGAATATCAGGTGAACGTTTGTCTCTCCAGTGAGATACGTCCTGGGAAGCCCAGTCGCAGGGACCGCAGGTAGGCAGGTATGTGAGAGAAGTGCTTTGTCCCACAAGGACACTCTGTTCAGGGCTCAGTTTGTCCAGGCCCTGCGGGCCCCTCAGCCATTTCATTTCCTGCCTGTTTCCCTAGAGGGAAACCGGGGAAGAAAGGGTGGACCTAGTGTTTACTTAAAACATGCTCACAGTTTTCCAGTGAATTTCACTTCCTTTCAACTCTTAAGACTTTGTGATAAAAAGAAGGGTTGCGTGGAGAAGGGGGCCTGCTGTCTGCCCCAAGGAGAGATGGAGAGCGAGTCGACGGTGTCCTCTGACTCGGAGGAGGCCGCTGCCCGGTGGGCCTGACCTCCCTCCCTCCCGTTCGTCCCAGGTGGGGGCAGACGCATGGCCTTTCCTCCAGGCCCTCAGCTGGATTGCGTCCTATCCATTTATATAAACTTCCTGTAGTTTACATGTCGAAATTCCCTTTTGCTGTGTTATTATGCTTATGAAATGATAATTTCTCTCAAACCTAAGTGGTCACTCTTCCTTCAAGAACTTTCTGGGATGTGCATTATTTGGTAATGTCCCTGGAATGCAGCTTTGGGATACCGTTATTTCTATTTTCTCATTCCACATCTTTTTTTTTTTTTTTTTTTTCAGTTTGATCAGTTAGTTGTATCGCTGTATTCACATACAAGGCCATTCATTTCTATGATATTAAACTCTTGTTGATGCTGTTGGACTAACTGGAGATTTTCCAGAAACAGAATCTGTCAGGATCAGTCATGATGTAGGACCAAATTATATTTTATTTTGCTAGAGGACGAGCCTGCGATTGAATCCTCATATCCTTGTGGTTTTGTTATGTGACTTATTTTGTAAGAGTGAATAAGAGCTTATCCCACGTTCTCTTCCAGCCTTCCCATGGTCAGAATTTCTAGGAAAGACAACTTTTCAGCTCCTTCTGAGGTGTGAGAGTTGCCAAAAGGTAAAGAAGTCCTTAGAAAATGTTGCTGCAGATATTTTATTCTGGCAAATTCTGGAGAGAGAGAGAGGGAGAGCGAGAGCATGAACAGGCATGTGAAGGGGAGAAATCTGTCCTGGGTTCCGCTGTGTTCCAGAGCCCAAGTTAGTGGTGTGTGGATGGGCGTGAGCCACATAAGGGTGGTTTGTGTTTACGGATGGCACAGCGCTTGCCTACTATGAAATGGCTCATGGATCACTGGGTAGTTTGGCCTATTGCAAACGTTTTTGTATCTAACGAAGTTGGTGGAGGGTTGGCGTTATCTTCTCCTTCGATATGCGAGGTTCTGGAAGAAACCTGTGTACCTTCATGGGTCACCGCGGATGCCCAGGCGCCTGCCCACCTGCGAAGCTGTGTAACCTTGGTGGTCTGCGCCTCAGTCATCCGCTCCGAGAGGAGTCGAGGCGCTCGTCTCCTGCGGCTGCTGAGAGGATCGCATGAGTGATACGGGCCTGGAGCTGGGAACCGTGCCTGGTGCTCAGGAAACGCTCAGGACGTTTATCACCGCTGGCTGGTGACGTAATTCAGTGCCCCGGTGGGGCGGCCGGGGGAGACCAGTACGCAGCCCGGCACGCGAGCCCCAGCCCTGGCTCCCAGGCAGCAGGCCACCACACGGGCCACGGGCCACAGCGTGCTCGTGGGTAAGCGTCCCAGGGCGGGATAAGCTTCCTCCCCTGCCCTCCCCGTCTCTCACGTGGGAGGCTCGCCCGGCCGCCCCATCGCCCATCGCCCATCGCCCATCGCCCAGCAGCTTAGTCTGCTGCGCCTGTGATTTGTGTCCGGCCGCTCACCTGGGGCGTCCTTCCCCAGGTCTGCGCGGGGCGGTTCCATCTCCGTTTGTTTCCCACTGTTTGCTTCCTGGGATGTTTCTTCATTTTAAGAGGGTGAACTTCTGGAAACTGGAGGTTTTCCTTGCTGAGAATAGACACTGTTTCTAGAAAGTGAGGGAAAAGCAAATGTGTTTGGTCCCTGGAGAACATTACACACACTGTATTTGAGTGCTTTGCACCTACGCACTACGCAGAGCTCCCCCCAGCCCCAGGCCTGTGTGCGCCCGCGTGTCTGCGTGCACCTGAATAGTGGCCCGTCCTAAAGGGCACACGTGCTTTCCGCTCACGTGCGGGTCTCTGTGTAACAACGTAAAATGCTGTAGGATTTGGCCTTGCCCGTCCCAGCCCAGTGCTAGACGGCTGTGACCGCCACGGCCTGTGGAGACTTGGGACAGGTGAGCCTGATGGAGGGTGTGCTGTGCGGCGGGGCTGCGGGCCCTTGTCTTGAGGTGTGCGCCCGGGCCTGCCAGCCCTGCTCCTGGCCGCGCGGCTGCTGTGTCTCTGATCTGCTCGGTCTCTAATTTAACCTTTATTGTCTCAAATCCCATAGAACCTCCGCCGCGCGTGAGGGATGAGTGATGCTGAGAGGCCTTGAGTCTATGCCGCAGGGTAAATTTAATAACAGTGGGGAAAGGAGTTTACGTTATGGGTTTTGCTACAGTCAGTTAAACGTCTAGGGATGAGAACAGTGTCTGTGTTTACAGTTGCTGAAAACTGCGTTGAATCCACTGATAAACATACCTCGTGGCTCAACGACACGGGAAGTCCTGTATTTACAGATCTAAATACAAATTGTTCCTTGGTGCTTGGACCATATGTTCCAACAGAAACAGGACTGATAAAAAGACAGTTGGATCCCTAAGTCCCAGACTTATAAATGCTTTTCTAACCAATTTAAGTGTAGGCAAAAATGCTATTTATTTGCAACGAAAATCAGTGGAAGGCAATTTATACAGCATTAGAGATTCAGCAGGATTGAGAGAGGATTGTGTGTGCGTTCGCTGGGAGGCTGGCACCTCAGAGACACAAAGTCGTAGATCCCGGAGGTCAGAAGTCGGACCCTGCCTCCCTCTCTGCGCGTCCTGGGCACACTGGCTCGCATCCCCGACTTCTCACTGGAGCCTGAAGTGGTGGGGGTACCTCCCTGCGCAGAGCCCTAGGTGATGGGGGCACCTCCCTGTGTGGAGCTTGCATATCCTGCTGGGAATGTGGACCTCTCACGACAGCTTACAACCCTGGGCTTCTCAGCCCTTCAGACCCTCCCCTTCACAAGGAGTGTTGAGACCTTGCCTGTGCTTCGTGGAGGTCTGGTGCTTCACCAGACAGGACGCCCCCTCTTCCAGGCAGCCCTCCAGCCCTGCCTGGTCTGCTCTCGTCTCCTTTCTCCTGGATCATCTGTGTCCCTCATTGTCCCTGTCGCAGTGGCCAGGTCTTCAGATCACTCATTCTTAAACTGCAGACTTCCTGCGTCCACATGCCCTTCCTGCCTCCGCTTCTCCATTTCCATCACTGCTGAACTTTGGTATTGAACTGACGTGTCCTGCCATCCTCCTGTAGCCTCCTCGCTTTCCAGTGGGCTCATCACCATCCCCATCACCTTGGAGGCCTTTGGTGTCCTTCAGACCCTCCCAGCCCACACTGCTGGGAACCCTGTGTGCTCACTTAACCCTCTCTGAGCCATGCACACCCAAGCCCTGTCCTGGGGGCACTAACTGTTTGGGGATGGGGAACTGAGAGTGAAGCACAGGAGTGGATGTGAGGGCAGAGCTGGGGTCAGGAGCTGTGTCCCAAGCAGAGATGGCTGCTGTGTCGCCTGCTGCTGGCCCTTCTCAGGTCAGCCCAAGGCTCCATGCCAACGCACCCTCTCCTCTGTGCACACCCCTGCCCGGGGGACCCACACACACTCTGTCCGTGTCCATTGGCCCCGCATCTCTCCCTGCATCTCGGCTGCCCCAGTGCATGCCTGGACCAGGTCCTGGGCACGGTTGTCCCTCTGGAAACGTCTGCTGTGCCGGTGATTCATCCTTAGATCAGGGCAGCTGATAGGTGTGTGGTGGAGGTCGGGCCCGGATGCTCCAGAAGGAAGCCTCATGGTGCTTTCAAGGATCTTGACTGATTCATGACAGACTCTTGAAACACGTTTAGCATGACTTCAAACTTTTGGACTCTCTTTCCTTGATACATTCACAGCATTGTAAAAAGGTGGCAGTGGGCAGGCATCCAGCCACCCCCTCTCTCAGTAGGCACTACGGCAGGGGATGTTGGGTCCTTGGGGCCACAGCTCGTGGTTCCCACACCCCTGATGGTCGGCCCATCTGGCTTGGTGGCTTCCACATGAAACATCTTCCTGTGCCCCGGCCCAGCACTCCCCATGGATGGTGGCGGTCCTGTGGTTGCTGGCTCCCGGGGTTGGCGTCCCTTCTTGTCTCTGTGGGCTGGACCATGGGCCTGGGAGGAGGGACCTGCCACAGTGCCCTCTCCAGGAGCTGGACGGAGATGGGCTCCTACCTGTTCCCTGGTGGGGGAACAGTGTGCAGAACTTTTTGCATAAATAGTTTTTGTTTTCTGGGAAAAATAATTGGGTTTCTTGATTTTTGTTAGATTCTTGAAGGAGCGTGTGCTCTAGTTAAGGTTGAGAGAACCCTTGTCTCAGGACACAGGAAGTTAGTCCACTCAAAGGCTTCAAAGGTGTTTGAATTTTTTGCCAATATTTAAATGCGTGTGAATGTACATAAATATCCACATTTCCAGTGATGGTGTGGTCTGGCAGTGCCCGCCAGATCGCTTCCCCCGACCACAACCGCAGAGTGAGTGACCCCTCACTGGGGGCTGCACATTGTCCTGTGGCCCATCTGTAACCACAGGAGTGAGCCGGCTCTTCTGGTTTGACCGGATCCTTGGCCTCTCTAGAGCTCCTGCTGTTCTTCGGGTTGCAAGGCCAGGCCTCGAGGGCGTTGTGCAGCTGTCCCTGGGCCTCCTGCCCCACTCACAGCCCCAGGCCTGGTGGCCCCTGGTTCACACCTGGAGGGAGGTCCCTACAGGATGCCTGATTGTAGCACCCAGGCTGGCCTGCCAGGTGGAGGAGGTTCAGCACAGAGGTGGACAGTCAGCAGGGATTTTGGTTTCCTCCATCAGCTTCTACCCGTGTCACCTGGGCTGGGGCCAGACCCAAGCGTATGGCCCTGTGGGGGCGTCGTCAAGACTGGCCTCTCCAGACGGCCCTTGAAGTGCAGTGGGAAGGCGCTCGTTTCCTGTGAAGGGACGAGAAGGTATCTGGCTCAGAAGGGTATTGCACATAAGATCGTGTCCCTGGATTTGGAAGACGAGACAGGAACTTCAAGAGAAGGTTTGTTACTTGTGAAGAAGAGTCTTTGGCCAAAAACCAGTAAATGATACATTCCTTGGGAACGAGGAGAAGGTGCAGCTGGGAGAGCTGGCATCTCTGCCCTTAACCTGGGTGTCTTCCCCTGTCCCCGGAAGGGGATAGTGAGCAGGGCTGCTGAGAGACAGACGGAGCGCAGGGGGTGGGGGCAGGGGGGAGGAGACAGAGACAGAGAGGGGGCAGAGAGAGACAGAGGGACAGAGAGAGAGAGGCAGGATGGTGGGAGGGTGTCGTCCCTGCAGCAGTTGGGACGTCTTGCTGCCCCTTGCATAGGAACAGTCCCTACAGCTCTGGGAAGGTGCGCTCTGTCCGTATACAGGATCCCGTGTGCCATGGTCTGCGTCCTGTGAAGGGTTGGGCCCGTTCCTGCCATGTCCTGGGATGATGGTGAGGACCATCCCTCCGTGCTCACACTTCACTGGGGGATGGTTTCACCAAAATGCCTTGACCTCTTTTATTCTGTTGGTAAATTTGCCCCCAAGTGCACCTGCTTGGACCTGCTTTCCCATCCCGCAGATAAGACTTTGGGAAGACGGCCGGGCGAGCAGCTGCGTGCCCAGGGCTGTGCCCTTTGCAGGAGGATGTGGGGGCAGAAGTCTGTGCAGTAGAGTGAACTCGAGAGCAAGTGTGTTCAGGTGCCCTGAGGTGTACTGTCTGGGGAAGCTGCTTTGACTCCTCCCTGGTTCTTCCTCCCGTTGTTCCAGGGCCTTGCACTTCCATGTTCAAGAAGCACAGAAACTGAATTTTGTGGGTGATGAGTGTTGACATAGGTCTGTGCTCATTTTTAGCATTATGGAGAATTAGTACCTGGGTGATACTTTGGTCGTGTTTGGTGTGTTATAGGAGAGCCCTGCTCAATTTGATTCAGAGATGAGAAGTTCTGGAATACCAGAAAGTGTACCAGGTGTGTCTGGCGCTGGGAAGCAGTGAGAATTATGGAGCCAGGGAAGGAGGGGCCCAGGTGGCATCTGGTGTGAAGCCAGGTGGTTGGCAGTTCACTTTTGCCCTGGAGGGTACATGTTTTCCCACCCCAGGGAGATGGAGCAGAACCAGCCCATCTCATCCCTGACATGCCCTGTGCAGCCCCCGCATCAGGCTCAGGCTGAAGGCCCCTTCTCCTTACAATGGCATGTGCTTTTGGAGCCCGTCCTGTTTCAGCACCCTTCCTGAGCTGCTCTTGGGAAATGAGGGTCAGTGGGGGGGCTGGTGACATGGCTCCTGGTTATCAGGCTGGTAATAAGGAGCACTGTGTGCCTTAGAAGATGCAAGAACATGCCTCCCTTTGTACTGAGGGCTCCGAATTCTTCATGTACATGTGTGTTTGGCCAAGGGCCATGAGGGATCCTGTGCCCTTCCAGGCTGTTCCTCATTGGCGCTCTTACCTGGGACCTTGCTCACCCTCCCAGGTCAGCATGGGTAAGTGGAGAGGGAGCGAGTGGGCCACGGGTGTGGGCAGACCTTGGGCATGGGCCCCGGGTGTGGCTGCAGGGCTTCCACCAAGAGCCCGGTGCTGTGTGTGGATTTGGTGCCATTAAGTTTTTCAGTGGACTTCTTCGTCTTCTTTTCCTGCGTCTTATTAGGTAAGGTTAGCAGCCAGCAAGTTTCTGGAATGATAGTCCTGTTGACACACAGGCTTGATTATTAGGGAAATAGATGCTAAGTGTGTGGCACGGGAGGATTCGTTTGCATGAAGTGTTGATGTACTGTTTAGTCTCAGGTGTTGGTTTTAAGTGCTTGCATCGAGGACACAAAGGGAAACGGGTACTGCATGAATGTCTCAGGCAGCTCAGGCCGTGGTAACAAAAGAGCCCAGGCCAGGTGGTCTAGACAACGACAGTCTGAGATCAAGGAGCTGGCTTTGGGCTTCTGGTGAGGGCCTTGTCCTGGCCATCAGGCGGCCGCCTTCTCACCGTGTCCCCTGCTATGTCCTTATGCGGCCTGTGCTCACGTGCTCAGGGGGAGGGGTGGAGAGAGAGAGAACACAGGTGACCCGTCTCCAGATATGCTTGTGCTGGTGGGTAGGGCCTGGTGCACAAGTTTGGGAGAGACACTGTCTGGTCCATGGTGGTACATGATGAAAGCTGGTGCTGTCAAGGTTGTAAATGTTCAAACAAACGGGAATGTCAGAGAGAGGACTTTGAAGGAGCACACTGAGTTTGCTTACTGTTCTACCAAGAATATAGGAATGAGTGTTCCACAAAATGTGCAAAGATAAAATAAATATTTAGTGGGAATGGGTTATTTCTTTAAATGTGGAACACATTTCGGTGACTGGGCTGTTAGTAGATACGATTTCCATCATTGGTTCGATCTGAAATGGTGGGTATTTATGTTTTTCTTTCCGCTGCGGCTGCAGGAGGCTGGCAGGAGAGTGGCGGTTCGTATTAAGACAAGGCTCCGAGGTATTGTTTCGGGTTTGTATCATAATCCAAATACACAGCGTCTGGCTTGTGGACCCAACAGATGTCCCGGTATTCAGCACATAACTGGATTGGATGAGTCTGCTCTGGCTGGCATGTTGTGATCTGGTGCCTCCGGTCAGTGGAGTGGCATGTTGGGGACTTCCCTTTGGGTGGCCTCTGGACAGTGGGACGCTGCACCTTCAGCGGTTTTGCAAAGTGAGTATGAGAAATTGAGCTTGTTCTCCTGGTTGGCATAGCAGGCACGCGTGATCATGCCTGCAGCCGCCGACAGGGACGGAACCCAGCTGTGCCAGGTCAGCGTGCAGGTACACACACCTGTGGCCTCGCAGGCTCTGTAGACGGGCCCAGTTCCCGACCCCACTGCCGTCTCATTCTGCAGTAGGTACTTCACAGTCCCAGCCTGGTCATCCCTCATCCCCTGTTTGCCTACATGGGTTCAAGCATGAAGCAAAAATGTTCAGGCATCATTTATCTTTGGATCGGGAGTGAGGGTGCGTGCCTCTGATGATTTTTGCGAGCGCTCCGGAGGCTTTTTCCTTGGCTTTGCCGACAGTGGGGCTGAGCGGTCCCGGAGTTATAGAGAAGTGGTTTGTACAAGCCTGTGACACTGTGGAAAGCTGGGGCCCAGAGGACTTCTCCACCGACAGCTGAGCCGTTCTGTGCAGTGAGGATCCAGAAGCTCTCAGGTTCATATTCTGGGAAACGAGTGTGTGGTCTGTGAGGGGGCCAAGGCCCTGCTGTGTACATGCTCCCAGCTTGGGCGGTCTGAGCGCCCTCCTTCCTCCTGGACGGGCCTGCTGGCTGCCTGAGCAGGAGGTGGCCGCCTAACGCGGGTTACATAATCTTCCTCCTTCAGAGAAAAGAGGATTTCCTCCAGCCTATTTTCAGCAGAGGATTAGGGACAGTGAAGTTCTGCCATTAGGATGTCCTCTTGATTTTCGTGTGATTTTTCAAGATCTCAGAAATTTGCCCACTAAAATCCACATTTTAAAATTGTGGAATTAATTTAAGATTATTACATGGAATAAAATTATGGCATGGTCACTGGTATGGAGACATGTGACTTGAGAGTGAGTCACAGCTAGTTTTGCAAAATGCCTGACAGCTGTACGCGTATGGGGTGACTTCAGTGACCCTTTTCTCTAGAAATGTGTGGTAGTAGTTTTGATTCAGAAAAACATAGATGAGCCGTGAAAAGATGGGAGAACCTTGCGGTGCACACACGCCTCTTTCCCTAGTAATGTCCAATTTTGGTGCCAGCCCGGGGTGGCATGCCTGTGACGAAGGCTGTGGTGTGCTGGTTGTGTCCCTGTCTCATCCTTGTTCCTGGTGTCCCCCCCACATCCCCTGCTCACTCGCTTTTTCTCTGACGTCAAGAGGGAGTAAGACAGGTGAGCTTGCAGCATTGGACGATACACAGGGGAGTGGGGGTGGGCAACGCATTAAAGTTCTTATGAAGAAAAGTTTGTGGTGCACTTAGCCCATCTGAGGTGCTCAACAGCGTGTTTATCAGATACGGTGGAGAGCCAGGTGTGCAGACCTTTGGATGTCCTGGAGACTGTTTTCGTGGCGGGCGGTGGACACTGCATAAGCACGCGGCCAGCGGGGTGATGGGAGGGCTGTAGAGGCAAGTGAGCCCTGGCGGGAGGATGGGGATGGGACGGCCATCCCAAGTGGTGCCTGGAGCCCTGGGCTGCCAAGGCAGATGGAGGCCAGCCAATATCTGTAGGAGGAGCACCTGCCATCGCTCAGGTCTCATTGCCTGAAATATGTAATACATTATGTGTGCTCCATTTGATGAAGTTTTACATCTTTTAAAACATAATGTGGCTACATGAGGAACATGTTAAGTGGTAAATGGATGATTTTTAACATTGTAAAGATGTATTGATCTATTGAATGAATACACAATAGGTTGGTTTATGGGCAGTTTTTTTCATTGTGGTAAAACATATGTAGCATGAAATTGACCATTTTCACACCTTTTGGGTGTGTAATTCCAGGGCATTCAGCACATTCACACTGCACGCCACTGTCTCCACCGTCCACCTCCAGAACCTTCTTGTCATCCTGAACAGAGACTGAATGATGGGCAATTTCACTAGTTGGTCTTATGTGTGATACTATCTTGCTATCTTGAAAACACATTTTTCTAATTGATGAAAAGACCTCCATGGAGTCACGAAGAGCCTTCTTGAAAGTTAAGGGCTAATTAACTTTTAGTGTAAGATGGATCCATGTAGGAGGTTGTGGGTTTTTTTGCATAACGTGCAAGGGTAACTTTCTTTTTTTTTTCTTTTTTAAAGATTTTACCTACTTATTCTTGAGAGACAGACACACACACACACAGAAAGAGAGAGAGAGGCAGAGACACAGGCAGAGGGAGGAGCAGGCTCCATGCAGGGAGCCAGACACGGGACTCAATCCCGGGTCTCCCGGATTACGCCCCGGGCCAAAGGTGGGTGCTAAACCGCTGAGCCACCCGGGCTGCCCCACGGGTAACTTTCTGTAGAAGTTGAGACCCTGCCCGAGAGCGGCCCATGGAGGTCTGGAGGCTCTGGCCGCACCACCCCAGGAACGGCCCTTCTGGAGACGGGAGTTCCTAAGCTCAAGCCCCACGGTGGCGTGCTCATCGCATGCCACTCATCACACACACCAGGGGAACCATGTGGAGCCACACGGCTGCTTCCTACGAGTACTTGTGGGAGGTGGGGATCGAAGGATTTCATGGACATTTCCCTTCAGAAGCTCCATTCTGCTCACTCGTTCGAATACGTTGTCCACTTTCACTTAATCTATGACATCATGTTCCTTTGCTACCTAACAAATTATTAAGAAGTAGATGAGTTAACTCTAATAAAAGTGCATCTTCTCTACGGTGGTTGATTCTGCACAAAGCAATGTCCTGTTATTTCTACCAAAGGTGATAGGAGATTTTTTTTTTGTTCTTAAATTGGAATAATTCTTTGATTTCATAAATGGCTCTCTTGCTCTTTAGAGAACAGCATGATTCCAAAAGCAGCAGATCCTTCTTTTCATACCTGGTTTATTAACAAGAAACGTAGCTGTAAAACTGAGTAATTATACCTGATTTGTCTCATTAAAATCCGTGCTGTGTGGTGAGTTGGCCAGGTGCCCTATTTGGTAGGTGATCTTCAGAGTTGACAGAAGAGTGAGAAGTAAACATAAAGAGAGAATTCATGACTTTTCCTTTGCACGCTCCCACCTCAGTTCATTAAAAATTGGGTTGGGGAATCCCTGGGTGGTTCAGCAGTTTAGTGCCTGCCTGCGGCCCAGGGTGTGGTCCTGTAGTCCCGGGATTGAGTCCTGCATCAGGCTCCCTGCATGGAGCCTGCTTCTCCCTCTGCCTGTGTCTCTGCCTCTCTCTCTCTCTGTGTCTCTCATGAGTAAATAAATAAAATCTTTTTAAAAAAATTGGGTTGACATTGTTTTTGTTTTTGTTTTTTTTAATCAGTTTGCTGCCCTTTCATCTTCACAGATAAAATCTGGAGGAGGGCATCTTGTGCTCCTTCCCCAAGTGTGGCCTGTGCACCTAAGGACTGGCTCGTGGCACAGAGCTGGCCTGTCCCTACCCTGCCATGGACAGGCTGTGCACCTGGTCTCTTTCTCCCCTCCTGCCTGTGTGGTGAGTTCATCCAGGCCAGGGTTCCTGGGTTCCATGGGAATCCAGGATGCTGAGTATCTGATTGCACCAGGCTCCAGGGCAGGCCCTTAGAGAGGTCCAGGGTACCAGTCCTTAGGTGTCCCTGGAGGCTCTGCACAGGTGCTCCTGTCACCAGGGTGTCCACACTGTACCCCGGGGCCCTGCCCTCCCATCCCTGGGGGTGAGGGGGTCTGCATTGCACTGAAACTGGGGTATGCCTGGGGCTGGCCCGTGTGTTCTTGCTCAGTGCCGGTATGTTTGTCATATGGGCCAAGGGCTGAAATCTGCCAGTGACAGTTTGGCCAGTTTTCGGGACTGTGTCTTTGTGGGCATGTAGGATGTGACCTGGAAATTCAGTCTCTAGTCTCCTGGGCCCCTCTGGAAAGGCGGCTTCTCAAAAAGATTTTGAATTGTATCTAAGAGGCCGCGAGGTGGCCTCTGACCCTGTAAACTCCGGAAGTCAGTGCACTGTAAGCAGGTGTGCCTCATGGCTGCAGTCTTCTTGAGGTCCTGCATCTGGTGGGGGCATGTGGCCTCCCTGGGCCTGTGGCTCCATGGGTGGGAGCGCCAGATGATCAGTAGCAGGCGAAGTGAAGACAGGTTGCTCACAGGTGGCAACTCAACAAGTGGGGAGGAAGACCAGTGTTCCATCATTCGGCAAATACGGAACAGAACAAAACCTGTGTTATGAACCGTGATGGGATGAATCACAGACCTGCTCTCCCTGCTGCCCCTGTGGCTCCCTGGAAGGGACAAGGCTGCATTTCCTCCTGTCGCTCTGGTGCCTGTCTTCCTGGTAGTGATTCCAGCTTCTCAGTGGTGGGTGCAGGGGCTGGGGCTGGGTAAGGGCAGCGGGGGGGGGGGGGGGGGGGGGCACGTAGGCAGGTGTGCTGGGGTCGGAGGTCACTTGTGTAGGGGAAATTGGGAGGGGCCTCAGCATAGTTTGCATTTGGGGAAAGGAGAAGGGACCCGACAGGTGACCAGTCCCTGTGTGCCAGCCACATGGGCCTGTGAGCACAGACTCAGGCAGCATAGGATAACAGGGGTTCCTGCCTGGTGCCCTTTCCCTCCCAGAGCCTGGGCCCTGCTCCTGGCGTTGGCTGCCACAGGTGGTGGGAGGCCAGGAGGGGGTGACCTGGCGACCCCAGCCCCCTTTATCCTGCTGCAGGTGCAGCTTGCTCCAGGCACCAGGCGGGAGGGCAGGTTTATGGCAGCCTCATTCCTTTTCCAATTATGTCGTAAAGTAGTAGTCACTGTAAAAGTGGTTTCAAAAGTGACTTAGGTAGGGAGAAAGTGTCCTGAGTTATATGTTCAAAATAAAATGTCAGAGGGCAGGATGCCGAGTTAGGTGAAATTTCAGCCCTGCCCCTGAGACAAAGGACAGACCAGGAAAAACCTTCCTGAACCTGCTGCATGCCGCGTCCAGGTCCTGCTCCTGGGTTTATAGGTTTTGCTTTCGGTTTTGAAGTCCTGGCTTTTCTGAATTCCAGACTCTTGAGTTTGTAGAGAATGGTGTCTGCAGGCAGGAAGTGGGAAGGCAGGGTGCCCACAGGCATGAGGGTGGATTGAACCTCTGGGTCGATGGGGGTGTACAGGGAGGCAGCCAGCATCCCTCCCACCCTGCCCACTTTCTTAGTGTCCCTGGAGCCACCCTGCCCATGGAGCAGCGGTGAATGAAGAAGATGGAGGGGACCATCCAGCCCTGAGGTTCCTCGCCCCAGCCCGGGGTGGGGGCTGCGTGCATGGCTGCGTCCCAAGATGCTGGTGCCGTGAAGATGCAAGACCTGCTGGGGAGTTGAAGAACCCAAATGAGAGCTGTCACGAGCCTCTTGTCCACATTTGTTTCTAAGTTTCTCCCCATTCTTCTTCCTACCCTTAAAGCTACCCTGTCTGAGAGCATACTGCATCTCCTTTCTGCTTCCCATAAAACCTGGCCAGTAGCTCCTCGCGAGCACACAGGGTGGTATCCCCCCAGCTAAACAGCAACCTAATTAAGTCTCCCCTGTTCCCCCCACCGATGGATGAACTGCTCCATCCGTGGTTGGGCCTACCTGGGGATGGGCGTGAGGGCTGGCTTCCTGCAGCCCCCCTGGGCCTACATGGTGTCCTTTACACCCTCATGGAGAGAGGGTGGCAGAATATGTAGCCCCAGGTCCCACACCGGTGGGGGGTGGCTGGCCTGTCTCCAGGGCAGGTTCCTTTCCCCTCTTGCATCACCACCACATAAACCTTAATTAGGAGGATTAAGTGTGCACCACGATTTGGCCAATCACGAGCATGGTGTGGAGCAAGCAATATCCAGGCACAGGCCCGGAGCAGCAGCCCTTTCCTTATCGAGGGAAATGCCCTGGCTGTTGACTGCTGGTCACACACCCTGTCCTTCTCCTGCAGCCCCGTGTCATGGGCTGGCCCAGTGTTCCAGCTGAGGCTGACTACCTATTTTTGATGTGCTGCCCCGTGGCTGGAAAGGAATCAGGCCAAGAACCGGACAGCACCCACTCTGCCTTTTCTTGTGCCCTCTGAGCAGAGTGGCAGGCGTTTGTCACGGAGGCCTGTGTGGGGGCTTGGGGTAGAGTGCACACCCACTGGGGTGGCGTCTTCACCGCCTACACGTGGGTGGTTTTCTCCTGCTGCCCTGGGTTGGGCATCTGTTTGGGCATTAGGATGAGACATGTGCAGTTAATGTGAGCAGAGGCTTGAACGGTGAGAGCACGGCCTGTTGTATTTCCGTGAACTTACAGCAGCTACGGGGGAAGGAGAATGTTTGTGTTCTGCTTTGCGTGTAACAGTCCACAGAGCTATGTGAACTTTTGTGAAATGAAGTCTTTTTTTTTTAAAGATTTTATTTATTTATTCATGAGAGACACACAGAGAGAGAGGCAGAGACCCAGGCAGAGGGAGAAGCAGGCTCCATGCAGGGAGCCCGATGTGGGACTCGATCCCGGGGCTCCAGGATCACACCCCAGGCTGAAGGTGGCGCCAAACCGATGAGCCACTGGGGCTGCCCGAAATGAAGTCTTTTAAAGTTGTCATGGTTTCTGTGGGTACGGGAATTCATAGTCTTGAACGTAGTTAAGCAAAAAGGAATTCCTCACCCCGAACCAGCAGATGTGTGGGATTCCCAGGATGTGTTTGTGTCTCTTTGGGAAGAGGATCGCCATGGGCTTACATCTCGTTTGGTGCCCTGGCTTCTCGGGTTCCAGCCGTCTCAGGCAGGATGGAAAGTTCCTTCCTTGTTGACCCTGGGGCAAGATCACTTTCTGGCCATTTAATCTTTTGCTGACAATGAACTGTTGATAAGGATGGAGCGAAAGCAGCTAGCAGCTAGCAGCATAGGTGTCCTGTTGGGAGGAGGGAAGCCAGGAATGCAGGTGGACAGGCCATGGGGGCTGGTGCAGAAGGAGGGAGGTGGCAGGTGTGTGTGGGCTCATCCCCTCCCGCCCTGTGCCTGTGTCCTTGGCTCTTCGGCTTCCAGGCCTCCCTCTCTCTTCTTCCCTCAGAGGCCTGCTCTCCCCCAAGCATCTTCCGGGTTCAGGGTACTGCAGGACCCATGACGCCCAACGGGGAATGTTTCCACCCCAACTGGAGAATGTTCCTGTGGCACTGGTCCTGTGTAATCGACATGGTGGTGGCAGCCCTGTGGAGGGACCCCCGGTCCCCACCTCACCGCTCCCTAGCCGTAAGCTGCTTGGGGTGTGGGGGACACAGTGAGAAAGGAGCAGAGGTGGGGGCCTGGCCTGGCTGGGGCCGGTGGCTCTTCCTCATGTGCTCTGCTGCTTCTTGGATACGACGCGTGTTCTGTGCTATGCAGTGTGATGGACACACAGAATGTGCAGGGGAGGTGCTTCTGCCCACAGGATGGTGGCCAGCCCCCACAGCCGTTTGTCCCAGAGTTTCCAATGGATCAGGGAGATAGTCGTGCTGCTATTTTTTTATGGTGGTAAAACATACCTAATATAAAAGTTACCATCTTGGCCATTTTATGGGATGAGAACCAGTGGGCACATTCCTGTTGTCCTGCAGCCATCACCAGTGTCTGTCCCTAGGACTCGTCATCTTGCAGAGCTGCCCCCATGCAGCACCAGGGCCCCAGCCCTGGGTGACCGCCGCTTGTTTTCAGTCTCTCTGACTTTGGTCTGAACGCCTGCGGTAAGTGGGATCATACGGGGCTTACCCTTCGGTGAGCCGCATTCACGCCCCTCATGGCACATGGTGCACTAGTGCGTGTCAGGACTCCCCCCCCCCCCCCCCAAGCCGAGGACTTGCAGGTTGCAGGTTTTGGCTGGTGCCCTCGAGCAGCCCCAGGGTGCGGGGGCAGAGCGTGTCGGCGCCCCTCCTGCGGGTCTGTGACAGGGTGAAGCTGGGGAAGCTGGACTCCCACATTTTCGGCTTTGTAGAGGGTGCTGGCCCGGCTCCCCTTGGACCTGGGCCATAGCACTGACCGTCTGTTCTTCCCACACTCTGTGAAAACCTCCGTTTCTCCGGGAATTTGGTACAGAGCAGCCTTTCTGCAGATGCAGCGTGAGGCCGCGTCCCTTCAGCACGAGTAGCTGCTTGGCAGGCATTCACTTGCCTGTGGTGGGTTTTCTGCTGCTGCTGTGAGTGTCCCTTAGGGACTTGGGGTGGAGACTCTGAGTCCATTCTGGGCCTCTCGGGTTGGTGGGACGTGAAAGCACCTCTCCTTAGAAAGACGGTTCTTTCCCTCATCCACAGTACAACAGTCTGGGCGGGAGGAAGAGCTAGATGCGCTTTGCTCCCTGCAGCCTCAGGGCAGGAGGAGTCCTGCGGGGAGGTCCACAAGCTGTTTCTTTGCATGTTGAGTATTAGGGAGACTGTGCAGACACTGGGGGCCAACTTTGGCAGATTTCCCTGTGACCATTTCTGATTTCTGTTCATCTGCCTCACTTTCTGGCCTCCTGCAGATGCCCAGAGCTGCCCAGTATCCCTGCAGTAAACTGCCTACCAGAGCAAGGCTGTTCCGTGACTTGGCTGCCCCCCTGCACCTGGCTGCTCCCTGCACCTGGCTGCTGCCCTGCCCCCAGCTGTTCCCTGGGCCTGGCTGCTTTCCTGCACCTGGCTGCTCTCCTGCACCTGGCTGCTGTCTTGCACCTGGCTGCTCTCCTGCACCTGACTGTTCCCCTGGGCCTGGCAGTCCTGCTTTAAGCAGCAGACACTGTTGTGGCCTCAGTACCCACTGGCCCCAGATATTGCCAAATCTCAAACCTTAGGTTACCTTGTGACCCAGCCCTTCTTGGTGGATTCTTTGTCACTCGGGGGCCTGAAGGTTATCCTGTTTTCAGTGAGACTCAGGCTGCCCTGATGCTGCTGATCCTGGGGCCTGACACTTCCTCTGAAGTCACTTCTGCCTGCCTGCCTATGGGCTGCCAGGCAGGCACCAGTTTTACCTCAGGGGACAGCCATGTGATTAGGATGTGCAGCTGGGGACACTGAGAGGGTCCACAGGTGGAGAAGAGGCTGCCTGTCACCCAGAGGCGAGTGGGGAGGTCAGTGGCACGGAGCAGTAGGCTGTCCAGTGTGTCAGGGGGGCCCATTTGCTGATGTTGTTGGGTGTGCCACAGACAACAGATGCTCCCTTACCAAAGCCTTCATCTTTCTGCTTCTGAAGAAGCCACGTGAAGAAGGAAAGTATGGAAGCAGTGGCAGATCAGAGGCAGGTCAGCGGTGCCTGGTGTCTTGACTCATGGCAGGGGCCATGGACACGCTGACCCTCAGGGGGGCTTGGAGGGCGTAGATGGGGACGCAGGCCTGTTTTGAGAATGAGAAGGTGAGGTCTTTCTGCTGGGAATTTTGTGTGAATGAGCAGTAAGAACCACAAGCAGAGATTATTCTACCTGGAGAAGAAATTTTTCCAAGTATAAAGAACAAATG
Organism: Canis lupus baileyi; assembly: GCF_048164855.1. Taxonomy (NCBI): domain Eukaryota; kingdom Metazoa; phylum Chordata; class Mammalia; order Carnivora; family Canidae; genus Canis; species Canis lupus. The sequence continues at coordinate 1,106,218 of NC_132854.1, read as the reverse complement.
GGTCAGGACAAAACGTAAAATGCAAAATATGGTCTCCTTTATCTGTAATAAAAGGCTGGTTAAGTAGGTGCATGAACAGTTCAAAGCTAACGTCATTTTTCTCTCCAGAATCAGGTCTGACCTGTTTGGGCACTTCTACCTTAGAATGTGTGGTTGCAGCTTGGTGGGGGCGGGGGTACGCACCCTCCCACTGCTGCCTGCTTCCCTGGGTGGACCTGTGGGATTCTTGGGAAGACACTGCTTTACAAAGAAACAGTTCAACAACCAAACAGACTTGGTGTGAGAATAAACATCCCCCGGAGCTCGCGTGGTAGGTGTTTCTAGCTGTGGTGCTCTGGTCTGCGTGGAGGACCTTTATGTCACTGTATTCTGCAAACACCACTGTTTAGTTTACAGGTTTTAGGTTTTATGTGTTAATTTACTTTCCTCTTCTCTCACTGCTTGTAATGGCAAACCTGACCAATTTCTTGACATATCTGATGAGATTGAATTTATTTAATAGTAATGGTGGAGGGGACAAAACAGTACCTGTTGTGTGATGATATCCGTATGTGTCCGAGTGGCTGCCGTGCTGCCCAAGAGGTGTGAATGGGTCTGGCCCTGCACAGTTCAGGGCATGCTAGTCCTGCTAGGGCTTTTTTTTTTTTTTTTTTTTTTTAAGATTTATTTGTTTATCTGAGAGAGTGAGTGCGGAGGACAGAGAGGGAGCATGTCAAGCAGCGCAGAGTCCGAAGCCAGGGGCTCTGCTGACCCCGAGATGGTGACCTGAGCAGAATCCAGAATCAGTGTTTAACCGACCAAGCCCCGAAGGCACCCCTCTGCTAGTCTTTTTTTTTTTTTTTTTTACCTTTCCTATAGGAAGCACTCACTGCTTTTGCCTCTGGAAAAAGGCCTAAAAGCAATATGAATTATAAAGTCATCTGGTTTTTTTTTTAAGCTTTTAACAATTCCAAATTTATTTCAGCCAGTGATATTCATTCTGGGTTTTGTTTGTGCACCTAAATTTCGATTTTTTAGCCAGCCAAAAACCAGTGCTTCCAGTCAGCAGACTTAGGACTTTGTGCATGTTCTGCATACAGCCTCCCAGAAGACAACCCCGGTGCCATTTGGAATCATGGTATAGCCACTGGGGTCCTGCCTCCCCGTTGTCGGTGGTGCACTTGGGGAGGGGGAGGCTTCTGGGTGAGGACCCAACTACACCCCTTTGTCTATCACCATCCTCTGAGGGGTGTTGGGGGACCCTGGTCCCAGGATTCTGAGTTAGCATGTTAGCAGTCAAGGGCATGGTACCCTGAGGATAGAATACAAAGGGCCCAGAAGGCTTAATACTCTGACACTAGTTTTAACAGAAAACAAGACAGCGTGTGGACAGCCTAAGCCTATTTGAGCATCTACATGCGATCCTTGACCCATGCTGACCTTCGTCTTGGCAAATACCCTGCGGGGCCTGCAGGGCATGGGCCGGGTACATCTTCTAGAGCAGACTCAGATTGTTTTACGATCATCTGCTGCAGGTGTGTCAACGTTTTTTAGAGAGGCAATAAAAACAAATATAAAAAGATCACCTTTTATTATTTTCTTATGTCATTTTCCTATTTATTACTTTTTTTTGAAAAAGCATTAAAGTCTAAGATTGGTTAACCGGTACATTGTGGGAATAATCCCATTTACTTAAAACAGTGTATCCTGACGCAGGGCAGATACTTCCATTCCCTCTGTAGGAATTAACCCCAGGAAATTACAGTCCAGGAGCACAGAGGTGACATATTGACCGTGGTATTGTGCACTGTTGTCCTGAAAGCTCCTCATATATCTTTCTACAGAACCATTATGTCACCGGACATTCATGCACGAGAATACCCTGTAGATCTTTCGGGAGGTGGTGTCAGGTGGGGTTTCCTGACGTGCAGTCTGTGTGATGTTGGGTGAAAAAGCAAATCATAGACTGTTCGTATAAGATGATCTCACTTTGAGTATTAGGCCTCTGTTTGGATTCATGTGAATTGATGTGTAGAAAAAAATCTGGAAAAAAATGCACAAAAATGTTACCCAGTGATTATCTTCAAAAGTCACAGTTATGGATTGTTGGTATTTTTGTCTTTGTTTTTTTCTGTCTTGTGCTGAAAGTTCTAAGCTGATCATGATTTGCATTTGTAATCAGAAAAAAGAATAAAGCTTTTACCTTAAAAGTGAGTTGCACCCCTCAGAATGTTGTTACTGTTATTGCCAGGAACCAGCCCTTAACAGAATGGAGCTGCTGTCCTGGGTCTGGGGGAGCCGCTCTGGGCATCCCCAACTGCTTGCCCTGGAGGCACCCCTGCCAGCAGTGGCCACTAACATGGTCCAAGGTCTGATCGGTTCTATAAAGACCCCAGCCCCAATACCAGGAACACATTCACCAGCACCATGAGGGGAAACAGTGGGAAAGGAGGTTGGGTAGAGATCTACTTGTGGGCTAAGGACAACAACTGGCATGTCACCTGAGGTTTTGGACACACTGGGAGAACTTCTCTGGTGACCAGGGCTGGAGAGGGGGCCAGCCCCCTCCTCAGCCAGTATACAGTCACTGTCTAGAAACATAAGAACAGTTTTGCATGTTCTTGGACTTGCAGTTGAAGACAGAGGCGGGAGACTGGGTGGGGGGCAGAGGCGGCTTGCCGAGTCCTACAGTGGCACTGGCCAGGAGACATTGTAAAGCTGGTACCCGGTAGGCACCCTGGGCCACCTCCTGTGCTCCCCTCTCCAGACTGCCAGGTTGTGTTGCCTTAGGGATGCGCATGAGAAGCCAGTGGGAGGGGCCAGGAGGGGCCAGGCTTAGGTCAGCCAGGGGTAGGGAGGGAATTGGAGCCACTTTCATCCAAACATCCTAAAATAGTTGGACAGAGTCTGGAGTTGTTGGAAGTGCTCAGGCCACCTCTGCCGGCATCCACCTGAGGTCCCATCCAGACAGCCGGTGACCCCAGAAGTGTGGGGGTGCCTGGTGCCTCTGGGTGGATCACCACCTGGAGGCTGTCAGGTCCCAGGGACTCTGAGGGACTCACAGTTACATCTGCTGTCTTAGCGTTTTGTGGGATATCGTTTGGTGTGACGCCCATATACCCCCAGGTGTGCGGTCCCTATTTTCATTTTTTTTTTTTAAGATTTTATTTATTCATGAGAGAGAGAGGCAGAGATGCAGGCAGAGGGAGAAGCAGGCTCCATGCAGGGAGCCCGATGTGGGACTCAATCCCAGGACCCCAGGGTCACGACCTGGGCTGAAGGCAGTGCTAAACCGCTGAGCCACCCGGGCTGCCCACGGTCCTTATTTTCAAATAAGGAAAACGAGCCTGGGAGAATGGGCTGCACCTGCAGAGTCCTCCATCTGGGTGTCCTGCCTGCTGTCCTCTGACACCAGTGGTCTTGCATATTAGCTCCACACAGATGCCAGACAGACCTGCCCCACAGGGTGGCCCATAGGACGGCCCCTACCACAGATGCCAGCTCTAAATATGGGGCTCCCCTTAGCCCCCATGTTCCTTCATTTCTAGAACAACTCCCAGAACTCCCTGAAGGCACAATCTTTGCAATTCTAGTTGTATTATGAAGAGCACAACTCAGGGGCGCCTGGGGGGCTCTGTCGGTGACACGCTGCCTTCAGCTCAGGACATGATCCTGGGGTTGTGGGATCGAGTCCTGCATCAGGCTCCCTGCTCCACGGGGTGTATGCTTCTTCTGCCTCACCACTGCTCATGCGGGTGCCTGTGCTCCCTCTCTCTTAAATAAATAATAAATCTTAAAAAAAAAAAAAAAAGGAATACAACTCTACCACCAAACAGAAGCAACTCTGTGGTGGTGGGGGACCAGGAGGAGAGCCAGCAACCTGCGCTCTTGTGGGCAGGCTGTTGTCCTCCTGTCGCTTGACGTGTCTGTCCACCGGAAAGTCCCCAAGTGTCGTGCCACCCGCTTGCCCCAGAGGATGGGGTGGGTTTCCTGCTTGTAATCAGTGTGTGGCCAACCACTCCCTTGACACAGTCCAGGGGCCCACCTGAGTCACCTGAGGAGTTGTGGTCAAGGGGGCTCATTGGGAAAACATGACACCCTGCCTCGAAGGAGATTCCTAGGGCTTTTGCTGTGCCAGGAGCTGGAATGAAACCCAGAGATTCTGCTGGAGCCAAAATGTGAATCTGCCTGTTTCTGTTTCCACAATTATTTGCTCTCCTTTGTCACTTGCCCCCTTCTGCGGCCATCTGTGCCCTCGTGTGGTTCTTCCCGCAGCCGTGCTGCAGGCCAGCCCCCGAGTCCCGGGTGAGTGGTCAGGGCCCCTTCCTCCCTGGCGGTGGCTGGGCCTTTGCTGCTGGGTCATTTGCACTCCACCCCTGCTTCAGCCCAGGGACGGTTACGGAGGATGGGGACCCCTGCCTCCAGTGGCCCCAGGTAGCTGGGTGGGGGCGGCAGCCGGGCAGTGGGAGGAGTCCCGGCATTCCTGTATGTGTGGCTGTTCTGTGGCCCGGGGGAGCCCAGAGTGACAGGCGCGGGTGGGGGGGGCTTCTGGGAGGAGGTGGTGTCCGTGGAAGATGTGCCTCACGCCATCCTCAGCACCCCTGCTGGCCAGCTCCCTGCATGGACCCGTGTCCCAGCCTGTGTGCCGCCCCGCGGCCGGCCACCACCTCGCGGCAGCCTACCTGAGTGTTGTTTCTACCTCGGTGCATCCTGAGGTGGCCGGCGGCGTCTGCACAGGCTTCTGTTGCCCCCGGGGTTCTGGGATGGTGAGTGCTCGCTCGGCAGGTGTCTTCTGGCCCCAAGAGTGCAGCTGGTTTCTCTGTGACGTGCTAACGTGGAGGGTTGGACCCAAGGTAAATCGGGCTCTGGACCCAGTTCCAGGGGTGAGGGGGTGCATGGCAGCGGAGTGTGGGGGTTCCGCCACCCCCGAGCAGTTCTCCGCTCTGGCAGGTCTTTGAGAACCCAGTCTGGTCTGACCCTGACTGCTGGAGGCAGCGTCTGACTCCCAAGGCTCTGTCCCACAGGGCCCCTCCCCACCTTACGAGCCCAGCTTGTCCCTGTGACGTCCTCCGTGGGTCCCCTCAGTTTGTACAGCAGTTTGGAAAGCGGTTTGTGGACTGGGTCACCAGGTTATTATAAAAGCGCACAAATCAGGATGGGTCAGATGGGAGAGAAGGATGGGGACAGGCAGCTTTCATGCCGTCCCTGGAGCTCCGTGTCTTCACCAACCCAGAAGTTCCCCAAACCTGTGCTTTTGGGTTTTACGGAGGCTTCCTTGCGTAGGCATGGTTGATTCAGTCACTGGCCTGGGGCTATTGATCAACCAGCCTGCAGCCCTTGCCCTTCCTGGAGGCCAGGGTGGGATGCAAGCTCCCAGCCCTAGGTCTTTCCAAAATCCTCTAAATAGCATAAATCTAGACACCTTTATGCTCCTGGAATTTAGGAAATTCCAAGAGTTTTAAGAGTTCTGTGCCAGGAATGGGTGAGCACCAAATGTATGTTCTTTGTAAATCAGAGCATCGCACAAGGCAAAGCGAGCGTCCCAGAAGGCCGCCCTCACCCCAGGCTCAGGGACATCTCAAGGCTGCGTCCCAGAGAGCCTGTGGAGCAAGCCTGGGAAGCTGCCGTTTTGACCACTAACGCGTCCAGTCTGAGGCACATCAGTGAGCAGTGATGGTCACTTCGGGTGCTGGTGCGTTTGACTCGGCAGGTAGTATAGGTGTGACTGTGACTCGCACTTCTCCGCTGGCCAGGGCAGAGACATGAGAAAGTTAAGAGCCTAATTCCTAGTTACAGGTGCGGACACCAGGCAGGTGCGGACACCAGGCAGGTGCAGAGGCCTGTCCCTTATGAGGAGCGTGGCGTGTCTTCTAGAGACCCTGGGGGCCATGGCCACAGGCAGGCAATCCCAAGGTGGGGGACATCACAGAGTGAACTGGCAGGTGCCACCTCAGGGTGCGGGCTGCCAGGGGCTCTGTGTTAGAGGGATACTGGTGGCCACCCCCCTCGCCTCCTGCTACATCTGCCCACTTAGTTCTTTGTTAAGCAGGTCTGGGACACCCCTGGCCCTCCAGAAGGGAAAGGGGGGGCTCGCGGATTCCTGACTCTGGTTCCACCATTCCCATATGGAGTCCACTGTATCCCCCTCGAGAGACATGTGGATGAACCCTTTCTAACTCCCTGTTCTCGGGAGCAAAATAACGGGGGGTGGAGTGCACACCCACTTCCAGAAAACCAGATGCAGTCAGGACCCAGGGACCCAGATGCGGGGGCAGGGCAGGTGGGTCACCGGGAGATCATATAGGTGGAGGGTCATGGCGGGGGTCACAGACAGGGGGCTCACATGGGGGATCACAGGAGGAGTCACTGGGTGTTCACAGAAGGGGATCTCCTGGAGTGCAGAGGGGAGGTCACAGGAGGGGTCACTGGGGGGGGTCACAGAGAGTGGGATCATAAGGGAGCAGAGGGGGGTCACAGAGGAGGAGTCACATGGGTCATGGGGGTCACTGAGGGTCACAGGGGGCTCACACAGAGGGGGTCACGGGGGGGTCACAGCTTGTGTATATTTTATTCAGAGACAGGCAATTTAAGACCTTTAAAAAATAAAACGAATTCCGGGATCCCTGGGTGGCACAGCGGTTTAGCGCCTGCCTCTGGCCCAGGGCGCGATCCTGGAAACCCGGGATCGAATCCCACGTCAGGCTCCAGGTGCATGGAGCCTGCTTCTCCCTCTGCCTATGTCTCTGCCCCTCTCTCTCTCTCTCTCTGTGTGACTATCATGAATAATAAAAAAAAAAATTAAAAAAAAAATAAATAAATAAAACGAATTCCAATTTACTGTAGAATAGCATGAAAACTTTGCATATAAATGTAAGAATAAACACAAATCAAAAAGAAAATCACGTGCTGTGAGGGGTGAGCCTGAGGTCCTGGGGGGTGTCTGTTTCTCCTCTCTCTCTGCCTCATTCTCTCTGCTCTCTCCTCTGCCCTTAGCGCTTCGGCAGGGGAAGTGGGTCCTGGCGCCAAAGCATCTGTTTTATGAGCATGTCCACCTTCCATTTAAATCCTGTTTAGGTGGCAGATGCTGAAGCAATCGACATCTTGTTTACCAGTTATTTATGTAAAGATTTTTGTGCGTGTTTTCTTCTAAAAATACATTTCATTGTTTTAATCGTGTGTCAAAGCACAGTGATGCATTCCTGAAAGCAGGAATTGAGCAGACGACCGCTATCTCAGAGTGCCCTGTGTGTTTCTCTCTAGCCGCACAGCCCACACCGTAAGGGGGAGGAAGAGCCCCCGGGTGTGCAGGTGGCAGTCTGGGGACAGAGAGACACCCCACCCCCACCCCCTAGGTTTAGGATGAACCACACGCCAGCACCTGTTTGGTAGTATTGTAGACAGGGACACGTATCAATGCTGGCTTAAGTCTCCAGGTCACTCTAGTGCTGGTCTTCTCACTGACAGTGTCTCACGCCTTCTCATGTTTTTTCAGCATTTTTGGCAATGTGGTCTCCATCTCTGGGACACCAAGTGTGTCCATGGCCTCTTGTGACAAACGGGCCTGCAGAGAGCTTCTCTGTGCAGATCTTTCTCTGGGCTTCTCCCATGTTGTGCTTTGGGGCAGATTCTCAGGAGATGCTCTATGAGGCAAGAACGGCTCCCACGTCACTTACGGGAACCCTCGCTTTCACTGACACTCATGGGAGGTCAAGTTTTACCATTTTTCTTGTTTTGCTCATGTTGGATATTAACATTTTAAAATTCCTCTGGCCTGTTGCTTTAATTTGCATTTCACTTAATGATAGTTTGGTGGAGTCTCATTATCTGCCTGTTTGTGCAGAAGCTAGCAGGTTGAGTGGTTGGTGCAGGAATCTGGAACCTTCCACCCCATCCAGTTATCACCTGAGACCCAGGGCTGGGGGGTCCCACGGGGGGCCTTGCACAGAATGCTTTCCTTCTCCTTTCTAAAACATGTTAATCTATGCAGACAGAGCCTGCGTTTGACAGTCGGGGCTGTACACGTTGCGTACCTGTGTGTTCATAGGCATGTTGTCCACCCACATACCACACACTGCACCGGATGCCGTTTCTCAAGGAATTTGTAGTAACCAAAAATTTAGGAGGAAAATAAAAATTAATCTTTCTTTCTTTCTTTCTTTCTTTCTTTCTTTCTTTCTTTCTTTCTCTCTCTCTCTCTCTCTCTCTCTCTTTCTCTCTCTCTTTCTTTCTTTCTCTGTTTGTTTTGATGAATTACATATGTATTTTAGAGAGGGGGAGAGAGCGCGTGCAAGTGTCAGTGAGGGCAGAGGCCAAGGGAGAGAGAATCTCCAGCAGACTTGGTGCTGAGTGCAGAGCTTGACACAGGGCTGATCCCATGACCCTGAAATCATGACCTGAGCTGAAATCCAGAGTCGGATGCCCATCTGACTGCACCCCCTGGCACCCCTGCTTTATTTCTAATCTCCAAACTAAGAAAGTGACTCTGACCAGAGAGCAGGTTTCCAGCACCTGGTCAGGTATCTGGCCATCATTGTGGGTCCCACCTCGTGGTGGAATGGCCACAGCCTGGCCTCCCTGGACGAAAAGCACATGTACTGCTGTGGTAAATATTAGTAATGAACATCATCAGATACTCTACATGGTTTCCTTATGTGAGTTTATAGTTTTCAGCATAGATAGCACTATGAATTTGTGGTGACCCTTTGACAGCAAACTTGGGCCCTGTGCTTGACACCCATGTGTCATTGTCCCTGGCAGCATCTCAGAGCATCCATGAGAGAGCAGGTGTCCTCCTGAGCTGGTGGTGAGTGTTATTTTAGGTGTGCCTCAATTTCTAGGAAGTAGTGTAAGTAATACAGGTACTAATGCTACTGACCTCGGAGGGCCAAGCTGATGGCAGAAGGAGGACCTGTGAACCAGTTCTGTCCTCGTCCTTCCAGGAGGGATTGGAAGTAGCTCACTGGAGTTAAAAAAAAAAAGGGGGGGGGGACACCTGGGTGGCTCAGTGGTTGAGCATCTGCCTTTGGCTCAGGTTGTGATCCCGGGGTCTCAGGATCAAGTCCTGCATATGGCTCTCCACAGGGAGCCTGCTTCTCCCTCTGCCTATGTCTCTGCCTCTCTCTCTGTGTCTCTCCTGAATAAATAAATTAAATCTTTAAAGACAAATCAGTGTGATGCTATAAACAGTAGGAAAAGTTCTGTTCTGAGGCATGCAGAAAAAAAGTGTGCTAACGTGGCAATGCAAATTAAATGAAAATTTGGTTAGAATCTAGCGTAAAAGAATATAATACATTTGAGTATACAGGTGTTCTCTCACCGTAGCTTGACAAATAACTGGAAGTGTGTCTTGAAAATGCTGCCCTAATGGTGAGCACCAAAGGAAAGACTCCAGTAAACAAGTCATTAGAACAACTGCACAGACAATACTGAACGTCAGCAGGGGTGTGGCACCACGGGAGCTCCTGTGTGCGTGCTGTTGGCCAGACCTTCCGCTGGGGCCCTTTCGACAGCTGCTTGGCAGCATCCAGTGAGGTTATGTGTGTGCACCTGGAAACCACCAGAGCTTTTGTCTGCAGAAAAAAAAATAAACCACAGTATGTTCATGCACAGGACATAAAGAAAACACGTAACAGGCATGACCCCCACAGATCTGGTGTTCAGGCATGAACAGACAGAAAGCATGTACTACATGATTCTGCTCCTGAAGTTTAGGCCAGGCACAGAGGTCACTGTGATGACCCTGACGGGCGTGGCGGAATAGCCTCCTCAGGGCAGCAGGAAGGGTCTGCTTCTTGAGCTGGATCTGGGCACCCAGGGTAGGCTGAGCTGCATACCCGGGCAGTTGCTTCTCAGGCATACATGACTTTTCAATGAGATGCTCCTGGAGATACAGACTAAGTCCTGTGTGGGTCAGGATGGGGGCATTTTAAACAGACTGGTCAGGCCTGACCTCGTCTTGCTAGCAGGCATGTGAGGCCTGAGGAGGAGAGGGGAGGGGAGAGGGTCCAGGTGAAGGATGGTGCGTGGAAAGGCCCTGAGGTTGGGGCAGCGGGCTGGGGCTGTGAGTGAGCATAAGTCACAGGCAGAGAAGTCAGGAGGTCAGTGGGGCCCCATACACCTTATACTCTCAGTGGAAGGGAAACTTGGGAGGAGTTGGGGAGGGTGTTGAAATGAGCCAGCCCCTACAGCATCACTCTGGTTGGCTTTGTGAATAGCAATGAGGGTCAGATGGAAGCAGTTCCTGCAGTGTTGAATTAGTAAATGTGGGTGTGTATGGTGTCTGCAGTGACCAGCTGTGCTCCTGAGTGTGTTCCCCACGCTGGCTTTGCTGCGCTGCCGGGAAACACTGCTTCTGGGGCCAGCACCCAGGGCCTGGCTGCTTGCGGCTGTTGTGTGAGCCATGGAGGCGCTTGTGGTCATCCCATGGCTTCCAGGAACCAAGCTGCTGTCCCCACTTCCTAAAGCACACGCCTGGGAGTTTGTGACAGAAGCTGTTAGTGACCTGGAAAGGCCTCAGTCCTCTGTGAAGATTGAACACACCTGCGTGCAAGCAGAGGCGCTTGAACGAGGGGAGAACAGAGTAGGGGTGCGGGAGGTGACTGTGGCCCATCTCTTGCCCTTGTTGCTATGAAGGGTCGCGGTCACAAGGGAGAGGGCTAGCACCCAGAGGCCTGGCCTGGTCCTAGGGCGGTTCCCAGGGAGGAGAGGGCATGTGAGGGGCACTCAGCCCTGCCGTGGTGGGAAAGGCAGAAGAGGCTTGGCAGCTACAGCAGGTGCGGGGCAGCAGGCTTTGCCCTGACCAGGCCGCATGCTCCCTGTGGATGCTGCATCTTGGCACCAGGGCTGGAGCTCCCTGCGAACACCCCAGGAGAGGAAGGGGGCCCGCAGGAGTCTCCCAGCATGCGGCGGGGGCTCCTTACTGGTGTGCCCCGTGGTGAGAAGGTGTCCGGGGGGTGGGGTGGCTGGGCTGGAGGAAGGCTCTAGTGCCTGCAAGCTGCGGGGTGGGTGCCATCTTCCTAAGGCCGGGCTCCCCGCATGCATCTGGGAGGAAAATGAGTGCAAGTCTAAGTAAAAGAAAGTGCCCCCCCCCTCCGCCCCGGGAAATCTCCTGTGGCATGTGTGGTTTATGTTTCACTTTGCTTAATGCTTAACTTCTTTTAACTTTAGACCTTTTTGTTAAATAACACTTCACTTTGCGGGAGAATCTAGAGGGAGGCGGTTTGGAATTAGAATAGCATCACCTGCAGTGTGGGCAGTTGTGGGTAATTCCAGAGAAGCCTCCGTGGGTTTTACCATTTACAAACCAAGGTTGGCAGGTTCAGACCCAAGCATTTGGGTGAGCGGATAAACGTGTCCTGGTTCAGGTCTGCAGTGTGGGTGTTAGCATGAATACGGACACGGAAACCAGAGCCATGCACCTCCACGAGGACGGTGTATTTCCATGAACATCTAGCAAGTTGAATGTTTTCTTTTTTTTTTTTTAAGATTTTTTATTTATTTATTCATGAGAGAGAGAGAGAAAGAGAGAGAGAGAGAGGCAGAGACACAGGCAGAGGGAGAAGCAGGCTCCATGCAGGGAGCCCGATGTGGGACTCGATCCCGGGTCTCCAGGATCACGCCCTGGGCCGAAGGCCGTGCTAAACCACTGAGCCCCCCGGGCTGCCAGGCATTTTCAATTCTGTCTTCCCTGTTTGCTCTTCAGTTTATTCTAGAATGGCAGCACCAAAATGCTATGATGCAGAATTGCCTTTATGATATGTGTGGATATGGCCAGAGAGCACAGGCATAGGCAGAAGTGAGAGTAGTATTTATAGTACGGCCTTAGGTTTGTCTGCCTCTATCCAGACTTCCTGTAATTTTATTATTTTCCTAAGAATAACTTGAAAACAAAGTGGTGTAAGATGCCATCTTTATGTGTCTGGCAGCAGGTTGGTGGAAGGGGCTCTGGGGCCAGAGTTTTGCTCAAATAAACTTAAAATGTTTAATGTGCTTCAGTTTATCTCTCAAGAATAGTGCGGTAGTAATAATTAACAGGACCCTACAAAGTGTGGCGAGAATCAGTGCAGAGCCCAAAGCACTGCCTCTTGGCTGGTGGCCGGCCACCACGTTAGTGACACTCCCCTGTGCCTGTTAGCTCAGAGGCGACACTCTCGGGATCTTATGAGCACTTTTTACTTCTTATCACAGGAAAGCGTGTGTGTGGTTAAGGGCACTGAAATAATTTCAGCTTGAGCAAAATCAGATGACACTGCCTTTCGTAGAAATATTTCTTGAGTTGTCTCACCCTCGGCAGGAATGTCTGAGGTTAAGGTGAACACATTCCGTGCGTTGGTGGCTGTGGCTTTCTGTGACCTCCCAGAAGGGGCTTTGAAAATGAATCCTCACTCACAGCTCCAGGAAAGACTCCCATGAGGGAGCTGTGTGTGGGAGGCAGGCCAGCGCGCTTTCCCAGACATGGCTACATGCCTCCACATAGCAGGATCTCAGGGTCAGCACTGTCTCCCAGTCCCCGAGTGTCACGCCATGTGGCTGCCGGTCAGCATGTGGCACGCAGAGATGCTGCTCTGGGGTGCAGGCCATGTGGTCGTTTCAGGAAGACCTGTATTATTAGGGTGCTTACTATTGGTGTCCCCTGGCGTCCTGTCGGGTTCCAGCTCTCTCCATCACGGAACACAGAACGAGACTAAGGATGTTTCATTTGTCAGAAATGGATTTTGATGCATTTTTCAGTTTGTGTTTTATAAAGTGTGTGGCTGCGGGAGAACCAGTCAGGAAGAGGACCCTCCCTGACTGGAACGTTGTTTGTCTAGGTCACTGTTCTTGGGAGTACAGAGCCAAACAACTATGTTTCCACAGGATGTTCGGTTTTGGGGGCTGGGAGGAGAGGGGCAGGGAGCCCTGTGGGGAGGGCAGCTGGCCCGGCCAGCTCTGCTGCGGGTGTGGCCTTGGGGGGACTGCCGATGGTGGAGGGCGGTGGGCATGCTGGGGGCCCAGGCCTACTGTCCAGGAGCCTGGCTGTCGGGGAAGACAGGAGGCACCCCCCCCCGCCCCAACCACATAAGGAGGTGCGCGTTCTCGCACCCTTATGGTGAGTACTGCTGGTCCACAGACAGCGCGCCCTAGTTTGGGCCTGGCAGTAGCAGGACGCATAGGCGTTTTAGGAGGGTTCTCTTCGGAGGTGAGCAGAGTCAGCCATCTGAGGTCCCCTCTGCTCCCAGCCCCAGTGCTCCAGGTAACTGTCAGAACTGAAGGTCCCAGTGTCACTCCCCACCCTTGCTCACCAGCTCCCACCCAGGGTGGGCATCCAGCAGGCGGGGGTACCCCCAGTCCCAGGTCACCGGGTCCCCAGGTGCTCCTCCACCTTCCTCCTGGCAGCGTCGAGCAGAAGCTTCATTTGGATGTTTTCTGTCTGCCCCGGGTCGTGCTCAGGGTTCTGGAGCTTTGGAAGGCTGCCTCAGAGGCTGAGAGCGGTGGTTCACCCACCCCTGGAGCTGCCTGTCCCAGCGACTGTTCTGGGTATGGGGTGGGGGAAGGGGAAGGGGACCCCCTCCCCCAAGAAGTTGCTCCCTGCTGTCCCAGGAACGCAGGTGCCAAGGGGTGTTCCCTGCACCCAGCCTGACCCTGACAGCGAGCTGGGATTCCTGTTCCCAGTGTAGACACTGTCGGGGTTGAGGAGCCATTTCTGAAATACGTGCATCCCCCTGTGGAGTCTGCTATCAGTGTCATCGTGTGGGGTTGGTGCCAGAGCTGCGCCTCCAGGATGGGCGCACACACAGAGGGCACGGCCTCCCATACCTTCTGTCTGGGCCCACGTCCATGGGGTTAGGGCGGTGGCAGTGTCCGCCTTATGTTAGGGTGAGTGAGATTAGCACTAATGTAGATGCCAGAGAACCAAAACTGAGAAAAGGAAAAACTGAAAATGGTGCTAATTACAGTAATTTATACGAAGCTGTTACTGGCACTACTTCTCCCCAGGTAGAGCAAGGATTCCCTCGTCTTACTCAGACGGCACAGCCCACATGTGGCCACAGGCCTCCCTGATGGGCTCGGTCCCTGCCAAGTGGCTATTCTCTGGGCCGGGGGGCGTGTTCTGCATCCCCAAGCCACAGAGACCTGTTTGGATGTTGACCCTGGAGAATGTCGTGGCTGCAGGATGTGCATCTCTCAGATCCTTTATTGCACGTACGGGGTGGGGGGCAGAACAGACCAGAAGTTTGGAAGACACCGCTTGCTATGCTCATCTGCTCAGATTCTTGATCGCCAACTGCACAGTCCTTCTGGGTAAAGAGCATTTGGAGAAGCGGGCTCCTGCAGGGAGGACTCAGGGGAACAGGATCTTCTGATGTTTGCTCAGTGTGGTGGGCTTGTGGATGCTGCAGGGCATCTGCCTCCAGGGAGCAACTGTGGGTTCCCGCTGTGGGGTGAGGGGGACATGCTGGTGACGCGCCACGGGCGGCCCTGGGAAGGCTGCTTGTGCAGATGCAGCAGCCTCCTTCCAGCCGAGGACTCTGGGTGCTTTGGCTGACTTGCTTGGTTTAAGGGGAAAGTGAGTCGTGGTTTGTCTCCTGTAGTCAGTCCCAGCATGTCCCCCCCCACCCCCGGGATTTAAACACAGCCATCCATGCCTGGAGGGTTTATGTTTTGGAAGGATTTGCCAGGACTCTAACCAGGGGCCCGAGAGAGAGGGGTGCCGTGTCTGTGCGGGGTTTGCTCAATGTCCCCACAATGCAAACTGGGAATGAAGCCAGTGTTCACAGTGAAAGACATTTGGGGCTGGTGTGGTAAGTGGTCATTTAACTCAAAGTCTGTGAAACCTGAATCACACCTCGAACGGGGTGAAGCTTCTGTTTGGCGGAGTTTGTCACTCGCAAGAAAGTTAATAGAGGGGCCCCCTAGGTGGCTCAGTGGTTGAGCATCTGCCTTCGGCTCAGGGTGTGATCCCGGGGTTCCGGGACCGAGTCCCACGTTGGACTCCCTGCATGGAGCCTGCTTCTGCCTCTGCCTGTGTCTCTGCCTCTCTTTCTCTGTGTCTCTCATAGATGAATAAATAAAATCTTAAAAAAAAAATAGTTACTAGAGACACAGAAGGCGTCACTACTTCTGACCTGATGTGGGCTGATCTAGAAGGTGTGATTCCAGGCTGCTTTGTCAGTGCTGACTCACTGTGCTTTCCTCCAAAAGGCGCTTCTAGGGGTGGTTTTCGCTCAGTTTGTCTCCAATAGAGAGGACATCTCAGGATTCCCCCCATGGGGAGCCCACTCAAACGTTTTTCCCACATGGAAGCGATGAGATGTTTCTGGTGGTTAGCGGTTTGCAGACCAGCTGGCCCATGCCCTGGAAGGCCACTGCACTGCGCTCACCTCCCAGTGTGGCTGTTGGTCGGCGCCCTTTCCCAACAATGTCGGGAGAGCGTCACCACGATCGTTCATCAGATGGTAAAGCGGCAGATTGAGTGGGGGAGGCGGTTAGGCCTGTGGCACGGCAGCCGTACTGTGTCCCCCCGCTCCCTGGACCTTCAGCTCCCCCCGCCTGGCCGCCAGGTGCCGCACAGGGCAGTGTGTGCATAGGCCGTGCTGACTTGCCCCAGGGGCGGGGGGGAGGTAGCAATCTTGGTGCAGGGAGGTCTGTGTCATGGACCTGCAGGTGGGCTGGATGTGTGCCGTCTGGCAAGCTGGCACACAACTGTGGGGCCGGGAGTGAGGCCCTGGGACACGTCAGACACACCACAGCTGTGGCCACACCTGCCACTCCTTTGGGCCCATGGCTGCCTCATGTGGACACACTGGCTGTGATCACAGAGTGGATGCTTTGTGCTTTATGGCTTCGTTTCTTCCTCCATAGCCAAGACTGAAGTTAGCTTTTCTGTGGCACTGGCTTTGGCGAGCTTCTGCAGCACTTTGCCTTTCTTGAGCCCATTCTAGGCGCTGGGTGGAAGCATGAGGCCTGACCCTGCAGACGAACTCCTTTTGGCTATACCCCATTTTCCTGACCTGGGCATCTTCTGATGCACGTTTGGGTTCCCAGATCTTGCCTCTCGTTAAGAATGCCGTTAAGAACACGAGCATCAAATCTGTGTTTGAGACCCTGTTTTCCGTTTTGTCTGATGGGTACCCGGGGTGGGATGGCTGGATCTTGTGGATATTCTGTTTAGTTTCGGGGAGCCTCCATTCTGTTTCCATGGTGGCAGCACCACCGCATGCCTGGCCTGCTGCACGCGGCTTTCGCATGTCCTCACTGACACTTGATGATCTCTGGTTTCCACCGGCGGCCGCCCTACTGGGTGCCCAGTGCTGGGTCATTGCAGTTTTGACATGTGTTTCCCAAGTGATGAGTGATGTTGGCATCTCTTTGCAGGTTGTCCATCATTTGTGTGTCATCTTTGTCGAAATGTCCTTTCAAGCCCTTTGCCTGAGTTCCGTTGGGTTCTTTAGTCTCTGTTGCTGTGTTGTGCATCCTGAGTGGGACCATGTGCTGCAGGTTTAGGTCGTGGTTATAGGTGTGAGACACACCGTGTGCCCAGGGCGTCGGGGAGGGCGTGGGAAACGGCAGGAAGTGGGGTCACCACTGTGGTGGCAATGGCGAGATGTCTAGGAAACTGGAGCTCAGCTTAGAGTTACGGTGTAGTGTGGACATGGGGATCATTGGGCCCTGAGGGAGCAAGGGAAGCAACTCTGGCCCCCTGGTCCCCGATGAGGGACGTGGACAGGGATGGTGGCATACGCACCGTCATGCACGCCCGTCCACAGACTGCAGATACCAGGAGACACTGACGTGGCTTCCCAGGGCTCCGTGGCCCAGCTGGCAGGGATTCACTCCTGTCAGCAGGTGGGCTGGTTGGGCCAAGACACTGTGAAGGCAAAATAGTTTTTCTGGCATTGTTTCAAAGAAACTGCTTTTCTTAGAGAGTGCATTATGAGAATATTTCACAGTTCCTTTGTAGCTTTTTGAGGGGGGAGGGACATAGGATTGTCTGTGAAAAGAAAGGAAGGAAGGTGAATTTTGTAAAATGCATCACAGAATCCCAAACCAAGGATTGGGATTTGCCGTTTTGTCAGCTTGCCGTTTTGGTGATCACACAGCAGATGTACTTATTCTGAGAAATTATCTAAGTGTGAATGCAATTTTTAAGTTACGGGAGTTTATGCTCTTTGATTTAGCAGTTGTGTGGTCAGCCAGCCAGCTACAGATAAGCTGTAAAAAAGGTTCTAGAGCCATTGTTGTCAGGCGGAAGATGCGGCTTGCAGGTGTCTGTTGAGACTGTGTGTGTGAGGAGAGCTTCAGGACCATACTGGTGTCTTTTAACACCTTACATTTATTAAACACAGCGTTTTTGCCCCATACAACGGTGTGCTCCAGCCAGGCTTGCATCTCAGAGCACACGTGCAAAGGGAGCACGGTTGTGCAGGGTGCGGGCCGGGCTGCAGGGAGCCCTGTGGGGCGCTCTCGCCCGGCTCCCCCAGCTGCCCAGCAGTGTCTGTGTTGAGCATGGGGTGCAGGGCGCCACCCCAGCCCCAGCTCTGTTTCCAATGCCACTGATTTCTTAAAAAATAGACACTTATTTCATTTTGGAGGAAGGGGTTGTAAACCATTTATCATGAAGTATGTCATGCATACAAATGAGTATATGCAGCATGGATGGTTACGGTCAGTCACAGCACAGTCACCCGGCATCGTCATCACCAGTACCTCTCCATTCCTGGGGGCCCCCTGAACTCCGTCCCCAGCCTCTTCCTATCACAGCCTTCTTCATAACAGTTAGTCACAAAACCATCACCAGAGAATAACTATTTTCTGAGTTAACAGTGTGCACATAAAGTATACCCAGCATTGGTTAAAGGCTTAATAAATTTTTCATAAAAGGAGTCGCAATTTGTTGAGGAAGCCTGAGCTCTACAGATAAAAGCTGGCGGAGGATACACAGAACCCAGACAAGGAAAGGGCATGCAGATGTGTTTGGGGAAAATGCTGGGCCTTGTCTGAGGAAGCTGGGAACCGGGCTTCTGGGAGGGCAGACGCTCGGTGAGGTTGGAGCCAGGAGAGCAGGGGCGAGGACGCAGGGCCAGTGGGCGGCTGCAAGCTTCTCTACACAGGTCTGCTTAGCTGGGTTTTCTGGGGGGGGAAGGCTGAGGGCTTTCAGTGTGGAGCGGGGAGGGGTGGGAGCTACCACCAGGGAGCCCAGGCCCCACCTCTGCAAGCACATTTGTGTTAAATAAATTTTTAAAAAATTAATTAGTTAATTAATTGATTACACGTTTTTATAGCAGACGGGGTTGTCATCATACTTACCATCCTATCCACCTCGTGCTTACAGAGGGATTCACCTGTGCACGGGCAGCACCGCTGTCCCGGCTGCAGGGAGGCTGCATCCCCGGGACAAGCGGGTGGCTGCTGGTTCAGGGAGAAGGAGTATGGGGTGCTCCCTTGCCGCCATCACGGGTGGCTTCCCGTGTGTGTGCATCTTTGTGCACACATCCCTGTACGCGGCCATGTACTTCGCCTCTGTGGCCCCCAGGTGCCTGTGTTTTCAGGGCCTCCTTCCCTTTCTGCATTCTGCAGCCGCTCAAGTCCTAGGAAGTCTGGGGCATGTGCCTTCCCAGCATTTTTCTCTGAACCCATGTCTAATCCTGTCCCCAAAGGTCGGCCTCCTGTCGAGGGCTCATGTTCACGGTGTGGGTGATGGTGGAGGGCTGGCGAGGCCGCACACCCTGTGGCCACCTTTCCACCAGGCAGTCAGGTGCGGCTCAGGGAAGGGGGCCTTTGTGGCTTCTCCGTCCAGTGCTCCCCACAGCCAGTGTGGCGGAAGGGGCTGTTGGTTAGATTCTGGATTTATGTGCTGGGGGCAGCGCAGATGCTGTGGTTTTCTGTGTTGTGTGGGTCAGAGCTCGTGCCCTGGGTGCTGGTCTTACCCCGAACAGGGTACCATCCAGACAAAATCTGGGAAAGTCTAAACGTGCACAGGATGTATCCTGAGCAACACTGTTTCTGTTTATGGGTTCCTTCACTTGATAGGAACTCCTGAGAGCTCAGAGGTCTGCTGTGTGTGGCCAGTGGGTCCTCCATGTTCTGGACTGGCAGGTGGGAGGTGAGCAAGCCGAGGACCACGGTGGCCACATCCACGGGGACGAGCCCTGGGAGGGCAGCCTGTGTCCGCAGCATCTGCAGGAAGGAGAAGTGAGCTCAGACCTGAGCAGTGAGGAGACGCCAGCCCTGCAGCTTCAGGCTGGGGACCGGCCATTGTAAGGCCCCTTGTGACGACACTGTGTTGCTGCCGAAGGGTCTGCATGTTCAGGGAAGTGGGAGTGGAAGTGGGAAGCAGGGTGGAAGCAGGGGAAGACAACCCTGCTGCAGAACCTGTTTGTGGGAGGCACCCCCCATGTCTGTCTCTCCCCTCAGCGTCCTCTGCAGCCATCAACACCTCTGTGCCATGGGTCCTGGGTTCCTACATGAGGAAATTGATAAGGAAACAGAGGCAGAGATGCGCTGACTATACAAACTTAATTGCCTTCTAAGTGGAAAAAACCACGCATTTCCACCAAACAAGATTCTTGAATGTACTTAATAGCCCGGAAAAACAGGACGCCAACAATGTACATAGATAACTGCAGCGCATCTTTGCTGTGCTCAAATTGCTAAGAACAAAGTGTGGGAGTTGCCAGGGTGACATCACGAGTTTCCAGGAACGGTGAGCCCTGCGCGGCCGTTGGCCATTTCCTGGGAGCTGACAAGGAAGCCTGAGAATGCATGTGCTCCACTGCTCACCGGCTCATCCACAGACCAGCTGGGGTCAGCTGCCAGCCGAGGGGCTGTTTCCCTCCAGGTGACATTTCCGTAAGGTTGGCCTGGAAAGTGTCTTCGTGGCCACAGATTGTCAGAGGAGTTCAGTTTGGCTGGAAGTGGTGATTCAGTACCATCCGCACTTTATCATCACTGTTAACTCACTTTGTAGACACTTGTTTGAAGGAAGGCAGTGCCAGCTATGTGGAGGGCAATGACCGTCGTGTTGGGAACACGGGAAGACTGTGGACGGTGCCTATGGTTGCCTGACTGCTTTGTGCAGCGGGAAGTGCTGGGCGGTGTGGATGCCAGTGAGCAAGCCCTACGGGGCTGCCGGCTGGGGGTTGGATGATGAGCAGAGATACAAGGACCATAATCCGATGGCAGTGCCCCGGGGTCACACGTGGATCTGGAGGCAGACGGGCTTTAAGGTGAAGGACTCACTCATGTGGTGAAGTTTTTGAACCAATTTGAAAAATTAGTGGGGGAGTAGGATTATTTCACCAGGCAAATGTGTAGGTCACATGGCCAGTCATCTGACAGTTTTCATAAAGCCTGCATGTTTTGCCCCCAAGGGACATGTGACGTCCTGGTTGTCAGAATTGGGGGATCTCCTGGCATCTTGTGGACAGGGACTGGAGTGTCACGTCCCACCATGCACGGGATGCCCTGACAACAGAGCCTCCTGGCCAGTCTCTCGTGCTGTGGCAACAACACCTGGTGAACATTATGATCTCAGTGGAAAAATGTCTTAGATTTTGAAGTTGTCTCTGGTAAGTCTGGACGACAGGGGTGGGGCATTGAGGACCCCATTCGGGCCGCTGTACAAATGGGGGCTCAAGAGGACAGAAATCTGTCCTTTCCATGTCTGGAGGCCGGGTGTCCACAACCCTGGTGTGGGCAGGGCCCTCTTGGCCAGGGCTTGGGGTGGTCCTTCCACATCTGGCAGGAGCGGGACACGGCTCTCCCTGCCCCCTGCTTCCAGGACACCAGCTGTCAGATCCAGGGCCCACCCCACTCCAGGGTGACCTGCTCTGAACTCATGGTACTTATTTCCAAATGATCATTCATGACCTGTGACAGTCCTGGGAAAGTAAGAGCTCACTACCCATGACATTTAAAAAACGTTTTCCCAACCATTTACAAATGTAAAAACCAGTCTCAGTTCGCAGACGACCCAGGGCTCTGCAGACCCCAGTTGCCAGCACTGCTTCCCAGTGGGGCCACTGTGGGGCGGCCATGGCACAGACTCTATAGGCCCCGCCCCAGGTTTGAGCATCTCATCCCTGCACACAGGGACTGGATTTCTCCTTTTGCCCGTGTCTGCTGGGCACCGTGCACGCCGCAGCTCCCAAGTGGCCATGCAGGTTTTATTCTGCCACAGAACAAGATGTCCCTGACCTTCAGGGTTGTGGCCAAGGCTGGAATTTGTAGTTCCTGCAACCACGTGCTCAACATGGCAGCTGTCATTACTATTTCAGATTTCGGGCTGTGTTTTTAAAGCTGAGCCGAAGTGGATGTGGTGTGCACGTACATGGCTGCGACAAACGCTGGGGCAGCACCGGCCCTTCTGTAGTTCGTGAGCCTGTGTGACTGCATGGGGATAAAGGTCATTGGTTGTCTTCCTGACCTGTTTCTAAGCTTCCTGATTGGTGGCAGGGATAGTATGTTCCGGGGCTGTTGTGGGATTTAGACCCGCACGGGAATGAACAGTAGGCTGGCAGCACATCACCAAGCCATGGCTCACCCATTACCGGCACCGTGGCGGATACTCCTCGTGCAAATCTAGAGTTCACACCCACATCACACTCCTAGCTGTCACCAACATTCCGCCCCCGCCGTGGGGACGGAGGCAGTGATGTGTCCACATGGAGGCAGCCGGCATCACAGGGCATCCACCACGTGCCGCCACGGCCCCTGGCATCCTGGCCGAATCGATGTGCCCATGCCGTGTGGCTGCTGTTTTATTTCACGCCCCAGGGATTAAGAAAGTACAGGCTTCCCTCCTGTGTGTGGTTCTGGAGGCTGACAGCTGTCAGATCCTGGAGTGACATCTCTTCATGGAGGCGTTCCTTGGAGCAACACAGACCTCCCGGAGACCCCGTCCTCTTTACCTGCAGTCAGAGTTGTCCTCACATCCTGACGACATTCGATCACACTCATGCCAGAAAATACAAGTTAAATATGACTTAATCTGTAAAACATGAAATTGCAGGCTTTCTGTACAAATGGGTTTCTGACCAAAGTGCAATGAAGGTTGCACAGTGAGTCCTTCAGACCTGGCCACGGGCCCACATGGGCCCCTGGGCTCCACCCAGGCTCTAGCTCTGGTATGCGCAGTGGGCGGGGCTCCCAGCAGGTCACACAGGCTCTGTCAGGACAGTGCTCCTGTGGGGCTGCGGTGCAGGGCGGCTGCAGATGTGCCCGCCGGAAGGGCCACGGAACAGGCCTCCCTGCACTGACCTGATAGCCCTGATCCGTCTCTCTGCAGTCCGAGTGCCCCATGCCATGTCTTGCAGCTGCTCCTTCAGAGTCCTGCTGAACCCTGTGGCCGTCAGCACGTAGCCCTCAGCCTGCAGACCTGTGGGCACGGCCTCGTGTGCAGGGCCACTCACAGGGTATGCTCTCCCCAATTGTGCCAACATCCCGTTCTCTTCCTCCGAGGATCTGTGACACAGCTTATGCTCTAATACATGTGCCTGTCAGTGACCTTTCATCAGTGACCTGTTACCTACTGTTACCTCGGCTGAGTCACAAGGCTCAAGACCTTGAAACCTCTGGCATTGTCTCAGCGTCTGGCTAGCAGTCTAAGCGCAGGTGGCACCAACCCCCAGGACCGACTGGCTGAGCCCCTCCCAGCTCCCTGTTGTGGCAGTGGCGGCCTCAGGTCCTTGTGGCTCCGGCCCCGCGGGCCTCGCCAGGGCAGCAGTGTCCCCGGGGTGAGGAGGGAGAGAGAGGGGCCTGGGCACCACGGGTAGAGTCGCAGTCACTGTCACTGTTTTGGAACTGACACGTTTCTGTTACTGGCAGTGAAACTGCTGGGTCATATGGTAACTTTTATGGGTTATGTTTTGTGTTTAACTGTTTAAGCAACTACCACAGTTTCCCAAAATGGCCACGCCACTGCACATCCCTGGAGTAAGGTGATGCCTACTGTCCTGCATCCTTGCCAACACCCCTTACCTTTGTGGTTACTGCCGTCCTAGTGGGCACCTCCCGTCGGGTGCATCCACTTCTGAGGATGAGTCAAGACCTACAGTAAACTCATTACGGAAAGGTGTCAAAACTGCTGAAACTCTAATTTTGACACATGTGAATTACACCTGATGAAAAACGTTGTCGTTGATAGGTGTCATCACATGGAAAGCACAGAGTTTGTTCAAGAAGTGGGAACGGGGATCCCTGGGTGGCGCAGCGGTTTAGCGCCTGCCTTTGGCCCAGGGCGCGATCCTGGAGACCCGGGATCGAATCCCACGTCGGGCTCCCGGTGCATGGAGCCTGCTTCTCCCTCTGCCTATGTCTCTGCCTCTCTCTCTCTCTGTGACTATCATAAATAAATAAAAATTTAAAAAAATCTTTAAAAAAAAAAAAAAGAAGTGGGAACGCACTGTGGGCAGCCCCAGGAATCGAGGGTGGAGAAGGTGGAGAAGGTTCTCTAGAAGAAGCAACCCCAGGTGGGCGGCGGGGCACGGACCGCACTCCCACAGGCCTTGCTCATGAGAGTCCACATGTCTCTCGTGAGGCCGCCACTGTCTGCAGCATGAGGACCAGCCCAGATTTGTGCTGTGTTGTGATTTGCAGAGAGGGGGCCTCGTCCTTGTTCACAGCACTTTATTGGGAGCCCACCCAGGGAAGGGGGCCCCTCACCCAGGTATCCTGGAGCAGCCGCCCTGTCCTTCCCCCAGCACCTGACCTGGCTGAGTCCTCTCTGCATTGGTGCTAGGGTTTGAGATTGTGTCTGTCTCGCTCCAACAGTTTCTCAAGTGGGACTGACTTTGTCTCGACCTCCTGTGCTCCCAGGATGGTTGGAACATCTGGGGACCTCGTTGGAAATCACCATGAGGAGGGGCTGCTGTGGGCAATGTACAGGTAGAGGGTGGGCACAGGGGCGTGCAGAACCAGTGCAGAACCAGCTGGGTCCAGGCCGCCAGACCTGCTCCGATTCACGGGGCATGAGGGTTCAAGCCAGCTGTGACCCTGGCCTCCCGGGTTATGCTAGTAGGTCATCAACCTTAGGCACCAGTAAGTGAGCGGCTCAGCCAGTTTACTTTCGCTCCGACGTGAAAAGAGTCAGACTTCGTTCGTTCTCTTTTGTTTGCAGTGTTACAGGTGCTCCAAGGGCGTCTTGGAAGCTTTTGTTTTACTTTATTTTCTGATTAATAAAGCCAGTCCCTTTTACTCCTATTTTGCCAAGCAGTCAACTCTGAAATGGCAAATTCTTGCTGGAATAGTGGTGCGTTAATTAGCAAAGACCTTGTGTCATCCCTGTCTGGGAGTCACAGTCAGCACTTGGTGATGGTCACACATTTTCCACGTGAGCTGCTTTGACTCAGGAAGAAGGCATCTGGTGTGGCTGGCACATCGTCCTGTCGAGTCAGCCCTGCGTCCACGTGTCCTCTCGGTGGCTGCCACATGGTCCCTGCAAGGTCCAGGAAGGAACATTGAAAGCTCTCTGTCGATGACAGCACACTGTCCAACGTGGGTTCCCAGGAATGTCTGTGATCAGAGCAGGAGCCACCGTGCATCTCAGCCTTGTCATCTGTGCGCAGAGCAGATGGGGAACAAAAGTCACTTCACTTGTTTCCTCTAAGGATAGAGAACTCACAAGAGTCGTGTCAAAGAGCCGCTAGGTTCAAGGGTCTGTGCTCCGGTCCACCCTGCACACGGGATGGAGGCCCCTGCCCGCAGGACCACGTGGTGCCATCTAAGCTTTTGGTGATTTAGGGGAAGCGGTTCTTCAGGTGGAAGCCTGCACTGGTGGCTTCCAAGCTGTCATTTCAGTATCGCTTCTTACAGACATTCTGTCCTAACTTAAACACACTTGCCTAATTTTTTCCCAGGCAGACCAACATTAAACACATGTTCAAAGCCAGAGTGGTTCCTCCTGTCTGGAGACCTGAGGCTTCCGGGCACTGAGTCACATTTGCTTAGGACGGTTAGGATGGTAGTGTTCACAGCACAATTAATACTTCTTTATGGCTTTGATAGGAATTCGTCAGAATCAAGCTGAGACAGTGGCCTGGCAGGGATGAAATTCCTATTTCCTATGCTCATCCTGCAGATCTTTGTAGTGGGGAGTGGTGCTAGATGGTGTCATAGCTTCACATCGGATGCCCTGGCTTATGCTGCTGTTTTCAAAAGGCCTCAAAACCCCTGGGCTCAGCCTGTGGCCCTGCAGCAGAGAAGGGAGCCCGCTGTCCTGCACCCCTAGGGCTGCCCCTGGGTCAGCGGCCCCACTATGCTACACACCCGCCACTTCCCATGGTCGTCTGCCTGGCCCAGCACACGTCTGAGATTCTGACACTCATGGAAGATAGAAGCAGCATCAAATAGGATCCCTATTACCGTGCAGTTTGGAGCTTACCACAATCATGAAAAATAACACCTCTGAGAGTTCTTTATTCTCCCCACTTATTCATCCACCCACAGGTTGCGTCCTGGAATATGATTTCAGAACCTCCATCCTGACCAGCTGGGACAGTACAACTGGTCCTTCACCTTGGTCCCGCGGGGCTGGGAGCCAGACCCCCGGGTCTCAGCCTGGACTTCCACCCCTGAGAGGCTACTTTGTCTTCATATCCTTTCCTCTGCCAGATTGGGGAACCGGAGGCCACTTCCTTGGGGCAGCTGGCCATCCAGTGTGATGGTGCCACCTAGGAGCTGAATGTTTCCTTTAAAAATATCAAGGTATAGGGACTCCTGGGTAGCTCAGCGGTTGAGCATCTGCCTGGGCTCAGGGCATGATCCTGAGGTCCTAGGATTGAGTCCCGCATCCGGCTCCCCAGAGGGAGCTTGCTTCTCCCTCTGCCTGTGTCTCTGCCTTTCTGTGCCTCTCGTGAATAAATAAATAAAATCTTAAAAAAAAAATCAAGGTATAGAAGGTGTTTTTAGAAAGATTGGTAAACCTTCATTTCAGCAAAGGTAAGAGTGCTGTGGAAGGGCCATGGCTGACGGGAAGGAGGCGCGGGCGCTGCTTCATCTAAATGATCAGTGTCCTCGCTGTGGCGAGCTCCTGTGCATCTGTGGGAAAAGAAAGCCTGAGGGGTGAAGTTTACGGTTCACAAGAGCCACCAGGGTGGTGGTTGGGGGTGGTGGTGGAGAGAAGGGCCTTGAGGGGCTGGGGCAACCACTGTGTGGGGGACGTCTTAGCTGTGGAGCAAATGAGTGGTGGCACCTGCCCACCCAGAAGGGACACTCAGTGCTTCCAGGGGCCTCGCTCATGAAGAAAAAAATGAGTGTAGAGGTTAAGGGTGTGCAGAACGCTTTGCCTTTCCCATTACTGCTTCTGGCTTTATGAATCCCGCAGCAGTGGTGGGGTTTTCTCTGCTGCTGTAACGCTGGAGAGCGGGCTCTGAGGGCAGGCCGCGCCCCGAAAGGCCATCAGGGGTTAGCGTGGTCTCTGTAGGAGTGAACTGCTCCAGCAATCGCGGGCTGCTCTGTGTTCACCTGAGAGCCTGGGGCTCAAGTCTCCAGTGGTTCTTCAGAGAGGTTCTGATATTTTGTTAACCGAGGGTAAGAAAGAGCCCCCAGTGGGGTCCCCTGAGGTGTGACAGCCCTAGAGCATCCCCGGGTACCTGTCGTCACGCGGCAGCCCCCCTCACACCCGTGTCTGAGAGGAGGCTGATGAGTGTGTTCATCCAGGATGGAGCATGACTTCCCACTCAGAGCTCCATCCCCGGGGCTGAGCCGCTGGGGTGTCACAGTGCTGGGCCCTTGGGGAGTGCCTGCTGCGCCCATGTGGGCTCCCCCAGCAGCCGGTGACCTGGGCATGGAGGGCAGGGGCAGGTCCCCGGGAGTCAGTGGTCAGTGGTCCCCAGCGGGAGCCGTGTCTCCAGCCCTGAGTGCGAGCCCATCTCTGCCCCTGGTCCTGCCGTCTCGTTTCCCTGCTCACAGCCCGTCGCCATACTGTGCAGGTTTGGGGCACGGATGGATCCCATCCCATCCTGCTTCCAGAGACCCGGGGCCGCACCACATCTAGTATAGCAAACCCCAGGGTGACCTGAAAACATCAGCTGCTACACATGTTGTAAGGAGGTTTTACTTTATTTTCTTGGGAGCTTTACCAGGACCTGTCATCATTTGGGATGATGATGTTGGAGGTGGTAACACCATGACTGGTGTTAGACCCCGGGGAAGGCAGGTGTGTCCGTGTGCAGTCTGACACAGACCCACTGGGACTGCTTCCTCACGAATCCCATAGTGAGGGGGACCTAGGAGGTGCTCATCAGCAGGAGGGGTCTGGACTCTGATGGTGCCCTGGGTGGTGCCTGAGCATGGGTGGGCTCGCCTCCCACCCCTCTTGCCAGCACAGACCCCAGACGGGTCACCCGGGCAGCGCTTTGACTTGGCTGTTGGCAGAGAACCCACCAGAGGGACAGGTATCGATCATACCCCCTACAGATGCCACAGAAGCTGTGGCACACCCCTAGCTCCCGCAGGATTGCAGTCACGGTGATTGGGGGGAGATCTGTGTTCCTCTCGATGTCGTCATCCATCTGTTTGGCAGCAGGGATTGGGGGCAACCCCGGGATAGAACATGAGAAGAGTCTGTTCACAGCAGAAGGCCACTGGTGTGACTGATGCTTCACTCCCCAGGAGTGTGTTTCATGCGGCATCTTTACAACTGGTTGTTCATCCTGGAGCAGCAGTGATCATCTCTCCCATCCTTTGCCAAGCCGCCCTGGGTCCTCAGGTTGCAAGGACACTGCTGCTGAGCATTGCTGACAGCCCATAGCCCACGGGGTGCGTTAGGGCCCCTGGCCCGAGTGTGCCTCCAAGTTGGACCTGACTTGGCTGCGGTGTGGGAGTGTAGGGGTCCCCCACTGCTGGGACCTGTGGAACCTGGACTCTCACTGCCAGGACAGTGATCAGGAAACTGCCGGGGTATGGGCAGCGGCCCATGGACTCTGTGGTGGCTTCTGGCTGCATCATGGCCTTATGGAGACCCAGAGAAGCTGCAGTGGCTTTGAGCAGAGCAGGGATGCCATTGGCCCTGGCTAGTGCAGGGTCTGATCGGTGCCCCCTGCCTTCCCTCCCTTCTCCAGCCTTCCACAGCCTGTTTCCCCCCTCTCCCCACGCAGCATGCAGCACCTTACCTTACAGGAAATACAGCCTTGCTGAGGGTTGGAGCTGGGTGAGGGTGGGGGGGCAGGTGCATGGCTCCTGCAGGAGCCCCCCACCCCCACGGCTGTGCCCCCAGGGTGGCAGCTCCAGGAGGAGCACCCTGTCTCCACCCATCGCTGACAACCCCATAGCACCCCTGGAGGCCTCATTTTACCAGCAGCCTCCTCTTCCGTCTGAATGCAGACGGGTGCCTGCCCCCCCCCCCCCCATCCCAGCTGAGAGTCTTAGGAGGATAATTAGGAACCCTCAGGACCCTCCTGCAGTTGAGGGCAGCCAGGTCTGTGAACCGGGACCAGGGTGATCCCGCTGCCCCCCTGGCCTTCCAAGAAGGCATTGTTGGCCCTCAGCAGCTGTCTCCAGGGTGACCCTGTGGCCAGCCTGGGGTCTCAGAGCTGGAAGCCAGGAACCCTCCTCCTGACTGTGCTCTGCCTGCCTTTCATCTGTGGCTGGCAGGGGACCTAGACCGCTGCCCTCCAGATCATCAGACACATCAGATAGTCACTGGGTACTGCCTGGAGAAAGGGCGCCCTTGCCTACCGTCACCCGGGGGCCCTGGGCCTGTCAACGATAGGACTCACCTCCCACAGAGGCACAGACAGCTACTGATGGTCCCTCCTTTTGGCCTGTAGTGTTAGCTTCCGGAAGCTTCTCTCACTGATCCCCTGCTGTGAGCAGCTTGGCCTGCCTGACCTGACCGGGACAGGGCCCAGGGGCTGTCCTCCAGCCCCTCCTCCACCCAGTTCCCCCGACTCAGCCCTGGGCCTGCATCCAACATCTGCTCCTCTGGAGGGTGTGTGACACAAGTGGATTAAGAAATAGCCCCAAGAAGGAAGAATGCTGACATTCCTCGTGTGAACCTCCAACACAGGGAGCAAATGGTTGTTTTCCTGCCGGAAGCAAGGGCAGCTCTTGCCATGAGTCACCAGTTCTGAGAAGTGAAGAACCATTGATGTTGGGCTGCTGTCAGGAAGTGCCTGGCTGGTCACCCCAGGGCCTGACCTCTTGCCCCTGTCCATGGAATGTGGAGGAGGGCACCTCCCCAGCCTCCCCTCCAGGTGACGGGGCATCAGCACCCGGTGTGTGCTGTAGGCAGGTGGGCAGGTGGCTCCCTACCCAGCCCACGAATGTACGCCATGTGGGGCATCTGAAAACCGTAGAGATGCATGCAAAGTGTCTTTAAATATTACTATTATTTCCAAATATTATTTGAACATGAGTGGATGTGTTATGTCCATACATAGTTTCATACTAAGTCTTCAAGTCCAGTGTGTGCTTCACATTCGTTTCCTCTCCCTGGAGAGTGGCCACAGGTCAGGGTCAGGAGCCCGGCGTGGTGAGAGATGACCCTGTGCTGGTTACTGCGTGACCCCTCTGGACCAGAATCCGTACTTGGGGGTTTGCAGAGACTCCCGTGGGACTCAGGCAGCCTGCGTGCAGGCTGGGGGTGTGGGGCCTGCGTTCCCCGGGCAGCTCTGTGTGTGTCAGACTTCCACACCTGCTCTTGCACATGCCTTTAGCCCCTGTGTACTCAGTATTTAGAAAGTACGTCTACACTGCGGCAGAAGGTATATGATTGTAGCCGTTAAAAGCCTCCATGTGTGGGACGCCTGGGTGGCTCAGTGGCTGAGCATCTGCCTTTGGCTCAGGGCGTGATCCTGGAGTCCTGGGATTGAGTCCCACATCAGTCTCTCTGCAGGGAGCCTGTTCTCCCTCTGCCTGTCTCTCTCATGAATAAATAAATACGATCTTTAAAAAAAAAAAAAAAAGCCTTCTTGTGTACCAACACGTTCTCATTTGTGAATTTAGTATGTTTGCTTTGTTTTCTGGCTAATGTGTCTCTAGAGGGAGAGCATTGGTAGTGGGACCTAACTGCAGAAACTGCGTGGTTTTCCAGCTGGCCTCCTGGGCACTGGTCGTGGTAGTGCTCTGTGAACAACGGGGTTTGGCACTTGACTGGCGGAGCGTCTCTCCTGCTAGTTGACTGTCAGCCACTGTCCTGGGGGCACTGTTTTCTGCTGACCTGTGTGCATGGACCATCTAACCTCTTCACCCATGTTTATAACCAGGGACACACCATACCGAGTGGGCTGTGCCCAGGGCACGTCTGGAGGGGGGCAGTCACAGCTTTGGGGCAGCTGGAGGGCTGGACGGCCCCGTGTGCCCAGTCCTCCTGCCCTGTCCCCTGTGGTGTCTGGCCTGCCTTTCCCGGAGTCCCTGCCTACCTGGTGCCAGCACACCATTGCCGACCACCAGTTCGGAGACTGCTGAGTATCCGACCTCCGTCTCTGCTGCGAACACTCTCGAGGACACAGGGCACGGATCCCTCCGCCTCTGGCTCACAGGATGGCGGTCATTATTTCACCATGGCACAGTCCCTACCTTTTCTTGTTGGGAGAGGAACTCAAGGGGCAGGGCAGGTGTAGCCTGTGTGCGGGGAGACGGGGGCCAGGCTTGGGCTCAGCTGGATTCTCTGACCAGTGTGTGGTCCTTCCTGGAGGCTCCCTGACTCTGCAACCCCCCCTCTCAGAACTTGTCCTGTTCAGCCACAATGGCTCCATCACCCCACCCCAGCTCAGGTCAGCTTTGATTTCAGTTGTTGGCTCTTGTTCATGGGCCCTGGCTTCCCTCATGGAGGCCACCCTGGTATCCTCTGTCCCCTGAGCCTGGCTCAGCTGCCCTCCTTCCAGTGGGGATGTTGCCATCGTCCTCCATGTGTTGTCCCTGCAATGCTGTGCCCTGTCCCTGGGCCAGCACATGGGGACCCACCATCATCCCTGTGTCTGAGTGAGTGGAGCCTCTGTGCTACCCACAGAAATATGTGCTAGAAGGTGACTCACCTGCCTGAGTTTACCTGGGAGCCCTCAATGTCTCCTTGTCTGCAAATGCAGAGAAAAGTGTATTGCAAGGTAGTCAGTCCCTTGAAGCCATGGTGGAGGGGGGGCAGGATGGGGAGCCTGATGGGGAGCCTGATGGGGGGGCCTGATGGGGAGGTGGGAGGGGGAGGGGGGAGGGGAGGTTTATGGGGTGGTGGGAGGGGACCTGGATGGGAAGTGGGAGGGGGGCTAGGAGGGGGAGGTGGGAGGGGGAGCCGGTTTGGCCACTTCCCCGCTATTTCCACACTGCCACAGTCTGGTGGGGAGAGTTGGATGCTTCAGTGGGGTTTTGCCCTCTCCCTGCCCGTTTCTTCAGCTCCTGGATGTGGTGTGCCCTTCTTCTGACCTGGGCATATGCCCCAATGCGCCTGCTCTTTACGGAGCTCTGTGTCTACCGCTATGAACTGTCAGACTCAGGCGAGGCCAGGTCATTTGTGGTTAGAATTTTTTATTCTGGACCCTGTAAATTTCAGCTTAGGTCAGCTGACATTTGACATTTTGCAGATGGTCAGTGTTTTCAGATGATGTGGAATATCCCTGATGCTTTTGTGATCCAAATGATTTTGTGTTTACAAATATGTTCCTGGCCGTAAAATGCCCCACATTTGCCTGAGAAGGGAAACCGGGTGTTACTACTGATGATGGTAAGAGATGGTGCTGGCAGGGACACCAGGGGGTGGGGTCTGACCGGAGCAGAGGGAGCCCCCAGCCCTGCAGTCCAGGCCCTGCCCGCCGGCTGCCAGAACGACTGGGAGCGTGGACCTGGTGGATGCCGCTTACACACGCAGGTTTCACTGGAGCACAATTGTAATTTGTTACCTGTGTGGGGCACCAGGAGCAGGGTCGGGGGGAGGCCGTTGGGTGCAGGTGTAGGAGCTGAGCGCTTGGCAGGCGCAGGGGCCTGGGAGGGTAGGCGCCAGCAGGGTGCGGTCTCTGTCGGGGCACTGGAGCCCTGGCGGAGAATGAGGGGAAGAGGCCTATGTTTAGAAACACCGAAGCTCTCTATTAGCCTCTAACATCAAACAGCAAACCTTGCCTTTGAAAGCTATAAACAGACACGAGAGCCTGCACTTGCTTTGTCATTGGATCCTGCAAATGTGAAAAGCAGTTGTCGGGAGGACCACCGAAGGGACCGGCCAGGGCGCTAGGGTCGGGTTACGTGCGTCTGTCACCCCCCCCCCACACACACACCCGTGTAGTTCAGCTAATAGGTTTAGTCTGTTTTAGCTGACATTCAAAACTGCCATTAGGTGACTAACACGGGCTGGAATTGATTTTCGGTGTATTTCTGATGGTCTCTTGTGTCCTCGTGTGTTTTCTGACTTTACCGCCCGGGCCGCTGTACCTGCATCCTGGCAGAGCTGACCGCAGCGCCAGTGACGGCCCGAGCACCATCCCAGTGGCAGGTGGCCCTGTTAGGATGGAATTCAGAACTCAGAGGCCCCTCTTCCTCCCTGGGGTGGCAGAGAGGGGTCTGCACAGGCATGCAGGGAGTCCCCCACCCTTCTGGGAGGAACAGCCATTGCGGCTAAAACTGGGGGGCCCCATGCACCCCAGAAATGAGTTGTCCTGCTTTTTCCATGCCCAGAGCGTGAGTGGACGGTGCTTGCTCTCGACCATGTTTGTCCCATTTTACCCTGCAGCCGGTTCTGAGCTACTCAGCTGCGAGGTGTGCTCCTTGGGAAACACAGTGAACTTAGGTTCACACGTTAGGAAATACATCTTATTAAAAACAGAACTTTAAAAACATTATCCGTTTCCCCAAGCCAGAGTGAATCTGGTACAACCACATCTCTGCCGTGAAAGGGAAGTGAAGGGCGGCTCCAGCAGGTGCGATGGGCCCAACGCGGGCGTGAGTGCACCCGCCACCCTGCAGATCTGTGGGGAGAGCTCACCTGGGGCGTGACTGGGATGAGTTCACGTGTCCTAAAACCAACTCTTTAAAAGGTACAATTCAGTGGTTTTTAGTATATTCACAAGTGATGAGACCACCACCCCCACGTAGCATGAGAACACTTTCATCACCGAGAAGAAACCCAGCACGCATTCGCAGTTCCTGCCCCGCCAGCCCCCCGCCAGCCACAGGTCTGCCTTCTGGGTCTGCAGGCTTGCCGTGCGGTTGGGTCCCACCTTTGCACCCCTGTGACTGGCATCTCATGCGTGGACAGGGTTTGGTCTGCACTTCTCTGGTGACTGCTGAGCATCTTTCTTTGGGCTATTGGCCATTTGTAGGTCTTTGGAGAAACATCTGTTCAAATCCTTGATGGTCTTTCATGTGTCCCAGGTACAGTCTGCTTTTTGACATGGTTTGTGTTTGTAGGGGAGCCATGGTGACCTTTCACGTACCCTTGGGGGCCACTCAGGCAAAGCCTTGACCTGCCATTCACCTGTGTTTTGAGGTCCCCCAGGAACACAGGAATCCGTGGGGCACTTCGGGTCATCGCCCACACCCCCCTTCTGTCCCCGGGGTGGGTGTCGGGCTCAGTTCCTCACACTCTCCCAGGCGATGAGGTGGGGGCTACCTCCTGCTCCCGCACCTCCAGAATACAGCTGCGGACTGGAGCCCCCTTCGCTTCCCCCTGGAGTTGGCCTCTGCAAGAGGGTGTTGTGACCACAGCTCTGTTCTTTACCTGCTGCTGAGTCGGAGGCGGGGGGTATACAAATGGTGCTGTGCTCTGTTCAGTGACTGAGCCTGCTCCACGGATCCTCCAGACTCCCACCAGAGCCATGGGGTCAGCTGGCTCCAGGCCCAGCCAGTTCTGGCCGTGCTTACACCTGAGCAGACAAGCCCGGTGCCCTTCGGCAGCTGGTAGATGGTGATGCTTTGTGGGGTGAGCTGTCTGCATGCCTGCTGGTCAGTGTGGATCCCAGGCCAGGCCTGGAAAGATCGCGCGTGGCAGGTGAGCTGGTCCTTGTGCATTAAGGTGTGCAGGTACTCCTTGTGTTCTCAGCCCCTGTGGGTAGGTCTGTCTGTCGTCCACGTCTGCAGCGCCCCCTGGGTGACCCAGGGCCTGCGTGAGGGGCACCCATGGCTCGGCAGCCTCCTCCACCTCCACCCTGACCGCGCTCTGCCTTGTTCTCTGGAGGCGAGGAGGAGATTCCACAGCAAGGTGATGCGGGGACCCGAGGGGAGGTGGGCACTGCAGCCATGGGCTGTGTGTTCCAGTCAGCAGACCTGCGTGCATGAGGGATCCGTAACCTGTGCGCCCTGGGTCTGTACCAGTGTGCTCCTGAGTCCATGCCAGTGTGCCCTCCCTGGATCCGTGCCAGGGTGTCCCCCCCCGCCGTCCGTGCCAGCACCCCCCCCAGCCTGTGCCAGCATGCCCTCCCCAGGTCTGTTCCAGATGCCCTCCCTGGATGGGCATGGCCCCCCTGGGTCTGTACCAGCACCCCTACAGGTGCGTGCCAGCACCCCCCCAGGCCTGTGCCAACACCCCCCTCCGGGTCCGTGCTAGCGCCACCCCCCAGGCCTGTGCCAGCATGCCCCCCCATGGGTCTGTGCCAGCCCAGTGCAGCCTCCATAGACTACCCCGTGTCCCTGCTGGTTCAGCTCCTCTGCCTGCATCCCCATAGAGAGGTGCCCAGGCAAAGGGGTGGGGGACAAAGCAGGACAAGTGCCCCTCCCTTTGCTGCTGGTACAAGGTATCTCCCTCCACGACCCTCAGAGGTGAGAGACTGGGGTTGAGCACACTTTAAGGCCCTGCCTGTGACCTCTAACTGTGCATAGTCCTGGCCAGTGGGACACAGAGGCTTTAGGATTCCTGCTGGTTTAGGGACAAGAAACAGGTAGGTAGGTGGATTTATTTTGACACTTTGTAGTTTTAAAATTAGCTGAAACAACTCCAGATTTGTAATTTGGACACACGATCTGCCATTTGGCTCAGCAGCAGGATGTAAATACCCTTGAAATAGGGAGATTTGTAAAGAGTGTTGATAATGTTTCTTGGGAACATAAGACAGATTCTCCACATGGCATGTTAGACGTGTGAAAGCGAGGAGACGCAGACCCTGAGAGGCAGTGCTTCCCGCTGCTTGGGCCCCCAGGACCACGGAGTCCACATGGGATTTCTGGGGCCACGGCTGCCAGGTGATGCCCATGCAGAGCACAGGGCACACAGGCCTCAACTTACCAATGTTTATTTTTTATTTATTCATTTTAAGATTTTAAAAAAATTTATATATATGTTTTTTTTATTGAAGTTTGATTTGCCAACATATAGTATAACACCCAGTGCTCATCCCATTAAGTGCCCCCCTCAGTTTTTTTAAAGATTTTATTTATTCATGAGAGACACAGAGAGAGAGAGAGAGGCAGAGACACAGGCAGAGGGAGAAGCAGGCTCCATGCCGGGAGCCGGATGCAGGACTCCATCCCAGGATTCGGGGATCATGACCTGAGCCGAAGGCAGACGCTCAACCTCTGAGCCACTCAGGCATCCCTAACTTACCTCTGTTTAACAGAAATTTCATGAAAGCTAATTTCATATACCCGGTTCTAGGATGTTTCCTTCCCTTTGGAAACCGTGACCCCTGGTGGGTTCCGATCTTGTCGTCTATGTGAAGTCAGAGGTCGGGAAGTGAAGGCTTTGGGTGCCGCCAGGCTCAGGACAGAGGAGACCCCAGCTGATGCACTGGCTGTTCCGGGCGATGCGTTAGAGCCAAGAGCTGTCCCGTCTCTCTGGTTGTTACATTTTGGAGAAATGGAAGTTGATGATACCTTGGGAGAAAACAGACCCCGTTCTGGACATTATTTTAATCAGGGCCCTTCAGGAAGTTGACATTCTGATACACAGATTGCGGACACAGGACACCGAGCCCGTCAGAACATGAGGTCAGTAGAGGACATGCTGTCCATGCGAGCGACCCTTCACAGATCACAGCTGCAGGTCAGTGAGCAAGAGCCAGGGTTTCCAGAACAGAACCAGAACCACGACGGGGCAGGGACCGCACGCTTCTTTCTCCTGTATTCATGGTCACGATTGAATTAAGTTTGCTAACATGGAGGTGTCTGGGAGGCTCTGTCAGTGAAGACTCCAACTCTTGATTTCGGCTCAGCTCGTGATCCCGGGGTCCTGAGATCAAGTCCCACATGGGGCTCTACGCTCAGTACTCCCTCTGTGCCTCCAACTAGTGCTCTCTGTCCTGTTTCTCTCAAATCTTAAAAAATAAAGTAAAATATATTTCTTACCTCAGAGTTTGAGAACCACTGGGTTTGTTATAGTTTATGTTCTTTCTCCTTCATGCAAACTTGTCAAGCCCAGACGGCGTCCAGCTCTGTGGACTTCTCCAGAAGCCTGGCACACATGCCTGGCGCCCTCCTAGACGGCAGTGTCTGTTCTCTCCATGCCAGGAAGCGCCGGGGTCAGGACTTCAGTGCTTGGCAGGTTCTGCCCCACATTTGGGGATGAGCTTGTCCTCATGCATGTCTGGGAATCGCATCTCTGAGCAGGTGTGAGTAACCTTTCAAGGTGAATCCTTGACCACTGTGGGTTTGGAGACTTGACTGTTGCTCTGACTTGGTTTCTCAATCCATAGACTTCCTTCCAGGCCAGGTCTTCACTACTGTGCTCAGTACCCCTGCACCAGTCACTGAACTTCTGAGTTTAATTTTATTTTGAGATTTTATTTATTTATTTAAGATACAGAGAGAGAGCAAGCGAGAGAGAATGAGCAGGGGGAGGAGCAGAGGCAGAGGGAGAAGCAGACTCCACTGAGCAGGAAACCTGAGGTAGGACTCAATCCCAGGATCCTGAGGCCATGACCCAAGCAGAAGGCAGACATTTCACTGATGGAGCCCCTCAGGCGCCCCTGAATTTCATTTCTTCGGTGGAATCCCTAGACTATGCCCCCAAGGGCACCTATGGGCAGAGACATTTAGGGGAAAGCTCTGTGCCCGTGCGGTGTGGTTGTTCAGGGCTGTTATACCCGTAGACCTTGAGGGACTCCTACCGACGATCTGCGTCAGGGGGTGAAGGTGTAAGGCCACCCTGCTCAGGGGACCTGCCAGTTCTCCTCCCAGGTGGCACCACCAAGCTTTGGTTGAGGGCTGCGGCCGAGTTGGGGAGTGCACAGGCGGGAACTGCTCCCCGACCCCTGCTCCGGGATGTGTGCTTGGCGCTCTGTGGTCCCCATCCCATCTGCAGTTCCGTGATGACCTGCATCTCACCCACGGGAGAAACGAGTTTGGCATGACTACTGGGGTCCTGTTAGAGTGATTCCCTGCTTAGGAGTCTTCCTAGAACAGCGTTGGGTGGGGGGTGGTATTTATAGACATCCTATTTGTTAGGTGTTGGGAGGTCTGGGGAAAGAGCCACCAGGCTTTGAAGCTGCTCTGTGTCAGGCTCTTCCTTGTTGAAGTGCTGGGAGCATCTGAGGTCAGAAGCTGATGGAGAAGGTGGTGACTGGACACTCCAGTGCCAGGAAGGTGATGGGCGGGTCCCCCCTCACAGAGCCAGGCCCCAGCCTCTGTGGCCCGGTGCGTCCCAGGTGCGAGTGCGAGTGTTGCCCTGGGTTTGGAGCATCTGGGTGTCCTCCCCAGAGCCCCGCTGCCCAAGGCTGTACCCGCCCCAGCCTGTCACTAACGCCCTGCACAGCACGCAGCAGGGCCCCATGTGTGCTCTGAGACCACAGCCCCCGACATGGGGAGCCAGCTCCGCCTGGGAGCATCTGCAGAGCCAGCCGCGGCCTTCCCAGGAGCAAGTGTGTGGCCGTGCCAGTCCTGTCCCTATACGAAGAAGGGCGGATGGTTTGCTGGCCCCCAGGGAGCCATGAAGGCTTTACCTGGTGTGGCCACTGATGGTTGCCAATGGGGGTGAAACCGGGCCTTCCCTGCTGACTGGTGTCTGGGCTGTGGTGAGGTGGGCCGTCAGCGGTGTCAGGAAGGTGCCAGCCTGTGTTCTTGCTTCTTTCCTTAGTTGCTCTGATAAGGCAGTGTGATCAGGGTTCTGTTTTCTTATTTTCTGGAACATTCCTGGTCCTGCTCATATGGGCTACACTGGAGAGTGAGAGCTTCGTGCAGAGCCTGAATCTGGTCACAGAAACCCCAGGACTGTACTCGAACTTCACTTAAGGTCGGATTCCAAACTGTGGGATACCCACCCCACGGACAACTGTGATTCTCGTGCAAACACAAATGTGAGGTGATATTTTGCTCATTGTGAGGGAATCAGATATGATAACCGGTTCAGAGGGAGAGTCAGAAAGCACACGTCACTCTGGAGTAAAGGTGGTTTGAAAGTACTGTGTGCACAGCCTTGGAACTGGAGAGGAGTGTGGACTGCCCGTGGTGGGACAGACATGACCTGTGTGCAGAGTCGGCACTCAGGGGCCTGGCGGGAGGGGTGCTGCTGCCGATAGACTCAGCTCTGTAGGGGAGCTCGGTACCCCCCCTCGGGATGGTGGACTCCCTCCTGTGTGTGGTTTCAGCGGGCGCCGTGTCCACTGCTTGACACAGAAGTGGGTTAGGGCGGACGTGGAATGGGCTTCTAACAGCCTGAAGCTGTGTTCGGTCCATGGCGCCTGGAGGACTCTGGTTCTCTTGGACACTGGTATCTCTGGGGTGGCCCACCCCTGCGGCAAGTTAGGGACGTGACGTTTTTGTGTCTGAGATTTTAAGAGGAAGGCTTTCAAATGACTTATTAAAAATCTCTATTTCTAATTACTTTCTTAAAAAAGTCACCTGTACAATTATGACAAAAGCGTTCACACTCATTAAATCTGGTGGTTATTTCTGTACTCTAGAATGTGTGTTTGAATTCCCCATGTGGGGGCACCCTCTCCCCCCAGGATATGTGAGCATGTTTGGAGCATACGACCATCCTCAGTGATGGTCACAGGAGCCAGGCCAGCCCGATGCTGCAGCTCTGTCCCCAGCCCGGAAGGATCCAGCAGCCACTGACCACTGGAACTTGGCCCCCACTTCTAACGGGGCCAGCCCGACAGCCAAGGGGCCCCCACCCACTCAGGGTGCCCTGGTCCTGCTTCAGGCTGAGGTCCTGCCCCGACCTGCCTAGGGAGGGCCCTCTGGTCTGCTTGGACGAAGATCCTTTCTTCTTTCTCCCTCTGGGTTCATCCTGAAGTCTGTGTGTCCCTGGCTACTTGGCCAGTCCCTCCTCGTCACACCCCCACCATGTCCATCCCCATGGCACAGTCAGTGAGAGAACAGGACGGGGCCTGGACCCCTCCCTTCATCGCTGGGAACATGCACGAGGTTTCAGGGCCCGGTGCCCCGGCTTTCCTGACCTCCTAGGCACTGCTCTGCTCTCTTCGTCCTTTACTCTTAGCTGTGGGTGAGACCACATGGTCACTTGGTCTAGTACTGTGACCCGTTTTCAAGAAGCCAGTTGATATTGGACGCTGTTTAGGCCACTCTGCTGCTGCCCGTTCTGACCTCTTCCGGTTGGGGCCCAGGCCCCCACATGGTGGCTCTTGGTTTGGGATTGCTTCCCATCAGATGGCAGGTTCTACTGAAGTCTGAGTGGGCCAGTCTCTGACTTGAGCCCTGCACCCCAGATCCCACAGAACCGCATGTCCCATAAACACAGAGGGACATGGCCCATGTTCAGCCCGTCCCTGAGGCCGCTGGCCATCGACCACCAGCACCACGCCGTCAGGAACACTGCACTACCACGCCCATGAACACAGGTGTGGGGTTCTCGGACACTGATGAATCAATCGATCCAAACGTAAAACATCTTTAGAGAAGGAGGATCAAGGGAAGGAGCCCTGCAGGATGTTCAGGGAGCTGGGTCACTGTGATGTGTGGTGACATTTCCTCCGTGGCTCCTGGCTCACGACAGAGACCCTTTCTCAAAACGCTGCATTCTCCCAGGGGGTGGGGGTGCAGCTGCCATGGGGCTCCGGGCTGCTGAGGGCTGCGGGCGGTTGCTGCTTTCTCCTCTTTCCTGCTCGTCCCGTCTGCCTGTACCCTCCAGGCTCACCCAGACTTCCCCAGAAATTTCCATCCTGCTGCCACTCGGGCCCCGGGGCTGCCGCCTGCAGGGCTGTCTTCCCGCCGTGGCCCTTGACATCCTTCCTGTTTGCTCGTCTACTGTCGTGGGAGTCATGGAAGTGGATCTGATGGGCTTGCTCAGCATAGTCCCAGCCTCCCACCCACCCATAGGTGCATCTGCTCATCCCAGGCAGGTGAGCAGGTGCTGACGCGTGGAGGGCTGACGTGTGGAGGGCTCACGCAAAGGCAGCTCTGGCCACTCGAAGGCCCTGAGAGGAGGCGGCCAACTGAGCAGTTTCTGAAGCCCCTGCCACCATAGCCGCCACTGAGACCTGCCAGGTGAGCAGCGTTGGCAGGTCCCCTGTGAGCCTACCGTGCATCCTTCCTCTTTCGCTGAGGGATGTGCCATTTGCAGAGGCATGACTGTGTGCGTCAGGCACGAGGCCTGTTGTACGAGATCCCACCAGGTCATGTTCCCTGCTGTAGCTTTCACTTCCTGAAACAGTTACTGTGAGACCTTTACATCTGAGTTTCTAGAGCCTACACGGGCGACTGGAAGGGGAAGCGGTTCAGACACAAGGCTGACCTCTCCCTCCAAGAAAATGAAGAAGGGCCAGCAGAAGCCAAGGACGGATGGGAGGCATGCACAGGAGCTGTGTGATCTCCGACGGCGCCGCCACCACCGTGTGTTCCTGAAGTGAGAAGTGGTGAGCTCGTGTGCATGTAGACTGCACAGCCACCCAGGAAGCATGAGTATCTGCTGTATCACTGCTAAGGTGTAACCTGCGTACCACAGGGCTTTGCATGTGTGCGACTCATCAGTGTCTGTTGGAACATGTTCACACCCCCAATCAGAGCATTGTCCTCATCCCCAAAGAAACCATTAGCAGTTACTCGCCCAGCCCTGGGCAAGCCCAGTCTGCAGATCTGCCCGTCCTGGACATTTCACGTGAATGAGACCCTATGGTGCGTGACCTTTTGTCTCCGTTCCTCCCTTTATGTAGTTTCCATGTTCACCCATGCTGTAGCATGCGTCCTCCTCATGGGTGAGTGATGAGTCCGTGTGGGTAAACCAGCCCTCTGTGTCTGTCCATCAGCTGACTGACATTCGGGTTGTTCCCACCTCTTGGCTGCTCCAGACGATGCTGGTGTGAACACACGTGTACACGCAGTTATGTGGACATTGCTTCCATTTCTCCATACACACCAAGTACTGGGATCGCTGGGCCATGTGGCGACTGTGGCACACTTGCCTTTCTGGGGAAGTGGCCACCATCTCCCACAGCGGCTGCACCGCTGCACGATCCCCGCCGGTGACGGGCAGCCCCGTCCCCACAGCCTCCCTGCGTGCCCTCGTCTCCGTTGTCACCGCCCAGGGCACGTGAAGCCATGTGTCCTGGCAGTTTCCGTCCGTGTCTCCCGCCAGCAGGATATGGAACACCAGGTGCCCTGTTGACCAACAGCTTACCTGAATGTTCATTTAGTAATCTGAATGGGCCAGACATTAGGTCCACCTGAGGGAAGGCTGCTCTGTCACAATGGGCGTGGAGGATGGAGGGGTTGCTGTGTGAACAGGAGCTCTCTGCTGACAGAGCCATGTCTATACCCGTTCATGCCGTGACTAGCATTTTAAGAGCTCGTTGGGAACTCACAGTCCATCACACGAACCACAGTGTCTGCCTGTGTGCTTTTAGGTTGGACATAAATAAACTGCATGAGTGAGCGAAGCAGTTCTTTTGTCTGTAGTGTGTTCTGTGCTCTGGAACAAAAGTGGAAGTTTTATTCCTGGCTCACAGGGACAGAAGCACCGGGTCCTCTGCAGTGTGTGGCCGGCAGAGCGTTGTGCCATCACTTCAGGGCATGGCATCATGTGCACACGGACATGCGGGTGGGTACGTTGGGTGAAGACAGCGGCGCCCCGTGGCACACGTGGGGTCTGCTCTCCACTGATCTTGCTCGCTGCCTGAAGCTCTCCTCATTGGTGGTTCTCCTGGATCCTGTTTTCTGGAACAGGGTACCCACCTCACCACCATGCATGCTGGTGATCGCCCAGATGCTGCACTTTCTTCCATCAGCCGCTGTATGTCCTGTGGTTTCCCCCCTCGTTTCTGTTTGTGACAGAAGGAAGACTCCTTCCCCTCCTCTGTGTGAGTCTGGTGGCTTGGGACCTGGCCAGGCGGCAGCTGCCTGTCCGCGGTGGTGAGCCCAGGGCGCTCTGGGCAGTGCGGGCGTGGGTCTGCATGCGGCAGGCCACAGAGCACCGGGGCCCGTTCCCGCAGCTTAGATGTGCACTTGGGATTGGACTCACGGCAGCCTTCAGGGTGTGCGGGCGCTGTCCTCTTGGGCCCCCTGCGAGCTGAGAGAGAGCACCTCCTGCTGGCATCAGCCTTGCATTGCTGATGTGCATCTCCAGCCCCCCACACTGTGGGGGAGGTCCTGGAGGCTGTGTTGGGTGGCAGCGCTGGTCCCGTCTCCGATGAGGCTGGTGTCTCTGTCTCCCTGACCTCGGAGGTTTCATGATGCCCACAGCATCATCCTCAGAGCTCTGCGTGTACCAGTGCTGGACGGCGGACTGTGTGACTGATGTGTGGGTCAGACTGGCTAAGTCACGAAGTTATATAATCGGGGCTGATAAGTTTGTTTGTTTGTTTATTAAAGATTTTATTTATTTATTCATAGAGACACACACAGAGAGAGAGGCAGAGACACAGGCAGAGGGAGAAGCAGGCTCCATGCAGGGAGCCCGACATGGGACTCGATCCAGGGTCTCCAGGATCACGCCCTGGGCTGCAGGCGGTGCTAAACCGCTGCGCCACCGGGGCTGCCCTGGGGCTGATAAGTTTGTTTTCATCACTGAATGTACCGAGAAGCACAGTCTTGCTGACCAAACCAGACACAGAAGTATTGAGCTGCGCGTCCTTATTTAGGGAGCCAGTCAGCCGCGGGACACGTGTGTGACGTGGGTGTGACCCGAGCCAGGCTTTCTCAGGAGCGCCTTGTTGGTCGCGTTGTGTACATGTTCTGTACATTCGGGGTTCTTAGAGCTGGACATTTGTGCAGAGAACAGCCCTCAGAACTCATCTTGGTCTTGATCTGAACCTGGAGACGCTTTCTGCCTGTCAGGGCCGCACGTGAGATCCCCTGCAGGTTCCTGACCTCGGGAAGGGTCTTCCCTTGGGGCCCCTCCCTGGGCCTGCGATGCTGACCACACGGTGAGCAAGGGCAGCTGGAAGCATCACCTCGCGGATGGCCTTGGGTCCACTGAGCTGTGACCTGTTCAGGGCAGCAGGGCCTTCCAGAGGCTGGTGACTTGTTGCTTTTTTGTGTCCTTCAGGGAGCAGGAAGGGAGCGTCCCGATGCCACGCTGAGCTTTCACCCAGTAGGTACATGGTTCCTTCCAGGTGGATTTTTCATTGCAGTGATTTAGGGAGGCCCCGCTGCTTGTTGCTGCTCAGTGTCTTTCCTGGTCACGTCCCTCAGGCAGA
Source organism: Canis lupus baileyi (assembly GCF_048164855.1). Lineage (NCBI taxonomy): Eukaryota > Metazoa > Chordata > Mammalia > Carnivora > Canidae > Canis > Canis lupus. The sequence goes on along the minus strand of NC_132854.1, from coordinate 1,062,815 downwards.
AGTAGCATCCCAATGTGCAGTAGGTAAAATAGCTCCACTCTGGGTGTCGTGTGCGAGGCATTGTGATCATATTAAAATAGTGGGTGACCTCTAGACAGTGCGGAGAATTGAAGTGATAGCATTCTTCCTCCTGACTGCACCTCCCTTGAGATGTGGATGTGCTCTGGGCGCAGTGGGTACCTCTGCCTGCCTGCTGGAGGATTGGAGCGTCTGTGGCCAAGGTCAGGCCTGAGAGCCAGTGGCTGGGGAAAGGTTTTCAGGATTTTCATTTTTGTATTAAAAGTTAGGTCTTTATGCTTTTCTTTCCTCTCCTAGTTCCTTTATTACATATTCTTTTTGAACACAAGTACATGAATCCATGGGAATGAGGAGCCCCTGTGGTTGTGTCTTGAGAAGTAAAGGGATACCAGGGACTCTCTTTTCTTCAATCTCACATACAGAGATTTATTTACAAAGCTGTCACACAGGCATTTTAGTCAGCATCCTTGAAATGGTAGCAGGAGGGGCGTGGGGCGGTGGGGGAGGGCTCGCGCTGCCACGGATACGGCCTGGCCCTCGTAGTGCAGGGTTTCTGGGGGGGCCACATCCTGACTTCCTGCTGAGGAGGGGCCACCCCGTTCTCTCCCAGGGTCTTGCGTTGCCCACATCCATACTGAGCGTCTCTGGAAACATGGGTGGGGTTACGGGGCTTGGCTTGTCTGTGCCTCTAGTCTGCTTGGATGCCTCACAAAGCCAGGCCCTGATGGAGGGCGCAAAGGCAGCATTGACAGCGGCTGTACGTGCCGTGCTGCTGGGGGCACAGCCCCACCTGTGGGCTCCTGCCCTGAGAGGGTGGTAGATGGGCAAACATGGGGGCGCGGGAGCAAAAACCAGACCAAGGCGACACGAGGCTCTCGTCCCTCAGCCGGCAGAGACGCGGGTTGCTTGCATTACCCGTCTGTGCAGCTTCAAGAGGGGGGGCTCCCTGCCCACAGTGCGTGGGCACAGCAGCGGGCAGGGACAGACCACCCTGGGCTCCTGCGTGGCTCCTGCTTCACGTCCTGCTTCTGTTCATTGTTGGCAGCAGCAGCCATGAGCGAGGAGCAGACGCTGTCCTCAGGCGCCGTGGAGATGCTGAGGCTTGTGTCTCAGTGACGTGGGAGCCAGAGCTCTGGCCTGACCCACCCTTCCTCCCATCCCATCCCATCGACCCCCACTTCACCCTGCTTACGGCACCCCAGCAGGCCGCCTGGTGGGGCAGGACCCCGAGCTGGGGGGCCAGGGGCTGAGGGGGCTGCTACGCGAGGCTGACTTGGTAGCTGTGGTGTCTTAGGCTCCTCTGTGCTGACAGTGCAGGGTTGGTGGAGGGTTGTAAAGGTCCTTCTGGTCAGAAGATGTTTACCAAGTGCCTGGTGGGCACGACACTTTGAAGAGCACCCCAGCCTTCTCTCTTCCCAGGAGAGCCGTTGAGTAGGGAGATACTGGAGGGCTCACACCTCTGTCCTGAATGCCCACTTTTACCCTCTTGTTAGAGACCTGCTCCATGTTTCCAACGGCTGCTGTCCTTTCTGTTGGAAGCCCGAGGATCCCACTGAGCCCAGCTGCGTTCTTTCCCCTGATGACCAGCGGCTCTGGCTGGGGGTGCAGACCACCTGCTCAGGCCACTCCCGTGGGGGTTGGGTGAGATGGAGGAAGCTTGGGCCTTGGCCCCACACAGGTTCTGTTGATGGGGACCTGCAGTGCAGCTGGCACTCTGGGGAGGAGCTGTCCCTGTGCTAATGCTGCTCTGTATTCTGTAGTGTGCTGGAGAAGAGAACTGGGTGGACAGTCGGACCATCTACGTGGGGCACAAGGAGCCCCCGCCTGGTGCTGAGGCCTACATCCTGCAGAGGCACCCCGACAACAGAATAGTCTCTTCCAAGGTGAGCTGTCTCCTGGGATTCTGTTTCCCACAGGCCCTATGGTTACCATTGCCGTGGCTGCTGCCCACCCCACCAAGCACTGTGGTTGGCGCCCACTCGGGCTGGCCCACTCGTCCTGCAGCTTGTTCCCCCAGCTGGTGAGCCATGCATCCTGTGTGGGCACCACCTGTCCTCCACTTCTCTTTATGCCACGAACATGGGAGGCCTACCATGGCCACTTACGTGTTTGCTGTGTGGCCACATGCCCGTCCCAAGTCCCCAGCCCACACCAGGGGCTCCTCATCTCTGGAGATGACCCTGGATGTCACTGGTGGGAGGAGGTACGTGCATCCACCTGATAGACAGAACACTGAGCATGTGTCCCAGTCTGTTAGGCAGTCAGTGTCGTAACCGCCCCAGGAAGACCATGATTGCGGTGTCCCCACTCTAGTGGAGCACTGTTCTCCTCGACTGGAGAGCAGGAGTGGAACTGTACTTCACACACTTGCAGAGGAACCCCTCAATGGCTCTCCAGAATGGGGTGGGGAATTTAGTAGCCGGCTTTGAACAAACAAGGTAAATGATGGCTTCCCAGATTCTGGAGAACTTTCCCTTTAGAGGTACATGCCTGACTGGCTATGCACACCTATGTGGTGGGTTCACTGGACCTAACATGCCCCAGCCCCCGGTGTGTGTGCACACCTGTGTGGCGGGCACACCTGCTCCATATATGGTTGTCCCATATGTCTAGATGTGCATGGTAGCCCTATTAAATTCTTTGTAAACTATCAAAGATTGCTCTAAGTTTGTTAAGAATATTTGAGAACAGAAAAACCTTTGCTTTTCAAGGCATTTTTTAATGGATTTATTCTATTTAAAACTGTCATAAAAATAACAGTAGTGACGATGATGACAGCAGCTTTAATCACCATAGTCACCGTGTGGACAAGCAGATTGGTCATCACAAAACCCTGAGCAACAAGCATGGCACTCCGTCACCCAAACAGATACATGATGGGAAATGTGACCAAGCAGGACCTTACCCAGGGCAGATCTTGACAGTGGTGACCTGTGTGAATTGACACAGTCTCAGGTAGAGCTTACCAAAGAGCCTGTTACTGGTGCCCCCGAAACAGAGAAGGACTCTCAAACACATTTCTTAAATCAGATCCTGTGCGGCTCAAATGCTTTGAGAACCAGGGACACGCACCTGACACCACTGCCGTGGGCGCTGTGTGAGCTGGTCAGGGCAGGCGGCAGGGCAGGAAACCACCCACACTGCCCTGTGTCAGGCCCACAGGACATTTGTAGGGCCCTTCCGCCACTGGAGGCTTCCTGATGCAGCTGGTCTCTCCCTCCTGGGACACAGCCTGGCCTCGGAAGTCCCAGCCCCAGTGCCTTCCAGTCACTGTGCAAAGTTCTGTGCAGGGCTGCGTGGAGGAACCTTCTAGAAAACACAGCCCCTCATGGATTGGGGTGAACTGAGGGCCTTCTTGATGCATCTGGCAGAATGTGGCTGGAAGCCAAAGGATCCCTTATTTAGGACAGAAAGCCTCATTGATGTTGTGGGGGAGATAACTAAGAGCAGTGGTTTCTACTTCCCATTCTTTTGTCCTCTGATTCAGGTTTTAGAGCCAATCTATTATTTTCATTTTTTTCCCCAAATACTCGCATAGTGACTTGGAGGTGCCTTGTCTTCCTGCCACCTTCTCTGTCCCTGGGGTGGTTCATGGCACCCACCATCCTCGGCTGCTCCACCCACACTGGGATCCCTGGGGCTGCCCTGGTTTCCGACAAAGGCAACACTGCAGGGGGTGCAGGCAGGACTGGTTTGAGACACAATCACCGTGCCCCAGGGGCTTTCACGATGAGTCCTTGTCCTGCAAGCTCCTTCAGAGTGGGAAGAACTGAGTCAACATCCTTGCAAGAGGCAGGTCTGGCTAAGGCCACACAGAAGGTCGGAGCCTGTGTCTCTGCTCAAAGCAGGAGGGGCCCTGTGTCTACGCTCCTTGTTGTTCCAGGAAGGGTTGTCCTTCCTCAGGAGGCCGGGCCAGTGTTGTGGCGCCTGTCCACGGGAGATGATGCTGTGTCATTTAAGGAGAAATCGCATACAGCACAGCCTCTACTGCTCACCAGATTCTGTGCAGAGGAGAAGGCCTGGAAGGCCAAGGACTTGCCCCAAGCTACTGGCCGGGTGGACGGTGGTCTGGATGTCTGTCCGCCCCAGTGGCATCCAGAGCACATGATTGCTTTCATTTAAAAACAACTCAGGATGGATGGGAAAAAAAAAAAAAAAAACTTAATTTGTACAGCCTAAGCCTGGACAGGTCCAGAGAATGTTTGCTCTGACGTGGCCATGTTTTCTCAGGAAGAAAGCTTTTGTCTTACAAGAAGGCTGCTGGCTGAGCATTCATCTGCGCGTAGAAGCCCCTCCTCAATGAGCTTGATCTCATTGACTCAGAGAGCTTTTATCTTGTGAAAAACTACACCAGGGCCGAACAAGCCTCACCAGGCTCAGCTTTGGACCCGCTCCATGGAAGTGCCGAGGTTGGCAGTCAAGGATTGATTAGAGTTGGGTGTCCTTTCTGGGGGAGACATGCTGGGCAGGTGTCTAGGATGAAGAAGAAACCAGAACCTTCTCCCCAGCATGTCCCCCTTGTGGTGCCCAGGGCCTGCTAGAGCTCACGTGCAAGCAGATCCCAGTTCACTGGAAGGCCCAGGTGCTGCTTCGTCAGTTCATAGACTCGTACTTTGGGCACAAAATGCAGGTGGCTCCCCACTCTGTCCGCAGGACACCACACATTAAATACTAGGCACAGGCTATACCGTCACCCCATTCCTCTGAGAAAGCTGTGTCACTTCTGGTCATTGACAAGGGAAGATTACTTTTACCAATTAGATGTGGGCAGATAGTGTTCCTGTGGACTTATGGGTATATCCTGTCTTCCCCAGAACAGCCCACTGCTACCTACACCCTGGCCCATTGGAGAAGGAGCAGCCTCAGGACAAAGCCTGTGGGTCGATTTTTAGCCTCAAGTCTGTATGTGAGCCTGCACCTTCCCCATGGCCCCGAGGCACCAGCAGTTCTCCTCACTGGGCCACCGTGATGCTCACTCATTTTTCCGACGTCAGTATTCCAGAATGGGGCACCTATGGTGCCAGGCCCTGTGGAACACCTGACAGCGTGGCCCCGTGTCCACGCAGACACTCAGCCCCCAGGACTTACGGAAGACGGAGTGTGCGCGGTGGCCCCACAGCATCTGCTGGCCGGCTCTCATATGTCGCCCAGTGCCCAGTTACCACATCCTGCCCGCGTGGAGCCGATCTGCACGCACTCACACACGTTCTGGTCAGCTCCTCAGGTCTTTGCATTTCTTGTCATGTACCACTGGAATTAGTGACCTTCTTTTTGACTACATTAATAAGCAGCAGTAATGACTTGTGATGGTGAAATATTCTGCAAGATAAGGGGGTTACAAAGTGTAATGTCTAAGCAGCTACGCAGCCTCTGTGTGCCCGATTACAAGGAAGCAGTCATTTAAGTGGCTTTCAGTTCCAAATCCAAGCTGGCTCCTGGGCACGCCTGAATTTGGGAAGCTAAAAGCGTTTCAGAAACGGTAGCATTCAAATAGGACAGGACCAGGTGTGCACATGGTCTCCCACTTGGAAGGATTGTAGCAGATGACAATCCATTTTATCTTCATCATACATATAAGATGAAAGTTTTCTCACATGGAAGCTTCCAAGGAAATGTAAGAACTCAGAGAATGGTGTGACAAGTCTCTTATGTCCCTATCACTGGCACTCGGGCATCTGCACCTTGGCGGTCTTCACCCAGTGTTGTGAGGCACATCTTGAACAGCACTGGGTTTTTGTGTTTAGACACTTGAGGAGACAGAAGATGGGGTTTTAAGTAGCTTTTTCCATTGATGTGACGTTGGTACCAAGTAACAGATTACAGGTACATGGGGACATTTTTGATTGATGGGTAGTGAGTGTGGGTGTGGGTCCTGGGCAGTCAGGTTGGTTTCAGGGGGTGGGGCCTTGAGACAGTTCTGTTCTGGGGTCAGGAAATCTGTGAAGGATTGTGAGTCATTCTAAGCCAGTCACAGAAACTCAAAAATGAAACGTAAATGCTATGACTGCCTAGTAACTTACATTTTAAAAAATGATCTCCTTTTAAAAGTTAGTAGAAAATAACTGACTTTTTATCTCATATAAGAGAAAAATTATTTTCCTTTTTTAAAAATTTAAGAAGATTGCTTATGTTTGTACCGTTTGTCAAGCTGTAGAATTTTAATGTCCTGTTACTGTGTGAGCACCAGTTCCAGCCAGGACTTTGATCCTCAACCATCTTTCTTCAGGGCACCTGCTAGTATCATTACTTTATAAGCGAAGAAACCAGAACCCAGTCCTTAAATGACTTACTAAAGTTTACTTGATCTTTAAGTGTCAGGACCAGGTTGGATATGGGGTCTGACTCCACAGAGGCTGCGTATTTAGTAGTGGAATAAACGACAAATGTTTCTGAATTCCATAGAGAAGCCAAATTATCCAGAGGTAGGGTAGCATGTTAAGAATTCAGATTGTGGGCAGCCCCGGTGGCACTGCAGTTTAGCGCCGCCTGCACCCTGGGGTGCGATTCTGGAGACCCGGGATCAAGTCCCACGTCAGGCTTCCTGTAGGGGGCCTGCTTCTCCCTCTGCCTGTGTCTCTGCCTCTCTCTCTGTGTCTCTATGAATAAATAAACAAAATCTTTTTTTTAATATTTTTTTCTTTATTTATTTATGATAGTCACACAGAGAGAGAGAGAGAGAGGCAGAGACACAGGCAGAGGGAGAAGCAGGCTCCATGCACTGGGAGCCCGACGTGGGATTCAATCCTGGGTCTCCAGAATCGCGCCCTGGGCCAAAGGCAGGCGCCAAACCGCTGAGCCACCCAGGGATCCCCTAAATAAACAAAATCTTAAAAAAAAAAAAAAAAAGAGTCTGGGATCCCTGGTAAGGGATCTCAGAGGAGAAGGTGCTAGGGGGTCAGCTGAAGGGGAGTTGTTAGCACTCAGAGGGGAAGGTGCTGGGGGCTTGGCCACGGGTGGGGGGTGGTCGGGAGTATTCCACATGCTAACAGACACCATGGGCAGTGCATTTACTGGAGGATAATGATACCCAGATATTGTTGTTCTCAATGGGGAAGGTAAGGAAACTTCTGAGGCACAGCGGTGCAGTCTGGAGAGTAGGTGAGCGTCAGGACTCCCTTCCTTGTCCGCCCTCCACTCCCTGTAGGCGGAGGAGGTGTGTGGGACTGAGGAGGTGTCGGACACCTGCACCTCAGGGCTGTCTCCAGCCCAGAGCAAGGCTGCTTCTGGTGCTGACTTCTGGTGTACCTTTCTGGGCCAGCTAGAGACACTGTCACAGGCAGGAGGGAAAGAGGGGTGCTGAGCGCATGTGTGTTAACAATCAGAGGTTTGTGTCCTACGAAATGTATTTTAAGGGTTAAACTGTTGTTAAGCTGCTTCCCATGGCATTGAATTACCTGGCATGGGGTAACTCACACTGCTTTCAGAGTATGTGTTCTGTGTTAGGGGTTCACTCTTGTGGTCAACAAATTGATAAAACATATACGGAACACTCTAAATTTTGACTTGTGAGTTTTGTATCTAAAACTAAACATTTTGTGCTTTGACATCCAGTGTTGTCATCCCATAGGAAGGTAACACTGTAAAAAAGTAAAATGTGATCAAAATGACACCTGTTTGTTTTTCTTTTATACAGTACACGTTTTGGAACTTCATACCCAAGAACTTGTTTGAACAATTCAGAAGAATAGCCAACTTTTATTTTCTTATCATATTTCTGGTGCAGGTGAGGCCCACTGTCTTTTTTATCACAGTAAATGTAAAATCGAAATAGTGGCCCTTAATTCTCAGGAGGTCCACTGTGGTTTGCTAACAAGAAAGAGCAAGTACTTGGAGCATTTCCTCTGTTTCCTTCATGGGCAGGCGTGTTGGTGCAGAGAGATGTCTGAGCTGCAGCAGACACGTGAACAGTCTGCCTGTGGGGTGGTTCTGGCCGCCTTCCGGTCCTCAGGGGCAAATCAGGAGTCCCCCCCCCATCCCTGCCCCCCCCTCCCCGGTCATTCGGAGGAACTAGCAGCCACACTGGGCATTGTTGGGTGGATCCTCCTCAGTGTGCCTGGGAGAGAATGAGAAGATAGAGCCTCAGTGAGGGCTGAGTTAGGGAGCAGGGGTCTGATGTGCTTTAAGACTTCTAACCTTGTTTTTCTCGATCATGCAAAATACAGCAGAAGGACTTTCAGATCGTCCCCAACATCATGTTATTCAATGTAATTGAAGCATGGGAAGCCGCACAGTAAAATAAAATAAGATGCAAGCCCCAGTCAGGCTTATGTCTTTGCTGCAGTTGGTGGGGCTTCCTTAAGCAGGTCCCGGAACTGGAGCAAACCACCCTTGTTTCATGGTAAATAGAGTGACTTATCTCCAGGGGGGGATAAAGTGGGTTTATGAAAGAAAGCAGATGTTTTTGTGGGTGTTACAGGCCTGCCAGTCTAAGGTCACTGGGACCTGCTTTGACAGTAGCTCTACAATTCTGCTTTAATTGCAGTTGATTATCGACACCCCCACGAGTCCAGTAACCAGCGGGCTCCCACTGTTCTTTGTCATCACCGTCACCGCCATCAAACAGGTAAGACGTCTGCTGCCTGAAGGGAAGATGGTGCCCTCTTGTTATATAATGTCACCTCTTACCCAAAGCATGGTGATCTGTGTTATAGCTAGTTCATGGGAAGTTTAGCTAACTTGGAGAAATTCATTTTGGTCACCGTCTTAGATTGACACTTGCGCTAAAATAAGAGATTATGAAATGTAGCAGCGAGGGTGGTGTCCTGTGAGTCTGAGTAGGAAACCAAGGTTTTCATGTTCAACATGAAACTAAACAACAAAACTAAAAGACACCCTACAGAATGGGAGATTAAATACAAATAAAATACAAATCAGTCCTGAAATTTCCTAGCCTGTCCACACTCTTGACTGCTTGAATGCTCCAGTCTGAACTGCCAGGATCCACTGTGTGCAGAGTCCTGGCTGCTGTTTCCTAAGCGAGCACATGGACTCCCGCGTGCCTCGGGCTCTTCTCCCTGGTTCTGGTCACTGACAGTGAGAGGACTATGTCTCAGTTATGTCCACTGTTCATCTGGCCATCTTAGTACTCTAGCTATCACCTCAGTCTGGTTCCAGAAAATTCCCATCCCCTTGGAGGGAGGCCCTGTACTAGCGAGCACCTCCCGCCATCCCCGCTCCAAGCTTCTAGCAGTCTGCATCTGTCTGGGCGGCATCTCCCTGGTGTGGGTGTGAAGTAGCCCTTCGTGATCTTGGTTTGCAAACGATATTGAGCATCTTTGCCCGTGCTTATTGGCTGTTTGTGTCTATTTCTTCAAGAAAATGTCACTAAATCCTTCATCCATCTTAAAATTGTAGTCTTTATCTTTTTATTAATGATTTGCGAGAATTCATTATATGTTCCAGAAACAAGTCCCTTATCTGCTGCAGACTTTTGAACCTAATGGTGTTTGCATTTCAGTGTTGATAGGTGAACATTTCATTTGGGAGATCTGAGATCTGAATAATTTGTAAAATGACAGCTTCTAGTGAGATTATTAATGGTCAAATTCTTGCTGACAAAGCCATGTTTTTCTGATATTAGTCTTTAAATACAAATAAAGAACACATGTATTTTATAGGAGAACAGCCATGGGATGACAGTGATAGGTCAATACTGCAGAGTGATTTTTCTCTAGATTGAGAAGGAATGCAGAATGGAATCAGGTTAGCTTCTAGTGTGTGTGTGTAAACAGCGCCTCTGGGCTGCCTCCTGCCAGCCTTGCTCTTCTTCAATATGAGAATGTCAGCACGAGTACTTTTTTAATACAGCACTGTGAGGAGCATTTAAGGATGTCTTCATTTCAATTTGGGTTTTATATCTCACTCACCAGTAATCTGGAAATAAAGATTTGAACAAAATGATTTTACTTCGTGCCCATTAGATTGGCTTTTAAATGTTAAAAGCCTAAAGAGCAACCAGGGATGATAATGTGGTGAAGCTCATGCACCTGCCGCTGATGGGAGCGTGGTGGTGCCATCTTGGAAAACCATTTGGCAGTAACTGATGGAGTGGAGACCATGAATGCTGGGACCCATAGTCTAGAGGGGGTCTGATATATGCAATTAGTGCATATCATATGCATCTCAGAATAGACTACAGAGGTCCGGCGACATGTCCTGGGATGTTCATAGCAGGCCTCTTTGTGGAAGAGAAACTAGGGACAAGCTGTCATTCAGTGAGGCAACGGGTGGCACATCTGTTGTGCATATGGCGGGTACAGTACAGTGACTCAGATGAATGAGCCTCGTTGTGTGGAAAAATATGTCAAGTGGCAAAGGAAATATGTAGTGTATCGTACTCATGCTTTGTAAACACTTACAGCAACACTTCAGTTGTTTGTGATGCACACACGTCCTAAGAGTGTAGAACCAGGGACAGGAAGGAGGCTTTTTGAGGAGGAAGAGCCAGAAGGGGCACAGAATGGAGGGGTTGGGTGTGTGGGTCATCTCTGAAGAGCTCTGAGTGTCGGTCATGCTAGAGCTAGGTGCTTCCACTTCTCTCTGTATTTTTGGAAGAACAACCCTCCTTCTTGTAGAGCACCACATGAGGGCCTTAAGACGGGTGTGGAGAAGGAGACTGTGGCTCTTGAAAGCCGGTGGTAGTGTGAGGAGGCAGAAGGTCCCGTGGGGCCTTGCCCCGTCCTGCACCCCCTCACCCCATTCCTGGGGGTACCTGGCTTCCCACGTTCCACCTGCCTCTGCCCCCTGCTCCTCACCTCCCCAGACCTCAGGCCACCCCCAGTGCCTGGCACTGGATGAGTCGGGTGGCGCTCCACCCTCCCCCCAGCCCTGGTTCCCCAGTGACCCCGGCCCCCACACACGGGGGATCCAATGCCCTTCCTTGCGACTCAGGGAGCCCCTGTGGGGAGCCAGTCACCTGGCTGGACCCAGATGTGCCTCTTCCTACTGAGGCACTAAACTAGGTTTCTGAAGAGCATCTGACCCCCTCTGTTCCAATGTCTAGTGGCTTCAGAGAGTCAGGCAAAGCCCTCCCCAGCTGCCCACGGACCTTTCCTGCCTGGTGTTCTGCATGCCCCATGCCATCTTCCTCCCTCCAGGCGGGCTGGGCCCCCTCCCCACCCCTGTCCCATCCTGCCCCCTCCTGCTATTTCCTGTAGTCTCACCTCTGCATTTCCGGGCAAGCACTGAGCATGCCCTGGGGCCTGGCTTAGCCCCTTCTGCTCTGAGCCCCCTGTACACACATTTGCACACGAGTGCTGTGGGGGTTGCAGGGTGCCTGTGACGGGGCCTGTGACATGCTCACAGTCAGGATCCAGGGGAGGCTTACTCCTGGGTTCGCAGAGAGGGGAACTGGAGACCCTCACCCTGGTCCTCCCGCCTAAGGGAGGCCCCAGCCACGGTGCGGGCAGTGGGGAGCTCAGCATGGTCATCCCAGGAGACTCAAGCACACACAGTAGATGCGTGTCCCATGGGAGAAGACTCAGAAGCCCTCCAGCAAACGGGGGGATGTTGAACTCCCAGGGGCCTCAGGACTTGAATCCTGATCACTGCTGGTGCAGGAAGACAGGCACCAGCCTTCTGGAGGAATGGACAGGCCAACCCGGTGGTCAGGGCCAGGAAGAAGTGGGTAGATGTAGGGTTCAGTCAAGGTGAAAGCCCGGACTCCTGGTAGGTGGCTGCTGGGTGTCAGGAAGGGTGACTTCTGGTTTTAGGGCAGCCTCGCTTGCCCCGAGGCTGAAGCTGGCTGCATGGCACCCGCAGCTGCGGCCCATCCGGCAAAGTCCAGAGCAGCCGGCCTGGGGCCGAAGACCCTCCATGGGGTACTGCTCCACTGTGTGGCTGTCTTCTCTCCCTCAGGGCTATGAGGACTGGCTTCGCCACAAGGCAGACAATGCCATGAACCAGTGCCCTGTGCATTTCATCCAGCATGGAAAGCTAGTCCGGAAGCAGAGCCGAAAGCTGAGGGTGAGTAATCCTGGCACAGTTCTTCAGCCCAAACCAAAGCCCAAAAAGCAGCAGCGTGAGCAGGGTTTCATTTGAGGAAACCTGAGCCTAGAACCGCTGCTTTACTGAGTTTGGGCCCGGCCGCTTCCCCAAACCCTTCTCATGGAAGGCAGGCTCCTGCCACGATCTGCTTTAACTTCAATTTTTACTTATTGGAAGTTGTAATAAGCTTTCTTCTTTAGAGCTGTTTAATTTCACAGATCCCATCAGGGCAGTCTGGGCTCTAGGGGGTTGCTCCACACAGACATGGTAGAGGATGCTCTGGGACACCATGAGCAAACATGTTCTCGAACATGTAGAGTCATGTGAACGGGAATTCCACTGGTTGGAAACTGTGAAATTAGGAATGGCAGCCTCACTGCAGGTTGTTTTAACTCCCTGTTTCAGTGGGCCATGGGTATAAGTGACGTATCCTCATCTGCTTAAACATTGTGTTTGTCACCTGTGTGGATGATTTTCACACCTGCTCAAGCCAGTGGGAAGCACCTGCATGTGCATCTGCACATGCACCAGCAAGTGGTACAGTTGCTCAGGCTAGTTCCTGGGGACTGTGAGCTGTGAGTCCTGGATGGAGCCCAGCTGCGTCTCACCTCTGAAGCCCTCTGTGCTTCCCCCCACTCTGTGCCACCCCCCTTCCCCACCCTCTCTCCCACCATTCTCCACTCCCCATCCCCTCCCCTCCTTCATCTTCTCGTTCCCTTCCCGACCCCTCACCCTGTGCCCACCCTCCACTCCCCCTCCATCCCCAACCCATTCCCCACCCACCCACCCAACCCAGGATCCACCTGGGGGCCTGCTCACGTGTCACCAGTACATGGCCACCTTTATTAACCTTGTCTAACATGTACCATACACACAATGCACACATTGTCTTTGTTGTTTTTAAATTTATATATATTTTTTAAGCAATCTCTACACCCCGTGCGGGGCTTGAACTCATGAACCCTGAGATAAGAATCTCATATTCTACTGTTGGAGCCAGCCAAGCACCCCTACAACTTCTTTGTTTTATAAATCTCACCATCCAGGTGTTGCAGGAATTCTGACTGAGCTCCCCTCACTTGGTCTTGACTGGTGATTCTTTCCTGGCCGTCAGGGGTCTGGGAAGGAATCGTGGTGGGCCCTGGGCACGTTACCGGGCTTCTTCAGGCCCCAGGCCCTATGTGAACTTTCCCTTAGAGACCATATATCCTTTGCAAAGCCTTCTATGCTCCTAGTAAATAGACCTAAATAGCGTCAGCAGAAAATTGTTTTTTTAATGCCTTGATGTCCTGGGGCAAATGTCCGCTCTCTACCTGGGCAGCTGGAACGAGAGGCTTTGCCCTGACAGTGTGAGACAGGGCCAGCCTGCAGAGGTGCCGAGACCATTGCAAAAGAGAGCCTATGATGGTCCATCTCTAAGGTTCTGTCCTCTCAAGAACATCATGGCGTAAATGGAACATACAGGCCGCATTTGCGACCTGGCTCTTCTGTCCAGCTGCATTCCTTGGAGTCCCAGCCCACCTGGGCATCAGGAACAGCCCCATCACGGCCTCCTCGCATCCACCAGGAGGGTATATTGTTATCTTGCAGGAATAATTCCCACGCAGACTCATTATAAACACATGCACTTGCCTGGCTTGGGCTCAATCAAGGATAATCCTGTCATGGGAGTTTGTCTATGGTTCCACTGCGTGTTATTCTGTCATAATGTGCATTGATGCTTCGTGGGTCTGAAGTTGGCACATTGAAACCCCACCTAATCATCCCAGATTTTGGCAGAATCCCTGCAAACAGTCTTCCCTAGGATGTTTTAGCACCCACACAGGGCTGGGCCGCCACACAGAGCCTGTCTGTCCTGCAGGTTGGAGACATCGTCATGGTCAAGGAGGACGAGACCTTCCCCTGTGACCTGATTTTCCTCTCCAGCAGCCGCGGAGATGGGACCTGCCATGTGACAACCGCCAGCTTAGACGGAGAATCCAGTCATAAAGTACCGTGCCTTTTATTTGGGGCCCTGGGCAGGGCACTGTTCCAGCCATACTGTGTGGCCAGCTGCTGTGGCACCATGTTTGCAAACCCCATGTTTTCAGGGGTGTGGAAAAACCAGGGGTACTGTGGCAGCCATGAAGCCCCTCACTTTGCTTCTCCCTACATCTCGCCGTTTCCTGTCCGCACTCAGTCCTTAACCGCCAACCACCCCAGGTTCAGAGAAATAACTTCATGTTATTTCTTAGCTGTGTCATTTAGTGAAAGGGGACCAGATTAAGGATGCAGTGAGTAGATTATGGGAATTTTGAAAATTTTCATTTTACTAGTCAAAATTAGTGTCTTCACTACACTGGAATTATGTGAAAAGCCACTTAAGAGGCTAGGTTTTTGATGACTATCACTTTAATAAGTGTCTTCATGTTAAAATATCTTAATAAGGATTTTCTGAAGTTATAATAAGTAATTATATCTTATTCTCAGTACGGAATTCTGTACTGCCAGTTGGTGCTACAAAACTTTAATTAAGCATCACATATGAATAGAACGTATCACTATTTTAAGGATTTCTTTTTTTTTTTTTTTTTTTTTTTTTTAATGGGAGCTTCCAAGGAATTTGGGAAAGTGAGCATGGCTCAGTGGAGCCAACCATGTCTGAGGCATTGACAAACGGCAATTAATGATGGGGTTTCTGTGATGGGAAAGAGATATTTTCTTTCTTTTATGGATAATTCATATCATTCTATAAACCCTGGGGGATTTGGGGGCACCTTTCCTATATACATATCCTGAGAGGGCTAACATTCTGGCACGATTGATTGTAAACAACAGAAATTTTGGGGGTGGAAGCCCCCAGGAGAGTCGGATGACTATGGTGTCAGGTATCTGGAGCATGTGGATCATGTTTCCATGTCCCTGACACCCAGCAAGCCCCGAGTACCCAGGCTGTGGGCATCAGGCTGCCCCTTGCACCTGTCTTGCAGGAGGATGCAGGAGGGATGTCCTGTCATCGCTAGTGAGCGGCTGTGGCAGGTGTCCGGCTAGACTACTGAGCTGGTGATGAGACGTAATGGCCATTGCCTTGTCTAGAACTGGCAGGCACTCCACTGTAGCTTTTGTGCCGATTGTGATCAGCGTCCTGTGTGTGTGCTTTTTGATGCCACTTCTGCACATTTGTTTGGCCTGAACTCTTTCCTTAAAAGGCAGTGGGGCTCCTGCACTGGTCATGGCTACAGCCTCTGTGATCTTGGGCAGGCAGTTTTACCTTTTGCAGTTTTCACATCTGTAGAATGGGGACAGACATGTCTTCCAGGGGCTCTTGTGAGCATATGCTTAGAAAGTTTCCCAACATGCCAGGTGCGCAGTAGGTGCTCCAAAGTGTTGTAAATGCTGCTGCTGCCATGGTTTATCTCCCGCCTGCCTTGATCCATGTCCTTCTCCCCCGCCCCCAAGCACTTGGTTGCTGGGAGGACAAGAGGACATTCAGAGATGCGCTGTCTCCAGCAGGCCCTTGCTCAGACTCTGAGCCTACCCTGTCCACGTTAGCGATGCTGTTGGGGCCGGTGCCTCAACATTGCCTGGGTCATGTTAGAAATGCCATTCTTGGGCCCCCTGGACCCACCGCATTGGGAACCGGTGCCCTGCAAGCATTCCAGGGTGCAAAGCATGCTCAGGTTCACAGAACCATGCAGGGAATGCTTATGCTCTCCAGCAGTGCCAGGCCTGCGCAGTGTGTGATGCCAAGGACAGCGTGGTGCACATGGTAGGGCATCATATGAGGGAAAGGAACATCAGGTCCTAGATTTCTTTTCTGACTGGTCGCCACCACAGTGAAGTTGAGAGCAGTGGACAGGAGTAGAAGGGTTTTCCAGTCCCTGATGAAGGAATACCAGTGGCACCTGGTGATTCTTTAACTTGTTAACATTCGCAAACTCTGTTGTATATTTGCTGGTATGTGACTTCCGAGTCTACGTCTACGTTTTCTCTGACACAGTACCTAGGGTTTGTGAGCGGGCTCGGTTACGGGCACAGCAGGTAGCACATGGTGCTGCCCCCACATCAGGGGCACTGGCTGCCACGTGCGTGTCCCCTGTTTGGTTGTGAACTCACCTTTCTTGTCGATCTGCAGACTCACTACGCCGTTCAAGATACTAAGGGGTTTCATACGGAAGAGGATATAGATGGCTTGCACGCCACGATTGAGTGTGAGCAGCCCCAGCCTGACCTGTATAAGTAAGTCTGTCTGTGTTCCCCACATTTGGTGCCCTCCCCCTACCTGCTGTTCTCTCCACCCTGCCCCAACCAGCGCTGCGCTTGTCTGGGAAGAGAATGTACGTAGCTGCTTAAAAATTAAGACCAAGCCAGAAATAGCATACTTAACATTTTCATGGTCCAGCAACATTAAAATCTATAGCTATTTATGGAAATATTTGGCCTGGCTTAATGGAACTTAAGTTTATTGAAGAAAACATAATTTTCTGTGATTTGAGAAACAATTTTAAGGAAAATCCTTAGAGTGACCACAGGCTAATAAGGATAGATAGTAAAACAAGAATGGGTAGGGGGTGCCCAGTTGGCTTCTTTGGTGAAATATCTGCCTTCAGCTCAGGTCATGATCTTGGGTCCTGGGATTGAGCCCTGCTTCGGGCTCCCTGCTCTGCAGGAGACCTGTGTCTCCCGCTGCCCCACCCTCAAGCTCCTGCACACACGTTTGTGCTCTCTCTTTCAAATAAACCTTAAAAGAAAGAAGAAAGAGGGAGGAAGCCAATGAGCTCTTGACCAAGAACCCAGGCCTCAAGTAGAGTGCACTTCCCTCCTGGAAGCAGGAAGTGTCTCTGGACAACAGGCACCTGGCCTGCCTCCCTGCCTCCCCGACCCCAGCTGCTCAGCACTGACCTGGCTTCTCTATTGCCAGGTTCGTCGGCCGCATCAACGTCTACAATGACCGGAATGACCCCGTGGTGAGGTGAGGACAGATGCGCTATTTCCATTAAAGTGAAATTTTCTATTACAGATCAGAGGCTTTCATCGTTGCTATTCTGTTGGGTTTTAGAAGTAGAATTCTGCTTTACCAATGGTCCAGGTTCTGCTGTCTTCTCTGGTTTCTCTCGTTCATGCCAACAAACTGATGGCACTCATGGAAGATACTGTCTCACCATGTTAGGAGCCTGTGACAGTGAGCCTCTGTCCCTGTGAGAAATGCCCTGAACTTTTATAGACGAGTGTGTCTTCAACCATGAAGCTGAGCAATTTCTGACGAGGAGGCCATGTTATTGGAATGTATGCATCTACTCACAATCATCACTGGGACACACTTTTGGCTCTAGATTCTGTCTAGATTTAGGGGGATGTGTCTCATCTGGGGACCGTGCAGGTGGCAGGTGGGTGTGCTTACCTGTTTCATCATAGCGGCCTGGGATCTCTCACACCCATGGGTTGTGGACAAGGACCCACACCAACCAGGTGGCTACGCACCGGAGCCAGCCAGTGGCTGGACACATGTGGTCCACTCTCACCTCACACTGGCTCTCTGCATCCCCAGGCCTGTGGATATATCTTCTGGGCATCATTTCCAGATCTAGCAGGTCTTTGCTATTGGGTTGATCGAGATGGATGGTTTAGGAAGTTGACTTTGAGTAGGATTCAGAGTTGACCTATAACTCCCTCCCCTGGGGTTGGAGAAATCATTTTTCTTCCCACTTAAGTGGTCTCCAGATTGTCCATGTCCTGGTATTACCTTGTGTGTCAAGGAGAGCAATTGCCTGGAAGTAGAAATAATCTCTGCAAGATATTGATGGCAAATAAATGGCCCCTGAAATATCAGACCTGGGCGCCTCTCCTTGTGAGGCTCTTCAAATTGCTTGTTTCATGGAAATGATTTGTGTGCCTCTCACTTTATTGTCAATCAGCACGTTTGTGGGTGCTTCTGAGAGGTCGTGAAGGCATGGCCATGGTCTTCCCTAAATAGGCACAAGTCTCCAGGACACTCCTAATTTCTGTGTAGAACAACCCGTACTTCTGTGTCTCATGAGCAGTTGTCTTAATAGATTTAGATTTATGCAGATTGCTGCTAGGATCAATCAGAAGTAAGCACTGCCAGCTTCTCATGCTTCAGGTTCAGACAAAGTTTAATGCTGAGTAGCTTGGGAAGGTAATAACTAATATACTTCACATTTTGATACTAATTCTTTACTCTGCAAAGGAAATTGGTAGAATACTGGCAGCAGCAACATTCGCAAGTTGCATTCTTCTTACTCTTTTACTCTTGGAAAATGAGAAGAAATGAGGAATGGAGCCCACAGGAACATGACCCCCTAAAGGCAGAGATTTGGTCTGTTGCTCACTGCTGAGTCTCGAGTGCTGAGGGCCCTGCTTGTTCCTTCCTGAGTGGTTTTTACCTTTCTTGGTAGTTGCTTCCCCAGAGTAGCAGGTGCAGGGGTGGCTCCAGATCTGGAGACCATGGGCGTGCAGAGAGGGTCTGTGTGTGCTTGACTGCCCATGTTGACCAATGCACAGTGTTCCCAGCCCCCATGTTGGGAAGTAAGACCAGATCCCATGAAACTTGTGGAGCCTCCCCGAGGATGTGGTGGGAATAGCTGGATCCTCTTGAATCACAGACATCACCTTCTCTGGCCCATTGGTTGGTCTGGTGAGCTGGGAGCCCGCATTCCTGACAAGGCCTCACACAGTGTGGAGCCCCACCAGAGAGCAGGCACTGCGAAGTGCCAACCCACTGGGGCCTTCCGCAGAGCAGCTCTTACCCTCCCTGGGTGAAGGTCACACACCCTTACACGGAGCCAGGCTAACTTTCATAATCCAGATAGAAGCTACTCTGCATTTAAATGATTTCCTCTTGACATCAAGTCTATTAAATGCAGGCCTCAATTTTCCTACCCCAGAGCACCTTCTGTGTGTTCCATTGCTCTGCTTTGGTCCTTGTGTGTCTGCAGGCCGCTGGGGTCAGAGAACTTGCTTCTCAGAGGAGCCACGCTGAAGAACACCGAGAAGATCTTCGGTCAGTGTCTCAGTTAGTGAATTATACTGATAGCTTCTAAAATTAAGGGTGCGTTGAGCAGTTAAAGTTCGTAGTGCTCCCATGAATGCATCTCTCTGTGTTCTGCAGTAGACTCTGGCAGCAGTGATCAGCCAGTACTGGTGGATCGCCAAGGCCCACAAAGCAGTGGGGTCTGAGGGTTGCTTGCATGTAAAGTGCCTGTAGTTTCTGACTCAGAAACCTAAATTCATGTTTCACAATATAGTTCTGCAGGAGATTTCTTTTAATGGCTGTATTTCTTTGCTATTATCTCCCATCTTTATGGGTTATTTTTGTCTTTTAATTGAGACAACTAAAAAACATGCGGATGTGCCCTATTGTCAAAAAATTCAACATAGTAAAATCTGAGCTTCAAGAAAAAGTAGAGCTTGATTTCTATGCAGGAAAAAAAAAAGTATTTCTATAGTCTGAGGAATCCTCTTGTGAGACTCTTTGTGAACAGCTAGCTTGCCTAATGAAATTTAAAATAGGATTTATTTTCTCCAAAATTTCATTTTACTGTAGCTGTGTGTAACTTCCTATGTAAAGGCAAGACATGTCTGTGTTATTGTTCTGACATTGACTCTTCTGGTTTACAGGTGTTGCTATTTACACAGGCATGGAAACCAAGATGGCATTAAATTATCAATCAAAATCCCAGAAACGATCTGCTGTAGAAAAGTAAGTCTCAGTACCCCCTTTGAAGTGCATAGAGCTCCATGACCTAAAACCATCTTGAGCCCCAGTAGACATGAAAGCATTTTCCTTTTGGCTTCATTAGCAATTTTGTCATGGTCTCTAGGGAACTGGTAGTGCTGGGTATTTATATCAACAGTCTTGTTCTATGGGGATGCAAATGGCCACACACCTTTAGCCCAAGTCTGCAGGCTTCCTCATATGGACGTCTTAAGTCCTGCAGCTGCTCTTGCCAATTCATGAAAATGTTAAAATTGGGTCACTTTTGGCTTTGAGTTGTTGGAAACTGTGTGTTTTCCTGAGGAAAGCTTGAGCAGAGAGAAAACAGTGTTCTTTTCATGAAACAGTAAAATCCTTACAATGACAAGCCAAGGACAGAGTTGAATTTGTGAGAAGATGTGGCCCAGAATTTTGTCTTCTTCGCCTTTTGTTCAAGTGTATTCCTGACTTGAAGTGATTATAAATTATTTAATAAGAACTATGTGGGACTTGGAGATCTTTGGGAAGACTGCCTGCTCTTACCAAGTTGGTCTCAGGATGTAATCATGGGTCTCTGTCCGTCGACGGCTGTACCAGATATGAAAATGGAGATTTGGCTCTTGATAAGCAAGAATGCTTTACTTCCAGATGTCTACATTGATGTATGGGTTTCAGAAATAGATACTGGAAAATCAAGGCCTTTCACAAGATCTGCTAAGACACTAGCCAGGGATTCAGTACTTTTCCAGTTCAGAGGGCATTCCCTCCCTCCTTCCCAGTGGTTATTTCTTAACCTGGAACTCACTGGTTGACACTTAGTGGCAGAAGAAATGACTTCTGGATATCCTGAATCTTAGACTCCTAGACCATGCAGTCACCAGTGTGGCTGCATGCACCACTCTCTCCTGTTTTCAGAACTTTCCCTGTGGTCACAGGATGGACTCTGATATATGCAAGCTTCCGTTCTCACTTCTACTGTTCCATTGGTGGTGGGGGGGGCTCCTTTAAAACATGTTCTCTGTTTCTTCACAGTGTATTTATCTTGACATGTGAGTAAGGTGACACACTGCTCTAGATTCTTGATCAATCAATAACTAAGTATCGTTGGTCATGTGTTTTAGATCCATGAACGTGTTCCTCATTGTGTACCTCTGCATTCTGATTAGTAAAGCGCTGATAAACACTGTCCTGAAGTACGTATGGCAGAGCGAACCATTCCGAGATGAGCCATGGTATAATCAGAAAACCGAGTCAGAAAGACAGAGGAACCTGGTATGGAATGTGCTCCCCTTTGCAAAGTCATCAAAGATACCCTATAGGCTGTTGTTATGAAAATGTGGCAGGAGAACATGAAATCTTGATTGATGACACCTTTGTCATAGAAATGTTCACTGATTGGAAAGTCTTATCAGTTGCCTCCCTACCCATAGACACTGGTTGGTCCTGTCTTGGGTATTTGAGTGTATACTCTGGGAAGGGATTGGCTCCCATGGTAAATTCATAAGGGCAGCAGCATAAACACTTCTGGTGCTACCCAGTGCAATATGCTATATTTAGAGAGTGTTCAGAAAACACTCATTAAGGATCATGAGGTAAATGGTACCTACTTATGGTAAGAAAAAGGAAAAAAGAAGAGTCTCAATTATAGGAAAATTATGGTAAGAATTGATTTCATTTTTCCTCAGGGGGGCTTTCAGCTTGGTTGCTCGTGTTTACCAAAATTGATTTTTCCCTAAGCCAGTGTCTTAAAATAATTTTATTGAATCTCCTCCACTCAAAAGAGTATGGTCTTCTGGCTGGGCTCCTTGAGTCCAGACCTGAGCCATGTGCCTCCAGATTATACAGTCCGGCTCCTGGTCTGTGACCCTTATGGCACTAAAATCAGGTGCGGGGTGACTAAGCCGATGGCCACCCCGAAATACTACTTATCTTTAGATTTGAAATAAATGCCTGTATTTAGAAATAGCACGGGTGCAATCTGGGCAGAACTGAGTTTTAGGCCTTTGTGATGCTGGCATGGGGATGTGGGAAGTCACATGGTGCTCTCTCAGTTCCTCAGGGCTTTCACAGACTTCCTGGCCTTCATGGTCCTCTTCAACTACATCATCCCCGTGTCCATGTACGTCACGGTGGAGATGCAGAAGTTCCTGGGCTCGTATTTTATCACCTGGGATGAAGAAATGTTTGACGAGGACACGGGGGAAGGACCTCTGGTCAACACATCAGATTTAAATGAAGAATTAGGACAGGTCAGTACCTTCGGGACCCTCTCCCCTGACCTGTGACCATCTGTCCCCGGGTGTCTGGGTTCTAAATGATCCCTGTTGTGGCGGCACGTCATCCAGATGGTCAAATGAAAATTTTCCATTTTAACTCACTGACAAAGATGCATCCCATAATTTGTGAAACACAGCAGCAAAATTTATTTTTTATGTTTTATTTACATGGCAATTGATTGTGCTTTTATGCATATAATTTATGCAAAATCAGCTGTGTAGCTGCTTGATACAAGCTCACCCAACTTGGTAAGTAGTGCTTATTCTGGGCTTTCATGCTGTAAGTTTGGTGAGTCCTCCTTTACAGGCATTGCATTTAGCTCTTATGCCTGATTTCCTTCCCTGAACTCAGAGGGAGCAGTTTTCCTCGATTTAAAGATGAGCAAAGTGAGAGTTCCAATAGCTCGGTGTATTGGCAGACGTCAGACATCTCATCGCAGCCCTGCTCTTCACAGATGGTGGTGGCCGACCTCTCTGCACCTGAGCGTCTTAATCTGTAAAATGGGTGCAACACCATCTCTGCCCTGCCAGAGTGCTGCACTGATGGGGCGTCAGAGGTGTGGTGTGTGCCACTGTGTGCTGGAGTCGCCACAGGGAGGTTGCCGGCCAGGGCTGCCTGGATGAGGGGCCGAGCCTGTGCACACCTGTCTGCCAAACCCAAACCTCACTCCTTTTCTGGGACACAGTTCCAGAAAGGTCTGCCATCATGGCCTGACCCCTTCCTGGCCTTTACGGGGCAGTGAAGAGCATTCGGTAAATGGTAGTTCACTCATTAAAAACAAAACAAAACAAAACACGAAGAAATTTGGGGGGAATATTTTTGCAAACAGGGCCATTCTAAAGATTTTATTTGAGAAAGAGAGAGAAAGCATGCCAGGGGGAGGGGCAGAGGGAGAGAATCCTGAGCCAATGCAGGGCTCGAACTCACGACCCCTGGATCATGACCTGAGGCAAAATGAAGACTCAGATGCTTCACTGACTGACCCACCAAAGCCCCCCACAAATGCAAATGTCCTTGCATTTTGGCCTGGCAGCTGAAGTCTGCGCCTTGTTGCCCCAAGAGGCAGTCTGTAAATAGATGCTCAGGCTCAGACCAACTGCCTTCACCCCCTGGGGTCATGGGTACTTGTTACCAAGAGATGACTTGCTTACTGATGAGCATGACTTTCAGAGTGTCCCTCCAGTGCATGCTGCAGCCGAGACTGGAGTCCTGTCCCAGACAGCCCCTCGGAAAATGCCACTCATTTGCCCGGCCCTAGGATAGTTTCATGTCTACATATTTCACATCCTTGGTAACAATACATGATATGTGTTATGTGTTCTTGAGAAAATCTTAGAGGAAAGCAGTTTTCTGTAACAAGAAAAGCGAGAAGCGGTG
Source organism: Canis lupus baileyi (assembly GCF_048164855.1). Taxonomy (NCBI): domain Eukaryota; kingdom Metazoa; phylum Chordata; class Mammalia; order Carnivora; family Canidae; genus Canis; species Canis lupus. The sequence goes on along the minus strand of NC_132854.1, from coordinate 1,039,465 downwards.
TTTAGTACAGCGTATCTGACTCAAATTATCTTGGTACCCTGGTGCTCGGGAGGTTTGTAGAAAGTTTTTCAGAAGATAGGGACTCCCAGATTGTTCATTGTTCATGATTGTTGACCCTAACTCTGAAAAAGACAGGTGTTGGACAGCATAGCTGCTGCTCTGGGGACCATCACAGGGGGCTTCCCTCCAGATCGTCCCAATTGCGGGGAGAGGCTCCGTGGCACTGGGGGCAGGCTTTCAAATGGCAGGTTGTCTGCTGTGTCCTTGGTTTGCTTGTAGAACCAGGCACATGGGGAAATGCATTTTCTGCAGAAGGATTAAAACTAGAGAGAACATTTTGCTGATATGTAGCTGGTTGTTACCCATGTCTTCTGCTTCCTGCACACCTGCACATCCTGACCCTTAAACCCTGCCTCCCCTGTGTGTCCCGGGGCGTGTGTCATCAGGCGTGGTGAGCAGGACGTGCCCCCCAGGCTGGCGGGGACATCCTCATGCCGTGCCGTCATCCAGAATTCCACCGTTACTCCTGATGAGCCCAGAACCGGAATTGATCTGAGTGTGGGGCTTCACGCTGGCGGTATATGGGGGTGAAAACATTGACGTTAGGAAGCAGGGCTGTGCTGGGGTCTGAGTCATTGGTGGCTCCGCCTTCTCTGAGGAGATCGCATACCCCTGGCCAGCCCCACCCAACGGAGCGTGTGTCTGCAGGTGGAGTACATCTTCACAGACAAAACTGGCACACTCACGGAGAACAACATGGAGTTCAAGGAGTGCTGCATCGAGGGCCATGTGTATGTGCCGCACGCCATTTGCAATGGGCAGGTGCTCCCCGGCGCCTCTGGCATCGACATGATTGACTCCTCCCCAGGCACCAGTGCCAGGGTAGGTGACCACCCCCCCCACACACACACACACAGGTGTGTTCCCTTGGGGCCATGACTGCTGCACTGTCCCAGGGTCCCCTGTCCCAAGGCCAACCAGTACCACCCCTTGTTCTTGGATCTGCTAGTGACCTGCATCAGGAACTGTGTGCTTACCACCATTTCCTGCCTGTGACTCCAGTGGTCACATCTGTGTGAGAAGCAGCTAGAACATGTGGTATGCTGAGAGCAAAGTGGCTGTGCACTCCACGTGTCTGTGCTCACAAACATGCGCTAGCATGTATGCACATGTGTATGTGTGGAGCACATGTTCGTGTGTGTGCATGTGAATAGACACGTGCACATACCCTCACGCGTGCACACAGACACACTGTGCTCAGATACACACAAATGCCCCTCACACTCTCAAGCATGTATATACATGCACACAAACCCTCACAGGTGCAGACACATGTTCCATATGCTTATTTGTGAATTGTATGTACATAGTCATGTACACAAAGACACACACCCCATATGCACACACCCTCACACATCTGTACATACACACTACACTCAAGTGCACACACATGCCCCACATGCATACGTGTTCACACATGTACGTGTGTACAAACACATGCTATATTGAGATGTACACACTTGCACACATAGATGCCTCTTATGCTAACAAGTATGTATGTATATGTATACACACTTTCATGTGTGTGTATACACAGATACCTGCCCCCACTCACATGTGCACACAGAGACATATGCCTTATATGCTCACATGTGAATTGTATGTACATACACATGTACACAGGGACACACACCCCATATGCACACACAGTGCACACATACACTGCACTCAAGTGCGCACATGTGCCTACAGACACATGTCCTACACTCTCACATGTGCATGCATATACACACAGGCATGTGCCCCACATGCATACACCCTCAGACGTGCACACACACACTGTACTCAGATACACATGAACGCCTCTCATGCTCACAAGCATGTATGTACACGTACACACCCTCACATGTGTGCATACATACTACATGTGCACACACAGACACATATCCCATATGTTCACACACAGAAACACATGCCCAATGTGCACACACCCTCACACAGTACATGCATGTACATACAGTACATCCCATGGGCACACATGCACACACTCCCAAGTGCTATGGTTCCAGACCTTGGCATCTCTGGGAGGTGCTGTGACCCCTCACCATGATCACCATGGTCAGTGAGGAGACCATTCCCCAAACCTTGGTGCCCTCAAAGCCCTGGGCAGGGTCCTTTGGGGACTGAGGACAACTTGCCTTAGCAACTATGCAGTGGTAGCTCCTTCGTGGCCAAGTGCCCCGCATCCCCTGCCACATGTGCATCAGAGGGTTTCCACGTGGAAACTGATGTTTCCCTGCCAAATGTTGGAGGGAGGGCCTGTGGTCAGTGGCCCTGGGCTTCAGCCACACCTTAGGGCCCCTGGGAAGTTAGCTGGGGAACCCCAGGGCATCCAGGCTCCCGGAGGCTTGGCTGCTGACTTCACATCCTATGACTTGAACCAGCATCCTCACTGCCCTTACTCAGAACTGCTCAAGGATGAAGAGAAACCACACCCTCCCCTTAAGCACCAGAGATGAGACGAATATCCCCTGACCCCTGAAATTTGTTCACTGCCTTCTGCATATTTTCTATGTACTTTAAGCTGACATGGCATAGATACGTGGGGTTTGTACCACACTTTTGTAGGAGCGGGAAGAGCTGTTTTTCCGGGCCCTGTGTCTGTGCCACACCATCCAGGTGAAGGACGACGATGACGTGGATGGACCCAGGAAGTCTCCTGACTCAGGGAAGTCGTGTACTTACATCTCGTCCTCTCCTGACGAGGTGGCCCTCGTCGAAGGTATCCAGAGGTACGTCTGCGAGCGGGTCTGGTGCACGAGGGCCCTGCTGATGCGGTCCGCCCTGACCGTGGACTCACAGGAGTGTCCCGAGACGGCCACTGTGCTGGGATGCTTGCTGTGGGGTGGGCTGGGCAGGCGGAGCCTTCCTGACCCGAGTCCTCCACCTCCATGCTGGCAGACGAGGGCCCTGCTGTATGCAGCCCACTGCTGGTGGGAGAAGCTGCCATTCTGCTGCCAGACTCTGTGGCTATCTTTTCACTTCGTTGTTTTCCACAATCTCATCTTCTGTTTGGCCTATTCAATCTTTTGCTGTTTCAATCCTCACTGTGATAATGTCCAGGTGCTCTGTGTCTCCGTTACAGCACGTTTTATTTCGGCCTGACCAGGGATTCTCTGGTATCTTCTGTGCTTCTTTCAAGCCAGAATTTAGGACTGTTGTTCTAAATTCTTGTTAAGATACATTGCCTGTGTCCGTGTGGAGTGAATCCTTGGCTGTGGATTCTCTTGGTCACTGTCTTCAATGGGTGGTTCCCCTCTTAACTTTTATTAAAGATGCAAAGGATTTTGGTCGTACTTTACAGCCAGTCTGTATATTCTAAGAGCGCTCGAAAGTGCAGCTGTGTGTCAGAAGTTAGGACAGGTTGGTCCTGCTGGCCACTGCAGGCTCACCTCTAGGAAGCCTGCCAGCTTGTGCCGTGACGGGTAGACACCCTGTCCCCCTACGGTCCCATGCACCCTTGCATCATCGTGGCCACAGCTGTGTTGGGATGATGCTTCCACCTCCTCGTGTCTAAGCTCCTGGCCTCCAGAAGGCATGGCCTTGTCTCTGCACCACAGCACCTGGCGGGGGTGGGGACAGCTCTTGGGGATGCTGGTGGAGGAGGGCGTGGTATGTGTTATACACGCTGCTGACGTTTATGGACTGGCTTCTGGCTCTGGACTATGGCTCCCTCATTCATAAAATGAAAGGGTGGTTCTGGAGATCTGCAGTGTCTCAGGATCCTTATCACTGTGGTGTGGCACCCCTGGGCACCCCCCAGACAGCCCCATTGCTCAGCAATTCTCACTTCTGTTTCACCAGAAGTGTTTCTTTATTGATAAGAAAGCTTTCTCCAAGCTTAAATAAGGTATAAGGAGCATTAGACTGGACCGTGAGCTCTGGACTGATGTGTCCTCTTCTCTGCAGACTTGGCTTCACGTATCTGAGACTGAAAGACAACTACATGGAGATCCTAAATAGAGAGAACGACGTGGAAAGGTGAGCACACCTATGTCAGAGACAGTTTCTGGGGGAACCTGAGGTCTCTGTCCCCACCCACGCCTGTCCCCTCCCCTTGTGACAGCCCAGGACCTTTGGCCAGAGTCGAGGCTGGCCAGGCGGGGCTGCACCACCCACAGCGTTTGCTCTGGGCCATCCCACATTAGGCTTACACAGGAGTCCCCGTGGCATCTAGGATGCCTGACACTGTCCCAAGTGGCCTCAGGATGTGTGTTCACGGAGCACTGGCTCCTGGTTGTGGGATGCTGGGCCCCACAGAAGGCTGAGAAGGGCGCTCTGGTGGATGCCCATGGTGGCCAGTCTGTCTCTGGAGAGAGAGAACTGACACACATGTTCAGTGTTAGTGACTGTGTCCACAGAGTGGGCAGGGCCCTGAGACGGGGCACGTATCTGTAGTGTTCACTCAAAACTCCATCTCTCCTTTGTAAACAAATGTGACTTGTAATAATGGGTATAGATGGAGACGTGTGGCAAAGAATATAACACTCGGTTCCATAGCTGCAAAAACCCCTGGAATTTTAACATTTCCTTAAGAAAAATAAACTCCTGGATTGGCAGGAGGTGAGCCCCTGACCCACAGTGGCTGCTGGTCCTGGGTAGGCGCGGTGAGCTTGCCCCTGCAGCGCTGGCAGCCCCTGGGGAGGATAGGACGCCCTCGGCTGCTGCCCAGGGTTGCACAGCCCTCCCACGGCTTGCAAGCCAGCTGCACCATGAGGTTTACTGCTCCCTGAGCTGGGTTGGGGTCTCTGGACCTCGAGGGCATTCCAGGGCATCTCTCCAGGGGGCTGAGCCACTTCCAGTATTTCAAATGTTAGCAGAAATTATAGTCTTTGATAATGACTGTACAAGCCAGTTTAATGTCGATTTTCTTTGCATTTTAAATGATTTTTATTAACTTCAAGGACATGCCATATTGCCGGGGATTGCAGCTCTGGTATGGCCTGTGAGTCTGTGCCCAGAATTCAGGGAAGTGAACATGCAGTTTGTGTGCTGGACAGACTCCCGGGTCAGCCACAACTTGGGCTAGGGCTCAGCCTGCGATGCCTGGCCTCTGCCTCTCTCTGGTCCCTGGGGGCCACTGGTGCTAGCGCCAGCAGTGCAGCCCCCACTGCACGAATCCCGACAACGCCCCCAAGAAAGCATGGCCAGCCCAGGAGATGGGCAGGAGATGGGGCGGGCTGTGCTCAGGGCAGAGGAGCCTAACACTGTGCCAAGAATGCACTGTGATCACCTAGATTACAGGGCTTACAGAGCCAGGTTTTAAAAACAAGTTTTGATCTCTTTTTCAGGTTTGAATTGCTGGAAATTTTGAGTTTTGACTCAGTAAGAAGGAGAATGAGTGTGATTGTAAAATCTGCTACAGGTAGGAATGTCTTTTTCCTTCGTTTCTTGAATTGTACAGCGTGGTGGTTTTATTCTGATGCTTACATTCTCTGGGAGCTTTAGGATCTAACCATTCATTCTCTTAAGAAAAAAAAAAAAATCGGGATTCCTGGGTGGCGCAGCGGTTTAGCGCCTGCCTTTGGCCCGGGGCGCGATCCTGGAGACCCGGGATCGAATCCCACGTCGGGCTCCCGGTGCATGGAGCCTGCTTCTCCCTCTGCCCATGTCTCTGCCTCTCTCTCTCTCTCTGTGACTGTCATAAATGAATAAAAATTAAAAAAAAAAAGATGAGCCTGTGACCAGTGGTGGGCTGGCACAAGGCAGGCCGATGTGGTTCCCACGGGATTGGCGGGCAGAGACAGCGGGCTCTCCTCTCCTTCCCTGCGGCCACCACACACACAACAGTCTAACAGCTCCCACCTGCAGCCCTGCCTTCCAGTCTCCAGCCACATGTCATCCTAAAGACCCCACTGGCGCCCTGAGGGACCTTGAGATGACAGTGATACAGTTCTCAGTGTCTAGCACTGATGCCCTAAACTGCCTTCCCAGCTCTCGGCCCCAGGCCAGTCCCAAGTATGCATGATTTCCAAAGGAGGCCCTCTACCTGGTGAGGCTTCTCCACCTGGAGACCCTCGACCTGTGAGGCTTCTCCACCTGGAGACCCTCCACCAGGTGAGGCTTCTCCACCCGGAAACCTTCCTTTTGGTGAGGCTTCTCCACCCGGAGACCTTCCACCTGGTGAGGCTTCTCCACCTGGAGGCCCTCCATCTGGTGAGGCTTCTCCACCCAGAGACCCTCGACCTGGTGAGGCTTCTCCACCCGGAGACCCTCCACCTGATGAGATGTTTGCCTGTCTTCTGACCTGGAGACTATAAGCATCGTAAACACGGAAGCTATACTTAGGATGTACTCACCCCTTTATTACTATGGAGTACTGAGTAAATACTTCTAAATTCAACTTATTTAATGCAATTGCAATTTTAAATGGCATCTTATCAAAATATACAGGATTCTATTCCTTTTTGTTTCGTAAAACAAGGCAATAGGCTGTGTTTATCTCTTTGGAAAGTTGCCTGTCAGCAACCAAATACAGCCACCACCCTGAAACCTGACTCTGAGCCTGACGTGATCTGAAGGCACGTTGGGGAATTTTGTGTCAGCCGGTGTCCTAACCAGGAAACCCGCATTACAGCAGGAGCAAAGGCAGTAGGTGTCCATAGAAACAAGGTCCTGGTGGCTGTCGTCATCGTCGTCGTCGTCGTCTTCTTCTTCTTCTTCTTCTTCTTCTTCTTCTTCTTCTTCTTCTTCTTTTTATTTATTTATTCATGAGAGACACAAGGAGAGAGAGAGAGGCAGAGACACAGGCAGAGGGAGAAGCAGGCTCCATGCAGGGAGCCAGACATGGGACTCGATCCCGGGTCTCCAGGATCACGCCCTGGGCTGAAGGCAGCGCTAAACCACTGAGCCACCCGGGCTGCCCTGGTGGCTGTCTTCTGGCAGGACCGGCAGCAGCTTGTCCTCCTCCTCAGGCCACAGGGGATGGTGCGGGGTTGCGGGGCATGTCTTCAAACAGAAGACTGTGAGTCACTCTCTGGAGTGCTGGTCGATGAGCCTGGGACGCATGTGGCAGCTCTGGATGCTGCCCTGCATGGTCCCCACGCCCCTGAGCCTGTTGTCAGCTAGAGAGACTCCATCTGAGTGTCTCAGGACATAAAACCCTGTAATATAAGTGCTGCCCGTAACATGTGGAGACATCCTGCCTTGGGGGTCAGCAGGACATGGGAAACATTCACCCATGATATTGAAAAACATGCTCGGGTGTGCCAGCGTGGGCAGCTCCACCATGCGGTCCAGGTGCCCTCCCCAGGATTGAAGCCACTCAGAATGGCCCGGAAGTAAGACATGGAAGTGGAATGTGACCCCCCCACAGGGATGCACGGGCAGGTGAGTCATGTCTGGGAGACTGGTCCCGAGCCGCAGGAATGACCCCACCACAGGAAGTGAGGCGGCCATGACTCACCTGCCCCACCTGTGCCACCTCCTAAGCAGGGCACCTGCAGCTGCGGCCAGGGAGGCTCTGAGGACCCCTCATAAACAGCTGCCACCATCCTTCAGAAGGGCATCACGGAGCCTGAGAAGGAGCTGGGTCATGCTAAGAATCTGTCCATGGCAGCCACGCCATTCCAGGGCCCCTTCCATGGGGAGACGGCTGCCTGTCCTGAGGGCTCCCCTGCAGAGCCGCAGGCTTCCCAGGACACAACACATGCTAGCTCAACCAGAAAAACGTGTTGGGGAACACATCCTGACATCGTGTTGACTGCCCTTCTTGCTGTAAACTGTGTCTGAAGAGATTAGGTCTGCAGTCAGGAATGGGCTCTGCACCCAGGCTGGTTGTGAGGCCCGCCCAAGGCCCCATTCTCCGTGGCTCGTGACAAGAACCTGGGCCCGGGGCCCACACAGTTGGCGGGTGTGCCCTGGGGATTTGGCTCCCTGCCCTGAAGGGCTCCAGGCTGGCTCTGTGTGCTGGCGCTCGAAAGTTACTAGCCACCGTCCTTTCTGACGCAGGTTGACCTGAGCCTCAGTCTGGTCTCAGGACTTTGTGAGCAGGAATTATGCTGTTGAGATGTTCTGCATGTGCCACCAGAGTGAGTCCCTTCTGGGATCAAGGGAATAACATGGCTGGGCTCGGGATACTGCCGCTCAGCTTGGGCACCTTTGTCCAGCCCGGCAGTCTTGGTAGCCATCGCCCCAGGTGTGGCCCTTCCCTGCCCACCCACCTGGCACCATGGCTGCGGTAGGACAGTCGCCTGCTCCCCCAGTGCCCTTGGACCTGGTTTCCCCCATGCACTTTCTGAGGGCTGCCAGCATCTAGGGATTCCAGGGATCTGCGCCAGGCCAGGAGCTCAGCATCTGGGCTTATGCCCGGTTGTGGCCACCGCTGCTCTGATGGACCAACCCCACAGTGCTTCCAGGAGCCACCGACAAACGAAGCCAGCCAGGTGACGTGCTTCGTGGCTTTCGGTGGCTGGAGGAGAAGGGTGCTCCACCTGCAGGGGCCTGTTGACTAGAGCTGGCGTCTTCTGTGTCCTTGGTCTGCTCTCCATCTCATACTGGAGTTCCCTGCTTATCTGAAAGAGAAAACCGGTTTATCTTGAGGGCAGGGAAGCATATGTCTGCAGGACGAGCACCTGTGAAGCCGCTGGGACGTGATTGGGGACATTTCACAACAGGTTTCCTGTGCGTCTTGTTAGCATGAAGGACAGCCAGATGCTCACTGCAGCTTGTCAGCGTAGGGGGCCCATCATGGGCCGGTCATGCCCCCGTGTCCACCTGGCCCGGGCCAGCCACATAGCGGCAGTGGTGACCGGTCTCCTTGGTGCTGAACTGTGAGGTCTGAGGCTGTGGGAATAAAGACACAACATTCTCCTGACTGAACGTGGTAACTGGTGTCAGGAAATCTCTACGATGGTCTCAATACTGGCGTTCCTATTTTTGTTTCTTTATAAAAGCATGACGTGAAAAATAAACTCGTCTTCCCCACATATGATCAAACATCCTTTTTCCCTTTGTTTTATAGGAGAAATCTATCTGTTCTGCAAAGGAGCAGATTCTTCGATATTTCCCCGAGTGATAGAAGGCAAAGTGGACCAGATCCGGGCCAGAGTGGAGCGCAACGCGGTGGTGAGATGAGGCTGGCGGGGGCGGCATGCACATCCCAGCTGGGGGGCCGGGTGGGGGGCAGCCTGGCTACCAGCGTCCTTTTCTGTCCCCTGAGGGATGCACTCTGAAGGCCACACGTGGAATGGAAACCCGTCAATGCTAGGGCTGCGTGTGCTTCCATCGTTGGGGGCTAACCTGGTGGCTAGGCTGGTGGTTAAGGGATCAGGATTATAAGCAGGTCTGTGGGGATTGGGGGGGGTCCTGAGGATTTCTGGTGATTCTCGTCAACACAGTGAAGTCCCTTTCCATGGTGACATACCCAGCGTGGCTCCCCGCACTCCCGTTCTTAAGGGCACCACTCCACCTGTCCCACATGTCCCGCAGTGTGTGCAGTTCGCCAGTTTGCCTGAGCCCCCAGCCTCGTCCGCTGGCACCTCCCCTGCCTCCGGTGCAGGAGGGCATGTGCCTGACTCGAGACCATCCTGCTCTCCACACCAGACCCGAAGCCAGGGACTGTGGCTCCTCACAGCCTTGTCCTACTGCTGCAAACCACAGGATTTAATGTGTAACGGTCGTTATAAACCAAGGAGGGTTTGGCCACAGAAATCTCGGAATACGGGTCGGGAATCATCCACCTTGCATCAGGCTGTTCGGGCCATTCCTGCCCGCGGCAGCTGCTACACACTTAGACCTGGTGGGGTGTGTGGGTGCCCACTGACACCTGCTGGCCAGGTAAGGAGCTGCCCTGAACCAGCAGGGACCCTTAAGGACGTGCACGTTGGAGATGATTGAGCCTTGGTGTACAGGACAGTCACGGTCACTCAACCCCCTGCCCACGGAGGCAAGGGTTCTATTCGCGAATGGAGGGCTTCTGTGAAGTGCCGTGAGGGCACACACGCAGGTGCAGCCATCTCTGGGTTTTGAGTGTCAACACGGGTGTGCCAGGTTACTCCCGGGGGGGTGGGCAGCGCCATCTGCGAGTCACTCTGGCACTGGGTCTGAAATGACAGGTGGCCTGGCTCCTGTGACAGAGGCTAGGATACCGACCATGCTCGGACGACCCCAGCTGTTGAACAGGTCTGGGCCTATCTGTGGTCCACAGAGACCCAGGCCACTGCCCAAACTCCAGGGTCTGTGCCCAGGATGCTGAGAGGATGCTCCCCGCCCCTCTGGGGTCCTTTGTCCACCCCTCCCCTTCCCTCAGGGGACCACCGTGTCCACCCCAGGACTCTGTGTGTTCCATGAGAACAGCTGCTGGGTGCACCTGAGAAGCACGCTGACTTTGAGGCAGCGTTTCCTGGTGCCTGCTCCTGTGCACCGCGTGCTGGCAGCACAACTTCCTGGTCCTTGAGGCCCCTGACGATCACAACTGGCTTTAAACTCTCCTCTCCACACTCTAATAACCTCGCATCTGGCGCCAAAGGTCGCACCAGGCAATCTGCCGCCGCATCTCGTGACCTCCTCCCGAGTGGCTCCAGGACCCACAGTGCCCCGTGGCAGTGCTGGAGCTTCTCGCCAGGACCTGTCAGACGGCTCGGCCCAGGTGCTCTGTCCTGCGGCTCCTGTGTGCCCACTGCCCTCCCTGGCGGCACGGCGACCGGATGCAGGAAGGCCTCTCTGACACACACGTGGCCTGTCCACCTGTGAGGCCATTACAGGAGCAGCTGCGTGTGTGCGGCGTGGACCGGCATTTCCTTTCACTGGAGGGGCCGCTGTCAGGGTGGACACGTTCTCTGTCTGCATCCCGTGGCCCTCTTTTGTGGCTGTGTCGGGCTGGCGGCGATGGCGGGCTCTGGCGCGGCTGCGTCACACCGCCTCAGGCTGCTCAAGCCTCCTGGGTCTGGGGGTCTGTGGTTCTTAATCAAGCTGGGAAGTTTCTCAGCTGGTAGGTCTTCAGATGCCTTTTCAGCGCCTACATTTCAGGAACTGCAGCCGTGTGGGGTTGCGGGCTCTACACCGTTGCCAGGCTCCCTGGGTCTTTTCTTTTGAAAACGTCTTCTGTTTCATTCTGGGTACCTTCTGCCACCCCGTCTCCACGCCATGCCTCTCACGTGCTGTATCTCGTCGGCCAGCAGCCCCGGGGGGGGGGGGGGGGATATCCACCCCAGACACCAGGACTTTCTGTCCCCTGCATGTCTGTATTTAACTTCAGGACGTGGGATCCCTGGGTGGCTCAGCCGTTGAGCACCTGCCTTCAGCCCAGGGCGTGATCCTGGAGACTGGGGATCGAGTCCCCCATCGGGCTCCCTGCATGGAGCCTGCTTCTCCCTCTGCCTGTGTCTCTGCCTCTCTCTCTCTCTCTCTGTCTCTCATGAATAAATAAATAAAATCTTAAAAAAAAAAAAATCTTCAGGACGTGTGTGACATGACGTGGTAGCTTTTTTTGTTTCTCTGCTCGTTCTGCCCTCGGAGCTACATGGTTAGCGTCCTTGCGATGGGTGATGCTCTCTGCTCTCTGCCCTCTGCCTGCTGGGGGACTTTGACTGGACTGGCCCGTGGAATCTATCTTGCTGGGCTCGGGGTCGCCCTGTGTTCCCATCAGGCACCAGTTTGTCCTGTTTGGATGGTGGCTTTAGGACATGTCAGGTGGGTCCAGGGTATCACTCGGGGGAGCGAGTTCCTCCTCAGTCCAGAGGAGAAGGCCCTGTGAGCCATGAGGTCTGTAGCCTGGCTTCTGGGACAGCACCATCCCCTCTACCTCCTGATGGCTTGTTCCCAGGCTGGGGAACCCCTCAAATGCCCACCGGCCCTCTGGAGATGCCAAGGGGCTGCCAGGAAACCCCAACCCCAGGTCTGAGCAGGGGCACCTATAGGGTCACTGGGTTTGGGACTTGACGTTAAGATGATCATGGAATTTCAGCAAGTTGTAAAGATTGTGCAGATGGTGCTTTGTACCCTCCCCCATGACCATTAGGGTTGTTTCCACCTTGAAGCCGTCAGGAATAAACCTGCGTGAAACCTGTGTCCCGGTTCTGTGGACATACGGTCTTGTTTCTCTGGGGTGAACGCCCAAGAGCATGATGTAAGTGCCACTGAGTTTTTTTAAGAAACTCCCACCCATTTTCTGGTGTCTGTAGCCAGTGCCTCTGACAGGCAGGTGGTGGCTGAGCCTGCCCAGGCCACTGGCCCCAGTGAGCTCTTGTGTGCTCTGGTGCCATCAGCAACTCGTCCCTACTTGTGTTTTGCCAACTTTCTAAGACAATGGTGAGATTTTTGGTTTGGTTTTTAGGTTGAGTTTTGAGAGTTCTCTAGATGTTTAAGATGTGAACCCTTCATCATACCTGTGATTTGCAAATAGGTTCTTTCATTTCTGCTGCTGCTTTCATCCTCTCCACAGGGCACTTTGCAGAGCAAACGGTTTTAATTCCAAGGACGTCTGTCTTGTGCATTTTCCCTCGTGCATCCTGCGATGGAGTCACACCTAGACTCTTTATCGCCATTGGGTACTGAGTGCTCTCTTCTATCTTCCCTTATGTTTTACCTTTAAGTCTGCGATCCATTTTTTGTTGTTGTAAATACACATAATTTGCCTGGTGGCCGTCATAAGTGTGTAAATCATTGGCATCAACGACATTCGTCCTCCAGCCATCACCACTCTCTGTTGCCAAGTTTCTGTCACAAACAGAAACTGTACCATGAAGCAAAGTCTGCCCCTTCCCCGCTCTGCCTGGACCCGCCAACCTCTGGTCTCCCTTCTGTCCCCGCACACCTAGCCGTCTTGGGTATCTCTTGTATGTGGGATGATACGATATTTGTGCTCACGTGGCCACCTTCTCTCACCTCACAGAATGTCCTCCAGGCTCATCCAGGTGTAGCTGCACCCAAGCTTCATGCCCTTTACAGTGCAATAATACTCCTTGGGATGGATTCGCTGCATGGGCCACATCTTGTCCATCTGTCTGTTGATGCACACGCTGCTTGTCTCCACATTTTGGTAGCTAGGAGTAGTGCTTGTAGGAAGCCTGTTTGGGACCCTGCTTTCGGTTCTGTGGTCGTGACCTGGGGATGGAATTGCCAAGTCACGCAGGGACCCTTGACGATCCGCCAGACTGTTTCCTACAGGAGCTGCTCTATTTCACATTCATGCCAGATATGCATGAGGGTGTCAGCTTCTCTGCATCCTCACTGATGTGCGTTAGTTTCCATGGTTTTATAGTCCTCGTGCTGGGTGTGCAGCGGCATCTCATTATGGTGGTGATTTGTATTCTCTTAATGGCCACAGCTGCTGAGCACATTTTCTGGTGCTTCCTGACCACTGGGAGGTCTTTGCAGAATTGTGTATTCAGATCCTTTGCCCACTTTAAATTGGGCTGTTTTTTTTTTTTCTTGTTGAATGGTAGGAGCTCTTTATATATTCTGAATCCTAACACCTTAACAAGAATGTGATTTGTGACCATTTTCTCCCATTCTATTGGCTGTGGCCTCACTCTCTTGATAGTGTCCTTTGATGCAGAAATTTTAAGATTTTAATCAAGCCCAGTTTATCTCCCATTTCTTTTGTTACCTCTGCTTTTACTGTTACATTTGTAAAACCATTGCCAAACCCAGGATCAGGAAGATTTTCCTGTGTTTTTTCCTAAGAGTTTGACATCAGCTCTTACCATTCGAGTTACTTTTATAAGTGGTGTGAGGAGGGGTCCAGCCTCAATCTTCGTGGGTAGATGTCCAGTTTTCCCAACACCACTTTTTTTTTAAATTTTTATTTATTTATGATAGTCACACAGAGAGAGAGAGAGAGAGGCAGAGACACAGGCAGAGGGAGAAGCAGGCTCCATGCACCGGGAGCCCGACGTGGGATTCAATCCCGGGTCTCCAGGATCGCGCCCTGGGCCAAAGGCGGGCGCCAAACCGATGCGCCACCCAGGGATCCCTAGTGTTGGATTTTATCAGATGCTTCTTCTACATCACTTGAGATGATTGTGGGGGGCTTGGTCATTCTCTCCTGTGTCTCAGGGACTGATTTTCCTGGGCTGAGTCCTCCTTGCCTCCTTGGGGTAAATCCACTTGGTCATGCTGCATAATCCTTTAGGTGTGCTCTTGCACTCAACTTACTTGAGGACTTTTCATCTGCATTTTTTGGGAAGGATATTGCTCTTTAATTTTCTTTTCGTGTAGTGTCCGTGGCTTTGTTGGTATAGTGTGGTCTCCTATACAACATCTAGGGTTTGGGTAGCACTTAGCAGGAGGAATCAGGAAAAGTATTTCTATTCCCTGACTCCACAAGTGGAAGCCCCATACCTCTTTTTAAAAACAAGTTTGTTTTTTTTTTCATTTCTGAAAGCTCTGCTTCCCTTCCCACCAACTCTTGGAAGAGCTTCAAGGACAGTAGGAGACATTCACCTCTGTGACTGCGTCCTTCAGCCACATCTGGAGGTCTGAGAAATAGCGAAACATGCGAAGCTTTCTCTGGGCAGTTACAGGAAATTTGAACTCACATACGAGAAAATCTTTTAAAAAACTCCTACACACCAGTATCCTCCCAGAATTTGGACTGATTGCATAGGAGGACTCTGGGTCTTTTCCTAGGATTAGTTGAGTCAGGGCTGAGACAGAGGGGAGGTCATCCTTAGAGCATCACTCAGACCTTTGTGATGGTTTAGATGGTTTGCCTCATCCAGACAGGAAGGGCACTTTGACTGATGGAATTAAGTGCTTCATGTGCGGCCCTCGAGCTCAATGGCGCCTTGCTGGCTGGGGGCGTGTGCTCTGCATGGTGACATCCAGAGTTACAGTCGCAGTGAATCCACTGTTGTTGGATCCTTATTTCTCTGTCCCGTGGACGCAGTATGTTTGATAAATAACTGAGCAGTTTTTCTTTGGTGGGTGCTAAGTAAGATCAAATGGTATCACAGACTTCCCACGTAAAAAATGTTACTTTAGAAACATCACTTGATATTTACAGTGAAATTTCTAAATACTGTCCGAAGAAAAATTTAACCCTTCATTTGTCAAAATAAAAGAACAAAGTTTTATATTTTCACAGCCCTGATTTGTATTATTGCCATGCTTACCTGTTTGGAATTTAGTAATCTATAATGATTGTATATTTAATGTGCATATAAATAATTCAGATATAATGGCAATCCTTTAAGGGTTGATTGCCTGTTAATTCTGCAGTCAGTTTGAATGAAAGAGAGGGGATATTGAGAAAGCTCATGACAGATAAAATTCCAGGGGAGTGACACTTGGATTTACGTTAAACGCTGCGCTGTCTCCCGCAGGAGGGGCTTCGAACCTTGTGTGTTGCCTACAAAAGGCTCAATCCGGAAGAATATGAAGGCATTTGTACGCTGCTGCAGGCTGCCAAAGTGGCACTTCAGGATCGAGAAAAGAAGCTAGCAGAGGCCTATGAACAAATAGAGAAAGACCTTGTTCTGCTGGGTGCCACAGCTGTCGAGGACAGGTAGAGTCTGCGCCATGCCCCATCAAGGCGGTGGTGGTGCTGAGGCGGCGGGGCCTGCGGGGTGCAGTGGGACTGACTGCCACACCTCATGTCCTCACGTGGACGTGCATCTGCAGCAGGACACGACAGGCCTCAGGGTGGTGTTCCCCAAGGTCGTGCCTGGACCGTGTTTTACTGCCGTGAATCAGGACCAGATGGTTGTCTCGTTCATAACGTGTCATCAGTAGTCAAGAAACAGTCATTCATAAACCATTCTTTAGCATTCAGTCAAGAATTGATTCTGCTCCTAAAATTTGTCAGCAGCCCTAAGTTCACGCATAACATTTTCGATGTGAACGTACTCAGTGTCATTTCTTGTTGAAGAAACTTAAAACTGTGAAGTAGAATATCGCAGAAACTATGACTAATGACTGGTTACGTTACCAAATGTGTGTCTCCTGTGCTCCGAAGCCACAGCCGCTCACCTGCCACCATTATGTGTGGAGCCTGGAAGTGAGTTCAGGCCTCGTGTACTAACACACGGGTGCATGTCATTCTTATGACTTGAGAGCTTGGAGAGAAAGGAAAAGAAAAAATACCCCCATTTAATAGAATGAAGCAGACACTTGAGGGCATTTGCTAAAGATTTATTTCCTGTAAAGTTTCAGAGTCTTTAAGGTATAAATGAACCTGACTGTTAAGTCCTTACTGGAAACCCACACTTCCCAGTATCTTTAATGACCAGTCTTTGGCTTCCCAACCTCGATAGGGTGTCGGGTGACATGTCTGACACTGCTGTGTCTAGAAGTCCTGTCACTTCGGCCAGATGGGGGCCCAGGTGCCAACACAGGAAGCATAGCTTGCACTCGGGATGGGCCTCAGACTGCGAAGCCATGGCCACTGAGGGTCCCCTGGCCAGGGGACCTAGAGAGGGACATATGGTGCATTTGCCTGGAGACTGTCCTCGAAGGAGGTGCAGGGAGGGGAAGGTCTAATTGGGGGAGCTGTGCCCGCACACCCTCCTGAGGGTTGAGGGAACAGATCCACTCAGAGGGAAGTCGAGACCTCGAAAACAGAAGTGGCCTGGGGCAGGTGGGAGCCAGCAGCTTTGAAGTGATAATACTCGGTCACAGATCATTTTCCTGAAACCCCAGAATATTTCTGCAGACTGAACCTTTCTGGCCTCGGTTTCAGAAAAGTGGAAAGTAGATGAAATTGGGATGTTTTCTGTGTCTCTCGAATGCCGAGGTCATGGGCTTGGGGCTATACTGAAGAGGCCCACCCCAAGTCTCATTGGGTCGCCCCAGTTAGGACCTGAACCCGCCAGTACCGGACAGGAGCATGGCACACTATGGCACACTGCCTGCCAAAAGCAGGCAGGACTTTACAGAAAAGACTTTACAGGACTGTAAAGTCTGGAGAGAATGTAAGTCCCACATGAGGCAGACGTGGCTTTGATACAAGGCCTCCACACACGGCAAGGCAACCTGAGCAGTGTGTGAACTGCTCGTCCGTGTGCGTGCTGCTGCATGCCCACCATCTGGGTTTCCCATACCTCAGATGGGGTTGCCGATGGAGCCTCATCCCACGACCTTCGGTGGAGGCAGAGTGCTTCCCAGCATCACACGTGTGGAGAGCCCAGGGTCTGTGTCGGCAGGTGGTGGAACACAGCTGGCTGTCCCGTATCTTACCTGATTTAGAGGTGCCTGGGCTCCAGTCTGTAAGTGTCAGATTACAGCAGTTGATGCAAAGGAAAGCACAGCGAGTACTACAGATCACCTGTTTTCCCGATCCTATCTTTCCCTGGTTAAGACGGTTTGTGGTCGCTCCTGTGGTTACTTAAAATCCTCTACAAGTCAGGGGTCCCAGCTAGACAGAGCAAGCGTGCTCACCAGGTGTCGAGTATGCAAGACAGACACTTCTTACTATTACACGTTTTCCCGTAAGAAGTGCTCTCCTGTGAACAGTTAACATGTAACCATAAAAACTCCAGGTGCTTCATGGTAAGATTGCGAGGTAGTGGCATGGTGATTTTTAGTTTGAGGGAACAGAAACAATTTCATAGCTCACAAATTTTTGAGATTCTTTGCTTTGATTCACTTGTGTCACACCCAGGATTGTGTGTCTCATTTCTGCTCTGCTCAGGCTCCAGGAGAAAGCTGCTGACACCATAGAAGCTCTGCAGAAGGCCGGGATCAAGGTCTGGGTTCTCACTGGGGACAAGATGGAGACAGCAGCTGCCACCTGCTATGCCTGCAAGCTGTTTAGGAGGAACACACAGCTGCTTGAACTCACCACGAAGAAAATTGAGGAGCAGAGTCTACACGACGTCCTGTTTGAGCTGAGCAAGACTGTCTTGCGCCATAGCGGGAGCTTGACAAGGGACAACTTCTCAGGGTAGGCAGTGCCCCCATCCCACCACAGAAGGGCTGTGTGACTTCGGCACCCCTGCGGGCAGCCTGCCTGGTCTGTCCCCGGGGGTCCCCACGGCATCAGTGTGTCAGCGGTGAACCACGGAATTGGGCCAGAGTCGTGTCTTTGCAGCAAGTGTGATGTGTCTTTTTGCATAAGATGTGTGTGTGTGTTCACTTTTAAACTGCTGCTTATGGGTGCAGGCTTGACTGATTAATAAAATACTAGGGTTGGGATTGTTCTCATTGGCTGATGAGGCACTCAAGGGCTGTATTGCGGATTCCTCTGGGTGTCTGTCAGTGGAGACAGAAATATTAATAATGCATGATTATTTCTCTGTTGAGACAGAGCCGGATATGCCCATGATTGTTTTTCCCAAGAACATTCAGCAGTTTTCTCACATTTTATTAATGCTGTCCTTGCTGGTATCAGATGCATGATCTGAGGTTAAGATTTCATGGGAATCATTTTAGATTTTCATTAATGTAGTAAAGCAAAAGCAGCTCTCTCATCCTATGCAAATGTTAGATTATTCATAAGGAGTGGGAGATGCTTCCCTTCACCGATCTGCAGGATTCCTCTGGGGGATTAGAGATGATCTTGTAATTTTGAAACCCAGCAAAAAGACATATGCTGACCGCACTCTTTCCAACGCACGCCCTCCAGCAGGATGCCCCATGAAGGTTAGCTGCAAGCCTGCAGCCCGAGGCTGGTTACCGTGGCCAGGCTTCACAAGTAAAGACAGCTCTACAGGCCGCAGGCACATGTTCCCCATCTGTTGTGGAGAAGTACTAGAATCTGCACACAAAACCACTAGAACTGTGTTTTCTCTGCTTCGGTGGCATGAGATTGTGTTGTTAAAACTCAGTTTCAGGGGATGCCTGGGTGGCTCAGCAGTTGAGCATCTGCCTTCAGTTCAGGGCATGCTCCCAGGTTCTGGAGATCAAGTCCTGCATGGGTCTCCCTCTGCCTATGTCTCTGCCTCTCTCTGTGTGTGTCTCATGAATAAATAAATAAAAATCTTTAAAAAAAAAAAAAAAAAAAAACCTCCATTTAGGGATGACTGGGTGGCTCAGTAGTTGAGCATCTGCCTCTGGCTCAGGGCATGATCCCGGGGGCCTGGGATCAAGTCCAGCATCGGGCTTCCCACGGAGAGCATGCTTCTCCCTCTGCGTCTTGTGAATAATAAATAAAATCTTTAAAAAATAAAAATAAAAAATAGAACTCAATTTAAAGTGTGGTAGAGGGTGTCACATCCAGTGCTCTAAAGACTGTATTGATAAAGCAAGGAACCCCAGTTTCTTAATTCCCTGATCATCAATCTATAGCATCTGTAGACATCCCAAAAAATTACATAGTCTTTTGAAGTCTGTGGACTTAGCTACTGAGTAACCTCTCTGGTTTGTGTAACTAAACAGACTGTCTGCAGACATGCAAGACTATGGCTTGATCATTGATGGAGCTGCGCTGTCTCTGATCATGAAGCCCCGAGAGGACGGAAGCTGTGGCAACTACCGAGAGCTGTTCCTGGAGATCTGCCGAAACTGCAGCGCTGTGCTCTGCTGCCGCATGGCACCCCTGCAAAAGGCTCAGGTCAGGCCTGCCCCGGCCTCCACAGGCCCTGGGATGGGTGGACACCCAGAGCCTTGGTGTAGTTCTGACAGCCTCTACTTTTCTCTTTTTTAAATCCAGCAAGGCACCACCTTTTAAAACTAGAAGCAGGAATGGCAGGCATGAAACATGGATCTTACTTGGCTGGTTGTGGTTAGTTAAGAGTTGTCTGAATCACGTGGACAATCGTCCCAGTGGAGGCTGGGAAGCCTGGCCCTGTGTGACTCTTGTGAAATAAAACCACATCACAGAGGTATAACCTCATCTATAAGCATCTGTAGGAAAATCTGTCAGAAAGACAGAAGGGTGCAACTGCTTATTAGGTACCTGCTGTTGTTAGGGAGACAGACACAGTTAACCCACTCGACCTATGGAAGGATTCTGCTGTATGAGTGATGTCATGCTAATTGTACAGAGAAGAGTAAGACCCAGAAAATTGGGGCCACTTGTCTGCAGGATGTGCTTGGAAACTCCAGTCCCAGCATGGCTTCTGGCCTGTAGGACTCCAGACTCCTATTCTCCTACCACCACATAGTCCACTGGGGACACACGGAAGACATGTTTCTTTTCAGTATTTTGTAAAGTGTTATAGAAGACACATGTAAGCACGGGGTCCTACTGGCGTCAGTAAACCTATAGTATGTCTCCCTTTGTCCAGCCACATTTTAGATCAATTGCTCTTCAATTGTTTATGAAAGAAATCTGTCACTTCTCAGCTGACCAAGGGACCAAGGGTTGGGGTAAAATACTGAAAACTACATGTGAAGAGCTCGTTTCTAGCATTTGTAGCACACCACGTGTGTGTGGCACAGCAGAGCCTCTAGAGGTACCAGGACCCACCCCCGATGGGCACCCATGAGACCCAGGAGCATGGCTGCGGGGCTGCCCCACCCCCACACCCCCTGCCGTGTCTTCTGTGTCCTACTTCACATAAATCTCGTGTCACCACGTCCAGGAGGACAACTCAGGACTTTATGTTCTGTCTTCTACCATGTGTTCCATGGTCCCTTTTTTTTTTTTTTTTTTTTTCAGTTTTTAACGGACTTTCACAAATGTTTACACATATTAGCGTTTCAGACTCTCATCTCGAAGCAGCAGGCAGTCCACACGCCACTCCTCATCTTTTCCATCTTCCACCCTGAACCGTGGCACTTAGACACATAGACGGAGAAAAAGTTTGCAAAGAAATGCATACTTGAAATTATTAATTGTATCAAATTGCCAGGTAGGATTTGCACACGTGGCAAGTGCGAGGATTAAAAAAGCAGGAGCGCTGAGGAGGGCACTTGACAGGATGAGCACTGGATGTTATATGTTGGCAAATCAAACTTCAATTAAAAATATATATATATATGAATGAAAAAAAATAGCAGGAGAAGTAGCTCAGTGCTCAGCAATGGATGCTCAACACCACCTAGCGTGTCTGGTAGCCAAACGTGCTGTTCAGGTGCTCCCCTAGGTTTACCGACCATCTGCTGAATCTGTGTGTGCTGCGGTAGCTGACGGCTGCTTCCTTCATGTCGTGTTTCACCAGCCTTTCTCAGTCTGTTGCCTGTAGTCACTCTAGCTGCCTTCTCTTGACTCTGTTGTACTTCCAGCATGAGAGGATCCATCCCGTGTGCAGAGCGGCTTGAACGGAGGAGGGCCACACCAATCAGATCACTGTCCCTTTCTCCTTGACTGACTTGACATCTGTGTTCTTTCTAGTTAGTGAATAATCTGTGCAGATGGAGAACAGAGAAGATAAATGCTACGTTTCTTTATTTTCCAGATTGTTAAATTAATCAAACTTTCAAAGGAGCACCCCATCACGTTAGCCATTGGTGATGGCGCCAACGACGTCAGCATGATCCTGGAGGCGCACGTTGGCATTGGTGAGCCATCTGCGCCTGGGTGCCCATGAGGTGGGGAGGGGAGGCAGTGGCGGGACCCGCCACCTTGTTGGTGGTGCCTTGTCTGCTCCTGGCTGCTTTCCCCCCCAGTGCTGAGAGTGGGTCTCCTCCCACAGGTGTCATCGGGAAGGAGGGTCGTCAGGCTGCAAGGAACAGCGACTATGCAGTCCCAAAATTTAAGCACCTGAAGAAGATGCTGCTTGTTCACGGACATTTCTATTACATCCGGATATCTGAGCTCGTGCAGTACTTCTTCTATAAGGTAGGAGGGTGTCCCTGCTGTGGCCGCAGGTGGTGTGCTAAGTGCTCCACAGTGCAGCAAGGGGCAGCTCAGGAGGGGACACAAGTGGCCGACAGGGAGGTGGTACCATGCTGCCCCCAAGACAGGAGGTATGGCCCGCCTTGTGCACAGATTCGATGGGGAGCCCGGAGGAACCTCGCCATCATCACGTGATTGAGAGAAGGCAGTTCTTCTGTGAGTCCTGGAGATGATTCATTGATCATGCTCAGGCCACGCAGAGTCCCTGGACGCCATCCGCTCACAAGGCAGTGTGCCTGGTAGTGCCATTAAAACAGGAGCAGACTTTAAAACCTGTCACCCACGCTTCTGAGAACGGGGCACTTTGGGGTCACTTCCTGCAGATATGGTGTATTACAGGGACAGCTGAGGAGGGGAGACACCTCTCACAGCACACTCTTGGACTAACTGGCATGTGGCTTGCCTTTCAGAATGTCTGCTTCATTTTCCCTCAGTTTTTATACCAGTTCTTCTGTGGATTTTCACAACAGGTGAGTCCTGCTGACTGGAGTCAGAAGCTTCCCAGGCCTTAACTCCCTTCCCTTTGGGGTAGCTTGAAGGGGCGAGCAGGCTATAGGGATAATTAGGCTATAAGAGGAGCAGGCTACAGGGATGAGTAGGCTATAAGGGGAGCAGGCTGCAGGGGGTGAGTAGGCTCTAAGGGGAGCAGGCTGCAGGGGTGAGTAGGCTATAAGGGGAGCAGGCTGCAGGGGTGACTATGCTATAAGGGGAGCAGGCTGCAGGGATGAGTAGGCGATAGGGGGAGAAGCCTGCAGGAATGTGTAGGCTATACGGAGAGCAAGTTCCAGGGGTGGGTAGACTATAAGGGGAGTGAGTAGCTTACAGGGGTGGGTATGTTATAAGGGGAACAAGTTGCAGGGAGTAGTAGGCTATATAAGGGGAGCAGGTTGCAGGGGTGAGTAGGCTATAAAGAGAGCAGCCTGCAGGGATGTGTAGGCTTCAGGGGGCAGCAGGTCAGGGGTGCAGTGCCCTCCACCCCACACCCCTGTGCAGCCTATCCTCAGGCAAACTCAGGAGCAAACATGGGGGCCCAGTGGCTCCAATGGGCTTGCTCATGTGGCCCCCAGCAAGGTGCCTGGTGCATGCCTCATGCACATGTGGGCTGTCCCAGGATTTCTGCCCCTGACCGAGAGGATCAAGTTGGCACCTGAGACCCCCCTCCTGAGTGCCTGGTCATCGTGTCCCAGGAGAGCAGCAGCAGCCCTTCAAGGATCCTTCCCCCTGCAGGGTTGGGACTGGGAATAATTGACACTTGAAGATGGCATCCAAATTGCAAACTTTTCAGCAACCTTGTTTGTTGCAAGTTGGCAGTGGCTGAGGGAGGGATTCATGGGACTGTGGCTCTAACCCTCACAGTTGACGTCATGAAGGGTTGAAAACGTCCTGTTGTCTATAGCTACAGAAAGAGGACTGTATGATTTTTAAGATGCTCATGTTTCTGGGTCTTTGCAAATTAATGTATACGTTTAAACAAAAGGTGAAACGAGTTTGTTGAGGGCTGCAGAGCGCGGTTCTCAGCGTGGTTCTGTCCTCCCGCAGACTTTGTACGACACTGCCTACCTGACACTGTACAACATCAGCTTTACTTCCCTCCCGATCCTCTTGTACAGCCTGATGGAACAGCATGTCAGCATAGACACGCTCAGGAGAGACCCTTCCCTCTACAGGTACAAGCCCAGTGGTCCCTGCACGCCACTTCCCGCACAGAAACCCCTGCTCTGGTTCTCTCAAACCCAGAAGCATCCCCTTCAGCTGGTACCCTCGCTTCCATGGGAAGCAATGTGACTTCAGTAAATATACTGCGAATTTAGAGCGAGGATTTGAAATGAGCCTGTCAGCCAGTTTGTATCTAACAGGCTTTTTAGTAGTTAGAGGAGGACCTGGGATCAGAGCTTCCATCCCGGTGACTCCAGTGGTTTGTAGCCTCCATTATCCTTTAAAGCCAAATACATTCCCTTCCATGAGATAAAAAGGAAAGCTAGTAGATCTGATGTCATAGTGCTCTTTTTTGCCAAAAAGTGTTTTCTAACAATTGGGAAAAAGTGTTTTTCTGCTGTATTGGAGTGTACTCCAAGATTGCTGGCAGATTCAGTATGTTAACTGTTTTTGTGGCTTTTTAGAGTAAATTCCTCATATCAGATAATGTTAGATGCGTGTGTAGTTTTAAGAATGCACAGATTCTGTAAGCACTTACCCGGTTTCCCTGGTGGTTACTGCCTGACAATGTCCCACGGAGGGTTGAGCGGTGCCCCCCGGACATGAGCACCAGTATCATCCAGCACTTACTGGGGGAGGGGGGGGTCCTGCACCCACACACTGCAGACTGCTAGCCAGCGTCATGGGCTTCGTCAGAGCGTTGGCCGCGGCATTGTGTCTGGGAGCCCTGGAGCCCCGCATGATTGCGGTGGGCAGTAAAGCAAGCGTGGAGCTCACCGTATACCATCAGGGTTGGCCTCCTGTGGGCTAACAGCTATATGAGTCGCAGCGGGAGCTATGCCAGGAGCCTGACACCCACAGTTTGCGTGACGCGGGAAGGTCCATGGGCCTTGTGTCCTGATCCATTCACAAGCAGACATGTGAGCGTCTGTCTGCCTTAGGCACATCCGTGTCCCCCTGGAGGGAGGGAACCGAACCCATTGTCTGCCCTTCACCTTTGATCCCATGGGGATGTTGTCCATGTGGTCCCTGTGCCATTGTAGCATGTTTGCTCTGTTCACTGTCCTCTGGCTCTGCTTCTGTACCGTGTCTGCCCCAAGGCCTTGGTGGAGCCAGGCAGAGCATGGGGTGAAGGGACAAGGGGTGTCCAGCAGGTGGCCATAGGGTAGGCGGCCAGAGCACATGCAGTGTGTGACTTGGGGACACATTCCATGTGATGGCATGGGGAGGAGCCTGCTGGGATTCCCCCAGAAGGCTATGAGATCAGGGCCAGCCCCAGTGCAGGTGCAGAGGGCATTAAGCAGAGGAGGGGAGCCACACCTGCACAGGCAGGGTGGCCCCCTGCAGACAGACCCTGGGTCCTGGGTACAAGGCCCGATTCTCCATTGCCCACTTTCACAGCCAGTGGGCTCTGCAGCCTAGGGTAGCACAGTGGCCAAAGGGATTTCCTGGACAGATGGTCACTGCAGGGCTTGGAGACGGCCTGGTCACCTTGGGGGTTTGGTTTTACTGACCTGCAATCTCACCTATTTGCTTACACAGAGATATTGCTAAGAACGCTCTACTCCGCTGGCGTGTGTTCATTTACTGGACATTCTTAGGAGTATTTGATGCTCTGGTATTCTTCTTTGGTGCTTATTTCATGTTTGAAAACACGACGGTGACCAGCAATGGACAGGTTAGTGTGGAACCACATCTTGTTGGCTGGGCTGCTCCAGGTCCCCATCGGGCACGGGGCAGGGGGGCCTGTGCGGCCTGGTATGTGGGCGTCAACCCCTGGGGGCCGCGGGCACCTGTAAGTGCTGTGCTCTGTGTGGCTCTGCTCCCCAGGGAATACCCCTCTTGAGAGCTACAGGCTTGTGGGAGCCCGTCCACCACTAGCTGCTCCTCCAGCTATGCCCATCACTCTGGCATAGCCTATTTCTTATGGGAATTAATTTCATATTTAACACATTGTAGCATTTTTTTACATACTTACCTTAAGTATCTGTTGTCTTTGCAAGGAGTAGATTTGTAGTTGGCTGATAGCCAGTCAGCCCTCTGGTCGTTTGCATAATCTCTGGGGGTTGTTTATTCGTATCTTGCTTTTGTCTTTTTGCCACTGGCCTCCCTCCCCACTCTCAGATAATGACCACCAACACACACATGGTAAGAAAACTGTGGGTTTGTCCTTTATGTTTTGAAGTGCATTAAAAATAAAATATTTCTCGAAATATTTTCACTTGTGGCGACTTCTGTGTGCTTTGTCGGTAGAAACCTGTGGGCTGCCGCCGGCCCCCACGCGGGGCCAGCGCTGCATTAGACGAGTATGTCTGCATCTGGTTTTGTACTTGCTGTTTCTTCTCTCAGTTTCTGTGTCAGGCTGGCCAGCCGAGGAAGTGGTGGTGTTTAAGTGGATTTGATATATTTAAACGTCCCTTAAACTTCCATGCAAGGCACCGTCCCAGGTACGGGATGCCCAGTGGAGACGCAGCACCAAGTGTTGGGCGCAGGTCAGGAATAGCAGGTGCACATGGGGGATGCTCAGGTGCCTGGGTTTAGCAGCCGCGCTGACCCAGCACTGCTGGCGCGTGCAGGAGGTGATCTGTGGGTAGAAGCTCCCTGCGCCGCATGAGGGCCTCTCCTCCTGCTGAGTCCTCCTTCTGTCTCTCGGGAGCACACTCTCCCTGCCAGGTGGGCGGACTATTCACTGGCGAGTGGCAAGTTTTTTCTTTCCTCTCATTACTAAAAGGTGCTGCTCTTTCATTGTAACTTAAATCAACTTTTCCTAAATTGATCTTGAAAAACGTTTTAAACATTTCATTGGACTTTTTTTAAAGCTTGACCTTTTTTTTTTTCTTTTAAGCTTGACATTTTTCTAGGATTCGTTCTTTGTCTTTGTTCACCTGGGTAACCCCTGGACGCTGGCAGGGACTGTGCTCCTGCAGGGCATCCACGGGACTTCTGTCCTGCATGTACCTTGGGAAGAACTAAGATTTTGTGTCTCCAGAGCTGGGACGTCTAGACCGAGGTCAACTGTCAGTACCGCGAAAGGCTCCTCACCTGGGCCTGAGTTCAGACAGATTAAGGACTGTACAGATTAAGGACTGTACACTCTCGGGCACTCAAACTCAGGGGTTTTGTGTAAAATTGATGGTACTATTTTATTCCGCTCCTTAGTTGCCTCCGTCTCAATAGAACTTAGCAAAGTGACTGGTACCTCCCGAGCATCCCTAGGACACAGTTTCAGTGGGAATGGATATGCACGAAAATATGTGTGTGCCTGTGCACCCTGGACGTGGTCGTGCCCAGGGCAGGCATGGTGTGGCCTTGCAGTGCTGGTCCCTCATGAGGCCTGGGCAAGTGTCTCCTCCTCGTGCTCAAACCCCTGGAGCCCTGACATGCTCCTGGCCAAGCCCCCTCCAGCTGCTCCTCATGCTGATGAGGGTCAGGGGGCAGTGGTGCCTTGCAGGAGTTCCTGCCTGTTCCTGGGTGCCTTCTGCTCTCCTCCTGACTGGCCTGTTTCCATAGGACGCCTGGAGCCTGCAGGGTACCTGAACCCTGACCTGTGGCCCAGCGCTTATCCTCATTACCACCACAGGCTGCTCAGTAGCCCAGCAATACTGTGCCCCAGTGTGCAGGTCAGTTGGTACCAAGTAGGGCCTGTAGTGTGAGGTGTTTGCCCACAGTGACGTGTTTGAGAGGCAAAGTTTCCTGCAGTAGACGGCGGAGAGCCTGAAAACCAGCACTGTGAGAGCGAGTGAGGAGGAACCACAGCACCCGCGGTCTTGAGGGAGCACATTTCCCTCCCGTATCTGAGGGGACAGGAGCCCCCAGAGGCTGGGACAGCCCAAAGCCACTCCATGCAAGGAAAGGCCAAGGTTAAATGTCTGCTGTTCTGACTCCAGGGCCCCCCACAACTCCACATGGAGCCTTTCTCATCAGGATGGTTTTCTTACATTCTCATCGGCTTTGGTGCTAAGGTGAGATGGCCCACAAAACTAGGATGGCACTGTAGCCTGGCTCTGTAGTAACCCGGGTACATTGAGGGCCAGTCTCCGGCGGCTGACGGTGCCCCTGGCGCATGCACAGCAGGAGTCAATGCCCGTCCATTCTGTCCAACCACCCTTCCTGGCCAGAAGCATTTCGGGGCATGACGGTTCAGAAGCCCCATCCCATCGACCATGGGGAGGTGAGGACTCCTTGAGATCTACATCATCCTGTAGGAGTGTTCGTAGGTCACGTGGGGTGTCAGGGGATGCTCACCATCACTTCTTGGTAGGAACATGTTCTACGCAGACACAAGAGCCAAAGCCAACGTTATTTCTCCTGCTGCCGCAAACTAGAGCACTGAGACCGTTCCTCACTCTCATGGAGCAGCAGGTTCAGCTCTGGACGGGGCTGGCACGTGTGGTAACAGAAGTCGGCTGACACAGAGGCCAGATGGTGACCGCACACACCCTAGAAGTAGGGAGTCTGTGTGAAGGGAGCATGGACGGGATTTTTATGGCCGGGATCTTGAGAAAACACAGTTATGTCTGTTGTGGAATATTTTCACACGTGAAAATAAAGTTGGTTGGGTGTGAGGGCTTTTGTGAGCAGAACACTTTCCTACAAGATGCTCCTGGAGAACAGAGGCCCGGTTGGGGGGGTCCTGGGGCTCGTGGGTGCTTGCTAGGTGTTCGTGTCCCCGACAGAGGCTGGAAAGTCCCTGGAAGTCTGTGTGGAGGGGAGTGCTCCCGTAGGACACCAGGCCAGGCCTCCTCCTGGGGCGGGACGGATGGCACACAGGGAGCAAACCCTCTGGACAGCCTAGCACAGAGGGGGACAGCTGACTTGGGGGGGCATCCTGCCTCCCACCTCTCTCCCCCAATCCAAAGAAATCATGGTAAACAACTTCAGTAATACTAGCAGTGAGCCTTCTACCTGCAGCAAATAAAGACATTAGGAGGGTGTTTGCAGAGATAAGTAGACTGCTTTCCCTTTGCGCCTCCACCACTGCTGAGAAAATAGGTTCTAACTCCCTTACGTGAGAAGCTAGTTGAAAGGTACATTCCAGAAACGCTTTCCTCCAGAAAGGTGTACAGTACATTTTGTGACTCCCCCCGCCCCAAACCTATGTGGAGCTGGGTTCGAGAGCCCTTGAGAGGCTAGTGGGAAGCTGCATTCAAGGGATGCTTGTTCCCAGAGTTAAGCGCAGTGATTTCCATTGAGCCTCCAGCCGGGTGTGGAGCTGGGGCCTAACTCCAGCGGGTCAGGAACTGCCTGCCCAGGGCAGCACCAGGGCTCGCAACCTCTCCGTTCTGGAGTCGACACAGCTGTGCGCTTCTGCTGCGTGCCTGTAACCATTGCAGCCAAGGCCCACGTGCGCTGCTGGCGAGGCGTCAGGAGACCTCTCCCCGGGTCTGCTAGTCACCAAGTCTACGGATCTGCCAGCTCACGATACTGTTGGTGCACCCCTGTGCCCCTGCTGTGCACCCTCACGCTTCTGCAGTTTGCTGTCATCTGATGCTTCAGAAGTGTTTCCATGCTCCCTGCCCTGTTGGGTGGTGACCACAGGCTCACGGTGTCAGGAAGAGCAGGAGGCAGGCCTCCCGCCAGGCCCCCGTGACAGGCCCACTCGGGGTCTGGGCTGCAGGCTGCCCCAACCTGCTGTGGCTCACCCTGTCCTTTTGTCTGCAAACATCGGCTTCCAGCAAAAACAAATGCAGTGTTGTGTCCTGACACCCTGCTGGCCGAGCACTTTCACAGGCTGCTGCCAGCTGCACCCGGTCCCAGAGTTTAACATTTTTCCTGCCCCCAAAGTTAACATTGACAAGACAGCACTTCCTGACCAGAGTTCCTTCCCTGGGCATTACTGCCTGTTAGGGCTGGAAAGTTGCAGGCTTTCATGGGGCCGCCCTGAGCGGTTAGCACACCCAGCCCCAGCCGCGAGATGCCAGGAACTCCCTCCCCAATGCAGCCACCAGCACCATCTTGGGACTTTGCGGGTGTCCCCAGAGGCAGAGTCGCCTCCAGGAAGCCCCCCGTGTGTCAGTGTCAGAAGCTCGTTTTGCTCCCAGGGATGGGCAGGTGTCAGTGGGGGTCAGTGGGGGTCAGTGGGGGGTCTGTGGGGGCCCGTGTGCCACAGGAAGTCCTCGCGGCAGTTCAAGGTCCTACAGGGAGCTTCCTGCCTCCCCGGACGTGTGCAGAGGCCCAGTAACTGTGCCCCCGGAGCCACATGTAGATTCGTTCTGTGTTGAAGTCACCACACACAAAGCCGTGGTGTTCCAGCTTTTTAATTCTTTGTGAACTAGGGCTGCTTTCTTTCAAAGAAGTCGTAGGTGCATTTTCTAAGAGGCTTGGTCCCCGTACACCAGGAGGAGGCTGTGCTTAGGGGATTCTGCAGAAATCTCAAGGAGAATAGCTCCCGTGGACTAAAATCCCCCAAGGACTGGTTTTTCCCCGATGAGAAAGTCAGTATTTTGCTTTCTGTGTCTGTGTCTGTAGTTGAGAAATGTCTTGTTTTTGTGGTTTGAGCCTGTGTTTTTACTAGTGCAGCTTCGCGGTGCCATGCAGAGTCTCGCTGCCCCCAGCACCCCCCCCCCAGCAGGTGGGCATGTCCCCCTGGGGGCTGGGGGCTGGAGGCCAGCACTCGCCTGCGGGCCTGCCTCCAGTTCCCCTCACCCTGTGATCCTGGTTGGTGACATGGTCATGACGTGGTCATGCTCTCCCGCCCACCAGCGGCTGGTGGTTGGTTCTCAGGGCGGGCAGGTGTTTGAGTTTGGAGGACAGTAGCCAGCCCTCCTGAATTCACTCTGAAGCCTGCAGGAGCGCAGAGCGGGGAGCGGGGCCGTGTCCCTCCCATGTGAACACAAGGCCGCAGAGCTGCAGAGCTGCAGCCGCCCTGTGCGCACCACGCTCCAGCTCCTGGGGACTCTGTCCCCGCCGTCTGCCTTGTTAAGACACTGTCTGTTGAGTGTGGAGGGGCCGGCATCCAGGGCCCAGCAGGACAGGCTCTGAGCCCTTCCCTGAGCTGCTGGCCTGGCCCTGGCTTCTGTCAGTGACAAACTTGGTCCCTGTGTGTGTGGGGTCTGGGCTTCTGGCACGGAGCATGGTGAGACAGTCCTGTTTCGAACGTGCAGGGGGAACTGTGTGTATTAAGTGGAGACTCTGGACTCTTTTCCCTACAGATCTTTGGAAACTGGACGTTTGGGACGCTGGTGTTCACCGTGATGGTATTTACAGTGACACTGAAGGTGAGTTCCTGCCACAGACATTCCTCCTTACGGCCCAGCCAACCACTGTGGGCGCGCCACCCCGTCTGTCATCAACTGGGCACAGGCTGGACACCCCCAGGCCCGCAGCCCCTCAGGATGCAGCCCCCCCAAGCCCCACACCCCGGGCCCACCCTCCCTAGGTCCGCACCCCCCGAGGCCCCCCCAGCCCTACACCAGGCCACCTGCTCTGTGAACTAGAATTACACAGAAGGTAAATGAGGGAATGAGCTTTTTATTGGAAACGAGTCAGATTCAAATTCTTTTAAACAGCGAGCAGCCCCCCCCCCACACACACACACACAAATAGTCAGTGAACGTACTGGGGGAAGTCATGTCTTGTCGCAGTCAAACCAGGGTCCGTGTTCAGTGTGCGTCCTCGGTGGGAAGGCAGCTGACAAGGTAGCTGCTCCACTGGGTTCTCCGCGTGTGGGAGACGCTCCAGGCGTGTCCCTGGGATGTGTGGGCGGTGCCTTCTCTCCGGGGGAACCTCAGGTTCCCTTCCTCAGCAGGTTTGTGTGGGCGCTTTGGCCGCTGGGGAGCCAGGGTGGTCTGTCCGTTTGCCTCTCTTCTCCTTGGCTTTCAGTCCTTGCTACCGCGGCCCCTTCCAGCCCACCTCACTGCCCATGTCTGTGTTTCAGCTGGCGCTCGACACGCACTACTGGACGTGGATAAACCACTTTGTCATCTGGGGGTCGCTGCTGTTCTACATCGTCTTCTCCCTCCTCTGGGGAGGGATTATCTGGTAGGAGCTCGGGGTACTCAGTCCTGCGGAGCTTGCTTCCAGAGCCCCAGCGTGCATCCCGCACGACCTCGTTCCTGCGGCAAGGCAGGACCCACGTTCTCTGTGGGGGAGCAACGCTGAGTGGAACGTGGGAGAGTGGGTGCCCAGGCTCCAGGGACCTCCTTTATTGCAGGTCAGAGGAGACCTTTAACCCAGGGCCTGGGAGGGGGCCGGCCTGCTCATCTCGGGTGTCCTGGCTGCCTCCCGGGGTGGGTCCCAGGTTATATGTGTGTCTGGCATGTTGAGTCCAGCCTCCCGTGCTGCGGCAGTGGTGAGCAGGTGTCATGGGAACACCGGCAGGGCTGGCCCAAAGACCACCCAGGACGCTCAGCAGAGGGGCAGCCGAGTCCCAGTGCTCTGTAGAGAGATTGCCGTGGCTGCCAGGTTAAAAACAAACCTGAGTGAGACGTGAACAGGACAATAAACCCGTGGTGCTGGGTTGGTGGCCCCTGTTAGGGGCGAGGAGTGGCTGTGTGTGGCATCTCTCCTGGTGCTCTTATTGCCATACCTTGGCTCATTTCTGTTCCTTCTGCCCAGACATCCTTTCAGACTAGCCGACCCTGTGAGCTCTTATGTATCCTTCAGAACCCCATGCGTCAGCGCCCTCCTTGGGCTTCCCTTGAGCCCCTGCGCAGTCAGGGCAGTCCCACCTTGTCACCCGGTTGCCTAAGCTTTCGTCCCTGCTCCCATTACAGCACATACTGCATTTTCTGTAATTCTCCTGTGTGCGCCCCACCTCCCTGTGAGGCAGAGTGTTTCCTGGGATGCAGCTGGGACCTGGGAGTGCCGCCCATGGAGCATGCTGGCCAGAAACATCTTCCCCTGTGTGGTCTCCCCGCAGCGGGCTGCCCGCCCCACCTCTCCGAGCTTCTCTGACCTCTAGTGCCAGCGCTGTGCACTGCATGCTCTCTGGGACCTGTAGGTGCTGAGCTAGGTGGTTTCCAGCCTTGATCCCCGAGGGCCCACAGTTCATCCTGAAAACCTGTGAGCCCAGCCCCCGGGCCTGGCGTTCACCACTGGTCCCTCCCAGCTCCTCTCATGGGTCCTAGTGTAGATATTTTCTTGAATTATAGGTTTGCCTGGGTGGGAGACCATTTGTGCTATTTTCATAGGAAAATGGCTTTTTTTACAGTCTGAATCCCGGGTTAACCAGCCCTGCTGATCAGAACCTGTGCCGTCCTCTGCGTGTTAATAGCCAGTGCTCAGGTTATGATTCCGGGATACAAAAAAAAAAAAAAAAAA
The DNA here is from genome assembly GCF_048164855.1 of Canis lupus baileyi. Classification (NCBI taxonomy): domain Eukaryota; kingdom Metazoa; phylum Chordata; class Mammalia; order Carnivora; family Canidae; genus Canis; species Canis lupus. The sequence continues at coordinate 1,006,827 of NC_132854.1, read as the reverse complement.
TCACCAATTTTCATGCTTTAAAGACATTTTGTGCTGTCCTGAAATCTCCAGAGGACTTCCCCTGTCTTAGGGCTGATTTGTGGAATTCCTGCCTCCTTCCCCCACTGCTTACAGCCCTGCGCCCCCTGCTCACGAGTAGTTAGCGCACATGGGCCAAGTGCCCTGAGGGTCGGTGACAGTGGTAAAATCTCCGGGAACAGGTGCAGAGAAGATGGGCCCGGGTTTTGGCGTCCCCTGGGTGACCACCGACCTGCCCATCTGTTGTTTTCTAGGCCATTCCTCAATTATCAAAGGATGTACTATGTGTTCATCCAGATGTTGTCCAGCGGCCCAGCCTGGCTGGTCATCATCCTCCTCATCACTGTCAGCCTCCTTCCTGACGTTCTCAAGAAAGTCCTGTGTAGGCAGCTGTGGCCCAGCGCCACAGAGAGAGTCCAGGTACAGGCGGGGCCACGGGGGTGGGCCCATGGGGGAAGGAAGGGGGCTGTGTGCATGCCCTGGAGCCCAGCCAGAACAAGCGCTGTGGTCACTGTAGGGAAAGCAGGAGAGGTTTGTGCTTGGCAACGTGAGGAGTCCTCACAATGCCGCGGAGGATTTTAAGCATGAACCCAGGTGAGGTGCAGGGTGACCCAGAAGCTAGTCAGCCGAAATAGGAGAAAGATGGGCAGACAAGGACTCAGCCAGCTCAGAAGGCAAATTCTTCTTTTGTGACTCTGAAAAAGTGTTTTAAATTAATTACCTTGAAGGCAAAGTTGCCCAAGTCTCGGGTGTGGGGGATGTGGCTAAAACACTGGCACTGACTCTGGGAATTCTGGTGAGCACTAGGGTCCCACACTTTCCACCATCCCCACTGAGGCCAACAGGCGAGTGAGTTCTGGGTTCGGGAGAGCAGTGACCTGTGCAGAACGCCCACCCTGGCTGACGAACAGCAGCAGATGTCACTCGGAGCTTCCCAGAACCACTCTGGGCTGCTCGTGTTCTCAGGGAGGGCACACTCCCTCACCCCTCACCCCAAGATCTCGGGGAGGTGCAGAGCCTTCATAAAGAGAAGGGAGGGTCCTGCCAAGTATGCAGAAGGCAGAGCAGGACTCTCCCTGCAGGTGCATGTCTTCCCTGTGGAACACAGGTGGGCCTGCAGGTGGGCGGATGATCCATGCCCTCTAGGGCCAGGGGAAAGCTCTGGAAGCTCAGATGGCCCCAGCACTCAGGCTCCAAGTGCAGTTGGCCGGCCTCTGGGATGGATGGGAAAGAGCTAGGCCCCCATGGGGTTTGCAGCGAGTGAGGTCCCAGCACCGTGTGCCCCTCCTCCACCCGATTCAGGGATTGAAGGGGATCAGGGTGGGCGAACTTCCTCTGAAGCCTCGGTCTAGTTTATAACATTGGGCATAGCGCCCCATCCCTCCCTGGTGGTTCCCAGCTTGAGCCCACGTGTTCGTAGTCAGCCTGGCAGAGCGCAGGAGTGTGCGTGGATGCCTGTGCTCTGAGCTCTCGAGCGACACTGCCTTATGACAAGTGTGGATGGCCGTGAGGAGGAGAGGCCCTCCAGGAGGGGTTGTCCCGGAGGGGGCATCCAGGGATACGGGCTTCTGGGAGGGGGCGTCCAGTGAGGGGGCATCCAGGAGGGGGCGCCCGGGGAGGGGGGCATCCAGGGTAGCAGGCATCCAGGAGGGGGTGTCCTGGAAGGGGTGTCCAGGAAAGGGGGCATCCAGGGAACGGGGCATCCTGCGAAGCAGGGAACGGGGCATCCGGGGAAGGGGGTGTGTGGGGAAGGAGGAGTCCGAGGAGGGTTTCCGCCCGGGGGGCCGGGTTGTTCCGGGCAGAGACCCACTCCTGGTTTGCTTCACGGTGACGGGATGCTCGAGGGAGGTTCCTGCGATTGACTGGGCTCGGACCGCCTTAACTTGTTTCTCTCTTCCTTCCTCCTTCCCTTGTCTCACCTGTCTGTCCACTAACCGCCCCCACTTGTCTCGCGGCGCGCATGGCCCCTCGGCCCCTCTGGGACTGCAGACTAAGAACCAGTGCCTTTCTGTCGAGCAGTCCACCATCTTTATGCTCTCTCAGACCTCCAGCAGTCTGAGTTTCTAACGGAACAAGGTGATGCTTTTCTGTCGTTTGGCGGTGGGGTTACAGTCACAGGAAGAGAGGGCCGCCTGCTCGCTGAGAGCCATCCCCCTCTGCTCCCGGGCTGGCCTCTGCTGTCCCGGATGTGCATGTGTCAGGAGCTCCTGGGGCGACCTGGGTCTGAGGGCTGCCCAGGCTGTGGCCTGTGCTCTGTGTCCACGGGAGGGGCCAGGTCCCCACGCCCCTGGCCAGCGCTTAGGGCTGCACACTGGCCAGTGGCTACCAGCGGCCCTTGCACGCAGGTGTGGGTGCGGCCCCTCCCAAGTTGCTGGAGCCTACGTGAGCCGAGTCGTCTCAGCACCACACCCTCTCTGCAGCCCGTGGCGCGTGGACAGCAGGACCTCCTCACTCATGCACCCATTCCACGGACAGGGAGACTGAGGCCCTCCAGAGGGCCTTGCAGAAAAGAGAGGGCTCGGGCTGAGCCACTCCGACCAGGGACAGAGACAGAGAGATGTGTTTGGGCCAAGTAGTTTTTTGAATTTTCTTTTAACTTTTTAAAAAAAAAAAATCTGTTTTAAGGAAAAGCCTCTACTTTGCTGTACACGGTAGTGTTGGCTTATTTCTTGGCAGCACGGGGCCACGTCCGGGGCCACGTCTGTGGCAGCTGCCGGGACTCAGTGTGCCCACGAGTAGCCAAGATTGTAGGGACACATCTGCCCAGGGATGGCTTTGCCCGTTTCTTGTCTGTTTGTCCATGTGTCTGAATGCCACATTCACGGAGGCTTCATATCAGAGATGCTTTGAAAATATGTGTTTCCTGGTGCAGCTGAGTTCATTGGAAAATATCCCAGTAAGAAAAGGTTGTTTTATTTAAATGACTGTTCCTCCTCAAGTTCAAATACTGTTTTTTTAACTAACAGGATGGTACATTTTTTAACTTCTGGTAATTATCAACAATCAAAATTTTTCTACTCTGGTGCCATCAGAACTTGCTAGAATAAATGACATGATTCCATCTCACTACGTACATACTTGGAAACGTTTGGGATGCACGTATTAGAAGGAGCACCATAAGTCATAGGATGTGCTTATGAGATGGATTAAATCTTGCCAACTCTGGGCTAGAATTACATGACTGCCCTGTTGACGGATGAGGTTTGCTACGAGTTGCTCTCACAGCCGCCTCTGGCTGCTTGGGGCAGGCTGGTGCTGGGCGGCTGCAGCATCCACGGCCACACCTGCACCGGCCAGAGCACATGGTATGCACACGGGCGGGCGCTTGTGCTTCTGGGAACCCACCCAGACACCTGCAAAGCTTTGGAGGAATAGACCTGGACCAGTCTTCCTTTATGTGGATGGCATTTCCTTCCACCTGTTCTGCTAAAATCAAAAACGTCACAGGCACCACAGGTTTTATGTGTTTGCCTACGTAACCTACGTGTACGTACTTGCACACGCATTCAGCTGGGTTAGCCCATGCCCCGATTAGTTCATCCTTCCCCTCGTCAGGAGACATCCTGCATCTCACACTTCATACTTCTTCACCTCTTAAAATTCCCTCTTCCTGGTGACCGAGACCCTAATACGTTTGACTAGAAAGCCAGCATTGGGATGCCTGGCCGCATTGACCTGCGGCACTGTGACACCCACACCTCTCGGGGGTCTAGCCTTGGGTGGGACTCATGTGTCCAACAGGAGTCGGGGCGGCGGACGGGGGCAGAGGGACAGGCAGGTGCGGTTCCTCCCCCGGGGGTAAGCACTGAGGAAGCTGCGTGGGAGCAGCCAGTCTGGCCCTTCCTGCTGAGCTGCCCACGGGCCCTCAGCCCACTGCCCGGGCCTGCCCTGTTCTCCTCTCCGTGCCCTGTCCTGACCCTCGGTCTTTGTCACGTGAAGGGCAGTTAGGAAGACCAGCTCCTTCCCTGGCAGCGCCCACATGGAGAGCCTGTGCCCATCCCACTGCCCCCGGCTCACATGGACGTCCAGGGGACACGCACTGCTGGCTCAGGCCCCATGCCCGGCTGTGAGGCAGGGTCGCACTCTCCAACGGGAAGTGCTTTGGGGGCCAGGCGCAGCCCCTCTCAGTATTTTTCCTCACCTTGCAGCAGAGCACGAAACTCAAAGCATCGGTCGCTGCTGCGCCGAGCATGGACGGGCCACTTCTGAAGGACCTCTTGCCGCGGCCGAGGCGCCATTAGCCAAGGATAGGTAACAGTGTCTGCCACACTGCTGGCAGGCCTCCTGGGTGTGCTGTGATCCTTCCAAACTGTCCATTTTTCCTCCAAAGTTTTGCTGTGCTGTGCCATTTTGGTAACAAAGGGTCATGATGAAAAACAAACACTTTTTACGCACACATGTGTATTTCTCCCAGGTAAGTGACCTGAGCATGGCTGGGCTGCCTGTGGCTGTGTACAGCATGCACATACTCACAGGTGCCATGGCCAGCGTCTTTCCACATGCATTTATGGGAGGCCACTCACCCTGCGTGCCCTGTGGTTAGTCTGTGGAACAAAGCTCATTTCTCAGCTGTGGTCCTGGAAGGAGCTTCCTCTTAAAGGTGTATCAGGAAAGACCAAATTGTGAAAAAGTGGGATATTGCACAATTCACATTGAATACACCCAGGCAGACGTCTGGCCCAGGTCCTCCGTTGTCCATCAGCCGACACGTGGAGCCGTGTCTGCCCCAGAAAGGTGTGGAAATGCAGCCACATGCACGAAGCACCCTGAGCTGGGCTCCGAGGCACGACAGGCACACCTGCCTTCTTGTCCAGGAGCAGGTGTGCCTGAGGACGGTAATCCCTGGAAGACCAGTTTCTCCTGCACTGCTGCCCCCATCCCTGCTGCCTGGTAAATTTAACAATGTCTAGGCGAGGTTGCTGGCTTCCTTGGGCCCTGAGAACCCACACAGACCATGTTTGTGTGCGTGGAGGGGACCCTGGGCCCCAGTCTCGGTCCCCAGGCAGTCTCTGTCCCTCTGGCACAGGCTTTACAGTGACTCACCCCGGGTGTACCTGACGGTGGAGCCAACCAAGCAGGGTAGCTGTTCGTAGCCAGAACGCGGTCAGCACGCTGGTTCCATATTCTCAGTCATATGGGACACACAAGCCCGGCCTGTGTCTGGAACGGGAGTCCCCACAGGCAGCGTCAGAGCAGGGTAGGCAGGGTTCCTGGTAGGGGGACGGGGTCCTGGGACTGACGCTATCCTTTCTGTTCTCCAACAGAGCACATGCACGTGCGGCCACGACCACCTCCCAGAACTCACCCTCCTGGCCTGTCCACAGAGCCCCAGCCCCTGGGCCATGTTCCAGGCCCGCACACAAAACAGGTGACGCTGACGTGGCCTCCCTCAAGGGTCTCCCGCACAGCTATCACCTCCCAGTCCTGCGCCCCACGGGCACTGCTGGCGGACGGGCCGCCAGTCCAAGCCTCTGAGAGCCGCGCACGTGTACTTCTCCACACCCCCCGGGGAGGCACAAGAACAACCGGACTTGTCTGGAGCACACGGCTGGCGCGCCGCCTCTCCTGGGTCTGGGGGCCCCACACGGCCTCCCTCGGGCTTCAGTTGGGCTGCAAGGAAGGGCGCACACAGCCCGGGGCATCCCGGGCCAAGGCCTCTAGTCTCAGGTGCCACCAGAGGAGGACACCGTGTGGTGGTGACCATCACCCTGAGCAGGGCTGGCCGCACCGCCATCAATCCTGAGCACAGCGGCCCAGTCCTCACTGTGGGACGTGCTGGCCGGGCCTCTGTGCTGCTTCGTCTGCAGCACTCCGGTCCTCGTGCTCCTGGAGCTGGCCAGACTGGAACCTGGCGTCACCTGTTCCCACAGCCCGTCCACGTCCTGGACTGTCCTGCTTCTGTCCCACCTGCCACCTAGCGAAGCTGCTTGTCGGGATCTGTCTGAGGGGGAGTTTGCCTCTCCAAGGGAGCTAGCGTCCCCTGTGCGGATCTCTGAGTGTTTCCCGTGCCCTGGCCTGTGGAGGAGAAAGTACTGTGCGTGAACGATTGGCAGCTCTGTCCACTGAAGCCTTCCCAGGACACATTCAGAGGTAGTTTTCCTCATGCCCCACAAGTAGAGCCTCCCCGCGTTCTCTTGTCGGGGCGCTTGTGTCACCGGTTCCAGGGGAAGGCTGCTGGCCGGGCTGTGCCGATCAGGCCCCTTCAAGGTCCCCCCAGGGACCGCATCCACCTCCCAGAATCTGTTTCAGGCCGACACAGGTCTGAAGGTGAGGCAGCATCTGCATCCCGAAAGCAGGGTGGCCGCCCTGGACCAGACCTTGCGTTGTCAGATCTCTGCCATGTTGCGATGGGCTGTCCAGGGGTCAGGTGGGGTGGGCAGACGTTCAGAAGGCTGCCGTGCTGATAGTCCCCATCCCTTCTCTGGACCGCTCTTTGCTTCTAGAAATAACTCTTTGATGTAGCCTTAATGGTCCACAAAGACATTTCAGTCAGATTCAAAGTTTGGATGTTGAAATAGATGCCTTTTTAGGAAAGCATCACCCAGAAGCTCAACTACAAGCAGGCCCCTTGCCCACTGTGGGGTTCCAGGCCGCTGCTGGGACCGGGGATGCTGGTGCGTGGACACGGAGTTGTCTTCGGAGTCGCTAGGTGCCAGGCATTTTTGAAAGTCCAGATTTCACAGCTTGATTGTATCATGTTTTGCCTATAAAATATTTATTTGAACTGGGGGATGAATTAACTGAGTACACAGAGTAATTGGGATGAGTTCAGGTGAAGTAGAAACAGCATACCAAAGACCAGGAGAAAGGACGAAGAGCGCCGGGGTCTCCGTCCAGTCCGTCCTGCGTCCCCCGCGTCCCCACGTCCTATGTGTGGTGGCGCCCCGGACGTCCCGTCCGCGCTAGACCCTGCGAACAATGCTGTGTGTGTTTTTACAGCCGTTTTTAAGAACCTAATATGGGTATACACGTCATACCTGTAGGGGGACAGATTCTCTGTATGTTTAGTTAACAAATTCTTTGTAATGTATTTTTTTAGAAATCTTAAAATTGCCTTTGCACTGAAGTATTTTCATAGCTGTTTCTATCTCTTGATTCATTTATTTGTTAACATACCACGTCTAATTTTTAAAGTATTTTTTAAAGCTTTTATTTTTTAAGTTGACTAACTTTTGGCCACTTTGCATTTAAATTCTGGTGGGAGTTCCAGCGGAATGTCTCCATATCCAATGAATGTGAAGTCTCAGATTTGATTTTGTTCTCCCTGTTTGTGTTTGGTGCTCCCAGCAGCAGTGATTCACTGAAGGCATATTTAGAGCACAATATTTTGCTTGCTTGCTCTTCATAGTTGATTGCAGATTTCATCTGCTTTTTGTGTTTTTTTTTTTATTTCCATCCTTCGGCCTTAAAATAGAAGCTTCTCGATGGATGGTTCGGTATCCTCTCTCCCCTGGGCTGAGACAGTCGCTACTTAACCTCTGAGAATGTGCATCTCATTGTGGAAGTCACTAACCCCTTACACGCTCCAGATGGCTTTCACCAGATGGTTTGGGAAATGCCCCGAGACTGCACCCGGTCCCTGGACACGGACAGTGGGCGGGAGGCAGAGCGGAAGAGCCGCTGGGATGGATGTGTGCATAGGACCCGGTGCCACCTCTCATCTCCACTAGTTCCTGTTTACTTGCCTTAAAATGACCTTCAAGCAAGTCCTGTCAACTTTAAACATTTTTCTTAGTTTTGGAAATCTTGTTCAGGACTGCCCGCGTTAATGAACTCCCACACTGGCCCCAACTTCTGGTTCCGAACGGCGCACCATCCATCCCCTTCAGAGCAGGTCACCAATAAAGCACAGGTGGTCCTCACCGGGTCCTCGTCTCCTGCTTTCAGCAACATGTCCACTCAGGGCCACACACGTGCACGTGCACAAGCTCGCACGCACGTGCACACACACACACACAGTGCGCACAGACATGCTCCCTGGGCTCCAAGCATCCTGCCTCCTTCCCAAGGGGACCCTGCCAGGAGCTCCATGAACACAAGGCTCCTTGGACCTCGGGCCCGGGGCGTGCAAGGGGGCTACGGATGGACGATGCTGCAGGGCCGCTGCCTAACAAGCGCCGCCTCCTCAGGGAGGCCTCCCGGCTGACGCCCCCCACAGCTCCGCCCCTAGGACAGGTGGCAGAGAGCAGTGTCTGGACCTCCGAGCTGCGGGGCCTCTGCCTGCACCTGGGAGCCTTGGCTGGCCCTCTGCCACGGGCAGCTGGGGGAAAAGCCATCCTCCCCTTGGCAACTCCGGTTAGAACCCACATCAGCCAGTCCCATGCGTTTGACTCTGTAGGGTGAACACAGACCAGACAGACCCCCATGGGGGCGGTGGCTGCCCGAGGAAAGGAGGCCCACACGCCCGGCTTCTGCACTGGCGAGTTTATAGAATTGTTGTTTGGCCTGGTGAGATTTTGCAGCTTCAAGTACAGAAATGCCTCCTACACGCTGTTCTAATTAGCCTCAAATTGTTGCACATCAAGTGTCCCGTGCAGCCTAAAGCGAGTTTTCCAGGCTTTTTCTTTAAAAGCACGAAGTTTGTCCGTGTTGCACTGACTGGTAATAATCTAATGCAACTCCTCCTACTTTACTTTGAAATCCACATTATTCATGTAACAGCTCTGGGTCATATTTCGGTGTGTGGTTTCCTGCCTTCTACATTTCTTTTGGAAACTTCCCATTTAAAAACAGGAAAAATGTCAGTTGGCAAATGCATTTTTTTTTTTAAGTTAGAGGGTTAGGTGAATGGGAGTGAGAATCATTCTGATATTGTCTATAAACAAAGCTTTAATGATGATGCGTTGGAAGTATTAAAGTGTGATTCTACTTTTGCAGAAAAAATCTAAAGATCAGTTTATATAGCTTTATTTTTTATCTTATCGAAGTATACAGAATTTTAATATGCATATATTGTCTCTGACTTAAAATTATGATGTGCATTGCCATTTAAAATGTCCATTCATTATGTAATGCAATAAAAGAATCTTCAAAATGTATTTAACATGAATGGTATCTATAGTTGTCATCATCATAAATACTGGAATTTATTTTTAATTATGAAATATAGTAGGTGCAGTTAAGATAATAAATCAGTCTCCAGGTAGTAATGTTTGATTGATAATAATTCATTAACCCACTTTAAAAAATTAAATTGTGATTAAACCAAATCTTACATTTCTGTAAAGTTTATTTTGTATGCTACTGGTTTTAACTTTTATTTCTGTAGATAATATCGATGATAATTATATCAGACTTTTCTGCAGATTATTTAAGCAGGAAACTTGAATCTGCTTGCAATAAAGATGAAAGAAATGTCTGGTTTGGTTTCTTTATAAATAAGAACAATAATCAGGGATCCCTGGGTGGCGCAGCAGTTTGGTGCCTGCCTTTGGCCCAGGGCGTGATCCTGGAGACCCGGGATCGAGTCCCACGTCGGGCTCCCAGTGCATGGAGCCTGCTTCTCCCTCTGCCTGTGTCTCTGCCTCTCTCTCTCTCTCTCTGTGACTATCATAAATAAATTAAAATTAAAAAAATTAAAAAAAAAAAAAGAAAAAACAATAATCAGCAGTTAGGCCCAAGTCTCGGGACGGAAGCTGCAGGGTGAGCCCTGTCAGCCCAAGTGTTTGTGCTGAGGGTCTCCTGATGCCCAGGTGGTGCCTGCACTCACCGAGGCCACAGCGCGGCCCGGGCATGCAGGGCAGGAGGGCTGCCTCGTGGGATTGCTGGCTGAGCTCTACTGGCCTCTTGCCACCTGGGGTGTAAGCTTCCACCTCCCCCATTCTTACTCTCATCTCTCTTCTTGCCTCCTGTCCAGACTTGGGCCACATCATCCACGGGTCCCTCCAGGTGTCCCCTGCGCCCGCTGGTCAACAGCAGGCTGGTTCCATGCATCCCCGTCCCCACCCAGATCCCCGCTGCCGCCCCTCCAGCTCCTTGTCTGAGGACTAACCTCAAACCCACAAAACCTAATACCAGACCCTGGGATTCTGACCCGATTAGAGTGACAAAGGTGGAGCAAGTGTTTGATGCTCTGATGCCATCACCTCACAGGACCCCCAAACCTCTGGGAGGGACCAGGTCAGGCAGGCCTAGGTCTCCAGCACGTGCAGTTCTAACTTTGGGGCTCGTCCCCGGCCCTTGCGCCCACAGTGCTGAGGAATGTGCAGAGTGGGTAGCTGTCACTGTCCCCAGCCAACCACCAGTGGCCAGCACGAGACTGAATCACCAACGGGACGTAGGTGCCCCTGGTGACTCCAGGGTCCCAGGGCCTCGTGTCTGTCGTTAGCTGTCCAGTGTCTACACCCGGCTCGGGGGAGCCTGGCGGCTGGGGTGGGTATCTCTCTCACCTCGTCTGACGTCCAGTGAGTGCCCGTTGGCAGAGGCTCACAGGCACACAGCACCCCTCCCCCATGTTCCCAGGAGCACACCACCAGTTACTTGGTCATAACCTAACATAACCCACAACCCATGTGCTCCCTTTTTCATGGAAAAGCCTTGAGAACATATTATTTACAAATTTCCCGCATTAAGAGGATACCACTAAAATTTTTAAATATATTCCCCAAGGGACAATGCTCACCTTTGCACAGTTTCAGGACTCCGGGACTTGGAATAATCCTGGAACATTGAATGAAATCGTAAATGTCTAACTCCTCATGGAGATGCACTCACTTGTCCTAACCCAGCTGGACGGAGGCCTGGCAGAGATCTGAGAACCTGCCAACTATCAGTCAGACGAAGAATTTCTTGTACACTGAAGACATCAGTCCAATTAGTAGACAGATGTCATGGCTAATGCCAGCCGATCCTGACAAAATCATTCAACTTCTAGAGAAATCGACACTACACTCCCCACAGCACGTTGTTGGAGGTGACATATCGCTTACCCTCACATAAGGGATTTTTGTTTGTTCTGTTGACCCACCAGCGAGACACTGGAAATCCCTGCCCGCTGGGAGCCATGTCTGACAACCAGCGGCCATGGACAGGTGCCATCCTAATTTCTTTGTAAAACTTTAATAAGAGGGACACCTGGGTGGCTCAGTGGTTGAGCATCTGCCTTCGGCTCAGGGTGTGATTCCGGGGTCCTGGGATTGGGTCTCCCATCAGGCTCCCTGCTCAGTGGGGGTCTGCTTCTCCCTCTGTCTCTGCCTCTTTCTCTGGTTCTCTCATGAATAAATAAATGAAATCTTTTTTAAGACTTTAATAGGAAATATGGATTCCTTGATTATTGCTTAGAATATGTATTAGCCTTTAATACTAGTCACACAAAATCATAATTTGGAAAAATTCACATCAATGCTCTTATTTATTTGGTTTTTACAAGATTCAAAGATAGGGAAACGATTTGACGATAATTAAGAACAAACACGCCCTCTTGGGAATCTCAGGTAGTTTTAACATTCTTAGAATTTTTGAAGACCAGGATGCTTGGGTGGCTCAGTGGTTTAGAGCCACCTTCAGCCCAGGGTGTGATCCTGGAGACCCGGGGATCAAGTCCCACATCGGGCTCCTTGCAGGGAGCCTGCTTCTCCCTCTGCCTGTGTCTCTGCCTCTCTCTCTCTGTCTCTTATGAATAAACAAATAAAATCTTAAAAAAAAATTTTTTTGAAGACCTACAAATAAAGTCTCAAAATATATAAAATCTCTAAAAAAATAAAAAATAAAAACAGGGCAGCCCGGGTGGCTCAGCGGTTTAGCGCTGCCTTCAGCCCAGGGCGTGATCCTGGAGACCCGGGATCAAGTCCCACATCGGGCTCCTTGCTTGGAGCCTGCTTCTCCCTCTGCCTGTGTCTCTGCCTCTCTCTCTCTCTCTCTCTCTCTCTCTCTCTCTCTCTTTGTATCTCTATAAGTAAATAAATAAAATCTTAAAATAATAATAATAATAAATTAAAAAAAATAAAGTCTCAAAATAAGAGTTAAATAGCAAAATATGTTTTAATTAGCTTAGGCTATGCTTCGTGAACAATTACAGTTCCTCGATCTTTATCAACTAGTGGAGCAAAAAACATCTGTGTCCCAGGAGGGCAAGCAAAGGCCCATGTGCTGACTGGCAACATCCGGTGAGTCACACAGAGACTGTGCCACCCCGGGCCACACGATGATGAGGGCGTCAGGACCACCTGGACAGGATGGCATAGAAAGATAACCAAGCGGCACAGAAACCTGGATGTCAAGCGGTGCTACAAGTACTCAATGGAATGGCCACGTGAAGCAGGTCTCCCACCTGCCCGCCGTGCGCACTCTTGGGCGCCAGCATGGAGCAGCAGGAGTCCAGGGGGGCTGTTCGGCTCCATCCTGTGTCTGGTGGCCCGGGGAGTCCGTGGCATCCTTCACTTGAGCCTATGCTTCGTCTTCCTGTGGGGCCTCCCTGTGAATGCATCTGTGTCCAAATGTCCCTTGTAAAGATGAGGACACCAGTCCTGTTGGGAGCGAGGGTCTGTTATTTTAGCTTGATCGCTTCAGTAAAGACCCTGTGTCCAAATAAGGTCACATTCTGAGGTCCTGGGAGTTAGGACCTCAACATGTCAACCCATGAGACCCTGTTTCGGGGGTCCCACTGGGAGATTCATCAGCTTGGGGGGTGGGCGAGCAGAGGCCGTGTGTGCAAGGCGAGCAGCAGAGAGGCGAGGGTGCTTAGGGGCACATCCCCGCCTGCAGCGACACCTGGGCTCACCCATGTGCACCCACGAAGCTGGGCTCCCCTGGAGCAAAGCACGTGGCCCAGGGCCCAGCCCACGTGCAGCTCATTGTACACAGAGCCCGAGGGAGGAAGGGAAGCACAGGGTCGTGCCGCCAGGACATCTGACGCCAGACACCGTGATGTGGAGGGCTGGCACCCAGGTCTGACCCACCCCTGGGGCCCCTGGGTCCTCCAAGGGAGTGGAGCTGGCCGGCAGGCGGGGGCAGCCCTTCCATGGTCAGCTGGAGGGCACAGGTGCATCCCTGTCCTTCAGCTGGGGTGCGTCCCTCAGCAACCCCTGACAAACCCTCCAGTAGGGGTCTCTGTGCTCCCGCTCTTAGCCCACCCAAACCAGGCTCTTGTGTCTCACTCCCGTGGGAAGGCCTGGGGACACCCCTGCGCCCCACTTCCCAAGGGTCAGGCGGAAGGGGGCTTGCTCTGCTGTGGTGCCTGTGATCGCGGGGCTCGGTGACCCAGCAGCTGCCGGACGATCCCCACCCACCCGGCTGAGCTGGGCCTCCTGGGCTGCGGTGGCTGCTGGGGCTATGCTTGGGCGACCGGCCCTGGCCACTGGCATCCAGAAGCGGACGTGTGACAGGCTGCCGTTAGGACAGAAGCTGGCGGTGCTGAAGAATGACACCTGAGGGCGCCTGAGTTCGGGCAGCCCAAGCGAGGGATAGATGTGAGGTACTGAGGGTCCAGGTGGGTCCCCTGCTGCCTCGGAGGCCGAGAGTGAGACGAGGATGCCCCTGCTGCCCACTGCGAGGTCACCTCTCTGAAGCCCCAGGCAGCCCCGGAAGGACAGCCAGAAGGCCCCCCAACTGCGGGCACATCCTTGCTTGTCCCCTCCCAACCCTGTGCCAAGTGTGGGAGGGCGGGGACACTGAAATGGGCACAGTGGGGAGAAACCTGCTTAGTGAGCTCAGAGCTGGGAAGCCATGGCCCCAGGGCTCAGGCCTCCAGGCCTCCAGGCCTCCAGGGCTGCAGGGCTCCAGGGCTCAGGCCTCCAAATCCCCAGGTGGCTGCTGGTAGCACAAGCTTGGCTGTAGGTGGAGAACGTGCTCTCACCCCAGCAATCTCCCGTCTCAGATGAGGCCTCCCCGGGACTCAGTGACGCAGCCTGCAAACTACCCTTTGTATGTCTGCTCTGCTCCACTCTGCCGCGCACCTTCCGGAGCCCTGGGGGGCAGGCAATTTCCTGGTGCCTCGATGGAGGCTTCGACAGTCCTGAAGGCCACAGGGAGGCGTGAAGGCCTCTTCGGCTCGTAATGAGAGAGACACCAGCAGGGCGCGCTGGGACCTGAGATGATCTGGGCGGGCTTTTGTACTGGGGGAATTCATTTCCTCTTGAATTACCTCAACTTGAGAATCAGCCCTAATGCTTTCTGAACAGCCCAGCAATCTTGGGGTTTTGTGTCTGTATTTTCTCTGTGTTGGGGACCGCGCACCAAAGCAGGATGCTTTCACGGAGAAGGAAAGGTGCTCTGGGTTGGCCGGTTCCCCAGGGGCGGCTTGCCTGGTGTGGGTGACACATGACTGTTCGGGATCCTAGGCGGGAGCGCACCCCCATGCGGAGCCCCTGCCCACTGGCTGTGGGATCCGAGCCTGCAGCCTGCGCTGATCGTGCCCGGGGTCACCGCACAGGGCAGCAGCTTTCCCCTCATTCTCTGCGCCAGCGGCGCGATCTGCTTGCACATCCTGCAGAGCGCTCTGGACCTGCCCTGCTCCGTTAGCTGCTGTTGGCAGCAGCCTGCCTGAGACTCCCCCACTCAGTCTCCGATGCAGTCGTGGGGAACATGGCCTTGGTCATCACAAACCAGTGTGCCGTGGCTGCACCGTGACCCCGGGAGAAGGGGAAGCCTGGGTTCCCTGGTCCCAGAGGCTCCTGGGGCACTGCTGGTGACCAGCCCCTCCTTCGTCTGATGTCTGATTCCCCCGCAGCAACCCCTCCTCCCTGAGCCAGCCTGCCGCCGGGGACCCTCTGTGCACTGACTCGGGGCACCCGCCGACTCCGCACCCCCGGCCAGAGGAGCCTGGGCGTCCCGCGGAGCTGCCTTAGGGTGCAGCCCAGCCGTCGGGGAGCTTGCGACGCTCCAGGGCCACGGCTGGGGGAGGACGGTCCTGGGTTGGGGGACGTGCGGGGCACCCAACCTGCAGGTCTGTGTCCCCGTGGGCCGGTGGGTCTCAGGGACGGTTTGTCCTGCAATTTGCAGGTTTACATTTGTCTCCCTCTCGGCGTAGCTCTGTTGTTTGACTTAAACAAGCTGCCCGCTTCATGTGGACATGGGGCGGCCTCCGCTGCACTGGAGCTGCTGCACCGGTGGACACTTAGGATGCTGCCGTCTTCATGAGCCACCTCAGCACGGTAGATGCACGTAGATGCCCAGATGCCCTGTGCCCGCGTGAGTTCGGCGGGGGCCCTGAGCTCCTGCCCACCCCGGGCCCTCGGCCCTGACGACAGCTGGTGCTGCCAACAAGTCCAGAGCCCTGGTTCTGCTTGTGGCCCAGGCCCTGATACCCTGCCCCGCACCGGCGCTGCGGTCCCAGAAGCACAGTGCTGCCAGGCACCCGGACCCACAGCACACACGGCTGAGGCCCCAGCACCGGCCTTATGGTCACCCTGATGCCCTGGGTGGGTGAGTGCAAGCACCCCTGCAGCCACGGCTCCTTCTCCCGAGAAGCGCCTGGGGAGCTGGGGAAGCCTCACGTGGGTGGGGGCTGCCAAGCAGAGGTACAAGTATCTCCAGGGGCTTTGAGCAGGACTCTCCCAGGCAGGGTGGGACCCTCGTCTTACAGATGAGCCAGGAACTGGAGTCAGGCCAGGGGTGGGGGCACCTCAGACCAGAACCCCATGTCCTGCCCCTGTCCCCTTTGGGTGCCTGATATGGGTCCCCGCCGGGCAATCCCAGGCAGACTGGCACGACCCTGCCCACCTGACCTGTGGGGGTGCTGAGAGCAGGCTGGGGCATCTGCCCCCACCTCCCCCATCCTCCCCTGCCTCCTGGTCTGGCCCCTGCCCCAGACATTTACCTGTTTCTCCCCTCCTCGTCCCCCTGGCCTGATGTCCCTCTGCCCAAATGCCTCTCCTCCCTCCACTCTCCTCCCACTCCCCCTCCACCCCGTCCTTGCCCCCACTTTTCCCCACGTAGCTGGGGCCCTCCTCCCCTGCACTCCTCCCCCCCTCCCCCTCTGCCACCCTTCCTCCGGTGGGCGGCCAGAGGGGCAGCAAGGCACCTGCAGCGTAGGGACATGGGCAGACTGTCAAGTGGGGCAAGTGTGCAGGGCTGGGGGCCAGAAGTGGGCAGGGGGAGCTTCTGGAGGTGGGTGGTTTCAGATGGGGGCGCGGCCCTGCAGTCACCGGCTGGAGGGCGCAGAGCTCCCCATTGCCATGGGGCCATCTCAAGCAACAGATGTCACCCACAGCTTCCCTGCACCCCAAAGAGCCACATCCCAAGCTGGTCCATCAGGTGTGAGGACAGGTGTTGGGACAGGTGAGGGGCAGGGCGGTGTGGGGGCAGCAGGAGGAGGCCCCTACTGCGTCCTATGTCCTTGGTCCCCCAGCTGGGCAGCAGGAAAGGCAGGAGGCCCACAGCCTAGCCCCCTTGCCTTTCCAAAGGGCTACTGGAGAGAGAACCCACAGTTTAAAACTAAGAGCAGCTTTCTCATCTAACTTCAAGGCTGTTCTACAGCACCTTGCTCCTCGTCCCCTTGGTTCCTCCTGAGCAGTTCTGGACACGAAATAACAGGGAGCTCGGGAGGAGCAGGCTTTTCTCCTGAGCGAGCACAGTGTGGAAACGTGGGTGCAGGTGCGGAAGCCTGTGCTGGCTGTAGCAGGCTGCACACAGTGCTGACCAGGAAGGGGTTAAGGTGACCAGCACAGCCCAGCAGGATGTGCAGGGGATGCTGTGGGAGGCCCCAGGACATGTGGCTGCTGGGAGACACAAGGTCACCACAAAAAGAGCTGCTGGTCCCCGGGGGCTGCCAGCCGCTGAGTGTCTGGCCCCCAAAGGCAAGCAGGGGACCCCACTTGGTAGGTGGGTGAGGGGATGCGGGCCCTGGAGAAGGAGCGGCTGCACTGGAGGGCGTTCTGTGCAAATCCATGGGTGACAGCCCGACCGAGGTCACAGGCCAGGCTGTCCAGAGCGCTGCCCCAGCCCCAGGGAACCATGCCCTCTGCTCAGCCCGGGGATGAGTGGGTGGTGAGGAGAGTGCTCTCGCTGCGGTGAGTCCTCTCTATCTTAGGACCCTCAACTCCTCAGGACCCCGCTCCCCACCCCGTGGGCTGCCCTGGAGCCTCCCGGCCCTGACATCACAGTCCAGGCACAGCCCATGCTCCTGGGTGCAGGCCCAGGGCCTCCCTGTGCCTCTGTGGGCCTCAGTTTCACCTTACGTGAAATGGGGGTGATGGCTGCCCCAGCTGCCTCACATGTTGTGCAGAGAGCTGCTGTAACATAGGGCCCCCAGCCGGGGGCTGGCTCAGGGCAACCCTTCTTCAGAGTGGTAGAGGCAGGGTTTTCTCACAGAACTTGCAGGAAGCTAGAAGGAGGCCGACCCCAGGGGATCAAGGTGCACCTGACAGTCCCTGGTGGGTCGGGGAGGATTTTGCGCAGCTGGAACCCCGGCTGTGCCCAGCACCGTCTCCCCGCCCCACCTGCCTGCCCGCCGTGTTCACGGGTGCGCACCAGCATCTTGCAGATGCAGACGACTCCCTTTCTGAGTTTCAGGCTTCGCACTGCCGTCTTGAACTATAAACGGGTCGTTCACCTGGGAAAGCATCGTGTGGGCAAGTCCAGGTGAGCTCACGGTCACGGCAAAGGAGAGGCCTCCGCAGCCAGGCTGCTTAACTTCTGTAACGTGGGAGGATCCTGCCGTTGGGGCTGAGGCCCCCGGGGTGTGTGTACCTGCAAACAAGCTGGCCTGGACCTCTACGACCCACAGCAAGCGCGGAGACCCCACTGAGATGACGTGGTATTATTTTAAGGGGCTCCAGTCTCCAGGAGACGTAGTTACAAGCGTTTGCTCCATTTCTACTTTTGTGTTTGCTCCTGAGAATGAGCTGGCAGGCGGGAGGCTTGCTGGGCTGGGGACGCGGGCGCAGGTGACGGTGGCGCTGCGGCCCCAGGGATGTTTGGCGGCCTCATCCCTTGGACAGGGCAGTAGAACACGGGGGTCAGCCTTTCACCGAAACACGCACAGAGGCAGCTGTGGGCCAAGCACCAGCTTACAGGAAGCTATGCGGGGCCGGCGGAGTCTGGCGGCGCTGTCGGCTGGGGAGGCCGCTGGAAGGGGCCCGGTGGCACTGTGTCCGTGGGCTCTGGGCTCACATCACCTGTCTGTGGCACATTCCCCTTTGAGTTGGGGACATAACCCTGCTTCCTCCTGACTTCCTGGAGTGAAACTTCCAGAATTTCAGCCCGCAGTGGGATGTCCACTGCTCCGTGGTTAGGGGGAAATGCTAGGACATCTCGACCTCGTGGCCCAGCCCCAAGTATGAGTGACACTGAGCCCAGATGTTGGTGTGTCTGTGGCCTGGAACTGCCATGTGCAGGCCGGCTGTCCTGGGACTCTAAGCTCCTGGAGGGCAGGGTTGCCTGACGCCCTCGGCACTAAGGCAACTAGAGCAGGTGCGCAGGGAGGTGGCTGGGCAGTAGGAGGAGCGGGCAACGCTGGTTGGCTTGGATCTTCCACTGTGCTCGGCCACGTCCCTGCCACCCAGGCCCCCCAATACCGTGTGTGCTGCCAGGGAGACACCTGGAATCCAGAGAGGGACAGAACCAGACATGCTGGCTGTCACCTCTCTGCATCCTCACTGCTTTCCAGTGGAAGACAGAGCAGCCAGAGGGCAGTGACATGGTTTGGTGCTCTGTGGTCCTGCTGGTCTGGAGATTTTTATTTACTTAATATTTTAATTTTTAAAAGTACCTATTTCAGAGAGAGAGAGAGAGAATGTGTGCATGGGTGGGAGGGGCAGAGGCAGGGGAAGGGAGAACTCCAGCAGACTCCTCACTGAGCAGGGAGCCCCATGGGGCCAATCCCAGGACCCTGAGATCACCACCTGAGCCGAAACCAAGAGCTGGATGCTTAACTGACTGAGCCCCCAGGTGCCCCCAGCCTGGAAATTTTTAAAGTGAACGGGCCTGACCTCTAGGTTTGAGCTCTGTGTCCTTGGGGTTACAGGAGCTGTGGGAAACCTGCTGCTAGATGACCCCGCCCTGTGCCTCTCTGCTGGGAGCTTCCTGTGGGCACCACGGTCCAGAGCTGCTGCAGAACTGCAGTCTTCGGAGCAGGACCCCACCCCCAGGCTCCTGGCACCAGCTGTCCTCGGGGTGCTGGAGGCTGATCCCCCCCCCCATGAGGGGAGGGTGGCTGGAACCTTGCTGGAGGAAGCAGGTATAGCCTCATGGGTCCTTCAGCCCAGGGGGTAGAGAGGATGCTTTTGAGAACAAGCTAATTAAAAGCAAACCTTGGGTAGTCTTGTGTCTCGCTTGGGTCTCAGGACTGGAGACCGAGTGCCTGGTGACACTTGCAAACCCCTGCAGTGGGGGAGGGGAGGAGTGGGGGGCTGGGCGGGCGGTGGGAACAAAGGTGGAATCACACACTGCGCCTTTTCTTTCCTTCCACCGGAGGTTTAAGATTACAATCAGCCTGCTCCTGTTTGAAATTCTCTGAGCAGAATTTGGAAGAAAAGAGGAAAAAAACAGGCTTTGGGGTTTTGTTTTGTTTCAAGCAGGGAAATTGTGCCTCCTAGTTTTTAGTGTGAAAACCAGACTTAGGCTATCGGAAATCATTAGATTGGGTCTGACTGTGGCCCTGGTCTGCGCCTTCCTGGAGCAGGATTTGATTGTCTTGGAAAGGTGGCGCAGGATCCTGGGACAGGCAGCACACGTGGCCATCCCAGGGCCTGCGGGGGGAGGGCGGTTCATCATCCTTTGGGTTCGGGTTCTGCATGGAGGTTCACCATCCTGGTGCTGGGCCAAGAGGTCAGGAAAGCGTCGCAGGGACCCAAAACACATCCCCAAAGAAGTGATGTGAAGGACGCGCACAGGGAACCAACACGTGGGACCAGCAACAACGTGAATAACCCCCAAGGGACAGGTGTGAGTCCGGGGGCGTCCGGGGTCAGGCGGGGAAGGCGTGGAGCCGCGTGTTTCTGCTGGAAGAGGGGGAGGAGACGGGGCTGTGCTAAGGCAGGGCTGTGTCTGCCAGCTAGTTGCCCTCCATCTGGGGGTGGCTCCTTCCTCCTGGCAGAGACCCCCAGGCTCCTCCGGCCCCTCTTGAGGTGCCCGCCGGCGGGGGGGGGGCTTTCAAAGCTGCCCCGGGGGTCAGAAAGGCCGAGTGACCCGGGAACAGCCGTCAGGTGGCCAGGCAGTCAGGGGAGTTAAGGGGAAGAGTGGCTGGGCCAGACCCCGGCCAGTGGGGGGCTTCGGGGGCAGGGTGTGTGTGTGGGGGGGTCGGGGGCCGGGGGGGCAGCCCTTGGTGGCCTCCAGGGGATGGGGCTGGAGGCCGGGACCAAACTGCCTGAACTCACCTGCATCCCACGGAACAGAAACAATGAAGCAGAAGGCGAATCGCCGCTGGATCTCCCGCTAGGAGTTGCTCGAGTCAGCTCACTGACATCTCTGCTCTCCGAGACGGGCCTGCCAGCTCGGGGGTCATGAGGACCCCAAATATGCTCAAGGAGAAGTGCAGACCCGCCCGCGGGGAGCCACCTGCCACGGCCAGCCTAGCCGCGCGGCCCTCGAACGCCTTCAGGCTGACAGCTAAGCCCAGGATTGCTTCCCCCAGACCTGACCTGAGGTTTTTTTGCCGGACTTTCTCGGGAGAGATCGTACCTTCATGTTTGTTCTGGAACTCAGGAGGACATTCTTTGCTCCCAGGATTTAACGTGCTTTCAAGTAATCTGACGAAGCAATCAGCAATGGTTTCGACAGTTTGCCAGTTCGGTGAATTAGACTGTGACCTTGAAACCAGGGAATCAGATATTTTTATATCCTTGAAACAAGAGCCTAAAACGTCAAGGGAAAATCTAGGCCTTTGTTTTTCTTAAGCCGCAGAGGTAAATAATATTTTTGTTTATGCAAACTTCATTCCAAGGCAATATCATAAAAGAAGGTCGCTTGTTGTTTTTTGTTTTCTTAATTAATTTAATTAAATTAATTTATTTGAAGTTGCTTGTTTAACTGAAGGTTGGTGGAGTAGAAATTCATGGGAAAATGAATTTTGTTTTAATTGTCTCTTTCTGTTTCTGAGCAAACACTGCAAAGGCTGCATCTAGGTATTTGGGCTTTATCCAAAGAAGTGACTATGATGTCTTTGGGCAGCGTGATCTCACTTTCCCTTGAAAATCTGTTTTTTTGCACCGCAGACTCATGTTTGACTGCTGGAGATCTGTTCTGTGCAAGAAAACCGGAAGCAACCTTCACTCCTCCCTGAGACGCTCCGATGAGGCCGAAAAGGAAGAAGGTGACCCTCAGATCGACGTCCCTGATGTCATCAGGCTTGTCAGAGACCCGCCGGAGCAGTCACACCCCCCTGCAGGTAGGGCCCTTTGCAACCTTATTTGGACCTAGAAGCTGTTGCTGCTGATCGGATTCAAACATCCTGCCCATCGCTCTTCCAGTCGTTTTAGGAGATGAGTGTGTTTTGGATCTGGGAGGACAGTCATGCGTGGCGTCTGCATGGCACCCCCCCCCCCGCCGTGTCCCCGTGGCATCCCTGTGGCATCTGCATGGTGTCCCTATGCTATCCCTGTGGTGTCCACATGGTGTCCCCATGGCATCTCCATGGCGTCCCTGTGGTGTCTCCGTGCTGTCCCCGTGACGTCCCTGTGGTGTCCCCATGGCATCCCCAGGCACCTGCTGCAGGCCCGTGGCTATTACCTGCCTGCCCCTCTGAGGAGTCTCCCATGACCCTCCTCATTTGACCTCCTGGAGGTTATTCTGATGAGCGGCTTAACATTAGAGGGAAAAAGCTCATTTGGATTAGAAATGAAGCCCGGTGCCCGGGAGGGTGACCAGCACCAGGCATGGCTTCTCATCTGAGACCCGGGAGGTGGTGTTGAATTCGGTGGGTCATGGATCCATGGCCACTGCCCGGAGGACAGGGGAGCATGACAAACGCTAGCTGAGAACCCCACACTCCTCAGGGCCTGGCCTGACCCTAGTCGGGTGACCTCCCACGTGCCCTCCTGCCCTCCCCTGAGCCCTCCTGCCCTCCTGTGTGCCATCCCCTGTGCCTCATCCAGTTCCTCAAAGCAAGCGAGAGGCCTGCTGTGCGGTATGCGGTTCAACAGCACTGAACTCCCTGCACCCCTTCGTCCCCATCCTATGCCAACAGTAGTTCTCAGGAGACAGGGCAAGCAACGTGCCACCTACAAAGGGATGGCACAGGTAGGACGACGAGTGTCCACCCAGGGCTGGGCTGGAGCCGCGAGGGAGCACAAGCAGGGCCCTCACCTCTGTCTCCAGGGATCCCAGGCCTTGCCCTAAGCGGCCTCTAATGTAGGTGGGCAGTGGGGCTAAGGCGACCCTGGGCTCCCTCGTGGGCTGTGTCCCTCTGGCCTGTGTCCCTCGTGGACTGTGTCCCTCTGACCAGTGTCCCCCACGGACTGTGTCCCTCTGGCCAGTGTCCTTCACGGACTATGTCCCTTTGGCCTGTGTCCCTCATGGGCTGTGCCCTCGTGGCTTGTGCCCCCTGTGGCCTGTGTCCCTCGTGGGCTGTGTCCGTGTCTGTGTTGCCTGGGCACCCCTTGGTGAGAGAGTACGTGCACCATCTTTGCACCTCGGCATTTGTGCTCCGTGTCCCATGTGTGCCGTCCGTCTGCCGACGGGGTATCTTGTGCACACCCAGGGTCTGAGCCACGGCTCCAGTGGTGGGCCTTGCACATAAGGACATGGTTGGCCATTTGCACCTGGCCAGTGGGTGGTTGCTTTCTGCTGTCATAGCCCCACTAGCATCTCTGTTTAGTCTTGTTGGTGCAGAAACCTGAGTTTTACCACTTCCTTTGTCAGTGACTGTTGGCCAGTGGGAGGCTGAAGCCTGAAACCCCAAGTCAGTCTCCCCACGATGCGAGTGTCCTGACTGACCGCCCGACTATGGGGCCTGGTTTTCTGGTACTTTCTGGGTTGGGAGCACAGCAGTGGGACGGCCACCCCTGGGGGTGGCAAGTGCAGGGGAGGGCAGGAGAGGGCAGGGGACGGGGCCAGGGAAGGCAGGGGAGAGCAAGGGATGGAGCCGTCACCTGGTGCACCTGGCCCAGAAAGGGCACTTGGGAAGGCAGCATGCTTGGTCCCTCGGTGAGGGCACGTGGGTGGTAGACACGGTGGACGGCTGACTTCTACAGCTGGGAGGTTGTCGAGTGTCTCCGTGCACAGTGGGGCCGGAGTGGCTGAGGCTCCAGAGTGGGACGCCAGAGCTGGACTCTGCTCGTTGCTCGGCCGCCTAGAGCGTGGGCTACAGGAAGGCCCTCCGCGGCTGGTGACAGTGGCAGCACGCGCAGCGGTGGTGGCAAGGACCCAAGGTGTCGTGGGCTCAGGCGACGGGCCAGGGTCCCATCTCGGCTGCGTAGCTGTGGGTTCCTCCTCCGTCCCCCAGTGGCAGGCCTCACGGGCCTCTGTGGCTCCTGCTCTGTGGACAGGCTGCTGCACCTGTGGCCCCTTCCCTGCTCCCTGTGGAGACAGGGAGGAACTGGGGGCTGAGAGGAGGAGGCAGGTGCGGGGCCGCCTCTGTAGTGCACCTAGTGGGGCTGCAGCCCTGTGCCGGGTCTCGGCTCCCACAGCCCTGCTATTCCCGCCAGCGTCGGGTGCACCCACCTGCGGGTCAGAGCCTGCCCGACCGTCAGCCGCACAGGGAAGGCCTCCGGTTGCAGGGCGCTCCACTCCCTGTGAGCTGGCCCCACAGACGGCTGGGCAGCCTCTCCTTTCAGCGGCCAGGGAGGCACCTCGGGTCAGCGCCGGGGTCTCCTTCCTGGGGCCACTCTTGGGCTCAAGTCCCCGCTGGAGTCTGGAAAGGCCCCCAGCAGTGTGACCCCTCACCCCACAACCCCCCTCTTTCCAGAAGCAAAGTCGTGGCAGATGCTTCTCCCGCATGACGCCTTTCTGTGGGGCTGCACGGTCTGCAGACACAGGCGCAGGGTCTCTGCACACAACTCCCTTCCCCCCACGCCCCACAGGTGCCGCTGCTGCAACCCCTGCTCCATGACCCCTGGCACCTGACCCGGCCTGGGCTGGGCCTTTGTCATGCACCCAGGGCACCAGGCTGACACGGCAGCCCCAGAGTGGGGGCACCGAGGTGCAGGCAGTCCTGGGGCCCCGGCTGTCCGTCCCATCCAGTTCTGAATGAACAGCTGAGGCAGGTTGGGGCAGAGCCTGGAGAGCAACCAGGACACAGCAGAGGCAGGAGGCCAGACCAGACGGGAGCTGGTCACCTCACGGGAATGGGCCTGGGGTGAACACCACGTGTCCCGGAGGCGCCGGTGGTGTGTGGGAGACCAGCACACGCGTGCACACGTGTATTTCATGAGCGCAGCTTCCAAGCTCGCTCGGCTCTCCGCCTTCTGAGTGGCACTTCCCCATGCACACCCAGGTGCCCCGACTCCTGCTCTTGTGGCCTGCTCCCCGCCGGCATCCTCGGGCACCCACCCTCAGGTCCTCCGGCCTCTGCCAAACACCTCCGTGAGCAAGCAGCGCGGTAGGCAGGGAAGCGGCAGCAGCTGTGAACGTTCGTTGGAACGTCCCGTCCTCTGAAACCTCGATTTTGAGAGCACGGGCGGGTGTTATTCTCACGGCGGCAATTCCTTGTCCTCGCTGTGACGCCGAATAGGTGGGGCCTGTCCGCGGGCACGGGGGGCCTCCCTGACCCGGGACTCTGGCCACTGCTCTCCTGCGTTTACTTTTCAAACGGTGAGTCTGTTCCGACGGGTTAGCAGAGTCTCTAATGACGCCAACAAACCCTTGAGAGTCACGCTGGGACGGCTGCCCGGAGACGTCTCGAGGATAAAAGACCATCAAGTGCGGTTCCTGATGCGAGCGTAAGGCCCACAGTTACCGTCTGCAACATGCGGTTGAGCCGTGGAGCTGCCGTGGCGTCGCCAAAAGCTCCCAAGGTTGGTGCTTTCGCGCAGCTGGACCTAATTCCTGCGCGTGGCGTGGACGTGAGAGCGTGCGTTCCGGTGGAGGAGGCCAGGAGCGCCCGCTGCAAACGCGGGGGGAAGAGCGAGGACGACCCCAGGGCGCCGTGCTGGGAGGGAAGCCGCTGCCCGGCGGCCTCGGCCTAGCTCCGCCGGGCGCAGGTGAAGGGCCCTGAGAGAACGTGGTGCACCCGTGCGAGGCTCCCCGCGCGTGGGCCCCTCCTGGAGCCCCCAGGCCGAGAGCACAGGGCGGAGCACACGGCCCTGGAAGACCTGCCTGGCGGCCACACTCCCCAACAGCCTCTTGTCCCAGATGTGACGTTCTCACCAGAAAACGTGCTGTTTGTAGACACAGAACTTGGGTGTTGCTCTAAACAGTCTTGTTTTCACCCTTTCCTGGTCCCTTGGGCTTTGCCCTTGGACTAACCGTTACTGGGGAAGCCAGCAGGAGCTCCGTACCTGCAGATCGTGCTCGCTGCTGCGAACCCGCAAATGTCTGGGGCCCGCTGGTGGTGGCTGGTCGCTGTCGGAAGCCACAACGAAAGCAGCCCTGGTGCCCCGCAGCCTCGCGGTGCTCAGACTTCCCAGGACCTCCCAGATAGGCTCTGGGTGGAACCGACTAGGTGTTAATATGACGGATGTGACGGGTCACAGAACCCCAGGAAGGACTCTGGCGGCTGGAGAAGCCCCTCACGGGGACAGATGCCCGGGAGGCTGCTCATCCGGAGGCTCCCTCCCCAAGCCTGCCCCACCAGCAGCAGGAGTGATGTGCATTTTTATTTTTGCAGAAACTTGGTGGTTTTTCTGTTGAACCAAGTGCTTTATGACACGTGCTGTGGATCAACGTGATCCTGGGGCCACATAGCTCTGGGAAAGCACATGGCTGCTGTGTCACCAGCAGTGCCAGGCTGGGCCCCCCTGCCCTCCTTCGCTGCTCCCAGCAGTGATGCATGGCTGGTGAGGACAAGGTCTCCCTGCCTCTGGCCTTGTCAACTTCCGGACTCAAGTCCTGCCCACCTGTCTAGATGGGCAAGTGTACCTACCGCCTGTACCGCGAAGCGCTCATCTGTGAGGCTCTCAGCTTCTGGGGAGGTCCTGCCACCCTGACAGTGCACGGGCAGCTTTGTTCCTGACAAGCCATGTCATGCATCTCCAAGACACGGCAGCACAAGGACAGGCAGCATTTCCTTCCCGTGGCAGGCTAGGTGGCAGGCTTCTCCCCAAGGGCCTAGTACTGGGAACCACGGGGTCCAGGAAGCCCTGGTCACCCAGCTCCGTGCTCTGTGCGGAGCATGAGTGTCTCCATCCTCCACGTGCGAGGCATGGCGGTGTTTAGAAAGCACTGCACTGGCACGTTGGGTGGCACCTGTGGGTTAGCCGCATGGAGCAGCAGGTGGTGCGTGGCTGTTTGCAGGGGTTGTGCCAGCCAGGTGCTGGTTCTCCTGCGGCACCTGAGGGACGTGGAGAAGATGAGGGGGTTTCACTGCCTGCACGTTAAAGACTGCAAGATTCACTCCCAGACAAAACCTAGGACAACCCTTCGCAGGATAAAGCAGATGCCCTTTACGAGGACAGAACCAGCGGGGAGTGGGCCTGGGGAGGAAGGTGCTCAGGGCAGGCAGGGAAGACACGCACCGTAAGATGAGAAATGCTCGCCGGGTTGGGTGGGAGTGAGGAACGCAGAAAGATGAGGACACCTCCGTGGTCCCTACCCTCACGGGCGAGCATGCAGTCCTCGAAGCCATGCTGCAAACACCGCGGCGTGGACAAATGTCTTCAAGCATTTTGGTTTCCATCAGCAGCGTCCACTCGCAGGAATGGAAACTAGGGAAGTGATAAAGAGTCGTCTCAAAGCCAGTGACATCCTGGCACTGGCGCTAGGAGCTGGTGGCACTGCTCCACCGTGTAGACGGCACCCTTGCCGTCAAAGACCTGCAGCTGAACGTGAATGCATTCTTCGTGCGCTGGTAACGTGTTTTCCTCTGTCTTCCGGCGGCGGGGACAGTGTTACCTCCACGAGAAGATGTGTTTCCTGGGGTAGAACGTAAGGCTGGACCCCCACAGGCAGGACCTGGACCCCCTGTCCCGCGCTCAGCCCCAGCCGTGGGGGCGTGTGCCTTCACAGGGGCTCGTCTCTGGGTCTGGGCCCCGGGCTTCTGGCCTGAGCTCACCCCGAGGTTGGGAGCGGGGACATCTTGTGGGAGACTTTTCCTGGCAATTGGCAGGCAGCCCTGGGAAAATAGGTGGGTGTGAATAAAGCCCTGGAGGGCGGGGACCGGAGGGCCTGGTGGGCCTCCTCAGGCTGGGCAGCCCGGGCCACAGCCACCCAAGTGTCCCCGAGGGCGGAGGGTCAGGCCCGGCTGGCTCAGCCCGAGTCTGCCCTGGAGGCCGGGCCCTCCTGCACCCCGGCCGCCCTGACAGCCTCGCCCCATGCTCCTGCGCCTCAGAGCCTCGCTGACACGTGTCTCTGTCCCATACTTAGAAATCGGACCGTGAGTCAGCTCCTGGGGTGCACTCTGGTTAAAGACGGCGTCATAGTGGTCCCCTCCCTCCACAGACGTGACACCGGCTAGTCTGCCTGGATGTTAGCAGCTGTCAGTGAGCGTTGCTGGGAGTTATTCATTGACTCCTGAGAGGGCCGATGTCCTCCTTCTCCCAAGAACTCCATTCTGACGGCCAGAATTCACCCGATGAAGAGACACGTCCCCCTGAGCTCCTCGTCACCATGATGGGCGGTGCGTGGGCCTGCGGCACACGTGCCTGGTTCTCTCCTTGGTGTCTACCAGCTTCTAGGGTAGTGAGTCTGCCGTTAGCACCTCCCCAATAGCAGCGGTGACAGCTTTTAAAAATATCACTTCAAACTGGTACAAAATAGAATTTAAGTGAATATGTTTAAATGATCTTGTTGGCTTCGTTGGGGGGTTCCTTAGCCGGCGGCCTGCCGTCCAGCTGTTGGACGAGGTGAGAGGCCACCTGTGAGCAGGAGGGGCAGACGAGCAGCTTGCTCTGGAGGGAAAGCAGGTGGTGGCGGCAGGGTCCCCACCCGGGGGTCCATCCGGCAGGTCGCCCAACGTTTCTGGTCACTCTGTGTCTGGGGACATTAAAGCTGTAAGTCAGATCCAGTTTGGTGACGGGGTGCTGACAGAGTGGCCAGTGTCTGCTTGGGGCCTGCCTGCTGTCTTGTTTTTAACAGAAGTAAAAAACATAAAAACTGTATACATCTGAATCCATCGCAGATGTTCGCGTTGGTCAGATTGTCCAGTGTGGGGCCTTGGGAGCCTCTTCACATTGGCCTTCGGATCCGCCGGGCCTGCTGCTGCATCCTGGGTGGGTGCTGGAGGACGGATCTCGGGCGGGGGTCTGGGAGTCCTCTGATTTACACGGCACTCTGATGACATGGCGCACACGGGGGGACCCCCTGCCCTGTGCCCCACTGTGCCCTGAGTGCGGCAGCCCCTCGGCGGCAGGATGAATTCCCATTGCAGCCCTGAGACTGTCCACGGAGGTCATGTCTGTCTGGCTGCCCTTCATGTGACTCATGAAGATGCAACCTGAATGTCAGGGAACGGTTTCCAGAACTTTCAAGTAGTTATGGTGACGTTTCCCTTTGTAAAAAAAAAAAAAAAAAAAGTCATGATAGGGGCTCCTCGGTGGCTCGGGGGTTAAGCAGCCAACTCTTGGTTTCGGCTCAGGGTCGTGGGATCGGGTCCCACGTCGAGCTCAGCACTGAGTGCTGAGCAGGAAATCTGCTTCGGATTCTCCCCCCGCCCGTCCCCCAGACCTCACCATGACTATCTGTCCCTAGTACTTGTTTTATAGGAGGGTTGGCCTTCCCTGTTCCTTTCAGCAGGAGTGTGGGCGGTCCTGCTGCCTAGGGCGTGTGTACAGCGATGTGCCCCAAGGGAAATGGTTTCCCATACCTGGGAAAGGACCGTGTGTTAGGGAAGTCTCTGGAAGCTTTGTGACACTTGCCCATGCTGGGAATGGGCATATATGTGTGTCAGACACCTCTCAGGAAGACGTCTGTGTCAAGAGGCTTTTCTGGGCTCAAATATGGAGAAGGGTTCATGCCCCGCCCTCCCGACAGCGGTCAGGGCTCACGGGGTGGCTGGCGGGGTGGCTGGCAGGGTGGCGGAAGAGGTGGGTCCCTGTGCACAGGAGCCAGGTGGACTCTTGGGACGGGGTGTTAGGAAGTACCTGGCGAGCTTCTGGATGCAGGTGTGCACCCCAGGCTCACGTGCTGTGGGTCTTCGGGCCTCACTGCGCTTTCCCCTGAGAGCCAGCTGCCCGGCCACGTCCTGCCTGGGGAGTGGGAAGCGCAGTGTCTCCACGCGGAGTTCTGTTGGTTCGTTCTGCTCCTCCCATAGGTGGCAGCTGGGGGTCGGTGTAAGCCCAGGTGTGGGTTCCTGGGCCCCGGTGCCCCTTCTTGCTGCGTGGCTGCAGCACAGCCATTTCAGGAGTGCTGACAGAGCGGCTGCAGAGTGCAGTCAGGGCCTGACCCCACTGGAGCTGTGCCACCCCCCACCCCCAGGAACGGGGACACGGCAACGCGTCTTCCCTCTGCTGCCCGCTCCGAAGCATTGGCAGAATGACCCTGGGGGAAACGGCAGGGAGCTGATCCTAAACTCACTTCCAGGCCAACCCCTCAGACTCCCTGGTGCCATGCATGCTTCCAGTTCAGAGCCAGCAGCAGCGGAGCTCCGATGCCCCCTCTGGCCTTCAGCACCCGGGCTTGCTCTGCACCTGCTCGGCACCCATGAGCCCCCCACATCTACGAATGGGAGATGAGGGAGCCCAGGTGGCATGGGCAGGGGCATGGAGAGCGGGCACCGTCCCTGTGCCGCTCCCCGGCTCGCTGCTGTCGTGCCCTGGGTCTCGGCTCCGGCTGTCCCCCTGTGGCGGCAGAGCAGCGGGCACTCGCTGTGGTAGGAATGTGGGAAACTGCAGGGTGCTTCTTACACGGTCAGCACGCTCGCCCCACATGGCCCCACAGTCGGGGGAACTCCAGCTCGCTGGGGAACTGGGTGCTCGTGGCTTCTGCTTAGGGAGTCCTACAGGTGAGCTGCAGCCCGCAGGCTGCCCATCCAGCTGTGCGGGTGCCTTGGGAAGCACAGCTCATCCTGTGCCGCTCGGTCGGCTTCTGGATGCGCAGAGACAGTAGATGAAGGGATCTGTGTGACAGCTCGGTGTCACCCAGAAGGCCGTGTGTGTGTGTGTGTGTGTGTGTGTGTGTGACTGTGAGCGAGCATGTGTGCGTGACTGTGAGTGTGCACACTGCCTCATCTTCACTTCATTTTTACTAACAGCTTCATTTCTGCATAAATCACAGACCATAGATTTTTCACTATCTTTATTTTTTAATTTAATTTAATTTAAATTCAATTAATTAATATATAATGTATTATTGATTTCAGCAGTAGAGGCCAGTGATTTCTGAGTTGTGTGCAACACCCACTGCTCATCTCATCACGTGCCCTTCTTCATGTCCATCACCCAGTGACCCATTCCCCACCCCTCCCCCACAGGACCCTCTGTTTCCCAGAGTTAAGATCATCTTCCCCTATGATCCTCTGTTTTGTTTCTTAAATTCCACATATGAGTGAGATCGTATGATAATTGTCCTTCTCTGACTGACTTACTTCTCTCAGCATAATACCCTCCAGTTCCATCCACGTTGAAGCAAATGGTGGGTATTTGTCGTTTCTAATGGCTGAGTGATATTCCATGTATACATAGACCACGTCTTCTTTATCCATTTCATCTTTCCATGGACACCGAGGCTCCTTCTACAGTTTGGCTATTGTGGCCATTGCTGCTAGAAACATCGGGGTGCAGGTGTCCCTCCGTTTCATTGCATCTGAATCTTTGGGGTAAATCCCCAGCAGTGTAATTACTGGGTCGTAGGGCAGGTCTATTTTTAACTCTTTGAGGAACCTCCACACAGTTTTCCAGAGTGGCTGCACCAGTTCACATTCCCACCAACAGTGCAAGAGGGTTCCCCTTCTCCACATCCTCTCCAACATTGGTTGTTTCCTGCCTTGTTAATTTTCCCCATTCTCACTGGTGTGAGGTGGGATCTCATTGTGGTTTTGATTTGTATTTCCCTGATGGCCAGTGATGCGGAGCATTTTCTCATGTGCATGTTGGCCATGTCTATGTCTTCCTCTGTGAGATTTCTCTTCATGGCTTTTGCCCATTTCATGATTGGATTGTTTGTTTCTTTGCTGTTGAGTTTAAGAAGTTCTTTATAGATTTTCATCCCCTTTAAAATGTACAGCTGAGTGGTGTTCAGGCTGTTGGCAGACTTGGCCAGTGTCGCCATGAGCTTGAGGACACTCAGTTCACCCCTGAAGGAAGCCCCCGCCCCCGTGAGCAGTCGCATCCCGTCCCCGCCCCACAATCAGGGCTCCGCACTTGGTCCATGTGGATTTCCCTGTTCCGGGCGTTGCATGGAAATGGTCACACGCAGCTCACGAGGCATCGTATCTTGAAAGTTCTTCCTGGCACAGCCTGCGTCAGGTTCCGTCCTGCTGTGTGAATAGATGATGCTTCACCTGATTGTCGGGTGTGGGCACTTGGCTGGTTTCTGCTTTGGGCCACTTTGGGCCACTGTGAATCCTGCCTCCACCGTTTCCGCACCGGCTCCCGTGCATAGGGTCTTCACTGTTCCGGGGTGCACGCCCCGGGAGGAGGTGCCGGGGCACATGGTGACTCTGGGTTTAGCTGCTGGAAGACCACCACCCTGTTTCCCATGTGGCCGCAGCACCTCATATCTTCCTGGCAGTGGACAAGGCTGTGGTTTCTCCACGTCCTTGCCAACACCTGTCTTTGTCCATCTTTTTGTTTGCCGTCCTGGTGGGTGTGATGTGGCGTCTTCCCATGGTGGTTTTGGTTTGCATTTCCCTGATGGCAAACAATGTGGAGCACCTTCATGGTTCCTGGCCATCTCACATCTTCCCTGCGGAAATGTCTGTCAGCACTCTTGCCCACTTTTCTGTTGGGGTGTTTGTCTTCTCAGCATTAGCTGGGGGAGTGCTCTGTGCGTTGCAGGGACAGGTCCCAGGCCCCCTCTGCGCCCCTTGGGTCTCTCACCCCAGGGCGTCCCCTAGGGGTCAGGGTCGGCCTTGGTGAGAAGCTGTGGCCGCCTGTCCGCATCTGCTCAGGATGCCTGCAGGTAACTGCACATGTTCCCCTGTGCACTCAACTAGGCGCCTGCCCTGGGGTCTGTGTAAACATGCGCCCGGGCATATAGAACCCAAAACGGGGTTACTTGGGAGACCTTTCCATGGGGATGTGAAAGGTGAGCAGTGCCTTCCGGGGCTCGTGTGTGCCATGGAGCATGGGTCTTGTGCTATCTGCAGAAAGGCCCTGGGGAGTGGGCAGGACCTGGGGTAGGGGGGATGGAGGGCGAGTAGGTCAGGGCCAGGTATCCTCACCAGTTCAATGTGCCAGGTAGGTTCCAGAAAGGGCCACAGGGCTAGAGCCTGAGTGCACCTTCTGGAAGTTGCTGTGGGCCTGAGTGGTGCACTGGTGGGATACCCTGGAGGGTGAGGGGCTTGAAGGGGCCAGCCTTCGAGAGCAGGACTGGGAGACACCAGGGTCTGGGCACAGACCCCTTTGCCCCCCCCCACCCCGGACACTATGTGGGGAGGAGCGGGGAGATTAGGACTCATCCAAGGGGATGCAGTCACCATGGACACGGTGAAGTTGCTGCTTGAGCTGAGTCTGCCTGGGAAGACCTGGGTTCTTCCACGGCTCTGGTGCAGGAGGTGGGGCCCGAGCATAGACGTGGGGAGGTGAGCACCCATGGTCCTCGTTCATCGTGGGGGCACCTTTCGCCCTCATCTGTGGCCCATACTGGTCTTGGGGTGTTGAGGGCGCTATGTCCACTGAACACCTCACATGCTCGTTCTCGGCCCCAGATAGTTCAGGCATTTACAGATTAGAATATGAATATTGCGACAGGATAGAGGAAGCATGGGTTTTCATGCAAAAAACTCTTCCTTCTCTGGAAAGAGCATCCCCCCACCCTCGAGTGCTGAGCTGTCACTGCCTGCTTCCCGGGCCCTCTGCCCTCGGCCACCGCTGCTGGGACCTGATGCTCTGCCCCTGCCACAGCTCCCACTGCCTCTGAAACCTCTGGGGAGCCTGCCCCACGTCAGCACCTCCATGTGTCCCCGGGGAATGGGTATGAGAAGCTAAGACCCGTCTGCTTCATGCTGGCTCCAGGGTGCAGGCTAGGAACACCTCCCTCCCACGTCTGTGCCAAGACCTTAGCATTGGGTGTTGCTTCCACCTGCCAGCCCCAGGAGGACCTGAACAAGTGTGGATCTGGCCCCTGAGGATGCAGCCACCTGTGGATGGCTCTGCATGGAGCTGGGTCGATGTTGAGGTGTCTTTGCAGGTACCTGGAAATCATTTTGTATCAGAAGTGGCTTCAGGAAGATGGACATGATGCCAGTTATGCACATGTTGCACCATCCATTCATAAGTGGGGCCTAGAGGGTGTGTGGCATACTGCCCAGGGCTGGCCATGATGGTGCAAAGGCCTGGTCCTTACTGCCTGGTGGGCAGGTCCCGGTGGTGGGCCTGCAGTGGGAGGGAGGCCAAGGGGCAGTGAGGGCCAGTGGTACTGGGCTCATGACCACGGAGCTGAGCTGTGGGCCGGGTGGGAAGGCAGGTGCTGTGCACTAAAGCAGGGAGCAGGACTTGGGGGCACCAGCTGGTGTGGAGCAAAGTGGAGGCCAAGCTGTTCCTGACACCAACAGCAAAACAAACAGGAGCTCCCTCCCCAGCAGCCCCCTCTCTGCAGAGCCCTGGCAGCGCCCTGGCAGTGACTGGCTGGTAGATGTGGGGATTCCGCAGGTGCTGGTGGAATGCATTTCTGTATCCCAGCCCTGCACCCTGGGCTCCTTCACTCTTGGGAGGAGATGGCTGGAGACATTGCCAGCATCTTTACAATTCAGAGAAACCTCTCCTTTTACCTAGTCTGGAGGGAGGCTCATCAGGTCTGTGGTCTTCTCTATCTGCCCGTTTTCTAGTTTTCTGATTTCTATTTTTATTATTTCCTTCTATCTGTTTACTCTGGTTTTAAATGGCTCTACTGTTTCTAGTTTTTGAAGGTGGATGCTTGCATCACTGTATTTAAACCTTCCATCTTTTTCTTTCTTTGAGAGAGAGAGAAAGAGCACACACACATACATGTGCATGAGTCAGGGAGAAGGGGAGAAAATCCCCGGCAGATGCCCCGCTGAGTGCAGAGCCTGACACAAGGCTCGATCCCAAGATCCTGAGATCGTGAACTGAGCTGAAATCAAGAGTCAGATGCTCAACCTGCTGGGACACCCAGGCACCTCAAACATGGGAATTTTAGAAGTGAAAAATGTAGTATCTGAAGTAAAAACCCCAAGAACTAGCAAACTTGGGAATAAAGCAGACCTTGCCCAATCTGAACAACAGGGAGACAGGCTAGAACAAAAATGAAGAGTCTCAGGGACGTATTGGACTCTATCCTCAGAACGGATAGTCCTGCCGCTGGAATCACAGGAGAAAAGGACCCAAATGTGGCAAAGACACAAATGCAAACATTTGAGAAGTTGGTAGAACCCCAGTTAGAATAAATCCCCCTGAATCACACCAAGACCCCTCATGGTTGAACTTCTGAAAACTGAAGATGAAGAAACACTTCTTGAAAAGCACAACTACCATGTCTCCCTTGGTAGGAAAGAGACCATTTGCATAGCCCAATGGTGAGTCAGGACGTTGAGTTAGTGATTTTTAAACTCCCCACAAGAAACCTTCAGGCCTAAATGGTTCTACCCCAGGATTCCAACACACATTCAAAGAAGTAACATCAGCTCTATGCTGTCTCTTCCAGAAAATAAAAAGGAGGCGCATCCCAGTTCATCTTCTGAGGCTAGTATAATATTGATGGCAAACAACAAAGACAGGAAACCCACGGACAATATTGCTCATGAATACGGACACAGAAGTCTGTAACAAAACATTAGCAAAAAGAAGTTAGCAATACGTAGGAAGAATTACTCACTGTGACCAGGGTGGGTTATTGCAGGTGTGCAGGCCTGGTTCAGTATTTTGAGATTTATCAGTGGAATCCACCACATCAAGGGACTCAAGGAGAAAAATCACACCATCATTTCAGTCAGTCCAGAAAGATCATTTGACAAAATTCAATACCCATCCAGAAGAAGAGGAATACAGGGGAACTTCCTTGACTCGTTAACGAGTGCCTACGGAGAACAGCTGCAGCTAGCTGGGCGGAAAAGTCAGGCGTCCACTGTCAGCGCTCTTCCTCAGGCATGGGGCAGGAGAAGCAAACACAGGGCACAGCGATGGGCAGGGAGGAATCAGCCGTCCGTTCACAGGTGACACGATCATCTAATTATAAAATCCCAGAAATATTCCTGGAACTATTACGAGACAGGGTGGCAAGGCTGCAGGATACAGGATATACATCCAGAAGACATTATGTTTCTACTTATAGCAATGGACACATGGATGCCAAAAGTAAAGACGCAACATTATTTACAATTACTCAAAAAAATGGAGCACTTAGGCGCAGCTAACAAAAGTTGTGCAGGGCTGTGTGTCACCCCTGCCGATGCTCGGTGGGGACTTCGGTAAAGGGGTGACACGCTGCGTTCACAGGTCCAAGACTGAGTGTGGCACCTCTGTTCTCGCCACACTGATTCACTGCATCCCTAGCAGAATCCCAGAAAGGTTGTTTTATGGATATGGACAAGATGATCCTAAAATTTGTGGGGTTTTTTTAAAGATTTTATTTATTTATTCATAGACACACAGAGAGAGGCAGAGACACAGGCAGAGGGAGAAGCAGGCTCCATGCAGGGAGCCCGATGTGGGACTCGATCCCAGGACCCCAGGATCACACCCCAGGCTGCAGGCAGCGCCAAACCACTGTGCCACCGGGGCTGCCCGATCCTAAAATTTGTATGGGAAGTCAGAGGAGCTAAAATTCTTACTTTATCTTGGGAAGGAAGGAAAAGGAGGAGCCAGTGCCCCTGCTATCAAGACATTATTTTGCTATGTGTGCTGGGGCAGTGGGGTGCTTCCTGGCAGAGGAGCAGACCCTGGAGCACGATAGGAAACTCAGAAGCAGAATGGTACCAGTGGGGCCAGCTGATGTTCGGCTAAGATGGATGATGCAGGGAAGATTTTGCTTTTTTGACAAATTGAACAATGGGAGATCCAGAGGCAAAAAAAAAAGAAAAAAAAATTGGACCTAGATTTCATACCTTACATAAAAGTTAACTCAGAGTGAATGGATTACAGATTTAAACAAAGCATACAACTGTAGTACTTTTGGGAAAATATAATAGATGATATTTGGGATTTAGGAATACACAGAGTTCTTAGACCTGATGCCAAAAACATGATCCATAAAAGGAGAAATTGGTAAATTAGACTTTGTCAAAATTAGAAACTTATCCTCTACAAAGGACGCTGTTCAGAGGTGGGCAGACTAGCTGCAGTCTGTGGGAAAGTATCTTCAGATCTGAAATCTGATGAAGGACTAGGAATCTCCAATCTCACTAGCACGGCAGCTGGTCCAGTTGGCAATGAGCAGATACAGACGTCAGGCAAGCACATGGAAAGATGCTCAACGCCATCAGCCTTTACAGACATGCAAATAGAATCATGCTAGATACACTACGCACCTCCCAGAATGGCTGAAATAGAAGTAGTGATGACCACCCGCACAGGGGAGGATGCTGAGGGGAAGGATCACCCCTTTGCCGCACTGGTGGGGATGCAGCACAGAGTGGCCACTCGCAGAGCCTTTGCTGCCAAAACACGCTACTGTCCTGCAACCCAGCAACTGCACTCCCAGGCATTTATCCCAAGACACAAAAACTTTACACAGATTCATGCATGTGAATGTTTATATCAGTTTTATTTGTAATAGTCTAAACCTGGAAAGAGCCCTGTGTCCTGCAGTGGGTGAATGGCTAAAAAAAGGGATCCCTGGGTGGCGCAGCGGTTTGGCGCCTGCCTTTGGCCCAGGGCGCGATCCTGGAGACCCGGGATCGAATCCCACGTCAGGCTCCCGGTGCATGGAGCCTGCTTCTCCCTCTGCCTGTGTCTCTGCCTCTCTCTCTCTCTCTCTCTCTCTGTGTGACTATCATAAATAAATGAAAAAAAAAAATCTGTGGTCTGTCCTTGCCGTGGAGCATCACCTACTCTGCAGCAACAGGAAAGAACCATGCACTACAGCCTGGATCGGTCTCCAGAGCATCAGGCTGAATGCAGGAAGCCAGTCCCCAGAATTACACACGGGCGCACTTGGAAACACCCTGGCCTGGCTCAGACCACCTCGGCAAAGCAGATTCCACAGTAAACAAGTCAAGGAATTTTTTCATTTCCAGTGCATATGCGAGTTTTGTCTACCCCACCCTGTGGCCTATCAGCTGTGCAGTAGCGTTATGTCTAAAAAAGTACATACTTTAATTAAAAGATATTTTACTGCAAAAGGTGCTAACCATCATCCAAGTTTTTGACAAGTTGTAACCCCTGATCACAGATCACCGTGACAAATATAATGACAACGTATGAAATATTGCGAGAATCACCAAAACGCGACAGCAACACGAAGTGAGCACATTCTGTTGGAAAAGTGGTGCTGGTAGATGCTCGATGCAGAGTCTCTACAAACCTTCCCTCTGTGAAAAGGCAGTATCTGCGGAGTGCAATAAAGCAAGATGTGCCTGTCTGCGCGGTTCCATTTCTAGAACATTCTTGAAATGGCGAAGTTGTGAAAATGGAGAACAGATGAGTGGTTGGCAGGGGCTCAGCAGGGATGGAACGGGAAGGAGGCGGGGGTGTCGGTGAAGGGACTCCGGGTGCAGGAGGGGATGGGATGCGCTGTGACTGCCTGTGTGGTATCCAGGCTGCGACATTTACTGCCGTTTTACGTGTTTTAACTGTTGTGGGGGGAGGGCACACAGGATCTCTCTGGATCATTTGTCATAACTGCACGTGAATCTACAATTATCTAAAAACATAATAATCATCCACAGCCTTCTTCATGCACTACCAACAAGCCCACACACGGGGCGGCATTGGCAGGCTCTCGCCAAGTCATAGAGCCATATCTGAAGTGGAAGGAGAGGGGAATAGCTAGCTCTGACCTTGACAGGCTAAAAATAAATATTTGCTACGGATTTATAGGTCCAGATCTAAAAGCTTAAGTAGATGTCAAGGTAGGTTAATTCAATTTCACTGACCTTGGTGTTGAGCCTTGGGAAGTACTGAGTGTAAGTTAAGGCTCAAGTAATTGGCACGTCTAAAGTTAAATCACACGTTTAAATATTCAGCTCTGTGCGAAGGCAGGCAGAAGGCACCAGACCCACCCCGCGGTGATGGCTGGGCCACCATGCTCTTCGTGTCCTCTTCCTCTTGCAACCTCAGTGAAAGGCTCGAAGTAGGCTCGAGACACACAGCTGCCTGTCCGCTGCGCTGGCCGTGGGTACACCTGCCAGTGGGGGGCACTGTGCATGCACGCCCGGCCCCCTGGCGGTTTTCCGGGGATGCCCATGGAGGTGCAGGTGCTGTGTCCACAGTGTCCCCTGCTAACCACGATCCTCTAAGGGAGGAAGGAGAGGAGTCTCTGCTTTCTTTAGGATGCTCAAGTCCCCAGCATGCCAGCTCCCGATCCTCGAGGCACCGACAACCCCAGGTCCTGAATACCCTGAACCCCTGTGCCTCACTTCTCTCATTTTTTGGGTATTTTGTAGATTGCTTGGGGGCACATTTGACAGGAAGAATCTGAAAGTGTAAGATTCAATAAAATTTAAATGTGTTAACTATTAATTTTCTTTCTTTCTTTTTTTTTTTTTTTAAAGATTTTTATTTATTTATTTATTCATGAGAGACACAGAGAGAGAGAGAGGCAGAGACACAGGCAGAGGGAGAAGCAGGCTGCATGCAGGGAGCCTGATGTGGGACTTGATCACACCCTGGGCTGAAGGCAGGCGCTAAACCGCTGAGCCACCCAGGGATCCCCAACTATTAATTTTCTAAACAAAGTAATAAACCAACTTCCTAGTTATAAATTGGTGCATTCCAGTGTTTACAGCTTTGGACTGGAGGCACCCAGAGTGGGAACACAAACAGTAATGTGCGTCAGAGCTGTGACGACTCCGTGCTGCGGGTCCCCAGAGGCCACGTTATCATTCCCATCACTGGGCTCTATTGTTACCAGGTTCCTTTCCAATAAGTGTTGGTCCACTGGCCAGAGAGCACACCGGGTGCTCGGCGTGGAAAGTCACGAGGCAGACGACATCTGCGCGCCTGTCTGGGGAACACATTCCGGTCGAACGAGAGCAGCGGGTCCCTAGAAGGCCGGGCGGGCTGCCCTGCGCCGGTGCCCAGCGCCCCGCCCGAGCCGGAGCACCACTGCCCCCCCGGGGGGCGCCCGCGGCCCGCTGCTTTGGGAGTCCTGTTGGCAGGCAGGACTTGCCGAGCGCTTTGGTCACTGGAAGGCACATTTCCAGCTGATTTCCTGTGGGAACGTTGGGGAGCGTTGGCTGTCAGACACCGGGAGCTCCAGAGATTCCAGCCATTGCTGTGGTCACCATCGGAGACCGTGTCCACTAGCGGACGTGCGC
The DNA here is from genome assembly GCF_048164855.1 of Canis lupus baileyi. Taxonomy (NCBI): domain Eukaryota; kingdom Metazoa; phylum Chordata; class Mammalia; order Carnivora; family Canidae; genus Canis; species Canis lupus. The sequence continues at coordinate 967,310 of NC_132854.1, read as the reverse complement.
GGAGCCGCCAACTGCACTGGGCGGGCTGGGAGCTCCGTTCTCAGGACTCGGCTGCGGCAGAGCCTTAAACAGACTCCAAAATCAGATCCCGGCTGTCGTGGCCCCTAGCGGGAGGTTGGTGTGGTCCGGGGCACACCCCAGCCCAGCCCAGCCACCGGGGACTGACCTGATCTCCGCCCCGGGGTCAGGCTGGCGTGCCCGACCCCCCGCCCAGCAGAGCTGGGAGAGCCGGACTGGAAACAGGCCCCAGGGTGCAGGATGGTGGCTCCGCGGGCTCTTCCTGACTCGCTGGCTCTGAGCGGTACCATGTCTGGCCACATCAGCTCTAGGTTGTCAGCAAGGTCCCCACTGAAGTTTGCTTTCATCCTCGGCTGTATGTCCCATCACCCAATGAAGCCGTGAGTGTCCTGAGCCAGGGGCCATGCTCTGCCCCCCCACACACCTGTTTCCCAGGCCTCAGACCACACCTTCCAACACAACGCCCCCAGGCCTTGTTGCCAGGTCCTCTCCCTTCCAGTTCCTTTACAGCCAGGCACCGGACCCCTGTCCCTGGCTGTTCTCAGAGTCTCCTCGCCTTGCCTCCGCTGACACCTCCCAGAGGCAAGAAGGTGGCTGAGGTTGCTGCTGCATGAAGACAATGGCCCTTTCCCCAGCCAAGAGATGCTCTGGCGCCCCACCAGCCGTATTCTCAAGCTGAGTTCTCCAGAACAGAGGAGATCCTGCCACCTGCGGCCACAGGGGTGAACCTGGCACACCTCAGAGCGAGACAGGAACACACAGGGATGGACCAACAGCCAGGGGTCCACGCTATGAAACATGTGCTTCAGTCACTGCCATGGACCAACAGTCATCATCATGGACCAACGGTCACCACCAGGGACTAACGGTCACTGTCAGGGAAGCGGGTGGTGGCAGGGCCTGCCGGGAAGGGGGCACAGCCAGTGGGCCTCAGGGAGTGTTCCTATTGCATGAAGGACATGGAAGCTCCTAGAAGGCCTGGTGTGTCTTTGATCGTGACTGAGGAGTGTCTCACCAAGAGGTGCAGTTCTTTGCATACTGATTATTCCTTGATAAAGCTGTTTAAAACATTCAAACAAAAGGGGAAAAAAAGGTGTTGGTAAGGAAAGCACAAAGAAATGGGAAAACATTCCATGCTCATGGATTGGAAGAACAAAATTGTTAAAATGTCTATATTACCCAGAGCAATCTACACATTCAATTCAATCCCTATCAAAATACTATCACCATTTTTCACAGAATTGGAACATTATTTGTTTCCTAAAATTTGTATGGAACCAGAAAAGACCCTGAATAGCCAGAGGAATGTTAAAAAAGAAAACCAAAGCTTTAGGCCTCACAATTCCAGACTTCGAGCTGTGATCATCAAATATGGTCCTGGCACAAAAACAGACACATAGGTCAATGGAACAGAATGGAGAACCCAGAAATGGGCCCTCAACTCTATGGTCAACTAATCTTCAGCAAAGTAAGATAGAATATCCAAGGGAAAAAGGACAGTCTCTTCAACAAATGGTGTTGGAAAAATTGGGCAACCGCATTAATAAGAATGAAAGTGGACCATTCTCTTACACTGGACACAAAGATGAACTCAACTGTATGAAAAACCTAAAGCTGAGACAGGAATCCATGAAAATACTAAGAGGACAACACAGGCAGCAACCTCTGTGACCTTGGCTACAGCAATTTCTTACTAGACGTGTCTTCAAAGGCAAGGGAAACAAAAGCCAAAAATGAACTACTGGAACTTCATCAAGATAAAAAGCTTCACAGCAAAGGAAACGGTCAACAAAACTAAAAGGCAGCCTGCAGAATGGGGAGATTTGCAAATGACGTATCAGATAAAAGGCCAGTATCCAAGATCTGCAAAGAACTTATCAAACTCAATACCCAGGAAACAAACAATCCAATCATGAAATGGGCAAAAGACATGAAGAGAAATCTCACAGAGGAAGACCTAGACATGGCCAACATGCACATGAGAAAATGCTCTGCATCACTTGCCATCAGGGAAATACAAATCAAAACCACAATGAGATACCACCTCACACCAATGAGAATGGGGAAAATTACCAAGACAGGAAATAACGAATGTTGGAGAGGATGTGGAGGAGGGGAACCCTCTTGCACTGTTGGTGGGAATGTGAACTGGTGCAGCCACTCTGGAAAACTGTGTGGAGGTTCCTCAAAGAGTTAAAAATAGACCTGCCCTACGACCCAGCAATTGCACTGTTGGGGATTTACCCCAAAGATACAGATACAGTGAAACGCCGGGACACCTGCACCCCGATGATTATAGCAGCAATGGCCACGATAGCCAAACTGTGGAAGGAGCCTCGGTGTCCATCGAAAGATGAGTGGATAAAGAAGCTGTGGTCTATGTATGCATGGAATATTCCTCAGCCATCAGAGAGGATGATATCTTACCATTTACAATGCCGTGAATGGAACTAGAGGATATTATGCTGAGTGAAATAAAGTCAATCAGAGAAACAATTATGTGATTTCACTCATATATGGAATTTAAGAAACAAAACAGATGAACATAGGAGAAGGGAAGAAAAAATAAAATAAGACCAAGTCAGAGAGGGAGGCAACCATAAGAGACTCTTAATCATAGGACACACTGAGGTTCGCTGGAGGGGAGGAGGGTGGGGGGACAAGGTAACTGGGTGACAGGCATGAAGGAGGGCAGGTGATGGGATGAGCACCGGGTGTTATACACAACTGGTGAATCACTGACTTCTACCTCTGAAACCAATAGTATGCTATATGATAATTAATTGAATTTAAATAAACTTTTTAAGAAGAGAAAAGGTATTGCTACCACTTTTATTTTCTGTCCTATTTTACCTCCTTCCCCTGCTGACTCAAGTGTCCTCAGGGCTGAACAGAAGGTGACCCCCCTGAATGATCACTTTCCTTGGGCAGAGCCTTGGCATGTCCTGCGAAGTGACCACCCGAGAGCCTCCATTCTTCGGGGGCTGGTGGCATGTGGGGAGAACCATGCTGAGGGGTCTTCACTATGTTCTGTGTGCTCCTTGCCGGGCTGGGTGCTCTGCTCTGCAAGCAGCAGATGGTCATACTTGCTGGTTTGCTCTTTAAGGAGGACAACAGTCCTGTGTTGTACCATCCCAGTTTCCCCGCTGTAATCTGCAAGCTGACTTGGCCCAGTGAGGGGCGCGGTCTCAGAAGTCAGGGGGGACTAACCCTGAGGTGGCCAGGACCCGGGCCTCTCAGGGCGGAGAGGGGGGCCACATCAAAGCTGCCCGAGGTGCAAGAACAGGCAGGGAACTGGGGCCTTGGCCCAGCCGACACAGGCCAGCTGACCTTCCTGAGCAGGAAAGCACCAGGAAGGTGAGGGTCTGTCCACTGCTGGTGTTGTATCCCCGTGCATGGCTCCAGTGCATGGCGGGTAAACGGATAAGGGTGCATGGCAAAGCGGGAACAGCAAGACTTAGGTCTGTCCTGGGTCTCATGGTCAGGAGTGGGAGGCTTTGCTGGGTCCCCACGGACCCCCGTGGGAAGTCACAGCTCTGAAACGCGGGGACACAGTCCATAGGTTTGTTGTTGTGGGCTCTTTCTGGGGCTCACCCTGGGTTTTACAGTCAGTAAAACCGACCGTTACGGCATGCTCACGTTTACTGAGCGCTGACCGCCTGTCAGGCACTGTTCTCGTTACTTATTTACACTTCATCTTCCAAAAACCCAGTGACGTAGGCACCATGGGCCCCATTGTACAGATGGGGAAACTGAGTAACATCCCCCAGGTCACCCACCTGGTCAGTGGACAGGTGAGGGTCTGAACCCCAGTTAACCCTGGAACCCACACTCTGAACTGCATGGCCAGGAAGACTCCTGGATGGTGGGGTGGGGGTGTCCCGTCACCACCCGGCCCTCTGGAGTGTCCAGCCTGGGAGATGTGCCTGGCCCCCTGAAGGCCCATGGTCAGGGGCGCCCTATTGGGATGTGGCTGCAGACACCCATCCTGACCCTGTGGGCCTCTAAATGTACAAATCTGGGTGCATGAGTGGCTCCGTTGGCTAAGCAGCTGACTCTTGACTTGGACCCTGAGATTTTGGGATGAGCCTTGCTGTGTGCTCAGCGGGGACTCTGCATCTGCCTCGCCTTCCGCCCGTCCCCCACACATGCCCCGCTGCTTGTGTATGTGCACTCCCTTTCTCTCACTTGAGCGCTCTCTTTCTCTCTAAATAAATAAATAAAATCTTAATAAAAAAAAAAGAAAAATTATATATCCAGGAAGTCCCCAGACACATTGGAAAATAAAATGAGCTCCGGTTGCCAGAACTGAGTTTAGATGTTGTGCTGAGCCTCAGAGAAACTGAAGCCAACATTAGTTTTTCTCCACTTTTACTCAGTTTCTTAGAAAGCATTTGAAATGTAGGAATAAAGTCCAGATATTACAGTATATTGATTTATTTCTCCTTCCCGGGAGGTGTCATTACCAAGGAGGCAAAATAACCAAATCCGGGCTGTGGGTGTGTGGCATGGCTCTGTGCCCACGGGGCCGCCAGGAGAGTCGGGAATCTCTGCTCGGCTCTGGGGAACCGCGGCCCTGTACTTAGGACCTGAGCCTGTGGTCAGGTGGTGCGAGGGGGTGTGGGGTCAACTGTGAGTTAGCTTTAAGCATTTGCCTTTCTGAAGATACTCAATATTCTTAGCCTACATTTCTTCTGTCCGAGGGCCATGTTCTCAATGCTGCCCATCAAGATACATGGTCTGAAGATACAGGGTGCGTGGAAACTCATCCTCCAGAACTAAGTCGTGATGCCATTCTGAAATGTCCTTTCTCCGTGTATTGGGCTCCTGACATGTTTGTGACACTCACAGTGAATCTGATGGTAGTGATCACAAGCACTTGGCCCACATGGTCACAGGGGCCAGGGTCTGAACAGGCCGGTGTCCCCAAGGCAGCCCATAGCCTCCTCTCCATCTTTGGGCTGCTGTATCTGCTCATGGACGCAGCCCAGCCACGTCATATACTGCATGTCCTGCTGCCTGTGCATTCTGTTAGCCCACAAGTGCTGCCACTAGAAATGAGAGGGCACCTTCTGGGGTGAAGCCTGTGTCCACCTGTGTCCCTGGTCCAGGTGAAGCCTATGCCCACGTGTATCCCTGGTCCCGGGTGAACCCTGTGTCCACGTATATCCCTGGTCCCGGGTGAAGCCTGTGTCCACGTGTGTCCCTGGTCTGGGTGAAGCTTTGTCCACGTGTGCCCCTGGTCCCGGGTGAACCCTGTGTCCCGAGTGTTCTGGGCCTGTCTTTTCAGACCTTTTGCCTAACATCTCACACTTGCATTCATCTGACCTCAGCAAACATCCATCGGAATAGGACACACCACATATCGTTTTCCTTAAATCTTTTACTAGTCCACTATGTAAAAAAATTTTATGCATTTATGTAGCATCTCTGGGTTTTTTCTGCTCTGGCGTAGCCTGATCCATTTGTGGTCACACCAGAGGCTCTGGTCCCCGTCGTCCCTTGGTGTGAACTGCAGAGGTAGTATGTGTTCCTGCTGACCTGACCTTAGAGCCCTACAGGCAGCACAGCCCTGCTGTTCCTGGACTCATACCCCCAGGCATATGGCTTTGTGAGGTTGGGTATGAAACCTTATTCACAGGGTGACCCCCCAGAGAAGGAAACGTGGTGGGTAAATAGAGTGCTACATGGGTATGCGGCCCTGGCGCTCTTGCAGAATGGTGCAGATGGAAGTGTTTGCTCCCAGGCCCCTGCTTGCTTACCGATGGGCGGCCATGTACTGCCCGGGTCCCTGGTGCTTTTATTCTTAGAGGACGTGGTGTTTTCAGAAACGGAGCTAACACTTGTATCCGTGAATCAGCAGCGCTTTACTTACGGTGCCTGTAAATTGTAGGGGCTTTGCTCTTTACATATGAAGAACCGAGGTGGTGTAGGACCTGGAAGGTCTGGCTGATCTCACCGTGCAGGTGGGGGCGCAGGCCCATTGACGCACTGAACGCTGCTCATTCTCTGGCTGGACAGTCTCGGTAACCTGTCCGTCCCCAGGCCACACGCATCTTTGCGGTTGTCGATGTTTCATTTCTCATCCATGAGGCAGGATATGGTTCACGCTGTAGGTACATTCCTGAATGCGGTGTCGCCTCACCTGGGGCCATGCTCTTTTCTCTGGGTCATTCTGGTCTCCGTACATGTGCTACTGTGGTGAGTGCAAACTCGGTTTTTTCCTATTGCTTAGAGTTTTTATTTTGTACTTGAACAGGCCTTTTCACTTTGTAAACCTGCATGTTACCATCAGTGCTGCGTAGACACAAAGGGAAAACATTAGAAAACAAGTTGGTTGAGGTTTTCCTGAAGTTTCTTCACATTCAGCAGCTGCTCCTCGTGTGCCGGGTGCCCTCACCACTGATCTTCCCCAGATGCCAGCTTGTTCCTGGGTCCCATGACCAGGCCTGTCTCAGTCAGGGTTCTTGGAGAGATGGAACCCCCAGGAGGTGTGCACATGTAAATCTACATCCATTTGTAGTTTGTTTCAAGGAATCAGCCATGCAATGGTGGGCCTGGCAAGTCTGGAACATGCAGGGCAGGCGGAGATGCAGGCAGGGTTTTTATGTTGCAGTCTTGAGGCAGAATTCCCTGTCCTTGGGGAAACCTGGTTTTTTCCCCTGTTCTTGGGGCCTTCGGCTGATTGGACATGGCCCACCACATCATGGAGGGTGATCTGCTTTCCTCAGAGCCACCTGGTTGCAGGTGTTGATTAGCCACATGTCCAGGTGCCTGCACAGCAGCTCCCAGATGAGTGTTGGTTTGGATGATGGGAATAGAGTCTTGACTAGCGGACACATGCACTGAGCATCCTGCGGCCTGGTCCTGTCCCCACTCACCTTCCCCCAACCAGTCGTCCTCCTCTCTCGCTCCTGCCACCTATGTGCCCTACACCAGGGTACAGCCCACCTGCTGCCTCCTGTGTTCACACGGTTCACAGCTTGTGCCTCAGGGGAGCCTGTGCCTCACCCGCACGCGACCACGTCGGCACCTCAGGGCTTGCAGGTCCCCTGCAGGTCATGGTGCCGATCATCCGGCCTCCCCACATGCAGGGGGACCTGGAGCAGCACTACTGGGAGCCCTCCGGTGGAGGCGGTGTGGTGGCATCTGCCGTCTGGTGTCAGAGCACCATTTGTGCTGGGACAGCAAGTGGCTCCGGGAGGAGCATGTGCTCCTGCTCCTGGCGCAGCCCCACCACCGCCAGGGCCTCCTCCCTGGACCACCCCTCCTCTGCGGCCATCGAGATGGGATGCTGTCCTGTGGGACTTTCTGAGGGGGGCGCTCGGAACAATGGAAGGAAACGGGGTGAAGGAAGTGGGCCGTTGTCTCCTCCGGCTACAGTGGCTGAAGACATTCCCTGCGCGTCCGTGGGTTCGCTTCCTTCCTGCTCTTTCCTTGCTTTGCCAGCAACAACGTCCTTCTGCTGGCAGGACATCGAGAAGGTGACTAGCTGGGAGGAGCTTCCTCGCTTCCCTGTGTTGGCCGATGTCGCCCTGGTGCTCCTCGGCAAGGCTGGGAAACTGAATTTAAAATATTAGGAAGGGACAGGCATTCACTGGGTTTCCTAAATGGTCGCAAACGTCCACCTGGTGGTAGGTGAACAGCATCCGTATTTGCACGTGTCTCGGACGGCAGATGCGTGTGGACTCGAACGCTGCAGATTCCTAAGGGGCCTCTGTGTGCTCGTTGGCCCTTTTCGGGGCCCCAGGGACCTGGCAGCGGCGCGGCTCCCCTCCAAGGGGCTCTGTGCATGGCTTCATCACTGTCCCGTTGCTGCTGTCACACATGGCCACAAGCTGTGGCCTGGGCACCACACGCTTATTATCCTCGTCCTCCCGCAGTCTGGGAGGTCAGAGTCCACACCACAGTGTGGGCGGGGCTGCCTCCTTCTGGAGGCTCCGGGACAAGTCCCCGGGCTCTGGCCCCATATCGTGCAGCTTCCGCGGCCGCAGCGCGCCCCTTTTGTCCCCCCCCCCCCCCCCCCCCCCGGCCCGAGCCGTGCTGCTGACCAAGAGCACCACCTCGACCTGCAGCAGGGCTGCGGCTCCTCGGTGCGGGGCCAGGGCTCTGTCCCTGGGGAGCCGAATGGCTCGATGTACATAGCCGGACAGAGGCCACCTTGGCCAGACGCGGGATGAGCTTCTCCCAAGGAGGACTCCCAGGGGCACCTTCACCTCCGGAGCAGAGGCTAGCAGGGCCTCACAAAAGGCTCACTGGTGATTAACGCGACACGGGTCCTGATCAGCCCCGTTCCCCCCATCGAAGAGACTGGGCCAGGGCAATAAGGTAGCTGGTGGGCAGCTCATGTTAAAGAAATCAGGAGGTGTGAGGGGTCGAGTGTGTGGAGACAGGTCAAGACTCTAGTTTCTTCACCCCATATCCTGGCTTGCTTTCACCCATGCAAAGCCACTGACCTGCCCTCTGGGAGGCCAAGCATGAAAGTACTTTGAGGTCATCAGATTGCAAGGTGCAGTTGGCAGTGCCCCTGACCCCTGCTACCGTGAGGCCCCTGGGGAGCGCTGGGCCCACCCAGTAACCCCAGACAATCTCCCGGTCTCAAGATCCTCCATTAGTCATGCGGTGCCAGTCCTTTGGTCCGTGTAAGGTGACACATCCACAGTTTCTGAGGACGAGGACAAGGACGGCCATCACTCTGCTCTCTCCAGTGCTCTCTCAGTCCCTTACAGGCTTGAGTGGCCAGTGCCCTGGCAGCAGCTCAGGTGCGGGCCCCCTCGGAGCCTGTGGCCCCTCGAGTCACAATGACGAAGCCCACGGGCTCTCCTACATACGGTTCTCTCTGTCCTCTCCCATCCCCCCCCCGCCGAGGAGCCCGAGTCTCCCAGTGTCCCTACCATGGGGTCTTCTGGCAATCTCGAGGTCGCCCCTGCCCCCAGCTCTTCCCCAGGGGACACGACTGATGGCGCTTCTGAAGATCTAGTCCCTTAGGTGTTTGACACGGAATGTGGCTGGAAGTCGTAAATCAAAGGAAGGAACGGATTTTGTGTCACCGTGTCACTGTGTCATCATCATTAGAATAAAACGTACAGAGGCCCATGTGTTCCGCATCCACGTGCTGGATCCTAACCCCCAAGGAGACGGGGTCTCTCGGAGGCACTAGGTCGTGGGGTGGAACCCTGGAAACAGACCCCAGAGCCTCTGTCGCCTGCCCCCCTATAGGACACAGCGGGAAGGCCCTGAATGGGGCTCCTTATGGAACCTGACCGCGGGTGCCTCCCTGCTGGGCTTCCAGCCTCCGTGGCTGTGAGAGCTCCAAGCTCTCAGCCCCCAGGCCCTGCTTCCTTATGGCCACCTGAGTGGTCTGAGCCTGAAGGAGCCTGCTTTCTGCGTGAATCTTGCTGCCATGGGGGAGGGGGGCTGGTCTGGCCCATGAGGCGATGCACTGGCTGACACCCCCAAAAGATGTGCTCAAGATGCACGGCTTGAGGGTGCAGGGCTGGACCAGAGCCTGGTGACACACCCAGAATAATGGGACCCGACGAAGCCAGCGCCCCAGGCCCTCTCAGCGGGCAGGTGGGGCTGGCCCTGTGGTCTCCAGCTGCCCACACCCCACGCCCCCACCCTGCGTGTCTGCAGTGGGACCCTCCTGTCCTCAGAACCAGCCAAGTTAGGGAGTCAGGGGGTCACCCAAGGAGGCTCCCGTGGTAACACTGTCCTGCACCTGTACCCACCCAGCAGCGCCACTCAGAAGCTTTATTGTCCAGTTAGGACCTTCCAGAAGGTCAGTCCTATGTCACAGGGTCCTTGCCCCAGTCACTGGTGATGATTCGTGGACCTGGGTGACTGTGGTGAGATTTCCCTGGTGCCTTACCCGACATGCATCCCAGCCCTGCTCTCGTGGGAATCAATGTCATGACTGACACAGACACACTGGTTTCTGTGTCTCGTCTCAGAACTCACAACGGTCTTACACAATGACCCTGTGGCCACGTCTAGCCCTCATCCCCAGGGAACTGGGCTCTTCACTGGCCCAGGGAATGGTCAGAGCAGGGCGCAGGCTGCCTTCTCACAGGCTGTCCTCTGGGGCACCTGCCCTCCCAGCATCCTGGTCCCTCCCTGGACAGAACAGCAGGGCCTTGGTGATGCTTTATTCGGATCCCCAGATTGTCTGTCCCGTGTGGTCACTAACAAGCTGCAGCTGTGTCCCCTGGGCTCTGTCCCACTGGCCTGCACATGGGCATCCATCACCTCCCCCTCTTCCCCTCCTCTCCCCCACCCCAGGCACCAGATCCTGCTGCTCCCCACCCACCCCTTCCCTCCAGAGTCTCCCCATGGAGGCAGGGCAGGGAAGCACATGGGCAGGTGGACTGACCTGCTGGGCTGTCTCCCAAGTCCCATCTGCACTGCCTTGGGGGGCCCACGTGTACTGGTCGGCCAGGCCCTCTGCTGTGGCCCCCCCACCAGCTGACCCCACATAGTGGCTGCCTACCCCTGGTGCCTCCCTGCCTGCTCACCCGTGTAGACCTCGGCAGTGGGGCTCCGACCCTTTCTGGGCAGCCGCCCTGTGTTACAGCCTCACCCAGGTGCTGCTCCCTCAATGCTGTGCTGAGACCCAGTGGACACCTTCCAGGTGAGTGGAAGGTATGCAACATGATGATTTCATCTGGGCGTGGACTTTGGAACAATCAGCACATGAGCTTAGCTAATACTTTAGTGCATCACACGTTCACCGAGAACACTTATGATCTACTTCCTAACGGTTTTCCAGGATGGAACTGTGCTGTGAACCATAGTGTGACCCCCAGGGTCACTCATCTGCTCCAGCATCTGCCCAGCACCTGGAAGCCAGCGTATACTCTGTTTCCAGGAGTTCAGGGCTTCCAGATTCCGCCTACAAGTGACGTCGGAGGCACTTGTCCTTCAGGCCACTGCGGTGTCACCAGGGCCAGGGTGTGCTTCGTATGGCTGAGTGACAGCCCACTGGGTGTGCAGGGCGCATCTTTATCCGCTCCATCGTTGGCTGGCTGTAGGCTGTTACCGGGTCTGGACTGTTGTGCTTTATGCTGCTATGAACTTGGGGTGCAGGTACCCCTTTTGTGCTATAGGTAGCTTTAGGGTCTCCACGTGATCCACAGCTGGGAGTGGGCCCAGGTGGTTAAAAAGCTGCCCTGTGGCTACAGGGAGAGGCTCAGGCACAAGTCCAGGCACCAGGGGGACATCAGAGGCCCTGAAGGCTGCAGGGCTCCAGAGGCTCCTAGTCGTGTTCGAGGGTCAGCCTCTCAAAGAGATGCGTGCCCAGCCCAGCCTGTGAAGCTGAGCCGGGGTTGCCCGTGTTCTTGATGCATCACAGAGATGGACGGGGTCTGTGCGGGCAGCACCCAGGGCGGGCAGACCCACAAGGCCTGGTTCCACCTCTTCTCCAGAACCGGGGTGCCTTCCACAGCATCCTGCGTTTGACCCCATTCATCCTGGCACAGCTCCCTCCCACCCCCCCCCCCCAGCTCTTAGAACAAGTGTCCCATGCCCTCCAGAGCCTGGTCTTGCAGTAGAAATAGGAGGCCAGGGAGAGGGAGGTGTGGGAACCCGCAGGTGACGTGGACGAGGCGGTTGATGGTGGCCTCCACCTGAGGGGAATAATTCTGAGAGTCTGGAAGCTCCTGGGTGACTGGCAATCAGAAGCTGAACTCAGAATAGGGTGCACGCTGGTCCCAGGGAGGCTAGTGGGAGCCTGGTCGGAGAGTGTCTCTGGGCCTGATCTGTCCAAGCACTGCCAAAGCAGAGACGGACAGGCAGGACCTCTGGGCGCACTGCCCAGGTACCTCTGGGTTCTGTGTTTCCTTTCTCTAGCTGTGTTCCCAGAAGTAAAATTGCTGGATTATGTGATTGTTTCACTAACTTTCTGAGGCTGCTCGTCCTGTTTTCCAGAGTGGCTGCACCCGCATGCATTCCCAGCAGCCGTGCTCGAGGGCCTCCCTTTCTCCGCGGCCTCGCTGACACTCGCTATCTCTTGTCTTCTTGATGGAAGCCATTCTGACCGGTGTGAGGGGCATCTCCTGTGGCCCGACTGCAGGTGTGGGGCACCCTCACAGCCCCCCTGTGGGATCCCGCCTCTTCTGGCCTGTGTTTGGCCCAGGGTTCTAGGAAAGGTGGCTGGCAGGTGATCATCCCCAAACAAGGCTTTGGGGCAGGCCAGGTGCTGGGGTGCGGGCTGACCCCATCCTGAGGACTGCAGTCCCCTGCCCTTCCCCCCACCCACCCAACCATGAAGTCCCTCCTGGTGGCTCCTCTGGGGGTGGGTGGGCTGGGGCGGGGGGACCCTAAGGTTTCCACAGCTCCTTCTTCCTCTGAATCCTGTGGCTGGCGGGCATTTCCAGCACCCTGTTCCCCATGGAGTCCAGGGAAAGCCACCTGCATCTGCAGCCCCCTGCTGGGGCTTGCAGGGGGCCACCCTGTGTGTCTCTGTAGCCAGCAGCTCAGTTTTGCCTGTTTCTGAATTTGGTACAAATGGAGTCCTATTTCCTGTATTTGCACCTTGCTGCTGTAGTTCACTGGCCCTGTGGTTTGTGAGGCAACCAGGAAACCCCCCAGTTATTCCTTCACTGCAGGCAGCTTGGCTGCTTTCAGCCTGCCCTCCCGTCCCCTCCCTTACCCCCTCCCCTCCCTGCCACCCCTTCCCTTCCCCCTCCCTCCCTTCCCCGCCCCATCTCTTCCCTTCCACCTCCTCCACTCCCCCTCCCTTCCCTCCCCTCCCCATACTCATTCTCCTCTCCCTTCTCCCCTGTGCTCCTCCTCCTCCCCTCCTCCCTTCTCCTCCCCCTTCCCCTTACTCTCCCCTCCCCTCTGCCCTCCACTGCTACAAACATCTGTGTCTATGAACACTGGTGTGGGTGCACCAGAGCACCTTGCCGGGACAGGGGCTGTCCGTGTCTTGACTTTGTCATACATTGGCCCATAAGTTCCCTGGGGGATGGTGCCCTTGGATGCACCTCATTCACCAGCATGTTCACCCCAGGCCGGGATGGGCCATAGGGATGTGTCCTTGTTCATGGCCGGCCCCAGGCAGAGTGTCACTGCCTCAAGGGCAGGGGTCCTGCCTGCCTCGCTCAGCCCACCCTGCCCGGGAGCGGGGTGGGGCGGCTGTTCAGGAGTGGTGTGTGGCCACACTCCGAATGCACCTGCGGGACCCCTCAGCTCCAGAGCAAGGCTGTTAGTGTTGTGATGTGAATTTCTTCAGAGCATTCTTCCGAGTCCCCCTTCCCCAGGCTGCCCCCACCATGTGGGGCAGGGCCACGCAGGACGCTTTGCGTGGTGGCTGTGGTGACTTTCAGCCGCAGCACGTTCCCCACCCCTCGCCCCCTAGAGAGCCCCACCTGTCTCAGGAGGGCAGGCTCCCAGGGCTCCTGGTTTCTCACCTCCTTTCAAGGCTAATTTTCCTCCTCCGTAAACCGTTGCTAAGAGGATGTGTTTGGTATCCAAGTGTAACATTACAGTTGTCTTCCCACCTGGGCGCTCGGCGGGCCTCAAGGGGCGGGCAAACATTCCTGTCCTGCTTTTCCTTTCTAGGAAGGGGCAAGATAGCGTCAGAAAGCAGGGCCTGTGCCCTTGGGACACATGGGCCAAGATTCTTGTGCAGTGTTGGCTTGGGATCCTACCTACCTAACTGTCCTTTACTGTAAGGGACTGCGGATGGCATTTCAGTTGAGATGTGACAATGACTCCCTGAAGCAACTGGTTTCTAGGTCTGTGTTTATATGCATCTGAGTTTGAATCCTGCCTCTGCCACTTGCTAGTTGTGTGACCCTGGGCAAGTTAACCTCTCAGTGCCTTATTCTATAAAACAAGATAAAAATAGTGCCCACCCCTTTGTGAAGATTAAATGAGTTCAAAGACATTAGGAGGGTCCCTAGAACATAAGTGCCCAGTAAACATTGGGTGGTATCATCATGATCATTATACTTGGGCAAATACGAAACGATTTTTATAGAAAGCACCATTATTGCCTAATTTAAAGGGAAAGTAAAGGTTTGATAGAGATTGAGAAAGAAAGAGAGAGATGGAAGAAGGAAAGGAGAAAGGGATTTATTCTAAGTGACTGGCTCGCATGACTGTGGGGCTGATAAATTTGAAATCTGCAGGGTGGGTACAGGGTGGAGCCCTGGGGAAGAGCTGATGTGTTGCAGGTCGAGCCTAAAGTCAGTCTTTTTTTTTTTTTTCCTAAAATCAGTGTTGAGACAGAAATCCCCCTTCCTCAGGGGAAGTCAGTCTTTGTCTCATCAAGCCTTCAACTGATTCGATCAGGCCACCCACACCAGGGAGAGTCTGCTGACTTACATATTAATCACATCTACAAAATACCCTCAAAATGACATCCAGCCTAGTGTTTGAGCAAACATCTGGGTGCTGAGGCCTGGCCAACCATCACAGAGGGCTGCAGACTCAGCCTTGAAGCACCACTGGAGTGAGCAGCTCAGTCCAGGGAATGGCACCAGCCAGAGGCACTTCAGGAGCAAGGGTGGAAGGCCTGGAGTTCAGGGAAGAAGCTGAGTGTGACGGGAGGAATCCCACCACAAAGGGCATGGGAGTGAGTGAGAGCAGGGCTCAGGGAGTATGTCTTCCCCTCCACTTAGTGTTTGATTTAAAGATGGGATAGGCTCACCGTGGCTCTCAGCCGGTGACCAGCAGCGTCAGCATTGCCTGGGATCCTGTAGGACATGCAGGTTCCTGCCCCTACCTCAGGTCCACCTGATGGGAAACGCTGTGGTGAGGTCAACCAGCCCTTTTGGCTTCCATTGCATCTCAAGTTTGAGCACTGCCAGAGTACACTTGTGTACTTAAAAAGGGGTTGCACCAGGTGAGGGGGAGGTGGAGATGCCTGGGGAAGGGGGCGGAGGGTTGAGGGAGTGTGGCTGGGGGGCCAGTTAGGGCCCAAGAAAAGTGTGGGTGCCAAGGACAAGTGTGGTGGTTGTTGCCTTTGGGACAGGGGGAAGTGGGTGCCGCGCACTGCACTTGGGGAGGGTGGGGCCTATGCTGTAGACACTTAGGTCTCTGCCTTGAAGTCCAGGCAAGTGGTGTGAGGGAGTCTGTGTGTCACCGCAGGGTTTGCTTCAGGCCGGGCAGCCCAAGACAAGGGGAGGCCCACTGTTTGCTCCCGATGGCATCTTGCTGGACACCTCTGTTCAGTGGGCTCTACTTGAACCATATGAAACTGCTGGTAGGCAGGTGGTTCTGATGAAAGAAGGAAGGAAAGAAAGAAAGAAAGAAAGAAAGAAAGAAAGAAAGAAAGAAAGAAAGAGAGAGAGAGAGAGAGAGAGAGAGAGAGAGAGAGGGAGGGAGGGAGGGAGGGAGGGAGGGAGGGAGGGAGGAAGGAAGGAAGGAAGGAAGGAAGGAAGGAAGGAAGGAAGGAAGGGGAGGAGGAGGGAAGGAAGGAAAGAGAGAAAGAAAAAGAAAAGGAAGAAAAGACAAAAGCAAAAAGCAGCTCCATTTCAGTTACCCCGCACCTTCCAGATGTGGCTATTCACCTTTATTTCAAGTTGTAATAGTGAGTTTCCAGATCTTTCTTGCCCCCCAGGCCCATGACGGCTCCGAGGCCAATGCTGTGTCGCCCTTGTCCGCTTACTCCTGGGGCTGGGCTTGGTGCCCTTATCTTCACAGGAGCTGCAGTTTGAACCTCCGCCGCTTCCAGCTTGAATTCCCAAACCATTGACAGACCCAGCGCCTCTCCCTGAAACACCCCTGTAAGGAAGGGCCTGCCACCTGCAGTGCCAACCACAAAAGGTGCAAGCCCGGGTGAGGAGAGGCCCCATGCGGGCCCGGAGGACACCTGTTCCCCCAGGCCTCAGGTGTGGCCGCCATGGCGCGCACCACGACTTGCGTCTGCGGCTGCAGGGCGCTGAGGTGTAAAATGCACCAGGTGGCTTCGTGCCAATCACGGCAAGGTCGGAGGGCAAGGTCGGAGGGCCCGGCCAGCGCCAGCGTGCAGCGCGCTTCCCTCCCGCCCCTGCAACCCCAGGCGGGCAGCGCGGCTGAGGGAGCTGGCGTCCACCCCGGCCCCAAAGACCCACAGGACCCACGGGGATCCAGAGGCCTGGGGTGGCGGGCAGCATGCGGCGGCGTGGGGAGCGCGCTCTCGGCTGCTGTGGCCTCTGCACCTGCCCGAGGGCAGCCGGAGGTAAAGGGGGGGCGCGGCTCAGTGCCCCGTTGGTGGCACCTCACCTCACCGTCTGTTTGCGCCCCCCACAGCTCCTCCTTCCTCTCCAGGGAAGGCAGAGACCCCGCTGCTAGGGACCGGGAGCAGGTTGTGCCTTTGCGCGGGGAGCACAGTTGGTACTGTGGGGGCCCCCAGCTGGCCGCGGGGATGTGCAGGCAGGGCCCCCAGGTGGCCTCGGGGGCGCGCACGCAGGGCCCCCAGGTGACCGCGGGGGATGCGTAGGCAGGGCCCCCAGGTGGCCGCGGGGGCGCACACACAGGACCCCCAGGTGACCGCGGGGATGCGCACGCAGGGCCCCCAGGTGGCCGCGGGGATGCGCACGCAGGGCCTCCAGGTGACCGCGGGGGCGCACACGCAGGGCCCCCAGGTGGCCGCGGGGATGCGCACGCAGGGCCCCCAGGTGACCGCGGGGATGCGCACGCAGGGCCCCCAGGTGGCCGCGGGGATGCGCACGCAGGGCCTCCAGGTGACCGCGGGGGCGCACACGCAGGGCCCCCAGGTGGCCGCGGGGATGCGCACGCAGGGCCCCCAGGTGGCCGCGGGGATGCGCACGCAGGGCCTCCAGGTGACCGCGGGGGCGCACACGCAGGGCCCCCAGGTGGCCGCGGGGATGCGCACGCAGGGTCCCCAGGTGGCCGCGGGGGTGCGCACGCAGGGCCCCCAGGTGGCCGCGGGGATGCGCACGCAGGGCCTTCAGGTGACCGCGGGGGTGCACACGCAGGGCCCCCAGGTGGCCGCGGGGATGCGCACGCAGGGCCCCCAGGTGGCCGCGGGGATGCGCACGCAGGGCCTCCAGGTGACCGCGGGGGCGCACACGCAGGGCCCCCAGGTGGCCGCGGGGATGCGCACGCAGGGCCCCCAGGTGGCCGCGGGGGTGCACACGCAGGGCTCCCGGGTGGCTGCGGGGACACGCGAGGCTGGCGCGCTGCTTCCGCTTCCGCCCAGCAGCCCCCCTGCCGCAGGGCGCGCCCCCTTGGCGGGGCGCAGGAGCCAATCCCGGGAAGGGAGGCGCGGCCGTGCCCCCTCCCCACTCTCTCGACCCCACCCATAAAGCACCTTCTGCCGCGGAGGGAAGCTCGCTGCAGAGGGTCACTTGTTCTGTCAGAGGATGAGGTTCTGGCTGAGAAATGAAGAGATGGCTCTGGAAGCGATGGTGCAGAGGCTGACCGCGGTTTGCAAGCGCACTGGTAGGAGGAGCTGCCGGCGCGGGTCTTGTGTTCCTAAGCCTGACATCATGTGTTCGGTCGTGGGGAGTGCGACAGCCTCCGCGCCCTTCCCCATTAACGTGGAGGGGAAGCAGACATGAGGGGCACCTGGCGGGCCGCTGGCGGGGCTCCGCGGACGGTCGGCTGGGCTAGGTAACGTACCGCACCGGGCAGGTGCAGGTGCCGCGCGAGCCCGGGCGGGGCACCGGGGAACCCATCGGAGCCTGGGGCCTCCAGGGCCGGGTCGGTGTGGGGACGCTGGGGCTGTCACCAGCTGACTTCAAGGAGCTAAAATCTGGATCAGATATTTCTTCTCTTCCCCAAATATTAAATCCTAAGACAAATGCTTGAACATGGTGCGGGTAGGGGGGAGTAGCGTCACTGGACATTCATTTTCTGTCTCAGTTAAAGGATGACTTAAAATGAGTTTGAGGAGCAGTTTGAACGGATCCCTTTAGGTCTGAGAAAACGCTGAGCTGGCAGCGCCCTGCTATTGGCTTTCCAGGGGCCACCCCTGGGTTTCCATGCTGCACTGGGAAGGCAGGGCACCTGCACTCACTGGTTGTCCTTGAAATGAAGAGGAAATAGCCGTATGTCATTAAAAGTAAGTGGCCACCTTTTTGCCGGACGTTGCCGGCTGTTAGTTGTACATCACTACCTCGTCGCGTCTAAATGATACTTTCCTTGAGAGGTTAGATTCCGTGGCTGGGCTTAGGCGTGGTGTCCTTCCTCCCTCTCTCTCATCAGTGGGAGACCCCACGGGGCTTGGAGAGCAGAGCCATGGTTAAATCAGGGTCAACATCGTTGTGTGTGTGATGGTCTAACCAGATTTGGGGGGACATTCAGTGTTTAATGGTGATTTTTGTGATTAAAGCTACTGGATTTATTACATATGGGTCAAAAGAAAATAAAGCCATTGTATGCCATTTGCGTCTTATCCTCAGAAAGATAGCTCCCTTTTTCTGGAACTTGGGTGCGTTTTGCTCGGGTGTGGGGTATGGCCTGTGTTGTGGGGTGAAGTGCACGGTGGGTCACAGACTCACAGGAGCACCCCTACCCGCCCTGCAGGGGGAGCCGGAGGCTATGCCTACTCTTCAAGCCTCTACTCCAGCTTTGGAGTCAGAATGACGGAGCAGGAACCGTTCCAAGAGTGATGTCATTCCCTAGGTTTTAGGGATGGAGGTTTCTCTGTGAGCTCGGAAAGATGCATGTGCATTTAGAATTGTAAAAAGGCTTCTGCGAAGAGCAGGAAGGATGGCTGCTCCCTGAATCGTGCTGCGAGCCGAGGCTTCATGTTGACCAGGACAGCCTCGCTCTGAGCAGCAAGTCCCAAACGTGCGTCCTTTGTCACATCTGTGCTACCAACAGCTGCAGATTTCACCAAGTCTCTTTTAAATCCAGGTTAACAGACATCCGGCTTGATGAATACCTGGTATTGTTTAGTCGGGGGAGAGGCAGCACCCCTGCCTGTGTCCCATTAACACCATCAGCTCCCTCTGCGCATGTTCATTTTCCATCAGGCTGTGTGCTGGCCCCACTGCGTGCAGGCTCTGGAACGTCGAGTGGGCTGTATCCTGCACCACTGATGCGGTGCCACCCACTGTCCGGGGGGCACACACACCTTCCCTTGCAGGGTCCGGAATGTAGGTCAGCGTCAACCAACTCACCAGCCAGGTCCAGACCCCACGGGCGTCCTTAGGAACTGCCCATCTGTGCCAGAGCCGCTCTTCCCCGGGGGTCACAGAGACGATCTGCCTCCAGGGTCACGGGTGGTTCGTGGCACACGTGGCAGGATGCAGGTCTGCATCTGGTGTAGTGACTTGGGGCTGGCGGCCCGACCCTGAGGACCAGGTCAGAGCTGAGGGCTTGCACTCAGGGACCTTCCAAAGGCTTCTCATCTGTTTCCTTCCACGGCTCCACCTGAACTGACAGGTGGGCCTCTTCGTCTGCTGGTCTGGACACTGCTGCCTTGCGCATCCTTCGGGCTGGTGCGTTGCTTCTCAGCGTCTGCATGTCAAGGAGGGTGGAGCTGTCATGTGGTCCTGAGCCTGGATCTGCTGACCAGGAGAACCGAAGTTTATGTGTCTGGAAACTGATCATTCATCACAAAGCCAGGAGCAGTTTCCAGTGGCAAAGCTCCTCTGCTGTGTGTGGTCTCCCTTTCCAGCATTTTCATTATTTTGTTTTTTTCTTTAGATTCCCAGTAATTGGTGAGAAAGTCAGGTGATCGGTCTGTAGTTGGTTTAAACATGTGCTGGATTCAGAACACTGGTCCTCCAGCCAGGGCCTCTGAATCTGGAGGGAATCATCACAGACTCCTGTCCCCCACTACCCGCCCCAGGTTTCTGACTCAGGAAGTCGGGCAGAGCCTGAGAACCTGCACTTTCTGGGTCTCCAGTGATGGTGATGGCACTGGTCCACGAGTCAACCTTGGGGAATTATCTTAAAAATCTCATGCCACCTTCTCCACCCTTTCATCTTGAGCATGACCCTAGCTCTTGTCGTGGGTGGATAATGATGAAGGTGGATAGATGGATGGATGAGGGTGGACGGCCAGGTGGGCAGGTGGGCCAGACCAATGGACCGTCTTATGTATATTGTGCCTTTTGATCTGTACGGCCACTCGGAGGCTTAGCCATCATGCCCATCCTGCATACAAGACAGTAAAAATATAAGTTCTGTCCTATTTGAAAGGCTGAATGGCCCTCAGTGAGGACTGGCACGTTCATGTTGTGCATCAGAGCCTGCACGATGGGTCTGCCCCACACCTGTGGTCTTCAGTTCTTCCCCTAGTCAGTCCTGGGAGGAGGAACCCACCCCCCCTGGTAAGTCCTGGGAGGAGGACCCCACCCCCTGGTCAGTCCTGGGAGGAGGACCCCACCCCCTGGTCAGTCCTGGCAGGAGGACCGCACCCCCTGGTCAGTCCTGAGAGGAGGACCCCGCACCCTGGTCAGTCCTGGGAGGAGGACCCATCCCCTGGTCAGTCCTGGCAGGAGGACCGCACCCCCTGGTCAGTCCTACAAGGAGGACCCCACCCCCTGGTCAGTCCTGCAAGGAGGACTCTCCCCCTGGTTGGTCTTCTAGTAATTGCTCTCACAGGCCCAGTGACCATAATTGGATGCCTCACCTTGGGGAAGTTGCAATTTTTCTGGATTGCCTCAGAGAATAATGCTAGAGACAAGAAGAGCAAAGAGGTATGAGGGGGCAAATCAGCTCACTTCTCCTGGGCAGCTCAAGGGCTTAGGCCCTGCTTCTCCCTGCTTGAGTAGGAATAGGACACTCTTAGAATTCACTTACCTCCTTCTTGTTAGGTGCGTGCTTTTTTATTTTCGATGTTCGCTTGGTGTGAATATATAAACAGACCGATGAGTCACATAACCATGTGCTCTTCTACGGAACTTAAGATCTGAAAAAATGATTTTTAAAAGATTGTTTTTTAGTGAAAAGAGTTGTGTTTACTACATAGGTATCAACACAGAGTTTTGTTTTATTTTTTTATCTCTTTAGTTATTACTCTTTTTCCCTAAATAGAAGACAAGCGTCTTATGTATATTGTGCCTTTTGATCTGTACGGCCACTCAGAGGCTTAGCCATCATGCCCATCCTGCAGGTGTGCAAACAGAGGGCCCAGTTAGGTCAGCAGCAGGACTGGACAGTGGCAGAGCTCATAATGGACAGTCCCTGTTCTGCGCATATACCTGAATATTCCTGTCATGCCAGAGAGTCTCCAGGTTGCATTAAGCTTATGGAAAGCTCCACAGAAGCAACGGAGGTGAGTGGTTTATGAAGGGGAGGTAAAAGGTGAAGACGCTGCCTACTGCCTGCTGCTGGCACCCAGCAGGTCTCAGCTGGCCAGCTTGTTTGTGAGCATGTGGCGTCCCCTACCCCTGCCACTGCCCCAGGGCCTCTCTGGAGGAGCCGTCTGTTTGCTGCCCCCTTCTCCGTGGGTCAGAGCACCCCTCAGCTAGGAAAGAGCCTCCTCTCGCCTCTCCTCTGTAGCTGCCACCTGGTGGGGGGCAGAGGGCAAGGGGCCCGTCCCTGGGGCGGGCATCACATCTGGACTGTGTCACCAGAATACTTCTGGAAGACAGAACCACGTGCTGCTGTCACCAAGAATCCACTGGGTGGAATGCTGAGGGATTGGTCCCTGACACTGTCTGATGGCCACATCTGTCCCTCATGACCTAGAGCCAGTGTGAATTGTCTGACCAGTCAGCCCATGACACGGCAGAGCAAGACCCCGCAGACCACAGAGAGGAGCTGTGCCCCGCACCTCCCCACCCAGCTTCTGTTTGCGCAAAGTTCTATAGACTTGGTGTCTGCTTGGGTTAATGTGTGAAAATAAGTAGTTAACCCAGAAATGCCAAACATACCCTATGAATTCTTTATGTAATATTTAGTTTGGGGAAGTGTCTTCTGCGTGTAATGTGGCTCTTTATATTTGCACTGTGGGGTCTGAAGCCCCTGGTGTGTGAGGTGGGGACAGCCCGGAGGCCAGGGGGCTGGGGCTGGGGGAGCGGGAGTAGAGGGTTCGGGCCCACACATCTGTCAGCCCCGGTGCAGTAAGGAACCACAGGTGAGCAGCTTCTCTCCCACAGTCTGCAGACTGGCGGTATGAGGCAGGGCTGAACTCTCCTGAGGCCTCTCCTACAGCGTGCAGATGGCCGTCTTCTCCGCGTGTCCTCACTCGGTCCACCCTCTGTGTAGCTGTGTCTGATCCTCTTATAAGGACCCGGGTCATACAGGAGTAGGGCCATCCTGGTGACCTCGTTTTGTCTTAGTTATGTCTTTAAAGTCCCCATCTCAGAACAGAGTCACATTCTGAGGTCCTGAGGCTGGACTTCAACACATGGAATGTGGGGCGAGGGACACCATTCAGCCCCTGACACCGGGTTGGATATGAAGTTGGGTCATGGCCCCAGCCTCAGCTCAGACTCTGGGAAATCAGAGCCTCTGAGACTTGTAGGCAGAGCTGTGGTTTTTTGTTTTGTTTTGTTTTTAATAAACTTATTTTTATTGGTGTTCAATTTGCCAACATATAGAATAACACCCAGTGCTCATCCATCAAGTGCCCCCCTCAGTGCCCGTCACCCAGTCACCCCCACCCCCCGCCCTCCTCCCTTTCTACCATAGTTCATTTCCCAGAGTTAAGAGTCTCTCATGTTCTGTCTCCCTTTCTGATATTTCCCACTCATTTTTTCTCCTTTCCTCTTTATTCCCCTTCACTATTTTTTATATTCCCCAAATGAATGAGACCATACAATGTTTGTCCTTCTCCGATTGACTTACTTCACTCAGCATAATACTCTCCAGTTCCATCCACGTCGAAGCAAATGGTGGGTATTTGTCGTTTCTAATGGCTGAGGAATATTCCATCGTATACATAAACCACATCTTCTTTATCCATTCATCTTTCGATGGACACCGAGGCTCCTTCCAGAGTTTGGCTATTGTGGCCATTGCTGCTAGAAACATCGGGGTGCAGGTGTCCTGGCGTTTCACTGCATCTGTATCTTTGGGGTAAATCCCCAGCAGTGCAATTGCTGGGTCGTAGGGCAGGTCTATTTTTAACTCTTTGAGGAACCTCCACACAGTTTTCTAGAGTGGCTGCACCAGTTCACATCCCCACCAACAGTGCAAGAGGGTTCCCCTTTCTAGAGCTGTGGTTTTTAAGGCTCTTCTGGCTGCTTGTTGGGAAGGTGGAGTTGCTGTATGACCAGGAGGCCACTGCCTGGTCCAGGACAGATTGGACAGCCCCTGGGGCCTGTGTGGCAGGTGTGTAGGGGGCAGGCGGCATGGGCAGGGGCGTCCTGGATGTGTTCTGGAGGTGGGGCTGACTGAGCTGGACACAGCAGTAGAAGGAAGAGCATGGTGAGGCCCACCTGCTGCCACCTGCACCATCTAGGCTGCGTGCAGCTCTTGAGCCATCCTCCCTGGGAAGGTGGTGTGTGGCTGAGACAGGCTCAGCGTGGCAGCAGGCTGGGAGCTAAGGGCCAGAGCAGCAAGAAGAAGCTTTGTTCCCAGGACATCCTTGGAGCACAGTGGCATGACACCCCCAATGTACCTGTCAAAGAAAGCAGTCCTTTCCGGGCACAAGGTGTGTGCATTTCTGCACAGAATATAGGGGCTTTTGGTGCCGTGGCCAGAGCATCTGGCAAAACTAAAGTCTGTCCAGCACAGTGTCTGCCAGATGCATTGGTGCCGTCCCCATGCCTGGGTGCTTCTCTGTGGTGATGAATCCTTAGTTCTTTTTCAGATCTGTCCTGAAGGGTGTGGAGGCCTTTGAGGAAGAATGCCACTCAGGCAGGTGGAAGGGGTGTTGGTGGGGATCTGTAATGGGCTGGGAGTGACTACGAGACGTGGGAACTGTTATTAACCATAAACAAGGCACATATGCAGGCGGTTCCTGTGGCTCTTGCAGCAGGGAGTCAGGAGTGGGTTTTAGAGATTCCGAAGAAAAACTCTGGGGCTGAAATCAGTGGGTTACTCTCCTTTAGGACTGCCCATTGGAGGTGTTGCTGGTTCCCCGCAGTCTAGCCTGGGTACTTGGGGTCTGGTCTCTGACGAGACATTGCCCAGAAAGCTGTTGGAAATGCAGATGCTTGGGCCCATTGCGGCCAGGTGAGTGTGATGCCTGCACAGGTGCCGTGAGGGTGCCACAGTGCAGGTCAGTGGGCAGGTGGAAGTGGAGCACCTCACTCCATCAGTGGACTCCAGAGACAGAATCAGATGGAAAGCAAGGACCACCTTGCACCCCCACCCCACTCCCCCACCCCTGCCTGGAGCTCCTGCTCGCCCATCAGCTAATTCGGAGCCACTCCTGTGATCCTAGCCCACACCCCTGGGCGCACACTATCCCCATGCCCACTGTGCTACCTGCCTTGTGGCGGTTCGCCACATCCATGGCTCACTGATGCCCTGTTTGACCTCTCGCCTGGGCCTGGCACTTACCTGTCTCCACATGTGCTCAAGTAGCAAGTGGTAGAAAGCACGTGTTGGTCTGAATTGAGGACCTGCAGCAGGAAAATGAAGCCCCCAAAGATGGGATATTTGTGAATACTTCCCTGATTTTCAAAAAGAACATGTGCGATCAAGAAACTATAAATTCGAGGGATTCCTGGATGGCTCAGCAGTTTAGCACCTGCCTTCAGCCCAGGGCATGATCCTGGAGACCCGGGATTGAGTCCCGTGTCAGGCTCCCTGCTTGGAGCCTGCTTCTCCCTCTGCCTGTGTCTCTGCCCCCCTCTCTCTGTGTCTCTCATAAAGAAATAAATTTTTAAAAAAGCTTTAAAAAAAAAAAAAGAAACTATAAATTCGGGACGCCTGGGTGGCTCAGCGGTTGAGCGTCTGCCTTTGGCTCAGGGCGTGATCCCTGTCCTGGGATCGAGTACCGCATCGGGCTCCCTGCGAGGAGCCTGCTTTGCTTCTCCCTCTGTCTGTGTCTCTGCCTCTCTCTGTGTGTCTCTCATGAATAAATAAAAAAAAATCTTAAAAAAAAAAAAAAGAAACTATAAATTGGCTACCTTGACCTTCTAAGGAAGCAGAAATGGTTGAATAAATTGAGAGCATGCAGGAAGGTGGTCGTCTCCAGCAGCTAAGATACACTAAACTCAGAGCAAACTACGTCTGTGGAAGTCAAAGAAACGTCGGACTTTGGTGTCTGGAATTTGAAAAAGGCTTTCTTGGTGTCCTGTGCTGTCCTTGGTGGACAAAGAGAAGAGGCTGTGAGGATGGCATGGTGAGATTATTCAGATTCTTTGCCAGCAAGTGTCCCTCCCACCACCTCTTCAGGGGGCGGGACACGGGTCTGTCTGCTTTGACTTGCATGTGGCTGTGGGACTGGCTCTGGCAGCTCCAATGCTCAGATGTGCTTGTAGTGGGCTGCCCTTTCCTGCTCCTGGTGACCCCGCGGGAGAACTGCCAGGGCAGGTGTTACCCTCCAGCCTGGTTCTCGGTGAGGCATGTGGAGCAGAGTCAGCCCACCGCACTGTGAGCCGGGGGTAACGTGTCTGGGGCCCTTAATTGGGGGCAGGTTGTTATGCAGCATTGATGTGGCACCTACTGACTAATACAGACCCTGTGGTCTGAACAACCAGCCATCCAGTGGGTGACGCCATCATCTTCTCCTTTTTAAGATCAGTATTGAAATGTTTTCTTGATCATTGTTGGGAAGCAGGAGCCCAGCTGTGCCCTCCAGGCTTGCAGGCTCCTGCCATTGGGCAGGGGTGGAGAGTCCTCGTGGTCTCCGGGTGATAGTGTAGAGAGCCATGAATCAATGAGTAGAAATTACAGGAGGCAGATTTCGACCAAGAGGAACTATTTCTCCTAAGGACTCAAAGACCAGCTCCCCGTGAGTGTAAGTGTGGGCCCAGGCTGTGGAGTGGATGGGTAAGTGCCTTGGAGGGGTGGGCTGGGGACCTGCGGAGGCCCCGGCAGTGCTCAGATCCGTGATTTTCACATTGCTTCCCCTGCTCAAAATGTCTTGTAAATGTGTCAGTGTTGTCTATGTTCAGTGGATGTAGCTACAACCAGTGACGTTCAGCTGTTTGGAGAGACTACACGTCTCTGGTTGAAGAGGGCGTCTGGAAGACCCTGACTACACACCCACATGTGAGGGGACCCGGAAGACAATTCCAAAGGATGCTTTGCACATCTGTAAGAGGGCAACCTTGTATTTACAGGAAGCAGTGACATTCACGTTTCTGTGTTTGTCTGTGAATGATCCCTTTGTGTAAGCAAAGCAGACAACAAAACGAAGCCGGCTCCCTGGTGTGTTTGGGTTGGAGGTACTGGATCCCGACACTCAACACGCTTCTTGTCATCAGGCACATGTCTCCAGGTGACACACACATTGCTGCTGCCCACTCCCCCACCCCACCCCCGTCTCCTGGGACCAGTTCCCGAGCCAGCCAGCCCCTGTGTGGCATTTCATGATGTTGCTCTGCATATAGTTTGCTAACTGCTTCATGGAGCAGCTCCCTCCCCGGCTGTGTCAGGGGTCCCCTAAGAGTAATGGCATGTTCCAGGCTCTGGGGAACCTCCCCTGCAGGCCCCATAGTGCTGAGCCTGTGGATGCCACTCAGGGTGGCTGCAGGAGTGCTGCTGCTGCTGCTGCTGGGAAGGCTGGCCTCCTGGGGCACAGCAGGGGGATTTGTGTGTTCATAGTAGCTCGTCCGGCAGGTGCTTTGTCCCAACATCAGTCCCCAGAGACACAGAGACATGAGTGGCGGTCACACCTGTCAGCATACTGTCCAGAAAATTTTAAGTTGTAAATTTGAAAACCCATAGAGCCAATTCTTTCTGAATGTTAGAGATAAGTGACTTTTGTGTGTAAAAGTTTGGCTTTGAGCAAATATTCTGGCTTTTTGTCATTTCATTGTTCGTAGCATCGAGAAGTCAGTCCAGTCCCTGAAGTATGGAACCTGATTTCTTATCTTTGCAGAAGGAAGGACTAGTGTTTAGTCCGATTGGTGACAGTTTTAGCAGGACTTTAAATGAGCTGGTGAGCCAGTGCCCCATGTATGACTTCAGCTCTGTTAAGATACTTTATCTTTAAAGACAGTTTTTTAAAATTTTTTGATGTCTGAATCGTTAAGAAGGGAGAACATGTCATTTGATGTTTAAACGGTAACAAAACTCAGAAAGTTGTTGAATAGACAGATACTAGGTCTCCTAGGCTTATCAGTTGTATAATTTTATGCCTCCTTCAGTTCTCAAAGGGCTAAAATTAGTTTTCTCTCCTGAGACCGAGTCCTCAGTGTTAGCAGGATCCCTTGTTCATGCAGACACACCCATGCACTGGCTGGCCTCACGTGTCGGGAGCATGTGCTCTGTGCTGGCTGTGCCAGGAGCTCACACATCCACCTAGAGGAGTGGGACCCCAAGGTCTCCCCTGATCTTCTCTGTGAATAGTCTCCAGCATAGACCCTGGCTTAACCTGACAAGTGTCAGAACTTCACATGGAAGGTACCTATTTCATGAGCTGCACGATATTCCCAGCATAGGGAAAATGCTGATTTAAGATCACCACAAGCACCACTCCGTCACCATGTCCCCTGTTGTGTGTTTTAGCTGGTTTCTAAATTCATATGACATGGGCACAGTCTAGATTTTGTGATGATTGGTCTGGTGGGACGTGTCCTCATTTTCAAGCGTGAGCAGCTCCAGATGCACTCCTGGGGTGCAGAGGCCTCGGCAGGTCAGACCTGTAGTGTGCTTTATGGGCTATCTTCATTGTCCAGCTCTCAGAGCTTCCTGTCTTTGTCATTGGAAGGGACAGAAAGCCCCTGTTAAATAGTGAACAATTCGTGGCGACGGGCCACGGGGCTCTGTTGGGAATCGCCGTCCGGTGGGGCTGCCAGCGGAGGCCAGGAGGCGGGGCCGGGACTCGGTGCTGAGCAGGAGGGAGGGCCTGTTGGGTGTGTGGATGCCGGTGGACCTCAGTGCTGGCCTCACCGTGAAGAGCACGTCTGCAGCAAGGAGAGGAACCGTCTGCCAGAGAGACCCAGGAAGAGCACAGGCATTGAGAAGGCAGAGCACAGAGGGGGGCGGTGTGCTCTGCGGCCCTGGCTCTCAGGGACCTTGTGGAATCCACCCACCAAAATGGGCATACCAGGCGCTGGTTCCTATACTCTGTCTTCAAAAGAAAAAGAGAGGGCAGCCCTGGTGGCGCAGCGGTTTGGCACCGCCTGCAGCCTGGGGTGTGATCCTGGAGACCTGGGATCGAGTCCCACATCAGGCTCCCTGCGTGGAGTCTGCTTCTCCCTCTCCCTCTGTGTCCATGAATAAATAAATAAAATCTTAAAAAAAAAAAAAAAAGAAAAAGAGAGAAGAGCCTTTTATGCCCAAGTCCTAAGGCCTGGCTGCAGCTTCATGCAGCAGTAAGCCAGGTGTCTGCCCCCAAGGGCTGATTTTCCAAACACTCAGCATCTCATTTAAGACCTAAGCTAAAAAAAAAATTAAAATTAAAAAAAAAAAAAAGACCTAAGCTAAAGAACTCCCTGCTGCCCTGACATGATTAATGTAAGACTCTTACTGCCAAAAGCCATGCCAGTTATTGATACAAATCTCTTGACGGTGGCTGGAGGTCCTGTTGAGTAAAATCTACTCTTGGGGTCCCCAGAGAATCAGTCTGGTTCTCACATGCCAGCCGGCACCACCAGCCTGCCCCGGCTGCGCTCAGCACACCTGGTGGGCCAGCATCCTGGGCGGGCATCCTGGCTGGCTTGTGTTTGGGACCCGAGGAGCTTTGGGAAGGAAATGCCCACGGAAGGCTGAGAAAACCCATGGCTTCCAGACGTCGGCCAAACCCAAAGGCTGTGAACCGACAAAGCAGAGAGACCAGGAGATTGTGAGCAGATTCGTGTCTCAGAACTGAATTTTGGAAAAGGTTTTAATTAGTAGCATGTTTAAGACAGACGTGGATAAGGAGCACCTGGGCCGCCTGCATGTTTGCGCAGCCGCGTCTGACCTGTAGCTGCTCAGTGAGCAGCCTGACGTTCCCTGTTCTCCTGATCTGTGCGCACCTTCATGTTTACATGGGGAAGGGAAAGACCCGGGGAGAAATTCGGTGCCAGGCTCAGGACAACACGTGATGGGTGGCTCGTCACAGTTACTAACCACTAGTGGCGGCAGCTCCTGGAGACACAGAGCCACTGTGTCTCCACATGTCCTTCCTGAGGTGCGGTGGGCTGCACAAGCTGAGGGCTCCGGTCGCTGGTCACAGGAAGAGGGCTTATGTCCTGGACGTGCCACATCAAACGCACCATCTGTTTCCTTCTGAATGTGTGCCGGTCTGGCCTCTGCTTGGAAGCCAGCATGAAGGGGCAGAGATGGACAGCACGGCTGCCCAAGCTTCAGCCTGGTCATGGTTTTCTCTTGCTTCTGGTGAAGGACCCCAGCTCCGTTTACTCCTTGTTGCTTCTCATGGATGCAGCCCCAGCAGCCAGCTTTACTTGTTGCATCCCCAAGGACTCAGACCTGGGCCTGGGGCAGGTGACAGCCCAGGTGGGTGTGGAGGCAAATAGTACCAGCCCCTGCTCGGTGCTCTTGGCACCTTTCCTGCTCAGAGGAAAGGTCCCCTTGGCCCCACTTTGTCCAGCTCCAGCAGAAGGACTTGTGTTTGGCAGGGTCGCCCTAGCCCATAAACGCTCATGGGAGGAAAGTGGGTGCCAAGGGACCAGAATGAAATGAATGCATTATCTAGCTGCAGACCAGCTGTACCTGCTCTAAGAGTGTTGGCTGATAAAGGCGTGCCCGTGACGCAAGGGGTAAGCCTGGCCTTTCAGACAGACTGGAGTGCCGACCCTCCACAGTTTCTGTCCTGTGACCTTGAGCATACGATAAGCTCACTCGGGCCCTCGGAGCATCTGCTGTGCGGCACTGCACACACTGCCCGGCAGGTTAGCTGTGAGGATCGCGGGCATGCCGGATGCAAGGCCCCCACAGAAGGACGCCCTGGGCAGTGCTAGGCACTCACCCCCACAGGCAGACGCGGTGTGGGCACCAGGGTCTGGGGCCATTGGGCCAGGGGCACTTTCAGCATCACAGGGAAGTAGCACTTGCCAAGCCAAGCAGTGTTACCATTTCCTTCCCCCACGCCGAGCTGGACAGCAGGCGGGTCACAGGCAGAGGAATTTACCGGTTTATTTCAAGAAGGCCCAGGGCCTCTTCCCCCCTCCCTTCCTCCCGCCTTCTAGTTGTTTGTTTGAACTTGAGACTTCCTGAGCTTGGAAGGTGTTTTTGGCTCAGGCAGTTGGAGCAGGTCCCTGACACCGGGAGCCCCAGCCAGCACAAGCCCCTTTCCAGTGAAGGAAACGCCCAAGATCTGCAAATAGACCACCGTGCACCCGGCCCTGACCCTGTAGTCTTTCTCCGGCACCACGGGTGTGGGGACAGGAGGGGAGCAGCAGCAGCTTCTGCAGGCACGCCCTCGTGTGCAGGTGGTTCTGGGCCACCCCAGTGACCATCTGTGCCCATGGTCACTGCAGCGCAAGGCCAGGGACTCTGGGAGCTGGTTGGCCGCTCTGTTGTTCTTCCTCACGACTCGGTAAACCCAAGGTCACTGGAGGTCGTGTGCCCAGCTCAGTGCGTGGCACCTGGTACAGCGCCCTCCCCAACACCGCCGGCGCCCACCTATTGCTGACTGGCCCCGTGGAGACCTGCAGGGCAGTGGGAACCGCGGGGCTCCGACACAGGGTCACATTCCGCCCTTGCAGGAGCCCATCTGCACACTCAACGCCGTTGCTGCCACGCGTGTCCCTAGAAGACAACAGGATGGCCGAGAGGGGAGCATCCCGGGGGACTCTCAGGGGCCTCCTGCGTCGGCTTCCGCCACGGCCCCTGAGGTGCTGGGGGGCCTCGACGCACCCACAGCCAGGTGAGGCGGAGTGGGGGTGCTGCCTGGGGTGTGGGACCAGGTGCCAGGGGTCCCTTCCATGGGTGGGCACCTCCCTGTGTTACCTAAATGCGTGCCCCTTGCAAGACTTTGGAGAAAGGTTAGATGCAGCATGCCAGGGCATCTTGCTGAAGCCAATGAGGGTCTAGCTTTACTTGGTTTACTTTGTCCTCTGCTTCTGAGGACCTGGGCTCGTGAGTCCTTGCTCTGGCCATGGTGACAGCGAGCAGACATGAGCAGACGTGCATGAGGGGGCTGGTGCGCAGTGCCCTGGTAACCCCAGGGGCATCCTGCCCCAGTTCCTGGCCCTGGGCAGCCTCCCGCCCTCCCTGTTCTGCAGCTGGACAGGGACGGGTCCCCTGACAGGAGCACAAGCTGCTCCCCAAGTGAGCTTCCTCCTGAGGAAGGAGGGGGATTCTCATGGGCCTCAAAGTTGTGATTTATGGATTGATTTCCTCTGGAGCCTGTCCCTTTTCCCAGGAGAACCGCCCTCCTCAGGGATCTGGAGACCTGAAGTTTGCTGTTGACCTGAGGGCAGCAGCTGGCTCTGCAACCTCGGGCACCCCTTTGAGGGGTCAGGGCAGACTCTGTTCCCCTGATGTCTGTAAGGTGAAAGACATCAGAAGTGGCAAAGCGAGTACAGAGCCTCCCCCTGCTTTGGGGGCCACAGCCCCTCCCTGTTGGGGAAGTGGAGCCTGGCGCTGGCCACGCCAGTAGCATCCCCAGAGGGCCGAAAAAGCCTGTGCTTAAACCTGGAGGGCTGAGCCTGTGGCCTGGTGTGGCTGACGGCCCCTGGATAGGTGGACCGCCTCCCTCGGTGTCCCTTTGGGGGAGGACAGAGCCGGCTCCTGGACAGCCTGACTGCTTCTGAGTCTTGGTGGTTGTTCTGCACGTACCTGCATCCAGGCACATGCTCAAGGTTAAAATCACCAGGCTTCCTCCTTCTTATGGACGCAGCCAACTCTGCAAAGTGCGTGGGGCCATCATGACGGATCCTGCCACAGCCCCATGCTCACAGGGGGCGTGGATCCTCCATGTGTGCCCTCCCAGCCTCCTCCCCAGTGCTGTCTGGAGGTCATTGGTCACGCGTGGGGATTCCCTGGTTGTCTGAGCAGACTCCCCCCTCCCTGGCCTTGTCTCCATTATGTGAGGACACCCAACTGTGAAGGACTAGATTGTCATCCTGGCACCTGGGGCCTGAGCCTGTCCCCACACATCAGCCATGGATCCTGGGGTCCAGGGCTGTCTTCTCGTGAAGGGGGGCTGCGGACGGGACAAGCTTTTCCTGTCCTCCTTAGTGCTCATTAGACACCGCTGAGGCTGTGAGTGCTACTAATGAAACCAGGGTGGACAGTGGGCAGTTAGGGGCTAAGGGACACATGAGGCCTGGGTCAGCAGGGCTCCCTGATCTGCCCCCGGCCTCCCTCACTGTCCAGCCCCCTGCCTCCCTCACCATCCGGCCTGGCATCTCCCAGCTAAGTCTCCTTGACCCGCAGGTGTGGCCACCGGGCCCCTGGGCACCTGCTGGCTAATTTCTGGCTCCCAGAGAAGCAGTCTTGTCTTGGCTTTCCTTCCTCCCGGCACATTTGACCCCCACCTGTCTGGATACGAGGGTCAGGCTAGCATCTGCGTCCCCGTGCACAGACCTTGCATCCAGCTGCCTTCCGTGGCTCGATCTCTGAAGGAAGCATCCTCAGGTGGGAAGTGACCAATAGCCAGGCTTCCTGGTGTAGGAGAGGGCATGCACACAGTGCAGTGGCAAGATGATGGTTGTCTGATACCCAGAGACAGGTGTGATGTCAGTCAGCGGCCATGAGGGCAACCTCTGGAACGTCGCCTCCTCGCTGTCCTGCCTGAGCTCACGGGGAGGGCTGTCCACTCTGTGCTCGTCTACATGGGCACCTTTCAGACTGAGTTTCACCAAGCCAAGAAAACAGATTGTTTTTCTTAGAATTGAGAACTTCTCTTTATGGAAACATGTTTCTGGTTGGCATGGAGAATTTTAAACAGAACCAGAACAACGTGAAAGAAGCAAATAAATACGTTCGATGCACTTGGGTGAATCGATCACTGCTAAGTAATCACAGAACTTCCCTTTGAGCTTCCTGGTCGCTAATGCAAAAAGGGAGAAAACGTTTGACCACAAGGTCACAAGCAAAAATAACTCCTTCTGGAGAGAAATCTAGAGGAAACCAGTCACTTAGCTGATCACGCTGGAAACAATGGTGACGTCTTCACAACATTTCCTTTCTTTTGGAAAGTCAGTGCCCCTAACAATGTTGAAACATCACTGTAGACTGTGAGGAGGCCCTTTCCAGAGTAGGCCAGGACAGCCCTGGGTCCCTCCCCGTTCCCGAGGGCTGAGTGCTGTGGTCGGGCTGAGATCCTGGCCTAGACCGTCTCTGTTGCTGAGACGGGCTGCCCGCCGCACCTCCCAGGACTGGACGACATGTGGCCGGGTCACAGGCTGGGTGGCCCTGTCCCCTGTGAGTGGAGGGGGCAGAGGCCACAGGGACAGGCCCACGAGTATGGGGGCTGTGGGCGCTGACACTTGGCCACCGGATCCGCTGGGTCTTGGCCATGCGGCTTTCAGAAAAGCCTGATTTGCAATCCTGGCTTTCAGCTTTTGAGGAGCTTCAGAAGCAGAGGCCCGCTTTCTCTCTGACCTTCTAGAATTTGGTGAGATCTGCTAAGCCCTGCAGAGCTGAGGAGAGTTTGCTGCTTTATCTAAAGGGTGTTCTTGCAGAGGAAATACTTGTGCTGAGTTGCTTCCCGGCTCTGGTCCCACTTGTTGGTAAGGAGAGGTTCCATGCTCTGGAGAAATCTGGCGATTTTTATATCCTTATTTTCATCATTTTAAATATCAGACAACTTGGTTGAAGTTGCTCCTTCTGACCTCCCACTCTGCACCCGGCCTGCAGGGGGACAGCTTGGCTCAGACCTGGGGATGGGTGTGGCACTGGGGTACCTGGGTCTCTGTGGGGTCTTGGTCCCAGGCACCCATGGTCTAGGCAGCAGTGTGTAGCAGGGAGCTTCACGGGGCACCTGCTGGCCGGGGTGTTAGATGCAGTCCACTGCCTTGGTCCCTGAGTAGGGACTGGGGGTACCCTCCTCCTGACCCTAGGGAGCCCAGGCCATGGGGTGGGCAGGGCAAGGCCAGCGGCACTGGGCAGGAGGCAGCTCAAGCCTTCGCCAGGCTCCAAGAGAACATCTCCAGGTGGGGTTCAGGCGTCACACCCCAGATGTGTTAGGGACCCACAGACGGTGAAAGCTGGACAGCATGGGAGGGGCATAAGAACAGGTACCCGTGGCCCCACTCTGTTGACCTTCCTCTCAGCAAACACAGCCTCCGCCCCGTCCCCAAACAGTCCCCTGTGTCCAGATCGCTGGACCTTCTCAAATGGAAGAGGGTGGTGACGAGCAGTTGCCGTGGACATGTTGTCCAATTCAAGGCCCCCGGCGTGTGTGCATCTCCCCGCGGGCAATGTGGGGCCTGCATGGCAGCTCGGGGGAGTCATGGCAGCCAAGACGTCCCTTATCCCTAAACCACGGCCAAGACGAGCCCGGACGTTGCTTTCTAGCTGGCCGGCTGGCCAGGGCGCCTGTGTACACAGACAGGGTGGAGTGAGCAGATGTTGCCGGCCTGCAGGAGGGTAATCGCCTTTCAGGGCTTTGTCTCAGCTCAGGGGTGAAACGGAAGTAGAAAGTCAGCTGGTCCTTCACACGGATTTAGGGAGCAAAGTTCAGTGGGAGAGGCTCACAGGCAGCACAGAGGGTAGGGGCACCGGGTGCAGGGGCGAACGTCTAGCTGGTGCTCTGGGGCCATGGGGGACAGGCACGCAGCCCGAATCTCCGTGGCCGAGATGAAATGCTATTACATCTATAGTGAGTGGTGCTCCTGGCTGCTGTCTGTCGCTGACGGTGAGTCCCCGGGTCCCCAGGCCACGTCCTGGGGTCACTCACAGGGCTGCGGGCTGCGCTGGCTGTGGTTGGATGTGGGAGCCCTGCCACCTGCAGACAGGAGGCCGTCCTGGTGAGTCACCAGGGACCAGCATGCCTTGGACAGAGGAATAGCCCAGGGAATAGGTGTGAGCAGTAGATGAGCCTTCATCCAAACTCACTATTAGATGACTGAGTCCCGCCATCAGCCACCAAAGGCCAAGGACTTCCCTGTGGCTAGTGTGGGTCCGCTCCATGGCTGGCACGAGACAGACAGCAGGGAGCTGGGCCAGCACCCAGCCCATCGGGGCTGAGCTGACCTCGTTCGTGCTCAATGTGCAAAGGTCCACGCGTAAAGTGCAAAACAGAACAAAAGCCACTGCTACTTAGGATCGGTGATCCGCTTGACCAAGTGACAGGCGGGTAGCTTCCTGGACAGTCGGCGGCACTGTAGAGTAGGTGTGGTTTGCTGATATAGTTGCTCTCCAGGGTCCCACAGAGCCCAGCAAATTCCTAGAGCCCCCATGGAGGGCCGTGGGCCAAGCAGGTTTCCTGTCCAAAGACCAGCTCCTCCAGTCCCCCTGAAGGTCACGAAATCTGCTGCAGCATGGTGAGGGACACTGCTCTGTACTGGCTGGCTGTCTCCCTGACAGTGATGCGAGGCCTCAGAGGTCTCTGTGGGCCGGCTGGGGGGTCACGGCCTCATGAGGACGGGCCCTTCATGGGGCCCCAAGGGCTGAGGGCTCATCGTTGATGGAGAGCTTCGTGATCGTTAGAGCTGTGCCTCCGTGTCTCACCTGAGCCCATTTTACAGACGGGGAGGGCCGGGTTATAGTCATCAGAAATGTCGCTTGTCTCGGGGACTATCGGGAGTGGGGCGCTGGCCAGCAACGTGAACGGGCCTTGGGTTTGCTGCCAGGCCCACACTTAGCCCAGTTGCTCCTGTTTCTGTGACAGTGGTGATGGGCACCAAGCAGGAGGGTGAAGGAAGGTGATGGGCAGGGCAGTGGACCCCCCAAGGGCCTCTAAGAGGTCTAGCAGCCTGGACTCTGCTGACCTGTGCATGACCATCACGTGCCTCTCCCTGCAGAGAGACTGAGGCTGAGTGAGGGTGGCGCGTCCACGGGGCTATGGGCCAAAGTCAGTGATTGGCCAGGCCCACGGCAGACAAAACAGCCCTCAGCATGGGGACAGAGTGCCCCTTGCTTCCTATCTGGTCCCCAAAGCAGCTCCACACTGGCCTGGCCACATCCCCCACGAGCCTCCTGGGCTCCTCCTAGGGACAGAGAGTCTCCGAGAATGGGAGCTGCCTGTGTGCAGCCAGCGTCCCCATTTCGCTTGTGCCAAGAAAGTAAACCACAGGGCTGTGCAGGCCTTCCCCACGGCTCGGCTTGGGACCCGCAGCCTAGCACTCACGCCCCCGGTGGTCACTGGGGCAGAATGGCCCCTGGAGTCTCCTCGCCTCCCGTGTGATGGGAAGATGCTCAGGGCCCAGACATAGTGCGTGTGGCTCTTTTCCCCAGAGGAGGGCGGTCGGCACGGGGCTGCCCCTGGAGGGGCGCTCACGGCCGGGTGGGGGCACAGGGTCTCTGGAGATAGCGTGTCCCCACCGCCCCCACCACACCTTCCGGAAGCTCCTGTGTCCAAATGTTGGCCCCTTCCGTGCTGTGAGGTGGACACTGCCACCCGCAGCAGTTTTGTTTTATTCCTAGTCCTTTCCTCCTTCATTTTTCTCTCAGTGTCCATAGTCCACACCTGCTGCCTCCGGACGGCGGCTTCTGTGCCTGA
This sequence comes from Canis lupus baileyi, assembly GCF_048164855.1. Classification (NCBI taxonomy): domain Eukaryota; kingdom Metazoa; phylum Chordata; class Mammalia; order Carnivora; family Canidae; genus Canis; species Canis lupus. The sequence goes on along the minus strand of NC_132854.1, from coordinate 930,757 downwards.
GAGTGATGGCCTCGAGGCATGGAGGCCACAGCCCCTGTGTTTCTTCACACTCCGCTCGGAGCTCTTGCCTGGAAATTGGAGTGGAGAGTCAGGGTGACAGGACAGGGGGTTGCCCTCCTGAGCCCCAGGGACCTGCACTCTGACCCAGCGATGAGGCCTGGGAACATAGCTGAGGGGCATCTGTGCAGCAGGTGGGAGCCCAGGCCTGACCTGAGTGTCACCCACGGGTGTCACCAGGTAGGAGTGCTGTGAGAGCCGGCCCTTTCCAGGGATGTACTCGCTCTGAGGACACAGACACATGAGCATGTCTGAGCTTGGACAAGATCCCCCAGTGAGCCTTGGTGATGATGTGTCACCATCATCCTGAAGCTGTGGTGGGAGGGGGACATATCCCAACAGCAACCGAGCCAGTCACGGTGGCGCACTGTGCTCTCAGGTGTGGCTGCTCCTGCCAGGGTGCTGGGCACTTTATGCTCTCCTGCATGCCTGCTTTCCTAACATGATGGGCAGAATGGTCAAGTTAGTCTCCAGCAGGTGTGTGTAAGCCCTCCCCGTGTGGCTGTGCATGGTGGGGCCCACTGATGCTCCCCTGGCCCCAGAGACCCTGCAGGGCTTTCTGCATCGAGCAGGGGATCCAGCTTGACATCTGGAGCCTCCCTTACCTCATAGGCTCCGTGTGAGCTGCAGGGGGACTCATTGTTGGGTGACATTGTCCTGGGGCACATCAGTCTGTGCGTGGTTGGGATCTGCAGATGGCCCCATCCATTGTGGTAGCAGCACGAGTGACTCAGCTCCTCCTTGTCACCATCCTGTGTTGAAATACCCAGATGGTTTTGACACCACGTTGGCAACACGAGTGTAAATCATCACCCCAAATCCTGCCACATCTGGAGGCCTGAGGCAGGGAGACAGCTTTTCCTGCATCTCTAGGGAAGGCAAGTTCTTCACACACGGAGTGTAAACAGCGTGCAAGAAAACCGACACAGACACTCATCCTGCATGTGGGGCCAGAAAGTCGAGGCGGAAGCCATGGGCGATGCCACCCACTTGCAGTGCTGCTCAGGATGCCTGCAAAGTATTCATTCATGCAGAGAAACCTTTATTTTTCAAGTTTGCTTGAAAGAGGTCCTCAGAGTACCATCCACGACTTCTGTAAAGGAGCAAGTTTTCAGAAAAGCAAATGCATTTCTGTGTTAAGAGCAAATGAATTAATGAAACATGTCAAGACCCGAGAAGTGCTGCTCCTTACTTGTTGGCAGCAGGAACTGAGCGTCTGCTGTGTGCCGGGCCTGGCTTGGTGCTGCGGGGACAGCTGCAATCATCTGCCTACGTGGTCCCTATGAAGACTGGGATGGATGATCCAGAGCTGCAGGAACCTGCCCTGGGTGTTGAAGGCCCTGGGATGAGATTCGTGAACTGTGGTGGGACTCCTGCAAACCCGCTCCTTCCCCTGGAGGAGCCGCCTGAGCAGCCACATGACAGTTCCCACCATCTGCACCTGGGCCCCCCCCACCTGCGGCCGCAGGGAGGGGAGAGGGAAGCTGCCTGCCGGGGCCCAAGACACAGCCTGAGCGAAACCTGCCTGGGAGCCAGGTGTTGGCACAAGACTGCAGTGAGCGCTGGCCGGCGGCCTTCCCCTCGGGCTCCCGGTGCTCAGCGTGGGCTCGTTCACTCCTGAATGACACAGGCACCTTTCAAGCACATTTTGCAGGTGCTTTACCCATTCTGTGGAGGAATAAAAGCATATGTTTTTTAGCATGGTTTTGTTAGAATGTTGGAGATTTGACCAGAAGTTGTTGAAGCATTCCAGAAATCTATCAAATAGTTGTCCTGAATGGACAGCCCAAAATGCAACTGAAATTTGCATTTTGAAACACTCGGGAGAGTTTTGCTTTTTCTGTCCAGGCTTTCAGCTGCATGGGAGCCGTGTGGGGGCCATGTGGAGGCGGCAGGGGTAGACGTGGAGACCATGCAGGGGTGTCGGGTGGATACGGGAGCTACGTGGGGGTGCCAGGGGTGGACGTGGGGGCCATGTGGGGGTGTCAGGGGTGGACGTGGGAGCTACATGGGTGCCAGGGGTGGACATGGAGACCACGTGGGGGTGCCGGAGGTGGATGTGGGGGCCACGTGGGGGTACTGGGGGATGGATATGGGAGTAGGGGGCAGCAGGCAGCTGTCGGGGCACCCTCACCCCAGGTGGGAGGCCTAAGAGGTTTGGCTTGTTCTAGTTACCACCACGAGCCCCCTGGGCAGTGCTTGGCTAACTTTGGGATTCCAGGTCATGAGCACAGTTGTTAGAAGGCTTTATTTTGTACACTCTTCAGTAATCTCGTCATATTTATAACAAAGAAAGTATCACTTTTATTACTAGGAATCAGAGCACCCTTAACGGTAACCCGGGTTGTTGCCACAAGGGCTGCGTGAACACACCAGCCTGTCTGTCCCTCTGGTGGTATCCATTGTCGCTCCTTGAGGGCAGATTTGGGGAATGAGTTCGATTCCTTACAGGAAGGGGTGTGGAGCTCACGGTCGAACCACTGAATGTGGCTGAAGGTGCCTTCTCAGCCAGGTCTCCTCTAGGAAATGGACCAGAATGTTCTGGTGTGGGTCTCTGGGGCCACGTGGCACTTACCTACTTCACTCCGTTGATTGGTCCCTGTTTATTATGCTAAGACTTACACAGTTGCAAATCAGCATAACATCAGAAACACCAAACAGCTCGTTTATGCTCTGATTTTAAGAGCACTGACTTGTACATTGTATTTGAGCTCTGAGCAAGATGAAAGGACACCCGGTGCATATCTCACGCCCGCGGAATGCTTAGGCCCAGCACAAACCCTGAAGTGCTCATAGTCTGGCCTTGCTTCATCTGCACCAGCCCACGCTGAGCATCATGCCCACGCTGAAGTCCCGTGAGGCCGGAGCTCAGGGCAGCTCACGGTCCTAGAGAGGCTGGTGGTGTCAGGTGTCGGGTGGCTGCCCTGTGTTGGGGGAGAGGCACCCCTGTGACAATGGGTCAAGACATCTGGGGAAAGGAGCTCACGTGTTACTATGAACACAGGAGCCATGAAGAGCAGGTGGGGGTCTGGGGTGGCCTGGGCAGCGGCCAGAGAGGCAGTGGGAATGCAGTCCAGGATCTCACCTTCTAGCCGGAGACGTGAGGGCTTCACGCAGAGGTGCATGTGGAAGTGGAGTGGGGTATAGAGACACCCAGGGTGGGAAGCAGCTCCTCAGGACCTGGGACAGGCCGGGCCATGGGGCTCTGAGCCATGGTAGTAGCAGCGCAGGGCAGGTGCTGCCCAAGGAACTGCCAGGAGGAGGGACAGAGCCCAGGTGTCTTACAGGGACAGAGGAGGAGCAGTCAGGACGCCCGTGTGGGACCAGGGTGGACGGTGGTGCCGTCAGCAGAGATGGGTGTCAGAGGAAGAGCTCAGGTGCCAGGGCCCCATTCTAGGACTGGAAGTGTCCGTGAGAGCTGGGTGCAGTCTGAAGGGCGGCGGCTCAGCCTCGTTGGTGACATCACAGATACCCGGCCTTCCTGGGGACAAGGGCGGTGAGGACAGTGGAGAAGGCAAGAGCAACAGCTTGTGGCCCATCCTGCCTGCCCCACCTCCGCCCTGCTGCAGGGAAACCGCCCAAACCACCCAATCCCCACTTCCTGGCGCCTGCAGCTGGCCCCTCCCGGCCGCCTCTCCACCAGACCCCGGCTCAGCGGGGACTCCAAGTTATCTGAACACAAAAGCGGGCCTCACATCATTTCTGGAGCTGAACAGGGACCTTTCAGGACGAGTAACAGCCCCAAGAAGCCCCTGCTGGAGGCTCTGGACATGACAGCTCCTCAGGATCCCTTCCGTCCTCCTGCCCAGGCGTGCAGTCACTTCCCAGCCTCGTGTGGTCAGCCAGGGAAGCCCATACGCACCGGCCCTCTGGAGTCTGCGGGGCGTCCACACTCGGGGCGCAGCACAGCGCAGCCCCAGGGAGGGTCCTAGCACAGGGTCTGGCTCTGGCATGCTCCCAGGGCTACGGATGAACAAGCTCAGCTTCCCAGGAATGAGAAGCCAGCCCGGGTACAGCAGCAGCAGCCACAGGAGGAGAAGGCTGGGGTCAAGACCAGGGTAATCTTTAAAGAGTTGAATGGGGTCTATGAAGAAAACGGAGTTCACAGGTGGTCAGCAGCAGGCCACGCAGAGAAAATGGAGATGTGAACTGGCGGTGGGGAGGGCTAGACAGGCCTCCCGACACAGCACCGACTCCAGGCATCCAGAGTCTCCAGGGGACGCTGGCAACTGTGGGAATCTGCGTGGCCCAGCAGCCAGCCCGCCACCGCCCTTCCCGGAGGTGAAGAAGTTCCGCGGGACCAGTCAGGTGCCAGGTCCGACCTGGAGCAAGGCCTCTCAGCAGGAGTCTGGGCAGCCCTGCTGGATGCACCTGAGGCTGGAACGTCCATGCTGTGGCTCAAGCTGTCTGTGTGCCCTGGGGAGTCACCTGTCTCGACCTGCCATGTGGGGATGTGGGTCAGGCTGTGTCCCATGGCCAGACCTCTGCCATGCCCTTCACACCAGGACAAAGTGAGGCCTGCGGACAGGCAGTGTCATGCCCTGTGCCAGAGCCTCCTCACCTCCAGGGCCAGCACCGTGGGCCCCCTCCTTGCCGTGTGCTGAGGCAAGGGGCTCAGTCTTCCCATCCATAACGTGGGCATGGTAGCATGTTTCCCGAGGAGGTGGAGGCCCCTGGAGTTTGCCCAGGTCAGACTCAGGGCCACCCCGCCCTCCTCACCTCTCCTCCTCAGCTTCGTCTGAGCAGGAGGAGCCAGTCTGGGTGTCCGCTCCTCGCCCACCACAGCTCCGCAGTGTCTACAGGAGCCTCCTGACAAGCCTGGTCAGCGTGCTCCTGGGGTGAAGGGTGGGGTCCTGCAGAGCTGGGGCCCTAGCACCTGTCACCCAACCCTTGGTCCGAGTCCCTGCCGGTAAATGATGCTGCTTATTGAGTGTGTGTGTGCTGGGAGCAGTGGGGAGCGGAGGGCAGACCCACGACACCAGGCTTGGGGACCACCAGCACCCAGTCCCTGTCACTGTCCTGTGGCACAGCCCAGCCCACCTGTTTGATCCAAGATTCTGCCCACCAAGACCTAACGTGGTTCCCTCAAGGTCACTGCAAGGCTGTGGCCAGCTGCCGGCAGCTCCCCCTGGGCCAAGCCATCCCCCCACCTGTGACCTCAGGAGGGAGAGGCCTGGGAGATCTGACCCCACGGCTGATGGCAGGCACCTGGTTCAGACCCTAGCACCCTGAGGGAGTACAGGGAAGGAGAACGGGGCCAAGGGGGCCCATCCCCAACTGTCTGCATGCTGCCCGCCAGCCCTGGGGTCCCCTGGGAGAGTCGGGGAACAGCAGAGGATGCCCTGGGTGCTGGAGGCTCCCAAGGCACCAGATGAGGCCCACAGCCCTGGCCACAGAGGGCGCTCCCAGAGGAATGAAGCCACACCCAGTTGGCCCCTTGGCTCTGCCCCCACCCCAGCCGCAGGACACAGGCTTCCCTCCAGTCCCCACACCTGGACCCCTGCTCGAGTCCTCTACCCATCGAATCCCCCATGCCCAAAGGTCCTGCCTCACTCCTCCCATACAGCCCCTGGGTCCCCGGGTTCAGCAGGACCTGTGTGCAGCTGAGCCGTGAGCCCAGGCGACCACATTGCCCTGCCTTCCCCTGTGAGATGGAACTTCTTTGGGGATCAGGTTGAAATGGGTACATGGCATCCCTCTTCAGGGGTCCCCTGATGCCACATCCAGGCCTCTTCCTCAGATGCACACCCGAAGGCCTGTGGGCACACGCCCCTTGGCGCCCATCCCAAAGCTTCTCTAGGCGCCAATACCTGGCTGCACCCGCCCACTGTTTCCACATCCTGGACCGTGTGGGCGAGGCCCTGCCTGCTTCTCAGCTACTCCTTCCCATCCCCATCCCAGTACCCCCACGAAACTCCTGCTCAGACCATCAGACACACCCAGCACTGGCTCCGGCTCCTGTGTGCCACCTGAAGTCACCTCCTGCCAAACTGACACCCCACTCGGCAGTCGGGTGAATCCAGAATTCCTGTCGGGATCCTCATGGGTCCAGGCCACCGTGGCCCACCCCGAAAACCATGGGTCATCTCTCTGTACCTTTCTAAGTCCGGCACACCAAATGCTGCTTCGCCCCCCAGATGGTGGGGCGACCCCACTGCCTCTCCAGGGCGAGAAGCCGGCAGCACCCCGAGCCGGGATCTGAGTCCTGGACACCTGCCACTCGCCACCCCCGCTCCCCAGGGCGAGGCCCACTGGCTCTGGGCCCACTGGCGTCTGTGGGTGGAATCGGCCTGGCCCCACCAGCATTCACCTACAGTGACGTTTCAATTCACCTAAGGCCCCGGCTGTGTCTCTGCTCTGTGTACCCAGCCCAGTGCCCACCTAGACTCACTAATGTGTGAAGAGAAGCTGTTGATCCAGGAGGAGAAGAGTGAGGCTCCCTCTGCCAGGTCACACCAGGTCCCAGCTTGTGCCCTCTGGAGGGGAACCATGGGTCCCAGCCCTGCTTGGAGGAGCAGTAGCTCACCGGGGAGGGGATGCTGTCTGTGTCTGCAGTCAGGAAGAGAGCCTTCCTGTTCAGTTCATGGGGACAGGGGCCACGTGTCTGTCGCAGGACCTGCGAGTGTGGGGTTCCAGCCAGGTCTCCGGGGCTCCCCGACTGGGCCCCCACAGAAGTGCAGCCAAGCCCTAAAATGATGTGTGCGAAGAAGGAAAGCTGAGAGTGGGTCAGGGTGGGGCAGCCGGGTCCCCAGGAGCCTGTTGAGGAGGCTGGGTCTGCGCCGTGTCCTCCAAGCTGATGAGCTACCCAAGTGGCTTGGAGTCAGATGGAAATGAGGCCTGAGAGGAAGAGGGAGGAATGGCCTGACCCAGGGCAGCACCGTCTTGGTCTCTGGAGAAGCAGTAGCGGAAAGGATGGGGCGGTAAGGATCCAGCCAGAACCAAAGATGGAGGGAGGGGGCGAGTAGGAAGGTGGGGGGCAGGCTGAGGGAAGGGATATGGCTGGGGTGGGAGGGGCTTCGGGAGGATCACGGTGGCGCGAGGACCTAGTAGCCACCGGGTCCAGCTTCACCTGCTGCCCCGTAGAGCAGACACCTGCCTGCCAGGGCTGCCGTGGTGATGAGACGCGGTGGTGTGGGGAGGAGGGGTGCCCTGTGCCCAGAGCCCAGGAAGCAGGCCGCTGCCCTGTCATCTGGCAGAAACTGGCTGGAGCAGCTCTGGCTCTGCTCTCACATCCTAGTCGTTCAAGGCCTAGAGCCGGACTGAGGTTATGCACGTATTTTTGTAGGATTCAAGGGGACACAGGTTTAGCTTTTCCTGCACCCTGGATGAGGAGAGGTTAGCGCCAGGCTTGCGTCTGTCGGGGCAGCAGCCGGGGGGTGGGGGGCTGCAGAGCTGCAGGGACTCTGGGCCCACCGGGTCGTTCACATTTCGCATGCCAGTGTGTCGTTGCCTACCCCATCCACTAAATGTTAGATTTTGACCAATATACTGTGTTTTCTCCCGTAAAGCCGTGTTTGTGGTGACATTCAGGGTCTATCACTTACTTGGGGCTGCAGCTGCGCAGGCAGGGCCGTGGTACGCACGGTTCAAAGAAGACCAGACCTCCCTTCACCAGGCTGCTCCCCAAGGAAAGCAGACAGGGCCCTGGCCCCGAAATAAACCCGCGGCCAGGAACGTTGGCAATGGGAAACGGTGGCGCAGGCTGCCGCGCGGGGCCAAGGCCGAAGTCCACGGGGGCTGCCACCATTGTGGTCAGGGTCTGCTCTCGCTTGCCTGCCCCGTGGGGCCTGACTCCCTGGCTTCTCTGCAGGCTGTGCCATGGTAGGTCCGTCCATCCTTCCCGTCCCTTACACGCTCAGACCATGGGTGGGGCCACAGAGAGTTGCTGTGACGTGAGTCAGAAAAGTGTGAATGTTCGCAAAATCATCCAGCACGACCCAGTGAGGAATGTTTACATCTCACGAGGAAAACCTGGTTGGCCCGACAGCTGGCTCCGCGTGCTAAGCTCTGGTCCCAGGCGAGCCCTGCTGGCATGCTGGTGGCTTCACCGCCTGTCACACGAAGCACACAGCACAGGCTCCGGGACTGAGAAGAGTAATTTGTGTCAGCAGATCAGGGCTGACGTCCGCTCACCCCAGAGAGGCACCCACCCGCCGGGCCCGCGGTCAGCCCTGTGCTGTATGCTTCCTGGGCCCCTGAGTCCAGGCTCTTAGCTCAGCTGTCCCCACGGCATGGAGTGCTATCCCCAGGCCACCCTTGAGGCTCTGCAGGCCTCCTGCAGCTGAGCTGGTTCTCCGAACTGCCCCTGACCCTTCGGGCTGCACACTCCAGTCCTCCGCCCTGGAGGACTGGCTCCCCCCACAGTCTGCACCCCAGAGAACACGACTCCAGGTATAGGTAGAAGCCAGACTCAGAACCACGGGTCCTTGGACTGCTCGGGCATGAGAAGAAAGCCGTGGCGGGCCACCGAGGGACAGGCAGCAGTAGAGGGCCAGGAGCGGGAACCGCAATGAGCCCATGGGGCAGTGACCCCTACATGGACGCACCTACCTCCTCCAACCGACAGAACTCCACCCTCAGGGCCTCCAGGGCGGCTGCCAGGCCAGACAGTGCACTACAGAGGAAATGCCCGAGTACCTGGCACCTCTGTACCCTCATTACTTCTCTACCCGCCCCACCTGTGACCACAGCCACTTACACACATATGCTAGGCCCACAGGAGTTGAAGCGGGGAGAGCCCATCAGGGGCCAGGCCTCTGGGGCAGCCACCCAAGGACCAGCTGAGAGCAGGTGTGAGTGCTATAGATGCAGCCCCTGAGGGCAGAACAGAGTGGGCGTAAGTACCTGGACCTGGGGCTGCAGGGCATGAGGGTCACAGGGCGAGGTGGGATGGTGAGGGGTGCCCCTCAGGGAGGACACATTTGGGTCCTTCAAAACACACCGTGGATCCCATTAATAATTTGATTCGTCCTGGCCCTTCAAGGACCACAGCCAGAGCTGGGGACATAGCTCGTGCACCATGGCCTCACTTCTGCAGTGCTGGGTCTGACCATGTGCCTCCTGTCCCCAAATCCGCAAGGCAGCTGGCACGCATTTCCTGGATGAACGAACCCCATGTCCACAAAGGGAAGACCTTCTGCCAGCAGCTTCCTCTGTAAACTCCATGTCGTGGTTCTGAGGGAGATCCATTTTGGAGGAGAACGTGTGCTCGCTGTGTGTGAGCCCCAGGGCCTGCCTCCTGGATGCTCCGCGGAGGCATGGGGGATTGCTAGGAGCCCACCTGCCCCATCTTCCCCAGCTGTGTGCCTCGGCGTCAGCCCAGCCCAGAGGGCCAACCAGGAAGACAGGTGCCATGGATCCGACCACGTGTTCCCTGAGAAGTGTAGGGACACGAGGCCCGAGGCCAGAGGCTTGAGGACTGGCCGCGGACGTGGTCAGCAGTGAGTCCGACAGTCAGGAGCCGGGGCTGGCCCTCAGCTGCCTGCAGGGGAGCCGTTCTCTTGGACAGGCTGTGCAGTCCCAGGCATGAGACTCCTCTGGTGCCCAGGCCTGGTGTGCTGTTGGGGTCATCCACCCAGCGGGTTGTGGGGAACTCTGGGCCGGATGTGGCTGTCCTTCCCGGATGCAGGATGAGTGAGTGGGTATGGTGGCACCCAGAAGAGCCAGCCCTGCCTGTCCAGGTGTAGACCACCCCTGGCCGCGGGCAAGGCCCCGCTTCCTGAGAACCCAGGCCTTGGCCCCAAGACCCTGCAGTGCCCAGGGAGTGAGGGTAACAGAGAAACGTGTCCCTCCTTCCACCATGTGCCTCTATTCTCCTCCCACTTCAAAGCCAAGTCCCTTCTGGTGGCGGAGCCTAGGGTCTGATACCTTCTTCCTCAAGGCGGTTTTTCCTGAGTGGCTGGTTACTGGTGCGGTGTGGGCCTCCCTGCATGCTGGACTTCACAGTGTCCCTGGCCTGGGCCTGCCCAGTGCTGGGGGGCAGTGTGCCAGGGTTCAGCCGGCTGTGTGTGGACCGGCGGCAGTGCTGCTGGGGCCCTGGGCAGGGCCGCTGCCAGGGAGTGTAGCCACAGGGGAGGCTGGATTGGCTCCACGCTGAAGGCCTTGCCCACTGTGCCAGGGGCTTGCAGCCTGGTCTGCTTGAATGCCCCCTTGTCCATCCCTAGGGCAATGCAGTCGGTGCCGTTGGGGGCAACTGGGGAGCAGTGGGCAGGAAGGAGGGGATTGGAGGGGATTGGAATCGTCCAGCAGAGACCAGGTCAGTCTGGCCACGTGACGGGCGTGCAGGGGGTGGGGTGTAGTGTGGCTGCAGGGCCACACTGTGCCACAGTGAGCGTGCCCCTGCCAGCTTGAGCCCGCCCGACGCTGCTTTCCCAGCGGCCTGGGCCTCAGGGGGCCACAATCTGTGACCTTGTATCCAGGTGGATAAAACCACGGCCAGGCTGTCCAGCTTCAGGGCCCGGCCATCTACGGCCATGGGCTCCGGCTCCACCCACCCCGCAGGCTCTTCCTGCCCACAACCTGGTAGTCGCTGGGGGCCTCCCCACCTGGGAGCAGTTCCAACCACCCCCAGCCCAAACCCAACCTGCATTTTAATGAGTTCCCCAGGGAGTCGCCCTCCCCCTTACATTTTCCACCTTAGTCCCTGGGGCCTCTGAGGTCCCAGCCGCTTGGGACCTGGTCACACACATGAGCAGCTCTCCAAGGAGCACAGACGGGCAGACGCGGGCGGGCACGTGCCCCGGACCCGACCCGGACCCGGAGGTGCAGACACTGCCCCGCCCGCAGCTGGGATGACTGCGCTGGGCGCGGGGCCCCTGCAGGGAGGGTGCTGACGGGCGGCGGGGATGGAGCTGGGGCCGCGGGAGCGTCACCGCAGGGGCTGGGCAGTTCCCGGCGCCGGCACATCTAGGAAGCTGCGCTCCTGTGCTGGGGATCCAGCACCAAGGCCCCCGGTGACCCCAAAATGGAGCCCTGCCGCCTTCCTTTGTGCGCCCAGGACAGGCGTTCCAGCAGGCAGGCTGCCGCGTCCTGACGCCAGTGCGATGGTGGCAACAGCATGACCTTAAGCCTCATCTCCCTGCTGTCACACGACATCTCAGGGCTGTGGCTGCTCCTGAAGACCAGCACAGGTGTGTCTAGGCTTTGTGTTGACGCCGGGGAAGCTGTGGGACAGTGCATGGGGGCGAGGCAGGGGTGGCCTTCTGGGGACGCTTACATGTTGCCCGTGCAGGATGGGGGTGCTGCGGACACCACACCTGGAAGGCCCTGTCAGTGGGGTCCAGGCTGGGGCAGGGCCGGTGCAGCTGGAGCGGTAAGGAGCTGAGCTCCTGGGGTTGGGCGTGTCAGGCGCTGCTGCTGGTTTGTGGCTGTCTCTCTCCCCTGGGAGGGGCCTCCCCTGGAAGCTGGAAGGAGGAGGAGGTGGGGGCAGAGGGGCTCCTTTGTTCCGGCTTTCCAGAAGACACGCCTGTGGTGTGCGTGGGAACCCCAGGGCCTGGGGGACTGGGGGCAGTGCCGCGGTCCCTGGCTGTGACCCCACGACTCCGACTCCGGCCAGCGCGATCCCCACGGCTGGAAGGCATACTGCACCCCGACCAGGGACGCTCCAGCAGCAGGATGCAGGCCCGGTGGCCACAGCCTGTGACCATGCCGGCTGCCTGGGCTCTGGGGGACCCTCCCTGTGGGACCTGCTCCCCCGGAGTCTGGGGGGTGGGCACTTCTGAGGCCAGGGTGACCAGAACAAAGACCCTGAGAAGGGCCTGGGCGCCAGGTGGAGGAGAGGGCTCAGCTCGCCTCTCCTAGTTGCTGTTCTGAGGATGGACGGCTACGCATTTGGAAGGGATTTGTCAGAAGCACATTTTCCACCAGGTACTTCTGCAAAGATTGACAAGTGATTCATCAACTATTTCTGTAAATTTGAATGAATCAGTCAAATCTTAGCCATTAGTGGCAACGGGTAAACATCCAAAATTTCCAGTTTTATGACAAACACTCTTGCTTGTGTACCGAGCGGCCGTGGTGGTGGATGCACCCCACCGCTGGGGTCCTCTTCCCACACGGGATGACAGCACCAAACATCTGGGGAGCCATGTGGCCCTAGGCCTGGGGTCAGCACGGCGGGGAGGACGCTGGGTCATGCTCAGCCAGGCTGCAGGTGTGCCATGCTCTCGGGGCACCAGCCACAAGCTCTGGTGCCCCACAAGCGTGTTCTGTTCCTAGAGGTTCTTCAGCGTGGCCGCCAGTCACGTCAGAGGTCCACTGCTTTCCTAAGTGGAGCCGGGCTCCAGCTCTTGGCCTTTTCCTCGGTTCTTGAGTCCCTCTGACTGACCTTACTTCAGAGGTACACAGGTTGTGGAAGGAGCGTCCTGGGGGTCCGGTGTGATTAGGGCTGGAGGGTCTCCCATCTCCACAGGCTTCTTGCTGTTTCCCCAGACACGAGGGTGTCTGTTGTCTGTGGAGGAAACGGCTGTTGCTGTGCAAGGCAGTGGGTCTTTCTCCTGTGGGAGCTGGGGTGCACCTGGGGCCGAGTCACTGCACACTGGCTCAGATTGGCGCCCGCTGTTTACCTGCAAGGATGCCCACGTCACCCTTCATGTGTACTTGAGTGGAGGCTGGTACCTGCCCTGAGTCAACAAGAGACAAGGTGTGTCCCAGGTCCCAGGGTGACTCACACCGCGGGACAGGACGGTGGTTTGAGCCACCATCGCGGCACATGACCCCTCCCCACCAAAGCCTGACCCACCGGCCCCCACCGCCCCAGGCTGCCCCTGTGCCCGACTCCTGCACCATTTGTGTCGAGCAGGGCGGGGGCTCCCAAGGGACCAGCGACCGTGGAGCATCTGGGCCACCCGGAGAGATGCAGCAGCCCTGCCTCGCAGGCTGCCTCGGTGAGGAGAGGTGTGCCCTTCTGTGCCCTCCACGCAGCCTTCTCCATGGGTCATTGCTCTCCTTTGCGTTGGGGAGTATAGAATTCCAGGTACCCAGAAAGTGTGAAGAGTGCCCGTCTGTAGTTCGGGAAGAATTCCGGGAGCTTTCTGCTGGCGTCAGTGATGGACGGCACCACGCCTCCCCTTCTGCTCCCGTGTTTTGTGAGCTGCTTTCTCAGAGCAGATCCAGAGGACAATGCTCTTGAGCACCTGCCCTGAGGAGGGGACAGGGCGGTAATTTCCCTGATCTCTTACTCTTTAATGTTGACAAATAAGAAAACTCTATCAGGAAATCTATTTCCTTTGTTTTTTTTAAATTTTTTTTTAAATTTATTTATGATAGAGAGAGAGAGAGAGAGAGAGGCAGAGACACAGGCAGAGGGAGAAGCAGGCTCCGTGCACTGGGAGCCCGATGTGGGATTCGATCCCGGGTCTCCAGGATCACGCCCTGGGCCAAAGGCAGGAGCCAAACCGCTGCGCCACCCAGGGATCCCTATTTCCTTTGTTTTTAAACAGTAGCTGCTGGTGTGGGTCTGGAGCGTGTCCCTGGTGTGTGTGCGTCTGCTCTTTGTACACAGGGCGTGCATGTGCAGCGTGTGTGTTGGGTAGGCCCACCTGCTACTTGAGAGCCAGCGGAGATGCTGGTGCTGAGAACGTGGACTTGGGGGATCCCGGGCTGGGTGCCACAGGAGGCTCAGCCCGAAGCCAGCATGCGTGGCCGCTGTGCTGTCACACACTGCTCTGCAGCTGACGGTGTTTGCTTTGCTACAACGCAAAGTCGTGATTTTCGAAGAGCAAGAGATGCGGGTCTGACTGCGGGTGTGCGTGTGGGGCTACTTGCTGGACACAGCAGGGACGGCTCTGGTGCTCCACCTCTGCCCGTCCAGCCTCCCCGGCCCCCGAAGCTCCTGAGGCCGTCAGGCATCAGCCTGTTGGGCCTCTGGGGCCGATGCACATGGCACCCGTCTCCTGAGGGCCGGCCAGCCCTGTTCTGAGAGCACGCGGGGCTGGCATTCCTGCGGCCACGGGCGCTGGCTCTGCTGCGGGGTGGGCCCAGTGGCTCTGCCCTCGCCATCATGACCCCAGCCAGAAATGGCCACTGGCCCATCCTGGGGCCCTCAGTCCTGGGACGGCACAGAAAGTTCACCAACAGGAACGTTACCAGTAATGAAAGGTCCGCCGGCACCAAGCCCAGACCCTTGTGCGGGTCCGCACCTTCGAGGCAGCTGCAGTGAGCTCTGGGGGCGGCTGGCTCTCCCACTACGTCGCATGGCCCCCTGTGTGCCCGCTGTGGGCTGGCCTGGCTGACACCTGGCTGGCCTCGAGAGCCTCCCTCACCCCCTCCTCCTGTGCAGGGCCCTGAAAACCCAGTTAGCAGTAGTGGACGATAAACTCAGACCCCAGTGTGGCCCCGAGGTCTCCTCGCTGGACCTGCCACACCTGTCCCACCTCTGGCCTACGTATCCCCAGGAATGTCTGTAAGTAGGCTCAGCAAGGCCCCGCCGTTCCTGTTCTGCAGTCGCAGGCCTGACCGTCTGGCTTTTGTCCCACTGGACCTCGCCACACGGGCAGGGGCCAGCTCCCAGCGTGCTCCAGGTGCACCAAGCCCTGAGGGCTTCACTGGGGCACTTGTGGCACCACGGCTTCACAGGCAAATAATGCTTATGGCTGCCCCTTCTTCCCTGATATTTGCACCTTAAAATCTGCTGTTAATTATGCCTCCATCGGGTTTCTGATCCGCTGCGACACATCGTGTCTGAGATGCCCTCGTAACCCTTCTTCTAAGCCTCTATTGTGCTGAGGCTCCTTTGTCAGTTGGGGTGGGGGAGGCTCGGCTCCCCAAGCCCTCAGCTGGCCGCACCCTGGCTGCACAGTGTCCTGGGGCCAGCAGTGAGCCCACGTTCCTGCTTCCACTTATGGGCCAGGATGGCCTCCCGCTGATCCCCAGCCCTGTGGGGCATGGACTGTGGAAACCTTCTGGGTCCCATCGCTGGTTTCCAAATCCGCACAGGTGTGCACTTCGTCCCAGAGCCAGGAAAATGACTCTCTTTGATTAAAGCGAAGGATGACTCAGAATTCACAGGGATCTCAAGCTCCGAGAACTTCAAAGGGAGTTCCCAGCCGTGCTCCATCCTCCACGTGACCACGGTGTGCCATGGGTGCCCCTTGTGCGCAGAGGCCCACGGCTTCGGAGGGTTCCGGGAGAAGTGGGGGCCAGGTCAGCGATCCAGGAAGGATGGGCAAGTGCCACAGCCTCAGGGGACACCCCGGTGTGGGTATGAAGGAAGCCCTCCCTTGCAACAAGAGGATCCCTTCTGGGTTCTAGGGGCTGCAGTCTCTTGTTTGGAGCCGGCTCCCTGGGCCCTGCTGCAGTCAGTACCTGCCCTGAGCCGGGGTGGACCTGACCACAGGAACCCCCGCCCAGGACCCCAGCTCCATGACATACAGCAGCCCAGGACCGAGGAGCGAGTGGTGTGGCATCTTATCCCCTGGTCCCCAGCCCCGCACCCTCTCCCCTCCCGCTTGGGGGACACCTGGAGCTGAGTGGGCTGTGGTCAGGGTAGGGCCTATGCTGGGCTCACAGACACCCACCTGCTCCGGGTCTGTGCCCATTTCTCTGTTTACCTTTGTGGACCTTAAAACCAGAGTCTGTGCTCCGAAAGCAGCCGCCTGGCTGAAGGCCACATTTGTGATGACCACACAGGAAAGTTCCATAATGGGGTGATTTGGTAAAAGGGTCGGGCCACGCAGCACCCTTGCGGCAGCCTTGTGCAGCCAGCCTCCCTCCCTGCACTCTGCCCTGTCCTGGTGGCTGGGGAGGCACCTGCCAGTGTGGACACCCAACAGGCAGGTGAACTGCCACTGCCACCAGGTGACCTGCAGCCGTAGGCGAGAGGCCACCCTTGGGCCTTGGTTGGCCAGCCTGTGGGCTGGGCGCTGACCGGAGGCCTGGAGTGTGTGCCTGTGGGTTCCCTACCTCCACCTCCCATCTTCCTCAAGCCTCAGGCCTGGGAGGGCGACTGAGCCCACTGAGGTGCCCCAGCCCTGCTGCCATTTCACCTGAGAATGTGCCCATTTCCAGGGCCCGTGTGAGCTGATCTGGGCTGCAAGAGGGGGTCTAGCCCACCCAGGACACAGGAAGAAAGATGCTGAAAGGGACAGGAGCGAAGGTCTGGGGACCCCCAGGGGCAGGGCAGAGGACCGTGGGACCACGCTCACCTGAACACACCCGCCATTCCTACCCTGCGCGTCACAGCGATTCCCTCACTCAAACTGCACGTCCGACTTCAAGAGCTGGAACCAGGCGAAGCTCTGGCCGTGTGGGGCCTCCTGAGTGTGCGCCCCGCCCCCCAAATCAGTCAGGGTGAGCCACACACAGCAAGTGTATGCAGAGGTTTCTTACCCACACAGGGACTTTCGAGCACACAGGCAGGCCCAAGGAATGGTCTGGAAAGGCCCACGGTGGTGTGAATGCAAGGAGGGCACGTGGCTCTGGGCTTTGCTGTGCTCAGGGGGCTGGGACTCCCCACCAGTGCCGAAGGAGGGCTCTCACATGGTGGCACCTAGATTGGGGCAGAGAAGCCTGACAGCTGGCACCCAAACATGGAATCTGGGGCTTGAGGACTTGGAAGAACAGGGGCTGGTGTGTGGCCCCGATGCAAGCATGGGGTGTGTCAGCCTGCACATCTGTGGGGCACTTTGATGGGATCAGAGCCCAGGTCACCAACCATCTCGTCTAACAGGGGCTTCAGTGTTTGAACCTGGTTCTGAAACAAGGTCTTTTTTTTTTTTTTTAAGATTTTATTTATTCATGAGAGACAGAGAGAGAGAGAGAGAGAGAAGCAGAGACCCAGGCAGAGGGAGAAGCAGGCTCCATGCAGGGAGCCTGACGTGGGACTCGGTCCTGGGACTCCAGGATGATGCCCTGGGCCGAAGGCAGGCGCTAAACCTCTGATCCACCCAGGGATCCCTGAAACAAGGTCTTAAGGAAACATCTGACGTTGACTGAAGGGGGGCGATGTTTTCATGCCCGTTCTGATTCGTCAGCTTCCCCGCTCTCTCGTGCCCGTCTGGTACGCGGGTATCACATGCAAGGCTGCACTCCGGGCCCCGCCCCCTTCTGGGGAGGACATTGGCAGGTCCTCGGCGCCTGCCGCAGAGGCCACCATGGGCAGTGGTGACAACTGCCGTCTACGTCCTCTGCCACCTAGAAGCAAATAGTCTCCTGAAGTTGTATTGTTCTGGGCAACGGCGGCCGAGGAGAAAACACCGTGGACAGAATCGTGGGCTGGACGCAGCATGCCCCCTCAGTGGCTTAGAGGGCCCAGAACCTGCCAGGGCACGGGGCAGGCTGTGCAGCCCCAAACATCAGTAACAACTGAACACGCGCCACTGCACGCGCAGCCGCCCTGCGAGCAGGACACGGCGATACGAAAACCGGCTCAGGACTGCCCAGTCCATATAACAACCCTCCTGCCTCCTGGCTGGTTGTGGCAAATGCGTGGATACAAGAAGAGTACTCGGTAATGCTGTCACCGCCCCTTCCAGGTACAGGCTTCTGTGGGAATCAACCGCGACGTCTCGTGGCTGCTCTCGCCAGCCTGTGCATTCAGGAGGCTCTTACTCCTCCGGCACTTTCCATCGCACCAAGTGGTCATCGCATAGACGCTCAAGTAATGCTTGCTCTCCCGGCTGACGGGAGACCTTGGCGGGCTGGGGGAGGTCGGCAGGGGCTCGTATCAGAACCTCCCTGAAGGCCGGGTCTTCAGTGGGCGATTCTCCAATGTTACTCCACCACTAGCGCGGGGGGAGCTCTCCGCCAGCCCCCAGAGCCCTCGGCCCCTTCCGTCTGTCCCCAGTTGCAGAGTTGGGCCAAAGAAATGCTCTGGTCTGGGGGACGGCGGGTGCTGAGCACCGCTTGCCCTGGCCATGGCTTGGGTGCCATCTCCACAGACTCAGTCAGGCCACCTGAAGCTGGTGTTAAGGAGGACTCCGAGGGCCATCGGGGCTGACTTGCCTGCCCTTGGCAAAGACAGAGGGGAGTGGCCCCTATGCGGGTGTCTGCGTGGCCCTGCTCACCGGCGCAGAGGTAGTGTACTTAACCTCCACGGGACTGTGTTCCAACATTGTTTGTGACTAAGTTGGGTCCAGCTCAGAGCTCAGAACCCGTCGAGTATGTGCTGTGACATCCGCAATCCCATGCCCAGGATTGTGGGCGGGGACGCCCGCCACAGCTGGCCCAGTGTGAATGCGGACAGCGCATGCTGCGGCGCACCCAGCTGACAGCCTTCCTAGGATAGGCGTTGATGAACGGGAAGGGGTTTGCTGTTACGGCAGAGACAAACCCTCCTAGTGTCCCCAAGTGTGCCACAAACCACACCACCTCCAACCTGCCGTCCGGCGGACTGGAAACAGGTCTGAGCTCAGCTCAGCATCACCTGGCGGGGCAGCTGGCGCTGGGTCCACTCAGTGACTGTGCCCATGTGGGGCAGGCAGGGTGGAGAATGCAGGGTGGCCATGGGCAGGAGAGCGCCGACGGCCCTGGCACAGCCTTGCCCAGCCTCCACGTCCCTACTGAGTGGGTGCCCGGGCACTGAAAGCTCTCTGCAGTGGAAGATGCTTTTCCCATGATGCAGTTTTGCCTGAGCATCTTTTTTTCTACACGGTGTTGTATTTAAGAATTGGTGAGGATTTGCTTCCTGAGATGAGGACATCTGCTGACCTGAGTTAACGATGCACTGCCTGTAATGGGATCTGGTCACGCCCACTCCAGTCACAAATGACCATGAGGAACACACAGGTATTGGGAGAACCCACCACCCAAGCGGCCTGGACCTTGGGCATCTGCAGTGGCTGCAGCACGGAACCCCCACGCAGCCCCTAAGGAGCAGGGGGCCTCCCTCTTACTCAGCAGGACTCTACTCCTCTGTGTTCCCCTTCCTCCTGTGCCTTCTGCACACACCTTGCTCCTGGTTTGGAGACCACTGGATCCGTTTGGCAGTGTGAGAACCCCACCCACGTGTCACTCCACCTTGGACTTTGTATTTTGAGTGAAAATAAAAACCTGCAGGTGTGGACTTTCGGGCAATTGTACAAGCATGGCCAAAGGCTTCTGCTACTGCCCGCACCTGCTGCTTCTGAGCAGGGTCCAAGGTCACCAGCAAGCAGCAGGGAAGGGCTGCTGAACCCAAATCGAGGCTTCTCCTGGGGTGCAGGGGCTACCTGGCCCAGGATGGTCCACTCTCTGTAAGTGGGCTTTCGGGGACCCCACGAACCCTCCATCTACTGTAGGCCCTGGTCCTGGGAGTGGCCACCCCACTGAGCAAAGCTGAGGGTCACGTGGTCCTTGGAGTGGACAGGCGTGGCCAGAGTCTCCAATGCAGCCCCATCTCCATTAGGAAATTGTCCTCAAAGCAAGCTCTGCAGTCACTGCGCAGGAGGAGGAGTGCTTGCAGGTGGCTCACGGTGTTGGGAGGAGGCTCTAGGGATGGGGCGTACTGCCACCCCTGCCCTCTAAGACTGCAGCCCAGAAGGGGGCCTGTTCATAACCGTGTGTGCGGCTTGCAGTGGTGGAGCTTCTCCCCCAGATCCTTGTCTGGAGCTGAACCGAGGAGAGGTTCCTGCCCAGGGGTGAGCAGGCCTCCAAGCCCGCCCAGCCCCACCCCTGTGGGGGCCCCACAGGCAGCACTGCCTGCCCTCTCTGTGTCCAGGCCCCTTGTGAGCCTCCCTCGGATCAACCCGGGGATTGGCTCATCACCTGGGGTCTCCTTCTGCATCTGGTGAGAAGGGAATGCAGGAAACGGGTAGTTATCCACGCGGCACTGTGCTCGCACAGAGTGGTTCTCTGAGGAGTGGGGCCCTCCCTGACCCTTTTATTGGGCCGGCGGGTGGGGCGACTCCCTTCCTGTCCACACTTCTGACACTGGAGCACCAGAGGCGGCTTACCCGTTCCTGCACAGGGGCTCCCCCCATTTCCTGCTGGGCCGGTGGTCACGGTGTGCCCTCTGCCATGAAGGGCAAACCTGTCCCATCCCAGAGCGAGATCAGGATGCAGGGTGGGCAGGAGCTGGCCGCGGCCAGGGGGCTGCAGGAGCCACTAGGTGACAGTGACACAAACCACATGCCCTGGTCTTTATTTCCAGCTGATGGAGGGGTGTCCAGTGACCACATAAGCAGAGTGGCACTTAGATGGAGTCCCTACAAACGGACTTACCTCTGTGCCATTCCCAGCACAGTCTATGCAGAGTGATGCTCTCGGTCATACCTAAATGGGGTCTTAGACCTAAACACAGTATTATTTTTTTTAAATTATTTATTTATTTATGATAGTCACAGAGAGAGAGAGAGAGGCAGAGACATAGGCAGAGGGAGAAGCAGGCTCATGCACCGGGAGCCCGATGTGGGATTCGATCCCGGGTCTCCAGGATTGCGCCCTGGGCCAAAGGCAGGCGCCAAACTGCTGAGCCACCCAGGGATCCCCTAAACACAGTATTAGAATGAGATCTGCCCCAGAAGCCTGGCCAGTGTGGGATCCACCAGTCCACACGCCCCAGCGGTCAGCACCCCGTGAGCTCTGCAGACTCTGTGCCAACCTGTGTGAATGCCAGAAAGAACTTTGCCGAATTAGCTGGATTCCAAATGCTGCTCTGGGAAGTCACTGTGTCATGCATCTCTTGCTGAGTGCCTGAGTAGTGGGTCCGCAGGAGCTCTGGTGGGTGTGCAAGGGGCTGTGAGGCCCAGCCCAGGCCAGGGGGTGGAGAAAGCCTTCCCTGAAGAGGTGACATCTCTGCCAGGAACTGAGGAAGATTGGACTGGCCCGCAGATATGGGGGAAGCATCACTAGGAGCAGCTCGTGTAAAGGCTAAAGTCCCCGAGGCCTGAGGGACCTTGGCCCACCCATTGGAGAAGTTCCGGGAACAGGAGAGCAACCAGTGTCCACAGAGGAGAGTGGTTGACGAGGCCCAGAGAGGTCTCTCCAAGAAACCAAATTCACGTTGGTGATGATGCAGCCAGTGGGACTGTCCCTCTGTCACAGACAGAACAGCAATCATCAGTAAGAGCAGCCCCGTCTAGCACGTGGGAAAGCCCTGTGCCATCGGGGTAGCTGGGCACAGACGCCATCTGAGGATTACCATGCAGCCTCCACCATCAGAGACCTGGATGCCCATGGTCATCTTTCCTCGTGGGCTGGTGGAGTCTGGCGGGAATCCTGAGGTCTGGGTGGTGGGGAGGTCTGGGAACTGGCACACACTGGAGGCTACAATCGTCACAGACGCTGGGTCCCCATGAAGGGACTTGCTCACTCAGAATCCAGGCTGCTTTCCCTGCCCTGGGCCTGTCTCCAGACTCCCGGAGGCCTTACCAGCCACGGTCTGTGCTTGATGACATGTGTCTCTGGGATCACAGTCTGAACCGACGAACCGTGGCACAGGTGCAGTATTAACCGTGCTACTCCTTCCAGTGGAGAAGGAAATTCTGAACGTCCGGCCCCCGCCCCATCTGGGCTGTGCACTGCAAACGAACACGTGGCCAGCGCACATCCCCTCGTCCAGAATTCAGAAAACCTGTCCAAGCTCTCTCAGGGCCTTCATTCCCCACAGGGGAGCTGCTGCTGAAATGTCATGCCGCGGCCTCAGTGCTGGGGAGGCCGGGCAGGTCCCGCCCTTCTGAGTGTGAGGAACACCAGCTGCTGCCCCCTCCTGACCGCAGATCCTCCCACTGCCACTCTGCGGGGCCGGGCAGGTGCAGAGGCAGAGGCACGCCTGTCGGGAGCAGGGCCGCCAGGGTGCGTGGCTGCTCCAGAGAGCTGCCTGTGTGCCCAACTGTGTCACCTGTTTACTCTGGCTTGTTTGCAAGACCAGAAGAGCTGGACTTCAGGCTGCTCCGTGCAGGTAGCGTTTTGCTGCCTCCGGGGTGATGTTCAGGGCGGAAGAGCTCCCTGACCCGTTTCTCCAGGCTGTTCACGGCCTGGGCCTCCTACTGGGCCTCCTACTGGGCGTGGGAGAATCCGTGAGTGGTCAGCACAGGTCCTGAGTCTCTACAGAAATGCTGCTAACGGGGATCCCTGGGTGGCGCAGCGGTTTAGTGCCTGCCTTTGGCTCAGGGCGCGATCCTGGAGACCCGGGATCGAATCCCATGTTGGGCTCCCGGTGCATGGAGCCTGCTTTTCCCTCTGCCTGTGTCTCTGCCTCTCTCTCTCTCTCTCTCTCTGTGACTATCATAAATAAATAAAAAAAAAATAAAAAAAAAAAAAAGGAAATGCTGCTAACGCCCCAGAATGCAAACTCTGCCATTCAGTGGGGGTCTGGCTGTGAAGCACACGATCACTGGTGTGGCACTGAGGCCGGCACCCCAGCTTCACACACTCTGCAGGGACATCTGGTTGCCCGACCCCAGGCTCCCCAGAGTCTCAAAAAACCTCCTTGCTTCCCATCAGTCTCCAGGGTGCAGCTCGGGCTACTGCCGGGTCGCCCCCAGGCCCCTGAGGTGGCCCTGCTGCCTCTCCTGTCTGCAACAGTATCTGGCTCAGGGACCCCTGGGCACCGCTCGGCATCCGGCGGGTGGGGGCCCCTTGTGCAGGGTAGGCCTCCTCATGTCCCTGTGTGTGTATGGAGGCTGCAGACGCAGCGCCACGGCCAGGTCTCCCCGCGGACCTGCAGGCCTCGGCTGGGCCGCAGTGGCTGAGCACGTGCCCAGCCACCCTGGGGCGCCGGCAGGGGCGGGGGCCGTGTGCTCCCGGGGGCTGCACACCAGGCACTGCTCACGGGTGGCTCGTCCTAGTTCCCCGCCCTCACATCCCTGCGCCCTTCTGCCTGCACATCCGTCCTTCCCTCCTCCCGCCTGCCTGCCTCCTCTCTGCCTCATGCCGCATCTTAAATATTGATGAACCACCCAGCACCTAGCTTTCTGTGTGCTGAGAAACAAAGGTTTCTGTGCTTTGGAAACTCCAATCCCTTTTTCCGAGCACGTGACCGCTGGTCCTGTCAGGTGTTCACGGATGTGCGTGGCTGTGTGAGGTGGTTCCCACCAAATGACACGGTGTCTATCTGCTCTCCCTGCAGATGAAATCATGCACCAGGACATCACACCGCTCTGTGCCGCGGACATCCAGGACCAGCTGAAGAAACGCTTTGCATATCTGTCTGGTGAGCGCCGGGCGGGCAGGCAGGAGGGAGGGTCTGTGCCAGGCGGTAGGGACCTCTCAGTTTCCTGTGATGACGTGGGCCTGGTCCGGGTGGTGGAACCGGGGACAAGGCCTACAGCATGGCCTGCTCTGGATTTCACCGAGGGCCAGGAGAGGCTATGCGATGCCTGTGGTGGGGGTAGGCGGCTTGGGGCCATAGAAGAGCCAGTTGGAGGTCACTTGGGGTCCTGAGAGGGACAGAGCCCAAGCGCTCCTGCCTGTGGTGTCCAGAACATTCCTGCAGCGGGTGAAGTAGGAACAGGGAAAAGCTGACCTCATTCTTGCAGTGTCCAGACGCTGGGAGCCTCCCCAACAGAGCACACCTAGCCTCTGCAGAGAAGGCCCCGGAGTGCAGCAGCCTGCCATGGGGTCCCAATTCCCAGACTCTCTGCGGCTGCACCCTCTCCTCAGGACCAGGTGTTACCTCCACCCCGTGGGATCACCTGCTGTCCCGTCTGGCCAGGGTGTGCAACCCCAGCCACTGGACAGTGCCAGAGTGTGGTGGGTGCTAAGGGTGTGAGAGCACCTGAGTGGGCCACCCTCAGGCTATGCGGGTGCCCCATTGGGACAAAACAACCTATCACAGGCTCCTCTTTGCAGGCAAGTGGCCCCACTCACAGGCGGCCCTTCCCCTCCTGAGCCCCAAGACTAGCCCTCACCTCCAGGGGCTGCCTTGGCCTTTCTCCAGCTCTCCTGCCTGTGCCCTGGGCTGGAAGCCTGACATGTGGCCCTGACATGTGGACCAGAGTTCAGGGGCCACAGCGGGAACCCAAGGTTCTCAGCAGGACAGAGTGGGGAGCTCAGGGGGGCTCATCAACAGGAGGGCGCATCTGTCACTGTGGGGGTGCTGCCTCGGGGGCTGAGGCCCTGTTCAGGCTCCTGCCACCTGCCCGCCCTGCCCCTTGAGGACCCCAAAGCCCCAGGTGTGATGCATAGTGACCCAGACTCATGACCTTGACCTTCCTCTAGGTGGTAATCCCACCCTCCTGGCCTTACCTGGGGAGGAAGCAGAGCCCCAGGATGGCCCTAAGGCTCCCCTCCACACAGCTTTTCTATTATGCAAATGCCAGCCAATAGCTCAGGCAGGGATGTTGCAGATGTGAGGAGGGTCCCTCCCCGTGGGCCTGACCTAGCCTGACCTTGCCCGCTGCTTCTCATAGGGCTCCTTCACACGGGGATCTGGCTGAGTGACAGTGACGAGAGGATCCATCCCAAGGCAGGTCCCCCCCCCTTACACCCCACCAGGCACCTCCAGCACCTCCCACAGTGAATACCATGAATATCTGCCCCGGTTCAGGGCACCTGACTGCATCCCGCCACCAGCACCTCCATGGTGTGTGGGTGCTCAGCCCCTCGCCCCTGTAGACTTACACAGACTAAGGTTTTCAGCATAATTCCATCAACTTCATCAGACTTGGTGCTTTTGGACTTTGCTGTAAATCAGTGAGAAAGTCGAGGACACGTCTGAGAAACACTGGGAGGTCCCCTGGGGCCTGAGCCGTGGGGATTGGGGGGCTGCCCGGATGTGCTCCAGTGAGGTCCAGGATGTGGTGAGCCCACGCTCACTGCTCAGGCTGCCCCCAAGCTTAGGGAGGTCCAGACAACCCTTTTATTGATTTATCGCTAATTCCATAGGTGGGAATTCAGAAAGGGCCTTCCTGGGTTCTTTTGCCCCATGTGGCACTGGCTGGTTGGAGTCAGAGTGCTGCCCTCACACACGTGGCATCTCTGGTTCCCTGCATTAAGCCAGCCGCTCCATCCCCAGCTGGTTGGGCTCCCTGGCATGTGGTGGCCACAAGGCTGCTGCTCCCTGGATGGCCAGCACCCACAAAGGAGCTCTGAGCCGGGAGGATGGACATTGCTGTGTCCTGCGGCCCAGCCTCAAGAGTTTCCCAGCATCACTTGTGCCACATCCAACAGGCCAGACAGGTGGTCGAGGCAGGGGGAGACAGGCCATCCATCAAGGGGGCCATCTCCAGCCGCCCCAGCATGCCGGCTAGCAGGTAGACTCTAAGCTGGGCCTGGTGACTCCTCGGTGTTCTTGGCCTCTGGCCTGTCCACTGCTTCTCCGATTGTCTGTGGGACAACTCAGACCTCATGTGCCCGAGAGCAAACCCAGCCTCCTCTTCAAGATCATCTTCCCAGGTCCTGGGCCCACACCCAACTCTTCCTTGCTGTGTCTCGGCTCAGAAAAGTCCCCCTGGTCCCCCTCCCCTACCCAGTGCCCTCCCCTCTCACGCTGCCAAAGTCATGGCCCCCTCTGGTCCCAGTTGTCAGAGGGGGTGGGTCACAGACCACGCAGAGCCTCAGGAGGTCGGCTAGGGTGGGAGACCGACTGTTGTGCAGGGTTTAGAGTGGCTGCCGTCCTTTACAAAACACAGAAAACTACTTCTCAGCATTAGCAAGCAAGTGGGATGCCTGTGGGAGGAGGCGGCACCATCTCAATCGTGTGCAGGAACCCAGGGAACGTTTGGGAGGAAAAGTGCCGCATATTCGGGTGGCTGCCCCATGAGGACAAGATAATAGGGGATTGTTGGAACACATGTCACTCTTGTACACGCCAAGGGTTTCCCTGAAAAGCACACGTTTCTTCCCTAATGAGCAACATTGAGCTGCGACAAGACGCCATCCATTCTGGGTGGACGCAGGCACTAAGTGCTGCCTCGCTCTCTCCCCAGGTGGGCGGGGGCAGGACGGCAGCCCCGTCATCACCTTCCCAGACTACCCGGCCTTCAGCGACGTCCCCGACAAGGAGTTCCAGAATGTCATGACCTACCTCACCAGTATCCCCAGGTGCGTGCTGCTGAGCCTTGAGGCCATCCAACAAGGAGGTAGTGCAGGGGGGGGGGGGGGCGCACCTTGACAGGGGAGACCTCGCTTCTTGTCTCATGAGTAGAAGAATGAAAAGGGATAGAAATGTATTAAGCAGAGATGAAGAAAGCTCTCAAGAGTGAGAGGGGTCCCAGCAGGGTTGCCACTGAGGCCTTTTACCTTCTTTTATAGGAAACTGACCAGGGAACCTGGTAAATTTCTTGTCACTATCCGGTGTGTTTGTAAATATCATGTCTATGTTTGGGACAAACATGGTGCACTTGTAACAAACGAGTGTTTCTTTGTAAATGACATGAGCACAAACAAGGGTTCCCTTCTCTCTGGTTAATATCTCCCCCATAACATTTCTCTGCATCTGGGATTTCTGTGACCACTTAGTAGCCATTAAAGGGGGAGACTCCCTAACATTTTGGAGCCAGGGAGCCGGGTTTATTTTTTCCTGTTTTTACTGTCTCATCTCAGTTTTCTTGGGATGGGTAGGAGCCTGACTCTGGGGCCTTTCCCTGCCTAGCCCCATCTGTCCCTGACTCATTCCTACATCGATGGCCCCACAGAGCAGGTGGGGTCCGGGGCCAACAGAGCCTGGGGGACCTCGCTCACAGCATCCAGCCCTCCGTTACACAGGCAGGGCCACTGTGAGCTGCAGGCCTTGTGCTCCATGAGGGAAGACCCTTGGGGGCTCAGGCCTGACCTGCCATGCCCCTCATGCCCTTCACGTGGGGAGAACAGACCCCAGAGGCAGCTCCCCCATCGGGGGTTCTGTTTTATTATGAGCAGAGCTGGACCCCACGTTCCAGAAAGGCAGGGCTACACCCTGATTAGTTTCCCAGCCACACCGGGGCGTCCCATGGATCCTTGAGCCGAGGGACCTACCTGAGAAAGGGGAGGACGTGGACCTCACACCCTGATGAGCAATAGCCGCAGCACACTGGGTCAGGACAGCCTCGAGGGTGACCTCGTCTCTCCAGTGACGCAGTGGAGAAGCTCAGCCTCCCGCGTCCCCAGGACGCCATCCTCACTCCTCAGCATCCATAAGGACAGGTTCTGAATTTGCATAATTTAGAGCACCATGAATTGATCTAATCTGAAAATAGACCAAAACGGCAAGTTCTATCAGCAGGTTCCTGTCATATGACAACAGCCTGTCACCAATCAGTGCTGGGGGTTGTAGATCCTTCTAGTACCCTGGGACGGGGGCGGGGAGCCTTCCTCAGGGATCTGGGTGCTGAGTGGTCACCTGGCAGGACAAAGATGGGGTCGTGGCCTGGGTCACACAGGGTCCACCATTCTTTCGTTCTGAGCACCGGGCTCCGGGTGGCTGAGTGGAGGTGGAGGGACCACAGGCAGCCCGGGAGCCTAGCAGCCTTCCTTAGGGCCCCTGGGCCGGCTGTGCACCCTCGAGGGGCTTCCGGGGGGCGGAGGGGGCTGCAGTACCTCTGAGAGTCTCTGTTCCTTGTCCCTGGGCCTTGGGGTCAGAGACGGAATGGCAGTTGTCAGGCCCACTCTGCCCGCTAGGCCACCAGCCATGAGTGCAGCGCCGTGAAGTGGTGGGAAGACACGGGCTCCCGGTGGTCAGGCACCGAGAGGCATCCTTGGGAAGGGACGCGGGTTCAGGGACATGTGGGGTACCCAGGATGTAACTCCAGTCCCCCATGTGCACAGCAGTGGGCGTGGAACGCTGTGGGAGCTCTGGACTAAGAGAAGAACGCTGTGTGAGCCCGCAGGCAGGGCTTGCCGACCCTGAATGCCCATGTGGTCTCTGGTGTGGGTGCGGCCGCCTGAGTCCAGGAGAGGCCGTGGCCAGCCCAAGACCAGGTGCCTGGAGCAGACATGTTGTGCCCAAGATCGCGAATCCGAGAAACCGCCAAGGAGCCGACACCGATGCAAACACACGAGGGTTTATTACAAGCTCGAGCTTGGGTCCAAGGGTACTCGACGCAGCGGAGCAGGGACTTGGACCCCGAGACTAAGCGGGGTAGCAGCTTTATGGGGGCCAGTGGCCCATGGGATACGCAGAAAGTTGCACAGTCCTGTCGGTCCACACACAGGTGGCCGATTGAATTACCCCTTACCCTATAGGATCCACTTGAGCTGGCCTATTACTTTGGTCAGAATCGCGCGCAGTTTTGGGGGGCACAAAGCAGGGTTACATTGTTAAGAGCCGATTTCCGATTAGGATGTGCCCAGCGGCTTGATTCGGGTGGGGCAGCGCCTTGAGCAATAAGCAGGTCATGTGGGGGTGATACAGGAGGTGGCGGGTGCAGCACGAAATGGAGTTAGTCCTGCTCTGCTTGTCCAGGGGTAGGGGATTTTTGTTAAATTTCCTGGGTCCCACAGACAGTGGCGGCTTGCATGAGGCATTCTGTTTTCTGGTCACTCTTGGATGTTTTAAAGGTCAAAGAATCATTTTATGTTTAGAAATGTCAACACCCTATAGTCCAGGCCTGATGTGGACGTGAGCCCTCTCCCCAGGCACAAGCAGGCGTGATGCTGGGGAGGGGGCAGCCGGACCTCTAGCACCTCTCGGGCCTTCCAGGCTTGCACAACAGGTTGCCCAGGGGTTCCCATGCTTGCTGGTCTTGGCAAATCTGGCCTGGGGGCCTTTGCACTTGCTGCCCCTCGGTGGAGCACTTGAGATGGCTCCGTTTCATGCTCCAGGCCTCCTCAGGGAGGCCCTCCATCACACCCACCTAAAGAAAGAAGCCAGCCCCTCCATCTCAGAGCAAGCGGGGCCCTTGCCCACCAGGCTTCCTGGGTCCTGTATGAAATGGTCACAATCATAGCTCCACGTCTGCCTAGGATGCAGGCCAGGGACAGCAGGCACACGGCTCCTTGGCAAATGTGTGCTGGACTAATCATGTTCATTTGGAGACACATGAAGCAAATCACAGGGCAAGCTCCCTGACCCCTCTGATTAGGACAGCAGGCTTTCTGTCTCTGCTCTTCTATCCTTGGCAGAATGAGCCCTTTCCAGAAGCCTCGTCTCCCAGAACACGTGCACGGCTCACACCCAAAGTGCCGCTGGCTCCGTGGCCCCGTGGCTCCACGGTGCTGTTGAGCCTCCCGAGAGGCCCCAGTGCGTATCTGAGGCCCAGAGCTGTGGGCTCTATTCCCGAGGACCAGGGTGTGTGGTAGGTGTCGCTCAGCCTGTGGTTTACCCTCTGTCTCCTTTCCGGGTGAGGGGCTAGTAGGAGGGCCAGACGCAACCCCACGTGCCTGCTCCAAGAAGACAGCTGAGGCCCCCAAGGGCACATGGGGTCACAGGAGAGCAATCGGGTGCTAGGGGTGCAGCCCTGGGCAGGACCTGGGCCCAGCCACTCCCACCACCTTCTCTGGGGAGCCCTCAGTCCTGACCCTGAGGGTGGCAGTGGAGGAGGTCAGGTCTGAGAGAGGGACCTGTTTGGGTGGGGCCGTCTTCCTCCAGAGCCACTGCATTCCTGCACGGCTGGGTGCTCACGGAACCCCCTGACTATGGGGAAGTCCCCAGGGGGAGCCAGGCCCTGTGTCCCCATCTTCAGGCTAAGGACCAGCCAGGTGCTGATGCCCAAGAGAGGCCGTGGCCCTGCTCTCCTTTGGGGACCTGGGATGCCCCCACTGCCTCCCTGTGCACGGGAGGAATAGGTGGGCAGGCAGATCACTGTCCTGGCCCTCTGGGTCAGGGAGATAGGCGGGGAACACCCCTACCACGGGTGGAAGGGTAGGATTACAGCAGGTGGTGCAGACTGCTGCTCTGAGAACTTAACTCACGGTTTTTAAACCCAGCTTTAATCGCATCTTTTATTATTTTTTAAAGATTTTATTTATTCATGAGAGACACACAGAGAGAGAAGCAGGCTCCATGCAGGGAGCCTGACGTGGGACTCGATCCCAGGTCTCCAGGATCAGGCCCTGTGCTAGAGGTGGCGCTAAACCACTGAGCCACCCGGGCTGCCCTAATCGCATCTTTTAAAACAACGTACGTGCTGCTTCAGTCATTACTGCAAAAGCAGAAGCCCCGATTCAGCCATGACCCTGATTGGTAGTTCCTGGCTGTGTTGAAATCCCTCATGGCAGCCCAGCAGGCCTTGTCCGCACGCACAGAAATGGGAAGCACCTGACTGTGTTGTGCCCAAGATTGCGAATCCGAGAAACCACCAAGGAGCCGACACCGATGCAAGCGCATGGGGGCTTATTTGCAAGCTGGAGCTTGGGTCCAAGTGCACCCGACGCAGCGGAGCAGGGACTTGGACCCCAAGGCTAAGAGGTGTAGCAGTTTTATAGGGGCCAGTGGCCAATGAGATTGTAACACACACAGAAGATTGCATAGTCATGTCGGTCCACACGCAAGTGGCCAATTGAATTACAATTTACCCTGTCGTGACCGTTTGAACTAGCCTATCACTCTGGTCAGAATTGGCAGGCAGGTTTGGCGGGCAAGAGGTGGGGTTTACATTCTTTGGCGGTTAGGGGTTCCGCATTCCTATATGAGCAGGTTTCCGGTAACGGTGTGCTCAGCGGGTTGGCTAGGGTGGGGGAGGCCTTAGTCCTGCTCTGCTTGTCCAGGAGTAGGGGATTTTTGTTAAATTCCTTGGGTCCCACAACTGGTCTTCTGGAAACCTCAGTGAAGGTAACATGGAAAGATGCCAGGATGCAATGGGCAGCGTCAGCCAGGTGCAGCTGCGTGCTGGCCCACTGAGGACCGGGTCTTGCCATCCAGGCCCCTCAGACCCCGGCCCTTCCCAATGAGGCTCACTTGGCACCGTCTGCTGGGCCCTGCCCCCAGGGTGGCCCTATGACCCAGACAGGTCACCCTGTCACTGTCTGTGAGAAGCATCCAGGTTCTAGGCACACTTGGACCCAAAAGTGAACAAATAAGTCAAGTCCTGCTCTTCACATTCTCAGTGAATGAAGTGGGTTGTTTGGATTATGGAAAGAGAAAAACGAGAGACAAGACAGGTGAGGGCCCCGTCATGGGAGGTGGTCAGCTCCCTGACCCGTGGGTGGGACCCTCTCAGGAGGGGTCTTCATTCTTATCAGTGAAATGGGGCAAAGGGGCATTGTAGGAGGGGCCGCAGTCCTGGGGCAGGGGCAGTGTCCCCACTAGGACGTAGCAGTGAGAGGGCCCCATGGTCTGGGGGGAGCGGTCACCCAAAGAGGGGGCAGCAGGGAGGAGGCCAGAGCCTGCAGGTATACCTGGAATGCAAGCTGGGTCCCAGCAGCCTGCGGGTTTGGGAGTCATGAGCATTTGGGGAGTGAACCCCTAGAGGTGGGATGGGGGCAAGGAAGGGAGCCCCGCTGCAGCCGAGCACTTATGATCACCTCCTGGGGAGACAGCAGGAATCTCAGGCCAACAGGCCACCGGGATCCCCTGCAAGAACAGTTCTGGTGGAGAGTTGGGAGCGAAACGTGATTTGGAGCAAATTTAACAATAACGGGCAGAGCGGACTCAGAGACAAGAGAAGCAAAGATAGAGGCCAAGTAGGTGGAGCTGGAGACAGGGATGCAGACCAGGGTCTCTGAGATGAGGGAAATCACGACATATTTATGCTGATAGAAATTAGTCCATAAACACAAAGAAAAGCGGCAACCACTTGATCTTTTCCGTGTCTAACCATGTTCGCTGTGCACAGAGTCCATTACTCTGCAAACCGGGAAGGATTACAGAGCCTGTCCAGGGGGGCAAATGCCCTGGGCTCCAGCCCCTGGACGTCTTGGCCTGTCCGCTCCTATAGTGCTTAACCTGGACCCCTCCCCTCCTGTGGCTCCAGACCCCCAAACCCCTCCCTGCCTGTGGTTCCAGACCCTCCACCCCCTCCCCCTTCAAGCATGTCCACAGTCCAGAGCTGGTCTTGCCCCACTCACGCTGTGGCAGAAGTGGTTTCCAAACTCAGTGGGATCCTGTCTCCACAAACGGAGTCGTGCAAGGCCACTTCACAAGGCACTGTACAAGCACACACACACATGCGTTCTCACACATGTACACATGTGTACACTGGTGCAGGGTCACATGCATGGAGTTGCCAAGATTAAGACAGATTTCTGACTTTGCTCTGAAAAACCATTTTAGCAGCCCTTGACTTGCACTTCCCCCCAGCAGCCTGCAGGAGCCCCAGGTGCTGGGCCCTGGAGGCTTTATTCACCCCTCACCCCCAGGGTTTGGAAAATCAGTGAGATCTTCCTTCCTGCACAGCGCCCCTGTCTCTCCTCAGCACAAATGAATCATAATTCAGGATCTGCTAGAGTTCATTGAAGCTGATGATCACGTTGATGTTCCTGGACCTGGTTCAAACCATCTGGCTACTAGGGTGAGAGAGGTCCTGTCTCCCAACTGGCTTCCATGATGGGCACACATAGCCTCACACACATGCGTGCACATAAATGTGCAAGTACACACATGAATGCATGCACACACAACACCATGTACACTCATATGGCTTCCTGTGGGTGCGCGCCCCCATGCACGCATGCACACGCCAGCACAATTACACCCACACACACAGTTTGCATGGACGGTAATGAAAGAGAAAAGCAGGTCCCTTTGGAAGCACCTTACTTATTGCTGCCAACGTAATTTCCAACTGAATTTGTCATGACATCTGAAGGTAAAGACAGAAGATGTGTGTGTGAATATGTACTATACACTTCAAAGCGTACACATGAGAAGTGGAAGCTTCCACCTGCCGCCTGCCTCCTTCCCTTTCAGTTAAGGGTTGGGGCACTATCAAAACCCTGTGTCCCACATGCCGGGAGACACAGGCATGCCCTGTTCGGCCTGGGTCCTATCCAGAGTGTGTTTTGGGGTCCCTTCAAGGCAGCCCCAGGAGCCTGTGCTCTTAGCAGCTGCAGCACGTCAAACCTGCCAAGTCTGATGCAACCTCACCTGTGCTCCCCTTTCCCTTCAGGTTCCCTATAATAGCCTGGTTCTGCACATAGCTGGTTGTAGGGGCTCGGAGATGGAACACTTTGACAGTGATCCATTTGCCATGGCTCTCAGATGCTGTGGCCTGGAAGTCCTCCCCCACCCCCAGCTGTGTGATTAGCAAGGAAAGGGCGTTGGCTGTCCACGACTTGGCTCAGCCTGCCCGTCATCCCACGTGGTCAGAAGCTCTGGGAGCTCAGTGGCCACTGCCCACCATGCTGGCCTCCTGCACATGGGGCCCGTTTCTCTGTCCTCCTGGCAGGGGCCAGAGGCTGCCTATCCCCTGCAGTCCTCTTCTTTGCTTCCGTTCTCCATCACCATCACCATCATCACTGTGACAGCCACTAGCCACGTGTGGCCATTTAAATTTAAAAATTAAAGCTAAGTAAATGGGGAAGTTCAGGAGTTGGAGGGTCTCCCCATATTTCAGTTCACGTGTGGCCATGCTGGGCAGCTCAGACGTGGCCCAGGTTCCATCCACCATGTGAGAATTGGGTCAGCAGCCGCCGCGCCCGCATTTATGAAGAAGAGCACAAGAGATTGGTGCCCTGACTCCCTGCCCAAGAGCAGAGACCACAGGTCTTGCTCTGCTTGGAAACAAGGACGTTTGCTGTGAGGGAGCCACGCCGAGGTGCGGCCAGGGGCTGGGAAGCCCTTCCTTTGCCTCTGTCAGTGCACCAAGCACGTCTGCCTCACGGGGCTGCAGGTGGGATGGTGGTACTCAGGCTTCGGCACAGGTGGAGAAGAGATGCCAGAGGCAGACACAGGAGGGAGGAGCCTGATAAGCAGGGTCAGGACGGGAGAAGGGGGCCAGTTCTTGGACCCCTGCGCCCCAGTGCTTCAGCAGAGCCTGAGGCAGGTCATGAGGAGATTCTAGAAGTTTCTCTGCACGGCCCTGACTTCTGAGGGTGGTGCCTGTATGTCCCTGGGGAGCAGTTCATTCCATGATCATAAAGAAATGGCTGACAGTACACGTCTTTTTTTTTAATGTATTTAAGGGATTGATGTGATTGTTAGGATCTTTTTTATTCATAACATACTAATTACTGTCATAACTACATCTAAGTGCACAGGTCAGTAGTCCAAAGCCAGATTAGAAATCAGCCTTTGAAAAATCGAGAAGATGCTCGGTTTTATCGTGTGCTGCGCAAGCTTGCGTGGGCCAGGGTGGGTGAGCTCCCAGTGATCCGTGCGTGCTCCTGCCCCACGGCCAGCCATCACACAAATCCCAGGTACATTCACAGTGATTCACCTGGATATCATAGGTTCGGCTTTCTGAGTTCATTTTGTCACATATTGATGTGGGGGGAAACCTGGAATATAAAGAACATGAAGATGCCAGGATTTCAGGTTTTTCACAGAAATTCCTGCTCTTTTGGTTGTGAAGGAAGGAGAGGTGAGGTCACTGCTTTGTGGTAAAGGGCCGCTCGGCCGGCGCCCACGCACCTTCGGCTCACCGTGTGCATATGCCCAAGCAATGGCAGCCCTGGTGGGAAACCATGGGACTCAGGACAGATGCGTGACTGTTGGGTGCAGGACAGTTTTCAAAAGGCGCTTGGAGTTTTTTTCACCGTTTTGCTTTCTGGGATGAAACACTGACCAGGATTAGGTAAACACGGCACAGAAACACTATCGTAGCAGGGCAAGGTTTTGAATCCTGAGAAGAGAGAAGAAACAGCCGGGAAGCTCAGGATGGAGAGAGCTCAGGGATCATCCACGTGCTGGGTGCTCCAAGCTGGGCACACGGGCAGAGAAATGCACCCATGACCTTTCCTTACAGAGGAAGACAAGGTCTCTTTGACATCGGCTGACGTCCAGAGACCAGTGTCAGACCGTGGGGTGAGGGGGGAGGGGAGGGGGAGAGAGAGAGAGAGAGAGAGAGAGAGAGAGGGGAGACCATGCCAAGGTCCGTGGGGCCCGGCAGGGGTGGCTCCTGTCTGAGGCCAGGCTCCCGCTGCTCTACCCATCGCCCCCGTCATCTCCACCCGCCCCAGCCACCTGCCTGACCCCTGGCGGGCCCAGCTCTCAGGGACCCCGTGGTCCTGCAGGGAGGGAGGTCTTCCGCCTGACAGCTGTCCCACCACAGGCCAAGAGTGGTCTGGGATGCGTGGCCGCGGCTGACTATCCTGCAGCCCCCCCCAGCCCCGCCTTGTCTCCTATGGTCCTCCAACCAGGCTGAGCCGGCCTCCTCCGGGTGGCTCTGAATGCTCCCCATCACCCTGACCCTGACACTGGCAAGACGTCCAGTATGGCCGTGGTCCCTTCCCGCCTCCAGCTGCAGGCCGTGAGCTCCAAGCCAGCAGTAGCTGTGGGTGCCAGGAAACGCCCGGCCTGGCTGCTCTCCCTCCTCAAACTCTTCACCTTCTCTGTTTCCACGCAATCGACTAGGAGGCCTCCTGACTCATTGTGACCTATAGGTGCTTGAACTGCAGAAAACATTGCTCCGAGATGTGGACGACTTAGCAGCGTGGGGCCCTTGGGCGCGTCCACCCTGAGGCCCAGGCCATGCCCTGGGGAGCAGCTGCCACACCCCCGGGAGACTCACGGGTGCCACGCGGTGACTCTCCAGGGCCTCAGGAGCTCTCCGCTCCAAGGTGAGGAGGCCATGGCTCCACCAGGCACAGGGTGCTGCGTGGCCCAGTGCTCACCCATGGGCACACTGACCCCCTGGGGCCCTAGATGACAGCAGCCCCACACTGGAGGCAGGGGTGAACAGTCACTCGTACATCTATTCTTCTGCATTAGGGGGATGGACACACATGGAGAACACTACATGAGATCAGCAGCAGAGACTGTTCATTCAGAGCTCCCTGCAGCTCTTGGGGGGCCCTGACACAGGCACTGGCCAGGGATGGCTCTGGGGGGGACCTGACACAGGTGCTGACTGGGGTCAGCTCTGGGGGAATCTGACACAGGCACTGGCCAGGGATGGCTCTGAGGGGGACCTGACACAGGTGGGACCTGACCGGGATAAGCCCTTGGTGGGGAACCCTGACATAAGCACTGGCCAGGGTCAGCTTGGGGGTGGGGGACATGACACAGGCACTGGCTGGGACACGGGGGCAGCTAACTAGAGCAAGTCCCGTGGGATGGGTGAGGGAAGCACATGGGCTTTCTCTGGTGGGTCCCAGGTTGGAAGCAGGACAAAGCTTGGGGAAGCGCAGTTACTAGACACATCCTAGCCGTCAGGGGCAGGTGGCCCCGGGGAGGGGAGTGTCTGGCCTCCAGGGTATTCTGCTGAGACAGCAGTCACCTTCCTGCAGGGTGACTTCTGGACGGCTGCCCAGCTGTCTGTGCTGCGGCCCACACTACGGGTTTTCTGGGCTGGTTGCTGCAGGTCTTGGGCCAGAGGTCTGTTTTTAGATACACCTGGCCGTTGTCCGTCTGTATATTCCATCTTTCCGTGGCAATAGTAACAAAGTTTGATGTCTTTAAAGGGATTTGTGACCATGATTAGGGGGACAGTTTTGCTGCTGGAGGAAAGAAGCCTGAAAGCCGTGGGGCTGGCGGAGGGCGATGGATGGTGCATGAGTGCAGGCAGGGGCCTGGGGCAAGGACCCTGGCAGGCAAGGGACGGGTGCAGGTCAGCGGACATCTGGCTCCTGAGCCCAGGACTCAAGTGCCCAGGAGTGCAGGGACTCTGCCCTCTGTGGGCTGTGGGAATCAGGAAGGGGAGCAGTGGTCCCCTTTCAGTGCTGGGCAGGGGTAAACCCAGGGCCCCTGTGGTTGGGGTGGCATGGGGAGCAGGCATGGCGGGAGACAGCAGGGTGCATCTGTGGGGGGTGTGATCAGTGTCATGGACAAGGCTCTCAGATCAGACCCTCAGGTGCTGTCAGCTTCCAGGAGGTTCAGGAGCAAAGGAGCAAAGGGCTGGTAGCAGCCACCAGAGATGTCATGTGACTCAGTGCTCTCCCCAGTGCAGGCAAGGACAGAGGTGGCTCGGGATAACCTCAGGGGATCAGTCCTTCCCAGGGTACCCCAGCTCAGCTATGGAGCCCGGCAAGGCCCCCCCTCCTGTCTGGCCTATGAGGGGTCCTGTGATCCTGTCCCCACTCATCCAAGTGGTGGGGTCACTAAGCCCCGATTTAAAAGAAAGAGAAGTAAGCCTGTGGTTTGTCAGTGACCATCATTTTCATATTGTCTTTCTCCGGAGAAGCCTGTGGTCCCTCAGGGATGGAAAACCCACTGCCCTGCGCATTTGCTAACTTAAAACAACTAGGTCAGGCCCCCTGGTGGGACGCTCAGGCTGGGGCGATGGTGGGGGCTCTGCCCATGGGGCTGGGCCTCAGGGAGCGGGTGTGGCTGGGCTACTCCTGTGCTGGGAAAGTCTAGAAGGAGCTCAGGGAAGGCGGGGGCCCAGCATTAAAGGATTTGCCCCAAGCTGGACTGTCTTAGGACCAGCTGTCCTCCTGGCTTTTACAGGATGGGACCCCTTTCTGAGACCTCCACCACCAGCAGGCAGGATTCCCAAACACCCCATCCAGGAGGGAGGGAAGGGGGAGGGGTGGGGGAAGAGAGAAGGGGTGGGCTCCCTGAAGCAGTGCAGCCCTTAGGTGGGCAAGTCCACACATTCCCCCCGGGGGGGGGCACCCTGGGCACCCAGGTCAAGAGCAGCACCCACCTGTGGCCACAAGAGGGCACGGTCAGAATGCATTC
The DNA here is from genome assembly GCF_048164855.1 of Canis lupus baileyi. Lineage (NCBI taxonomy): Eukaryota > Metazoa > Chordata > Mammalia > Carnivora > Canidae > Canis > Canis lupus. Next base: position 893,208 of record NC_132854.1, on the reverse strand, counting down.
TTAGTCCCTGCAACGGGCTCCTGGGGGTTCTTGCAACTGGCACCCTGCATGCCCCAAACCACACACAGGGCCAGTGTGGGGCACAAGCCGCTGGGGAAGCTGCCCTCCAGGAGGTGTCTCCCGAGAGCCCTGCAGCCCTGTGGAGGCCTCCAGAGGAGGTGGACAGGGTGTGGGGTGGAAGGGGTGCAGGGCGGGGGAGAGGGGTGCTGCCCGGGACCCTGCCTGGCCCTTCTGCTTCTGGGAAGCTGCGTCCCCCCAGTATCTAGGACCTGCAGAGGCAGCACCCTCCGGTGCCCTGGGACTTCTTCCCAACCGTCTCTCTCAGATGTCACCAGGGTGCACCCCGTCATTGTCTACCTGAGTGCTCACCTCCACCCCCTCCCGCCGACATGATGGCCACCACCCTGCAGGCTGCCCTGCCCAGACTCACTCCCCCCTGCATTCCCCACGTCCCCTGAGCTCCCCGCCCCCACACCCCCTCCCCATGCCCCCCTATACCCCCTGCATCCCATGCCTTCCTGCCCTACACCCCCTGTGCCCCACATCCCCATCCCCCACCTGCCCCCTCACCACATCCCTGGCCCCCCCCACTCCGCTCCACCAGAGCATCACCTCGTTGTGAGCCTGGGGTCAGCTGATTCTCACGTGCCCACAACCCCCTCCTTAGTCTCAGTTGCCTGCAGGCCGTTCAGGCCTGAGGTCCAACACCCCCCTTTCCACCATGTCTGACCTCCTCTGGGCTCTTCTGGGACAGAGGCTCAGTCACAGGTGGCATCTCGGGTCACAGAAAGCCCTCAGGGCTTGTGTGCAGGACCAGCCTCATAGGGTGGCCCTGCACCAACAGCAGCAGTGGGGGGCTCGTGACCCCACCAAAGCATCCTGAGCCTGAATTTGCACTTTCAGCAGCTCTGGGAGCCCGGTGCATGCTGCAGTTTGAGATGCAGAATGCCTGTCCCTCCGTCCCTCTGCTATCCCTGGCACAGCCACTCCCTGCCCAGGCTTTATCGGCCCTGTAATCCTGACTTATGTTTGCACCTCCACCCACCCCCACTCTCTGACTAGCAAGCGATTGAGCAAGTGTAAACAGGTGAGTCCCCCACCTCCCTGTCGGGTCTGGGGTCTGTGGAACTCGATGCAGCTTGGCCAGGAACCAGACAGATGGGATGCAGCTGACAGCAGACCTGACGTCCGGGGACTGCCCAGCCCTTGCCTCCAAACGGTTCTCAGGCTGCTCCCTGCTCCTGCCCCGTGATGGGGAGGCTGCGCCCACACGACCGGGCTGTGTGCCTGGCCACCAAGGCCACCCAGGTGTCAGAGAGGGCACCAGTGAGTGGCTGAATCCCAGAAGCAGAGTTTCCGTGAGCTCTGTGCCTCTTTTGACGGTTGGGGCCGAAAGTGAGCTATTCAGCCTCACTCAGCTGCTGGGCAGCTGGCCAGGGCGGCCCCTCCAAGCCAGCGGACTTCGGGGCTGGAGGCAGATGTCTGTGTCTGCTGGGCCGTGTGTACTATGGGTGCTTCCGTGTGGCTGCCAGCTTCTGAATCATGCGCCCTGCGCCTCCCACTGCCACCACCTTCATCGCCACCAGCCCGAGGCCTGGAGTGCCGGGCTCCCTGGGGGGGGGGGGGGTCCTCAGAGATGCAAGCATGAGCTGCCCTGTCCCCAGGCTGAGTAAGGTCAGAGACCCATGGGTGGGGGCCAGAAGCAGGATCCACTCTGAGTCCTTTCCCTCGGTGGGTGCAGCTAGAACCCTTCTCCGTGAGCTGGGGGTGTAGCTGGGGACCCTTGCGCTGCTGGCCCCAGCTGCTGGGCAGCACAGAATGCAGGGCCTTGCTCTGTGGCACCAGTTGTGTGGGCACCAGAGAGGCTAGGAAGGTGTCCACGTCCTGAGGTCACTCTGCTGCATAAGTCTGTGCTCCTGTGGGCCAGCATCCAGGTGGGGCGGCAGGCGACACAGGTATGCAGGGGGCGTCCCCTGGGCCCCAGGATGGGTCCCAGCATGTAGGCAGCCTTGCTGTCTGCTCCTGGGGTCTGTCTCCCTCAGCATGTCCTCCAACAGCCAGGAGTGGTGCAGGGACCCCCAAGAACCAGGGCTCCTGCCCAGGGTTGGGAGGGGTGGGACAGGGCTGCTCTAGGGCACAGTGTGGACCTAGCCCGGGAGGCAGTTTGGAGGTTCTCCCCAGCTGTGCTCATCTGCTGTGTGACTTTGGACAAGCAACTCAGCCTCTCTGAGCCTCCATTCCAGGACTCTGAGCTGGAGAGATGGTGGTCCCTACATCATGGGACCATGGTGAGGATTAAAAGAAGTACATCTGCCCTTGGCAGCCCAAAAGCACAGGAAATTCCCCTCCTAGAAAGAGGGTCCCAGCCTGGCCTGGGGGAGGAGCCCAATGACTGGGCATGTGCTGAGGAGCAGCAAGATGAACTCAAGTTAATGTCCAATTGCTTTGTGTGAACATACGACTTAAGCAGGCTCAGCATGCAGCCCACTGTGGGGCTAGAACTCAGGAGCCTGAGATCAAGACCTGAGACCAAGAGTTGGACACCCAACCTACAGAGCCACCTGGGCACCTCTTCCCCTTATATTTCATTTGTATTTTATTTATTTATTTTTTTAAATTTGAGCTTCTGGTAACTTGGGTTTCTCTGCTATATTCTCATCAATGCCTGTTTGTGATGCTGGTCTTCCGATTACAACTGTGACAGTATGGAAGGGACACGGGGAGTGGGACTGAGGCCCTGGGCCCGCCCTGGCCTGGACGGTTCCCCGGCCCTGCCCATGGCCTGCACTGACCCCCAAACGGGCATTTGCATAAACACGAACACTCGGTTGAGGGCATTGGGCCCAGCACGGGGCCCAGCATGGTGGGAACGGGTGTGTTTGGGCTGCAGGAGAGAACGTCCGGGGTTTGGAAGCTCCAACCAGGTGTGGCGTTCCAAGATCCAACGTGGGATAGCAAAGGGAACCTACCCATCACCCATTGCGGACCATGGAGAGTCCCCACCAGTATCAAAGCTCCATCCCAGGGAGAAAGTGAGACACAGAGTCAGGCCTCGCTCTCTGAAATGAGAAGAAGAGAGCAACAGTGAGAATCCTGTCTCCACACACTGATGGGTTTGCAGAAGTGACCATTGACCCTCCCAACAGCCCCAAGAGGGGAACACTATTTTGGCACCTGTTTTTGGAGGAAAGGAAATTGAGCTGACCCATGGTGCCTCAAGGAGTCACCCCAGAGTGCGCTCCCGTTGCCAGCCCCCATGGCAGTGCCCCTCCTAGAGAATGGGGTGGATTCTGGTGGTCTGGTGACACGCACAATGAAAACGAGTGTCTCTGGGCTCTCCGTTCCCTTCCACTGTGGGAAGGGTGAGAGCCCAGGTGAGTCATGGCTCAGGGCTTCCCAGGATGCGTGGACCCCTCCAAGGAGGGTGTGTGCTGGCCGGTTGGGAGGTCTCAGCCCCTGTGTCCACCTGCTGTGGACAGAGCTCACACAACCGCCTGAGATGCTGTTTCCTCCCGTCCCTGCCGTGGCCCCAGCTGAGCCCCTGGGACAGAACTAGGGCTGCCCCACATTGGCTAAGGGCTGACTCCACTTAGGCCAAGACCTGCGTGGGTCTCCCTGGAGGGAGCGTGTGCCCGCAGCGGCCGGGGCTCCCTGGACTCCCACATCTGGCCGAGGACAGGAGCTCAAGTGACAAACTGACCTTCCCTAAAAAAAGAGCTAAAGCAGCTCCGATGACAGGTTGGGTGGGGTGCCCCCCCACAGCTGTGAAATGCCATTGATCATGGCTTCTTGCTGTGTGTGCACGAGGGGCTCTGTCGCCCAGCAGGAAGGCTACTCTGGCTGAAAGCGGACCTCGTCAGCGTGTTTACCTTACAGAACCGGATTACCATGGGCAGGTGGAGCCCCGCATCAGGTGTGGGCGAGCACGCAGAGCAGCAGCACCCGGCTCTGTGCACCACTGTCCGCCCCATTCAACCTGAGTGAGGACACGCGGACGGCCCCGCTGTGTGACGTAGAGCCGGCCCAGCACGCCCAGACCGGACCATTGCCTGCTCCATGTCATTCTGATTTTCACTTGAACCCAGAAGTGCCTTCCTCACATTTGCTCAGACTTGAAATTAGCAATTGGAGTCAGCACCTGGGCGTGCCCGCTCCCCTCCACGGGGATTGGCGGCGGCGCCGCTGCTGGCGCTGCGCGATTGGCGGGTCGCGGAGCTGCCCGAGGGCGAGGGCGGGACCGTCTCCACTGTGACTCCGCTCCGCGGGGCCGAGGCAGGCCGGGTGGGGTTGTGGTTCCACGGCCTCGGCGTTCTCTGCGGCGCCGCGTGCTGCTGATGCGAGGAGCCGTTTCTGGCCTCCCGTTTCCAACAGAGGCTTGTGAGCCTGTGGACACCTTGGGAGGTTCCCCCGACAGTGTGGCCACACCATCAAGAGCGATTTCATAACATGGACACACATAGGGACCTCAGATGCCAGGACTCATGTGACGTACGGGTCCTAAACTTGTTTGGAGGACTTAGCCGCCTGGTCAACCCAGAAGGGCAAGTGGTCGGCTCTTAGGGTGGAATGGAGGTGCCTGAGCTCCGGGAGGGGGTCTCCTGGGTCTCTGCACGGTGAGAAGGCCGGCGTGGGGCTGGGGGTCTCCGCAGCATGCAGGATCTTTAGATAAGAACAAGTTCTGGAAATTGCCCGGACTCACAGAAATGCTGCAGTCGGCTTGGACGCTTCCTTGGCGTGGGTTTTACCATGCAGCGCGGAAGCGGCCCAAGGATTATAGGAGGCATCGTTCTAGCTAAGGTCTTCTCAGAGCTCCCACGAAAGCCTGGGATCCTGCTGCACGCGCTAACTGCAGATCTCTCTCCTCGTTTCAGCTTACAAGATGCTGGCATTGGATTCATCCTGGTCATAGACCGAAGGCAGGACAAATGGACCTCCGTGAAGGCATCCATCCTGCGAATAGCAGTAAGTGTGGGTGCCCGGGCTCTGTGACGCCTGCCTCTGCTCGTCCCCTGTGCCAGGAGACAGCAGTGGGTCTGTCTGGCTGGCAGCTCGTGTTCTGAGGACCAAGGCTGCATGGTGCACTGGCCTCAGGGGCCAAGGTAGGGCCAGGGGCCGCGAGGGAGCCCACGCCTCCCTGGGCTGCTGAAGTCGCTGGAGCATGCGCGTCTGTGTGTGCATGGGCATGTGTGTGCATGTGCATGTGTGTGTGTGTGTGTGTGTGTGCGAGTGTTCTGTTCTCAGATGCGTTCACTCTTAGTGGGCTTGTTAAGATTTAACAACAGTTCCCCCGACTGGGTCGTCTCTGACTGCTGAGTATGAGCAATGCTGAGGAGGGGTATGTGGTCCTTCTGACATGGGGCTCGAGCTCCCGTGTCAAGCAGAGTCTTCAGGCTACAAGTTTGAAATTGCGTTGAACAGCTTTTGCTAATTGACCCTCTCCTTTCCAGAAGGGCTGCTGACCCTCTAGTTTTCCAACTAACCCAGAGGCCTCAGCCCTCCTTGCCTCCTGCCGGCTCCAGGGACCCCTGAGGCCCCTTACCCGCACAGAGGGTGGCTGCCCTATGCTTCCTGCTGGGGCTGTTTTTAACCTGCAGCAATGATTCAAGAGGGAAGTCAAGTAAGCAGCCTCTGCCCTGCCACGAGCTCCCTGTGCAGCGCTTCACCCATGCTCCCTCACGGCAGCCGGAGACTCATGGCAGGAGGGGGACCGGAGCAGGCATGGCTGGTCACTGGCTGGGACACCTCTGCTGCTCCCAAGCATTTCTTAAAAACTGAACCCTCGACAGAGTAAAATCCTCAAAACCTCTTCTTCTGGGTCGTGTGTGCAAACTATCTTTGGTTCCTGACCTCTGAGAGGCCAGTGGGCTGTGGTTGCAGGTGGAATGGAAAGACTACCCCCTTCCCTACGTGGCCTCGTTATCCTCCTAACAGTTAAAGGCTTGGCGTCTGCTCTTTTCTTACAACTGCATCGTTTGGGTGCAAACCTGTCCCTGTGGTTCCACCTTGTCCTTCTGAAAAAATGTCCCTGCAGCATCCAGTCCCTGCAGCCTGTCCCTCATCCCCGCCCCCACACATCTGTCCTATCCCTCGTTCCCGCCCCCCCACACATGTCCTGTCCCTCATCCCCACCCCCACACATGTGTCCTTCCCTCGTCCCCGCCCCCACACACATGTTCTGTCCCTCGTCCCCACGTACATTTGATATTTCATCAGCAGTTAATAGCCAGTGTGTCCATTTCACTACTTCAAATTTTAAAATAAACATGCATGTGACGTCACATGGCAAGCTAAATCAAGAATTAAATTGTAAGAACCATATGGTCACATGCACGATAGACTTAAGACAACCATTTAAAATCAGGAAGTGAGGGATCCCTGGGTGGCGCAGCGGTTTGGCGCCTGCCTTTGGCCCAGGGCGCGATCCTGGAGACCCGGGATCGAATCCCACATCGGGCTCCCGGTGCATGGAGCCTGCTTCTCCCTCTGCCTGTGCCTCTACCTCTCTCTCTCTCTCTCTCTCTCTCTCTCTGTGACTATCATAAATAAATAAAAATAAAAATAAAATAAAATAAAATCAGGAAGTGAGTCCTGGGTTGAATACCAAGACTTCCCAGTCAAGTATGTCGCTCTTTAAGAAGGTAATAGTGTTATAGTAACAACATTCTTCAAATTTAAATAATCTCTCCAGGTCTTCTACGTCTCTAGCTTGATCTAACTCATGCTCAGACGCATCATGATGTGGTGGACACAGGCGTCAGACCCTTTGCCGTAAGGGTCACAGGTGTCTCCTCTCTGCACACATGCCTCCCCCAGGAGGGCCCCTGCCCCAGCCCTGCAGATGGCCTCTGCTCCTTGCAGCCTTCCCCCTCCCCCTCCCACCTCCAGCTCTGGGAGGCACAGCCACTCCTGCTTACTCACCATGGGTTCCTCGAAGTTGGGTCAAGCTTATGGCAGGCACCCAGCCCCGGCCCTGGACAAAATAGGTTCACTGTGAATGTCTCTCAAGGCCATCAGCTGCTCCTGGTTAGAAACAGAAGAGTCCCCAAATACAAGATAGTTCTTCAAGAAACAGGTAAATTATTTTTAAGAACTGAGGTAGCCTGCGAGTGAGTGCAGCCTGTGGCTGAGCCGAGTGGCCCAGAGCAGACTGCAGGAGCCAGGGATGCAGCGCTCTCCGCCTGCCAGGGGCAATCCCAGCTTCCTTTGTCACCGATGTTATAACCAGGTGGATTTCTAAAGCATGCTGGCTCACCCTTAAAATTTTGTTTTGTGAAAATCATAACTGAAAAGCTGGTGTTTGAGATTTAATATTTACACAAATTTGTACACAATAAAAATAGTTTTTATTTATTTTTTTTATTTTTTTGAATTTATTTATTTATTTATTTATGATAGTCACGCACAGAGAGAGAGAGGCAGAGACACAGGCAGAGGGAGAAGCAGGCTCCATGCACCGGGAGCCCGATGTGGGACTCGATCCCGGGTCTCCAGGATCGTGCCCTGGGCCAAAGGCAGGCGCTAAACTGCTGTGCCACCCAGGGATCCCCAAAATAGAAGTTTTTAAAATCTCTTTTTTCCTATAAGCCTTGAGGTTCCCCACGACTGGTTTGGAAACCCCAAAAGTTAATATTTTTTCAGCATACTTGTCAAAAATTCTCTTTAACTCCAATTCTTTGTATTATATGAATATACTGGTCACATGAATGCCCTAAAATCTGTGCATGCCTTTAGCATGTTTAAGAGTCTGGTACGTGCTGTGCTGTCCTGGGATTGGGGCGTTGGAGATATAAGCGGGGCATAAGCAGGAAGTGTCCAGCCAGGTGGGGTGCAGACAGCTGACAGACACTGGGATTGGGGTGTGATCAGAGCTGGCCAGCATGCAGGGATACGGAGGCAACGCCAGGCAGTCCTGCAGGGAGGCCAGGAGGCCGCAGGCCAGGCCCTGTCGTTGTGTGCATGTGCCATCTGGGAACCGGCTGTGGGATGTGGCGGACGACACAGCTCTGTGGTGGGGATGGGAGATGGGAGACAGAGCTGGCAGGCTTGTCCCCGTGCAGGAGGGCAAGGTGGGGAGAGAGCTGACCCGCTGACACGGTCACCCGGGGCTGTGAAGCCAAACTTCCAGCTTCAGCTGGAGGGGCTTTGGGGAAGCTACCACCTAGCTTCAGCAGACCAGCACCCTCTAAAGGGTTTCCACTCCTGCACAGGTACTCCCCGTGCACACCTCCCGACCCCCCAGGACCTGGGCAGCAATACACTGCAGGTGGTGTGCCAGTTCTGTGTCTCTCCAGACGTGCATGGCCGTCCGAGCGAGCTGCGGTGCTTACGTGACAGGCCATAGCAGGGGCAGGGTGCTGTGTGTAGCCGCCTGGTGTGCCAGCTCAGAAGCAGAGACTTCCTTGTTTTGAGGTGCTCTGCTTTCTGTTCGGATGCCTTCCGCTTGGCTTGGAACAGAAAAACAAGGAGCCAAAGTGCAGAGCCCCTAGAATCAGGTGTGCCGGGTATCCTGAGCCAGCTCTGAGGGTGTTGGGGACGATGGGCGTGCCCGCCTGTCACCGTCCTGGTCACAGCAGGTGGACAAAGCTGCAAACATGGAGACACGGTGCCAAGGACGCAGATGAAGGCATCTTCTGGAAAATACCTAAGTGTACCATTCTAGGGCTCTGTGTCCCAGCTTAGCCCAGCTGTGCATATGTGTGCACGTGCATGTGCATGTGAGCCGTTGAGGGTTTGTGGTAGTGCGTGTGTCTACTGTGAGCCAGCCTGATTTGAGCTCAGCGTGTCCCAGACCTGCTGCTGAGCAAGGGCCCAGGGGAAGGCGCTGTGAGTCTGTGTGCGGTAAGAATGTGGTTTTCACCTGTAAGGCCAGTGCCACTGTGAGTGCAGAAAATGTACAACACCAGGTGTCCAGGGGTGCAGGGTCTTTAGGTCATCCAGTTAGTATTGCACACGTGGCAAAATAACATTGCATCAAACAGCTCGTGCGTTCCTACTCTGTGCTACTTACTAGAGTCTGAGCATGAAGTGCTGAGCGCTGATGGAGGTGAGGACAGGAGCAGTGTGAGCGCCAGGAGGGCTTCCCCATGGAGGTGATGCTGGATGAGTATCAGAGGGGGAGGGGAAGTTGTCTAGCAGAGAGAGGATGATGAGCAAACCCCTTGGGGTATGAGCAGAGGCAGGAGGCCTGGGGGTGCAGGGGGTGAGAGACAGGTTAGCAGGCGGTGGCATGTCCTGCTCCAGCCTCACCCAGGAGTTGGGAGCAGGGTGGGTTGTGCACAGCAGCCACTTGGGAGGTCCAGCCCTGACCAAGGCATGGCCAGCCTTCTCAGAACCAGTTTGCTTGGTGCCCAAGTACTTAGGCAGTTTAGAGGAAGTGGACACGCATGCTGAGCAGGCAGTAGCCAGAGGGGACAGGGCTGTGCGTACACTCGCCCTATGTTGTGGTCACCATGCTGCAGGGAGAGAAGGGACCAGGTCGCTCACATGGGGCAAGGTGGCTGGAGGTTGTCAGCCCTGCACACCAGTTGGTAGGTCCCGGCACGCCAGCGGGTGGGGGTGCCAGTCCACACAGAGTGTTCCAGAAGGGAAGGTGGGCATCCCACAGCGCACCACCGAGAGTACTCTGTATCATGCCAGGCCTTCCTGCAAGTCACACCCTTCCTGTGGATTGTTCATTGAGGTGTCTGTTTCTTCCTTTTTTTTTTTTTTAAAGATTTTTATTTATTTATTCTTTATTTTTTTTTTTTTTTTTTTTTTTTATTTATGATAGTCACAGAGAGAGAGAGGCAGAGACATAGGCAGAGGGAGAAGCAGGCTCCATGCACCGGGAGCCCGACGTGGGATTCGATCCCGGGTGTCCAGGATCGCGCCCTGGGCCAAAGGCAGGCGCCAAACCGCCAAGCCACCCAGGGATCCCTATTTATTCTTTATTTTTAAGATTTTATTTATTTATTAATGAGAGACACACAGAGAAAGAGACAGAGACACAGGCAGAGGGAGAAACAGGCTCCAGGCAGGGAGCCCGACGTGGGACTCGATCCCAGGACTCCAGGATCACGCCCTGGGCTGAAGGCGGTGCTAAACCGCTGCGCCCCCCCGGGCTGCCTGAAGTCTGTTTCTTCCTGGTGTTTGTAACGGTCCCTGACACCTACTGAGGGGGTTGTTAGAGGCCGCGTCCTGAGCCCCTGCCTCTGGGCCTCATGGCCAGGGCTGCGGGAGGCCTGTGCTTACCGCCGACCTGCAGAGTCACGCCCTCCTGCGGTCACACCCTGGGGTACTGAGTGCACAGCGTGTGCTGGATTTTTGGCCATCATCAGCCAGACTGAGCTGCTCCATCTTCTGGTTACCTGTGTGATGTCAGGCTGGAAACAGGTGACTCTGAGAACCTGGGGACAGTTTTCAAACAGCGGTCCCCAGGCCCTGGGTTCCGGAGGCTCCAGCATGTCCGGCAGTGTTGGTTGTATGTTTGGACACACACGGTCCTCTGGGATGTTTGTCCAGAAACCACGTCACTCCCCATCTCGAGATGACATTTCTGTGGCCTTTGCATTGTGCGCATTCCCATGGCGCAGGGTAAACAGGATCACTGGACATGGAGCCTGTTCCAGCCCCTCTGGGGTCGCCGAGGAGATTTGTAGCCCTCATCCCAAATCCTCCTTCCACTTACCTGTTTGTGAAATGACACTTTTGGAAGATGCAGGAAGGTAAAGGCTAGGAAAGACTGGAGTGGAGAGAAGGCCGGGCAGGAAGTGCCTCCCACCTCCAGCCGCTGGCAGCCCCGCTGCCCATGGACTTCATCTCAGTGGCATTTTGGGAGAACAGGGCTCAGCATCTTCTCCTAAGTCCAAACTCTCGTCCTCCCCACACACCTGCCACGAGGGGCACATGAGGGTGATAAAAACAGTTATGAAATTTAGAACCAATGACTCGCCTCTGGAGAGAGACTTTCCTAAGGAACTTTCCTTAAACAGAGGCGGCCAGCGTCACAAGATGCTGGTGACAGGTGACCCAGAACCTGCCCGCGGGGCTTCTGACCTTCAGCGCTCTTCCTCTGCATTCTTTCCTTTCCACTCAAAGGAGCCAAACTGCATGGGCGCCTCTGGCGGGAGTGGGGATGGGCGCCCTGCCTGGGGGGCTGCCCCAGTCACACCCCTTCGGGTGCCCAGGCCCAGCTGCCAGTGGCGAATGCAGCTGAATGGGGAGACTGTGGCCCCTGGGCACTACTGGTCAGAGCCCTGCTGCCCCTGCGGCCTTGGACATTTAGCTGGTGCCCATCCCCTGGGTTACAGGGCTGTACAGACGTGTCGGGGACCCTGGGGAGGGCGTGAGCCTCCTCCCACCCAGAGGCCATGGACAGCCAGGTGTGAGCATCTTCCTGGGGGCTCTGGGGATGAAGGTGGCTGCAGGCAGGGGATCCTCCAATGGGATCTCGGGGTACAGGGCCAGAGACACAGCCCAGAGTCACCAGTAGGCGGGTGGTGGCTTCAAACTCCCAATGAGGCAGCGCAAGAACATCTGCAGGTGCAGCAGGCTCTGCAGGTGGCCGGGAGAGGAAGAGAATCCCCAAGGGAAGGTGAGGCATGCGCTGTGGCCCACGAGTGGGGGCGGGAGGTGGCCCCGCCAGGACGATCATCGGTCATCGGCAGCCTTGGGTCAGGTGCACATGCAGCGGAGACACAGGGATGGGAGCCACCTGCCTGAGGGCCCAGGCAGGCGCTGGGCAGGATAGGGCTGAGGTCAGGAGGCCACTGCAGGCTGGGCTCTGGACTCTGGCTCGTTTGCAGGGGGGGCGCATGGGGGAGTCTCTGGAAGTTTTGTGTAGGAGGTGTCCTGACACCACTAATACCTTACAAGGGTCACAGTGGCTCTTCTGTGGAGAACAGACTCAGGGCCAAGGTTGGCAGGGGTGGGGTGGGGAGCTCAGTTGGTGGAGAAGGACTGGGGGGCCCGGGGTCAGGATATGGAGGGGGAGTGCACATGCTGTGGGCCCAGGAGGAAGGGGCAGGCAGGAGGGCCCTGGGTGTGGGCCCAACACTGACTGGTCCCTGGCACTGGTGGGACACCCACCTGGGTCAGCCTGATGCCCACAGGTCCAGACCTCATTCAAGGCTGTTCTCCCTACTTTTCTCCTGTTCCAGGGACTTGCTCTCATGTGGAGATGAGAGGCCCTGGAGTCGCTCAGTGCAGGTCCAGCCTTGGGGGCTTGGGGTGAGGCCAGGGTCTCACCTGGGTGGCCCTGAGGCTGTGGGCCGGGGGGGGAGCTGTCACCGGGTCCCTGCTCTTGTGGCACCAGCTTCTCGATGGGACTCCGGGGCCCGAGGGCTGTGTCGGTGGGCTGTCTGGGGGCATCGCCTGCTTAGTGGCAGCACCCAGGCGTTGACTGCTTCCTGGAAGTGAAGCAGCCAGAGCCACGGTTCCTGGAGACCTAGGCTCCTGAGGATGCCTGCTGGGACGGGGCTGGTCAGGGGGCACAGGCCAGGCTCCCTCCCCACCAGGGCAGCTCCCTTGCCAGCACCTCGCCCTGGGGCTCATGTCCACCAGTCCTGCGCAGGGCAGGGTGGGTGTGACAGTGCTCCCAGGGGCTGCAGCCTGGGCGTCCATCTCGGTGGACAGGGGAGCAGCTGAGACTCGTGGATCTATGAGCTGCAGAGAGCGCCGTGGACAGGCTGGCGCCCTGGCCTGCCCTGCGGCTCTGTCAGCCCAGGCTCTGCCTATCTTTGCTGTAGATCCCGTTTTTCTGCGTGTGACCCGGTCATCCAGAAACCAACCTCCGTTCCTTCAGAATGTCTTTGTCGGGTAATGGGGTCTCCCTGGGAATCAGCGTCTGGAAGTGACCTGGTACCCAGGACAAGCTTTCACTAAATACCTGCCATGCCTCGTTGCTGAGGCTTTGTGCAAGTGCTGTGCGTGGCTGTGCATCAGGAGAGTGCGTGGGGAAGCCTCTTTCTTGTCCCTGCTTTACACATGGAGAAACAGAGGCAAGGGCAGGCCAGTGTCTTGCCTGAGGTCACACGCCTCATACGCAGAGCCGGGGGCCAACTATACTCGTGTAACTGTGTCTATAGGCATGTGCACTGGCATGTGAGCTCACTCACTTGTCCCTGTTTGAAGAATGCTTGTGTGTGTCCACGTGGCTTTGTGTTTATTTGACCAGTGTCTGCTCCCTGGGGCTGTCCTGCATTGGTCCCCAGATGGGGCTGGAAACGACCGTCCCCGCCTCACAGTCTGGAGCTGGGGGTCCAAGGCACAGGTGCTGGCAGGCTGGTTCTGGGGCCGCGAGGGAGATGCTGTCCCTGCCCGCAGCTTCTGGGGGCTTCTGGCAGTCCCTGGCGTTCCTTGGCTGGTAGACATGCCCCTGTCTGCACATGGCATCTCCCTACGTGTCCAAGTGTCTCCATGAGGACCTGGCATGTTGGCTCCAGTCCCCACCAATAGCCTCACATAAACTTGGTCATTTCTGTGCAGACTTTGTCTGCAAATGTCACGTCCTGAGGGTTTGGAACTTTACGTATGAGTCTGTGGGGACGCAGCTCAGCTTCTAACAAGTGTAATACGCTGGAAACCCATGTGGCATGCTTGCACCAGCACCAGCACCGTGATGTTTCCCTTTTCTTTTAAGAGGGGAGTAATCTCTAACAGAACCAGGGTCAGTGACCACATCTGTCCCAGAGGGACGTCCTCACAGTCTGCAGCACATGGTCAGTGGCGGGTGGGTGAGGACCCGTGACTGGTAGCACGTCTGTCCATGGCATGTCTGCCCACGGCCCTCCTGTCCTCTTACAGGCATCCTTTCCAGCAAACCTGCAGCTCGTCCTTGTCCTGCGTCCGACAGGGTTTTTCCAACGGGCTCTCTCTGACCTCGCTTTCAAATTCAATAGAGATGACCTTAAGATGAAGGTGCCGGTGAGTACACCCTGCCCCAGCTCCAGGGTGGAACTGCGATCTGGACCCCTGCGCCATCAGGGAGACTCTGAGGGCCCAGCCCCAGCACAGCAGGTGCACCCATCACACAGAGCAGCTCCGGCGGGAGCTGCTCATCCTCCTAATGCTGCCCAAAGCAGCAGGATCCTTCCCTCCTTCATACTCCCCAGGGAGCGTCCACACTGTGGAGGTGCAGGCGCTTCATGAGAGCTGCGAGCCTAGAACGTTCTGACCGAGTGAGGGTCCGACCAAGGAACAAGAGAACCCAATGGGCCTCCTCATGAGGAATAGCCAGGCTCAGCTGGTGTTGGGGTCAAGACAGGGCCAGGGGAGTGGGTGCCAGTGTTCCTGGGCCTGCAGGGTGGGTGGCCCCTGCCTCATCTCCTCACCCTAGCAGCACGTGCAGCCTGCCACCAGCCACTGCCCTTGAGGAAACAAGGCCACACAGGGTCCCTTCCACCTGTGTGCCCAGGAAGCCTGTGTCCCGTGACGCCTGCTTGCCAGCCCATGTCTCACCAGCTACGGGAGCAGCACCGGGCCTGGACCACCAGGCAGCCTGCCCCCCAGGTGCATTTGTTCTCCAGGAAATCACCCCTCTGTTGCGAGGAGGACGAGAACATACGGGGCCAGCCCCCAGGCACCTCGGTGGTGGTTGTCTGAGTCTTTCCTGCTCCTCAGTGTACAGGATAGCAGGCACTCTGTGCGGTCAGGGGCCGTGAGTGAGGCGTCACCGGGCCTTGTGGGCAGGTGGCACTCAATAGCCCCAAACCATGGGCTTTGGGGTCATGGGGGACACCGGTGCACTCACTGTGTTTGCAGCACCAGACGCCTTCACTTCTGATGACCCATGTCCTGGGAGCAGGTCAGGACAAAACTGCAGACATGCCGGCTAGAGGCGAGGGTCCAGCACTAAAACCACCAATGCCTGGCCTCCTCCTCCGACGGCCACGTCGTGACACCCAGATGTCCTGCCTTCCCTACTCTGGGCCAGGGAACCTCGATAACTAACGATGGGTCTCAACACAGACATGTGGGAGGAAAGCAGACGGGCCTGTCCTAAGGGCGGCAGTGAGCCCTACAGATGGCACTCTTGGCCCAAATCAGTGAGTTCTCAAAAATCATCACTGAGTCTTCAGCTCCCTGACCCATTTTAGATACCTCTTTAAAGTTGTAGAAAAATCCTCTCAAGAATGCCATTGCTAAAATGCTCACTTTAGCAAAATGTCACGTTTCGGTGCTGTGTGCAGACCTTGTGCAGGACAGGAAAGGTCAAGAGAAACGGTCTCTGCACCTTCTCTAGTTAGTCGTACACGAAGCACACGCAGGGTTTAGCTGAGATGCAGAAGTCACAAGGCAGGTGACGTAGATGCTCTGATGGCCCAGCCGGTCAGTCTTCGGCCATCCGGGTCATGAGACAGGGTTACCTAGACACACGTGGGGGTTATGGAGAGGAGCAGAGAGTCCTGTGTGCTGAGACCTGCTGTCCACCTCCAGGGACACCTCAGCCTCTTGCATGGTGGTCATGACTTTGGGATCTCAGCAGCCTGTGGACAGTTTGGGCTGCGTTATCCTCTGGAGGGGGAGGTGTGTTCAGCGGCACCACCACACCATGACCGTCAGAAACGTCTCCCGATTCGCCAGGTGTCCCCTTGGTGGTTCTGCACCGAGAACCCCAGCGAGAACCCCCAGCTTAAAACTCACATGGCGTTCAGTAAACACAGGATGGTGTCTGATAACATTTGGCCTGTTTTGCTGTATCTGTGTGACCTCTTACAAGCAAAGGCTGTATCTTTATCCAAAACTCGTGGACAGAATGTCCCCCAAAGGGCAAGAAAAATAGACACGTTGTCCCTGTGGCGCTGTGTCCCACAGAAGGGCACGACCTGACTCCAGTGTTACATCAGTGACCCCACTCTGACTCGAAGCCGTCTTCTGTCGTGTCAGAGGGCTGCTCAGTTCCCACCAGGAACTCCCCTTGCCAGGGAGCCGAGAGTGCCCATCAGGTTCGAATGCCTTCCTTTGATGCTGAGACGGGTCATTTTTTTTTTTTTTTTTTTTTTTTTTTATTCATGAGAAACAGAGAGAGAGGCAGAGACACAGGCAGAGGGAGAAGCAGGCTCCCTGCAGGGAGCCCGACGTGGGACTTGATCCCGGGTCTCCAGGATCATGGCCTGGGCCCAAGGCAGGCGCTAAACTGCTGAGCCACCCAGGCTGCCCTCTGAGACAGGTCATTATGGGCCCGTTTCACGTGGAGGCACAGAGAGAATGAGCAACTTTGCCTAACATCCACCAGCCCGGACATGGTGGGGCTGGGATCTCAGCCTGGGACCCCCACCAGCGCCTCCCAGCCCTGCTACCACCATCACTGACCAGGGGAGAGCATTGCTCCCTGGCCACTGGGCGGTCTCATTGTGGGGCGGCTTCCTTCTTCCTCTAGGTCATAATGCTGAGCTCAGTACCAGAACTACACGGTTACATCGACAAGTCCCAGCTGACCGAGGACCTGGGTGGGACCCTGGATTACTGCCACACCAGGTGGCTGTGTCACCGCACTGTGAGTCCTGCTGCCTCCCACACGCGGCTGCTGGTGGTGGGCCATGGGTCTCCTTCACCCCCACATTATTGGTTGAATAGCTTCTGCATGACGCTGCTGTCTTTTCCAAAGACATGTTCCCGATAACCTCAGTGTCTTCCCGAGAATGAGGAGATGGTCTCAGTGGACTGTCATCTGAAGAAACAACATAAATAATAAGTTTGGGAGTGGTTTTCTCTGTTTTTTTCTGAACCGGGGAGAGACAGGCACAGGATGACTCCAGCGGGTAGGAACCCACATAGACAGTGCCTGGTACGTGTCTGAGGTAAAGAGGCTCAGAGACCGCCCCACCAGTGGCCCCACGCCCTCCCCGAGATGCCCAGGCGCTCTGCCCCAGACACCAGCTTTCAAGGCAGCAGGAGGGGGTGTGCGCGCTCAGCTCGGTGATGCTGTTCTTCTTCTTCCCAAGGCAATTGAAAGTTTCGCCCTCATGGTCAAGCAGACAGCTCAGATGCTACAGTCCTTCGGGACCGAGCTGGCCGAAACGGAGCTGCCCAACGACGTGCAGTCCACGAGCTCGGTGCTCTGTGCACACACGGAGAAGAAGGACAAAGCAAAGGTACATGTGGTTTCTGTGTGAGGTGATGAAGGGTAAGAAGCCTGGTGAGCATCCGGCAGGACAGAACAGAGGCCATTTCAATGATGCATTTGGTGCCAGTGAGCCGGGCGAGCTCTCTGAGAGCCCGAATGTGCTCCTTCCTAGAAGCGGCTCAGGGTCGGTGGGCCAGAGTGCAGCAGGGGCCGGCAGCCTCCCTCTGAGCGGGCTCCTTCCCTGTGCCTGATCTGCCCCTGGCCAGACACTTCTGCTTTACTAGCATGAGCAAGGCAGGATATCTGCCCTGGTTCCCAGACAGCAGGTGGGGTCTGACACCGTAAGCCAGCGCCCATCACTCCCAGGGAGCCTTGCTGGGTGGGCCATGATCCCCTCGCTGGTGGTCCTCAGGGGTGGCCACACCCAAGACACCTTCAATCCCTTTGCTCCTGGCATTGAGGATGCCTCAGAAGCAGGCACATAGAGGTCCAGTTTCCTATTACTCTCTTACCTCATCCTGCTGCCCCCAAGTGACCCATCACGCTGGCCATGCCCTGGCCACAGCCAGAGGGTCTTCGCATACCTGCCGCCCTTCAGCAGCTCTAGGGGAGATGCGGGAGTGAGCCTGGGGTGCACGCGCCATGCTATCCCCGCAGGAGGACATGCGGTTGGCATTGGATGAGGGGAAGAGCATCCTGGAGAACATCAGGGAGCCTCTGGCCAAGAGTGGGGAGCAGAGCCTGAACCAGGATGAGCTGGACAACCAGACCACTGTGCAGAGGTAAGGGCCCAGGCTGGGGGCGGAGCAACAAGCAGCCGGCTGAGGACAGAGCAGCAGATGACACACAGGCCCCCATCTCCTTGTCCTAACGGGAAACAAGGGGACCACTTTCCATACTGCCGACATGCTTTTCTTCCAAACCCTAAGGAAAGCAGCTGTCCTGGGGAGGAGGAGTCCTCAGAGTGCTCGTTCTTTTTTGCAAGCGTGGGGGATTAAATGTCCAGGTGCTGGTGCTGACAAGACATTGCCAGCCCCTCGCCCATCCCACCCTCCTCTCTCTGCCCACCTGGCTGGCTTGTGCCCTTGAGACCCAGGGCTTCTCTCCTTCGCTGTGAAGGGGACGGGGTTCACATCCTCCTTGGGCCTCAGTTGCCCAACAGTGCCATGACGGGGGCTGCTGTACCCCAACACACTTGGCATCCTGGAATGGCTGCAGCTGCACACATAGACCAGTCCCTCGCTCAAGGAGGAGGTGAGCATAGGAGCCGAGCAGCCAGACGGCCTGTTGATGGCACCCAGTCCACCACAGGCTGACTCAGGCGCAGACCCAGATGGGTTCTTAAGCTCTCCCCTCTTGGCCGCAGTGCACACAACAGGGGGCAGATGTTCTATGCCGGTGATGCGGGGCAGCCTCAGGGGGACACGGGCCCATGCAGATGTGAATTCACGAATGAAGGACGGGGAGCTCACCCCAGCACTGACGGGGTGACACACGTGGGTCTCGGGCACGGCTACTGGCCTGGGAGCCGGGTCAGTGGATGGTGGCAGCTCACCGCACCCTTCATCCCCAAACCAAATCTAGTAGGGAGAAGCCCAGACCGTTGCCCTCCCAACCTTGTAACACACTCAGCCCAGCCCTGTGCCATGTGGCTCCTGGGGGGCGCTGGTGGGCCCCAGGAAAGAGGTGTGGGTGCAGCGACCCCAGCCAGGAACGCACCCCCGCTCTGCCTCTGAGATGCCTGTCCCTCTGGCACGGCTGGCCCTGCGAATCCCACGTCCAGGGCCCGAGAGAGGTGGCAAGGGTGCCGGCGGGCAGCTGGAGACGGAGCCCACGCCCCAGTCACCACACGCTCAGACGAGCCTCTCCTCCCCCAGGCTCCTGGCCCAGCTGAACGAGACCGAGGCTGCCTTCGATGAGTTCTGGGCAAAGCACCAGCAGAAGCTCCAGCAGTGTCTGCAGCTCCGGCACTTCGAGCAGGACTTCCGAGAGGTGAGCAACCACCGTGGGGGTGCCTGGTGGTGGGCACCTGGTGCTGCGGCCACAGGAGGCCGGTAAGGTGGCCTGGATAGACCCGCCACAGCAGGCTTAGCTGCCCAGGTGATGGTCAGCAGTCTCGGTCTGCCACTTGGAGCCGAAGACCCGGTGGGACCAGACCTTG
The DNA here is from genome assembly GCF_048164855.1 of Canis lupus baileyi. NCBI lineage: Eukaryota > Metazoa > Chordata > Mammalia > Carnivora > Canidae > Canis > Canis lupus. The sequence continues at coordinate 874,003 of NC_132854.1, read as the reverse complement.
AAACGTGTGGCAAGTGAGTCACTGCACGTGGCGGGTGACACTCTGTGTTATCGGAGCATGCTTCCCTCTGCCTTCCTTGTGGACAGCCAGGAGCCTCCGTATGCTCCCTCATCCAGTATGCACTTATCCTGTGCCTGCTGCATGCTTGAGCAGCCAGCCCACTCAGATGGGGTAGCACAGGGCTGGCGGGAGCGACATGCTGCCGTCTGTTCACGGTCAGCGACAGGACTCAGCAGAACCCCTGGGTCATTTATTTACGTGGAGTAAACACATTGAGCCGCCCTTATGCCCTTGTCCCCCGCAGAAAATTTTCCTGTCCCTCTGGTCCAGGCGGTGGGTAGGGGGATCTCACATGCCCCAGAAATAAGTACCCCAAGTCCAGCACTAAAGCTGTGGCAAGGCCGAGTGTAAGGTGAGCAGAACCCACTGTTCCGACCCCCCAGTCCTGAAATGTCAGCTTCTGGGAAACAGGATTGGTTCAGTGGCACTGATGGAGCTCACCTGGGGGGGCTCTCTGATCGGGACCAGAGAGGTGACCCCAGCCAAGCAGCATGAACAGCACGTGTGGGAGCAGATGGAGAACACGGTCCCGCTGGAGAGGCTGAGGAAGCCTCCCCGACAGACAAGTATGGGGGGGTCGTAGATCTGCCTGCAGCTGTGAAATCATCCAGCCTGACTTCAACGTGCCCTCCAGCCTGTGGCTGCAGAGCCTCATCTGCAGACCTCTCAGGGTCGCGGTTCAAGCAGCGATGCAGTTAGGACACGGAATATCTCATCCCAACACAGACCCCGTTCTCTCCTCTAGACACGCCTCCCTCCCCCCCTCTCCACCTGAGCCCCATCCCCTCCCTCTCCCCTCCTGAACCCCATCCCTTCCCAGTCCCCTCCCGAACCCCATCCCCTCCACCTCACCCCTCCAGAGCCCCATCCCCTCCCATTCTTCCCTCCCGAGGGCACATTCCCTCCCACTCACCCCCCTGCTGAACCCCTGATCCCTCTCTGTTTCCATATGCTATCTTTTCAAGAATGTTCTAGGAATGGTGTCATGCATACTTACCTTCTGGGCCTGACCCTTCACACAGCAGAATGGATGCAAGTGTTTCAGGTTCACACCTGTGACCGCTGAGTGGTTAGTGCCTGGGGGTTGGGGCATGCCACAGTTTAACCTGGCGCCCATTGAAGGACACCTGCGCCGTTGCCTGTTTCCAGGACTTTTCTACCATAAAGAAGCTGTTATAAACATTCACATGCAGCTTTTTGTGTGAATATAGCTGTCGTTTCTCTGAGGTCGGTGCTCAGGAGAACAGTCGTGGGTCCTGGTCACCGCATGTTTAGCCTCCTGAGAAGCTGCTGCTCTGTTCCCGGAGCACCTGCCCCTCTGTGCGCCCAGCAGCATGCCCGCACGGCACCTGGCGGTGTGCTTACCTGACACAGTGCTCACGGGCGTGCGGTGCCAGCTCGCTGTGGCTCCACTCTGCGTCCCCCTTGCAACATACGCTGCGGAGTAGCCTTCCTGGCTCACTGGTCATCAGTTTGTGCTCTGGGTGAAACGTCTCTGCTTCCATGGTTACCTGTTTTCTGGCCAAATTGTCTTGGTTTTGGTTTTGGTTTTTCACCACTGGGACTGGGAGTTCCCTACATATGAGGTCCTGGCCTCGGTCACATGCATGGGCTGAAACATCTCTTCCTCACTGCCCCTGGCCTCTTCATCTGCACGTAGAGCTCTGCACACAGCAAGTGTTCGTTTTGGTAAAGTCCAGTTTACCAACTTTTTCTTGTAAGGATCATGTTTTTGGCACGATCCTATATCCTGGATCCCAGCTATGTTCTCCCAGGCTTTTCTTCCTAAAAGCTTTGTAGTTTTACGTTTAAGTCCATGATCCACTTTGAGCTAACTTTGTGTGGGGTGAGAATCGGGTCATGGTTCGGTGTTTAGTCTCTGGGTGTCCAGGGGCCCTGGCCGCACTCACTCGTCAGAAAGGCTCTTCCTTCTCTGCTGGGCTGCTTTTCCCCTTTGCTCAGAAATCAGTGGGGCAGACGTGTTTGGGTCTGCTTCTGGACGTGTGTCCCACTGTCAGCGCTGTGCAGCCTTACCGTGCACTTGAAATCGGTGGATCGTTCCTCCCGCCTCCTTTTCTCTCCCCAGAATCATTTTTGCACTTCTAGTTCCTTGGCTTTTCCACTTATGTTTATTTTTTTTTAATTTTTATTTATTTATGATAGTCACACAGAGAGAGAGAGAGAGGCAGAGACATAGGCAGAAGGAGAAGCAGGCTCCATGCACCGGGAGCCCGACGTGGGATTCGATCCCGGGTCTCCAGGATCGCGCCCTGGGCCAAAGGCAGGCGCCAAACCACTGCGCCACCCAGGGATCCCTCCACTTATGTTTAAAACAATCTTGTCTAGATCTGCACAGTTATGCTGGAGTTTTGATAGGAACTGCATCAAACCCGTGTTTTGGGGAGAGTCAACATCTTCCCTACATTGAGTCTCACTATCAATGATTTTCTGAAGATTTTCTTCATCAGTGTTGTATGGTTTTTCAGCAAACCAGTTTACTGTGTGTTCTGTTTGGTGTACACTCAAGCATTTCTTTTTTTTTTTTTTAAGATTTATTTATTTATTCATGAGAGACACAGAGAGAGACAGAGGCAGAGACACAGGCAGAGGGAGAAGCAGGCTCCACGCAGGGATTCAGTCCCGGCTCCTCAGGATCAGGCCCTGGGCCAGAAGCAGGCGCTAAACCGCTGCGCCACCCAGGGATCCCCCTCAAGCATTTCATTTTTAAGCAATTGTAAATGTTGTTTTTAATTTTGGAGTTTACATATTCATGCTATATGTAGAAATACAGCTGATTCTTGTATGTGTATTTTGTCTCCTGAAACCTTGCTGAACTCACTGATTCCAGGAGTCATTTTGTAGAGTTTGGAAGATTTCCTGCATAGACGATCGAGTTGTGTACAGATGGGGACAGCCTGATTCTTCCCTTTTTCATTTGTCTTTCGTTTGTTTGTATTTTTACATATGTAGTAGCTATTTTGCTGTTTTACACAAGCTGAGTAACAGTCGTGAGAGAGGACATCCCTGCCTTGTTCCCAGTCTCAGAAGGAAAGTGCTGTTCTCTGTCTCCTGTGACTACTGGCTCTGCCACCTCCCCCCTTCCGGCTTTGGGCAGGGCCTCCCTCCCTGACATGGCCCTGCCTTCTACCCCTCTGGTGTTTCAGGTCAAATCCTCCTTAGATGCACTGGCCCAGAAGATAGCCACCTTCACCGACGTGGGCAACAGCCTGGCGCACGCAGAGCACCTCCTGAAGGACCTTGCCAGCTTCGAGGAGAAGTCTAGCGTAAGGACAGTCACGTGGGTGGCTTTGGGCAGGGGACAGCCCAGGGGTGGTGCTCGTGGCACCCTAGGCTCACCTAGGAAGGCACAGGAGTGGGGCTGTCTCTCCATCAGGTGGGCTCCACCCACCAACCCCCAGCCATGCATCCCTCCCACGGCTTGCTCCCACGAACATGAGCGGAGCTGTGTGTCTGGGGCGGCTCTCTCCGCAGGCCTCTGTCAAGCGGGCCCACACCCTGTCCCTGGAGGGTGAGAAGCTCATTGACACCAAGCACTACGCCGTGGACTCCATCCGCCCCAAGTGCCACGAGCTCCAGTACCTCTGTGACCAGTTTGCAGCCGAGGTCGAGAGGAGGAGGGGGCTTCTCAGCAAGTCCCTGGAGCTGCATGGCCTCTTGGAAGCAGTAAGACCCCCACCCCTACCCTCCTGGTCCCGCCTGGCCTGCTCCTTCCACATGGACCGAAGTCAGTGGCTGGAAGCTGGCCCCACACGCCGCTGTCTGTGGGCCTTTCTCGAGGCCCAGCCACTCACAGCTGGCCGTGTTGTAGAATTCATTTTGCCGCCTCTGACATTCTTTCCAAGGGCCACACCTAGCATGCGGCTCATTTCCTGTACTTTCTCTGGGTGAACAAGTCTGGTCCAGGGATGCAAGTGGCTTTGGGGTGCTGTGCAGCTGTGCTGTGCTGCGGAGGATCCCCAAAGCCTGGTGGCAGCAGGCCGTGGGTAGGACGGCCGGCAGGGCATGGGCAGAGCACCCCTGACAATGCCGTTCTGTCCCTCTGCAACGTTTCCCACGTCCAGTCTATGAAGTGGTGCGATGAGGGCATCTACCTGCTGGCCTCACAGCCTGTGGACAAGTGCCAGTCCCAGGATGGTGCAGAGGCCGCACTGCAGGAAATTGAGAAATTTCTGGAGACCGGTGCAGAAAATAAGATCCAGGAGCTCAATAAAATTTACCAGGACTACGAATCCATCCTCACCAAAGACCTGATGGTAAGAGGAGCCGGGGTGTGCCGATGGTGGGGAGTCACGCCTGATGAGCAGAAGGATCCCATGAGGAACTCTCAGTGCATCGTGGGTGCTCATAGGGCTCAGCTTCCCTTTCGGCACGTTCTCTCTCACAGGGCGGTCTTCCTGCCCCCAGGTCCCTTCCCTTCTTGACAGAGCAGCCACTGCTGGGGGCCTTGTGTCCTGTGACACTGATCCCAACCCTCTGCTGTTACCCAGCCATACGTCCCATCCTACCTCCAGGGGCCAGCAGACTCATGGGACTCTCATGTCCTCCCTTCCAGCTGACTCTTTCTGGCCTCACGTCCCCCATTCCAGGGGGTCCCACCTCTCCCAGCCACAGCAAGGGGGCAAGTACAGGATGGCTGCACGACAGCAGTGTCCTGGTGTCCCAAGCTCAAAGGAGAACATGCCTCTTAAACTGGTGGCATCTCTTGTTCACAAGTCCGTATGCCCTGTCCCTTCAGGAGCACGTGCAGAAGGTCTTCCAGAAGCAAGAGGGCATGGAGGAGATGTTCCACCGGAGACAGGCAAGCCTGAAGAAGCTGGCAGCCAAGCAGATGAGGCCTGTGCAGCCAGTGGCGCCCCGGCCGGAGGCACTCACAAAATCACCCTGCCCCTCCCCAGGTGTGTGTGGTCACTGTTCTCTGGTCCATGGTGGGCCCTTGTCAATTAGGTTTTATCGGCATGTGGCCAGCGAGTGAGCCAGGAGGATATGGGCCGGACATGGGAACATCCCAAGGAGCTCTTCCCTGACTCCAGTCTCTGCTCCCGGGCTGTCTGTGTTCATGCTGTTGCCAAAATAGTTCTCCCACGGCTCCGACCATAGCCCGGAGTCCCCAGGGCCATGGCCCTTCGTGGTCTCCCCCTTAGAGGCTGAGCAGGTGGCCCTGCTGTCTCCCCAAGCCCCTTCTGTGGGTGTGTGCCTGCCAGCTGCGTCAGGGCCTTGGTGAGGGAACCAAAAGCTGGTGAGACCCCAGAGAGTCGGCCCCCACCCACCCCCGCCACAGCAGGTGGCATCTGTCAGAGGACATCTTACCCCTGGCCCAGCGGTGTCAGGCCCCGCATGTGCACTGACCTGGCACCAGCCCAGGCGGCCTTCCATCTTCCACTCACCTGTCCCCCTACCTCCTCTCTCTCCACATCTCCTCTGCTTTTCTTGCCCTCCTGGGCGGGGGGCTCACTCCTGTTCCCTACAGGCAGACCCAGGCACTCCAGGACCTCTTTCCCCTCCAGACACAAGACACGAGGCCACGCCTTCCTTCTTCATTTTCTTTCCAACCAGGCAGCCGGCGAGGCTCTGAGAACAGCTCTGAGGGCAGCACACTCCGGAGAGGGCCCTACAGGAGGGCCAAGGTGAGGCCGCTGTCCAGGCCACCTTCCCGCGCCACCCTTGTCGCCCCGCCTGTGCCGTGGGTCTGGGGTTCCCTCCCCAGCAGGCAGTGCGATCGGGCCCCTCGAGTTCAGGACATGCGGCCACACCTCCTCTGAGCGCTCTTCTCTCCCCAGAGCGAAGCGAGTGAGGGCCGGCAGGGTCGGAGCAGCTCCACGGGCCATGAGGAGGAGAGCCTGGCCGTCCTGCGGAGGTGAGCGGCCCGGGTCCAGGCCTGGCACGACGCTCTCAGATCTCAGCCTTTGGCCACGGGGGGTCTGGCCGTACCTGAGAGCTGACACCCAGAGTGGGAGGGACGCGCTGGCGCTGTGGAGTCCGTGCATGTGTGTGGGCCGTGCGCGGGGGTGCAGCGCTCCTGTCCATCTGGCAAGTCCACGCCTAGAGCCAAGGCAAAGCAGCTTTTCCCTAGAAAAGCCTTTTGTCCCCAGTTCCTCAGGCAGGATTCTGGGGATTTGAAATGGCTTGTGTTCCGTTTCCTGGAGCCCCCGGTGGCTGAGGGATTCAGCAGAGCCAGGGACGGATGTGTAGCAGCACCACCCGCCCCAGACTGGCTCCCCTCACGCTGCTGCCACTTCTTCCACCCCTCCTCTTCTCGCCCCCACCCTCACCCTGGGCTCTTCCATCTGTGCTCCTTCGGGCTCCAACATGTCCCTGCTGTCCGTCCCCTGCTCACAGGCATGTGATGAACGAACTCTTGGACACAGAACGGGTCTACGTGGAGGAATTGCTCTGTGTCCTGGAGGTGAGCCTGATGGTGGTGCGAGGAGGGGGTCAGCTGTACTTGGCCCCTGGTGGGAAACAGCTTATGTATGCGTCAGTGGACCGGGGACAAGGAGACGCAGGTGCAGGGACAGACCTGCTCCAGCAGCGAGGAGAGCGTGGCTGACCCTGAGAGCACGGCAGGAGCAGGAGGCAGACAGGACTATATGCCATCCTCCTGCAGGAAGCTCAGGTGGAGGCCTCGGGGACCGCCGCCGGGAAGGTAGCAGGCCTGTGGGCCCTGGAACGTTCTGGATCTTGGTCTGGTGGTGGTTACTGGGGTACAGACATTCCACTGATTGATCAAGGAGGGTACACAGATTTCTCTCCTTCATACCAGTTATCTGAGTTTTAAGTGGATGGAACCCACCCCTGCCCCTCTGCCCCTAAAAATGGTGCTGTCTGTAGTTCATTCACATTGTTCAGTGGTGGCTGCCCAGGTGGTCATCTCGCAAATGGCCAGTGAATTCATAAGGATGGGTTCACTTCCTAAACCCTGAGAGGTGTCACCTACCCGTTTGCAGCCCACAGAGCCTGTGACGGAGCCCATAATGGAGCCTGGCATCTTGGCAGGTGCGCCCCTTCCCAACCTCTCCCCTCCTCCACAGGGTTATGCTGCTGAGCTGGATAACCCACTCATGGCGCACCTCATGTCACCAGGCCTTCAGAACAAAAAGGACATTCTGTTTGGAAACATGGAAGAGATTTACCACTTCCATAACAGGTCAGGCCCTCCTCTGGCTGCAGCTGCTCGGTGGGGTCTTCTATGAGGCAGCCGCCTGCAGGGAGCTGGGGCTGTGGCCAATGGGTGGAGAGCATCCCTCCTCCTCCCCAGGGGACAGGCTCCTGGGTCGGGGGGCTGCTGCAGAGCAGGGGGCTTTGGTGGGGGGCGCTGGCCAGGCCGTTACAGATGGCCCTTCCACCTGCTGGAAGTCCCTGGGGCTTTGAAGACGTGGGAGTGCCAACCCGCTCCTGCCTGGCCAGGGTGTGCGTTTGGCACCGGGGCCACACCACCCAGCAAGGCCCGTTTTCTTCCCATGAGGCAACAGCAGACGCTCCTATCCTGCCTCTTCTCCCCTCACCAGTCCACTGTGGCCTCCTGGCTTTGGGGAAGCACTAACCACCCTTCCAAAGGGCCCACCCTGACTCCTTGTTGCCATGTGCGGGGAGCTTGTGGGAAAGGACACGAGGAGGTAGATGCAGGATACACGGGGGCCGTCAGATAGACACCACAACCGTGTGTCCTGGGAAAGCCGGGCTTGGCCCCCCACCCCCCTCCAGGCTCACGGGGGCTCCTCGGACTTCTGCATGACCCCCCTCGCCCCTTGGTCACTAGCATCTGTCACCCATTCGTCTGTAGGGGAGGCAGGTGAACCCCCAGAACCTCCCCCACCACAAGGTGGCCAGGCACTGTGGTCACTGCCGGTGAACCAACCTGGAGACCTGTCCCTCGAGGTGGGGTTGACCCCGGGTTCAGGGGCAGTGGGCACAGGGAGGGTCCCATCCCACAGAACCTGCAGAGTTAGGTGGGTGTGAGCACGGCTCCCAGCTGACCCGGCTCCTGTCTGCCTCTTCGTCCCTGTCCGGCCGGTAGCAAAGGAGCTGTCCCAATTTCTGCATGCAGAGCAGCACCAGCAACTCAGAGGGACCCACGAAGGGGCCAGGTCTGCCTGAACCAACCCCAGGGAGTGTCGGGCATGGCTGCAGGGCCTGCCCGCAGTCCCCGACTGTCCAGACTTGGAAATAAGCATCAGCTGGAAAATGACATCTCTTCATTTGTGCTGGGTGTCTCGTCCAGCTTGCTCTTCCCCTGACCTAAGGCAAGCTTTCCCTGTCTAGAATATTCCTGAGGGAGCTGGAGGAGTACACGGACTGCCCAGAGCTGGTCGGAAGGTGTTTCCTGGAGCGGGTAAGTGTGTGCTTTGCCGTGCCTTCCTTCTGAAAATGCCACATGAAATAATCACAAAAGTATCACAGTCTCCTTCTGACCAACTGAAATCACAAAGTGCAGATGTTGCCGTCTGCCTGAAACGGTGTGATGCTTTCCAGTTGGGCCAAAACAATACTGTTTTATCTAAAGCGCAATAACTGGTTCCGAAGAGAGAAAACCATAAAACATCAGCCACTCGTGCCAGATTTGGGAAGCATCCATCTTGCTGCACATGTTGCACAGAGCCAAGCATGCTTGAGCTGGCACTTGTGCATGGTCCCGCTTGGGTTACTCCCTCCCTCACAAGCGGGCAGTGACCTGTCACCTTCCTCTCCTCCCCGTTGACATGGCCAATGCACACCTGTTTCCGGGGCTGGGAGGAGCAGTGGGAGCAGGGCAGGGCGATCCTCTCAGGCCTGCCTCCATACACTGCAAGCCGAGCCACATGGAACATGAGCTGAGAGGAAGGCATTTTCATGAAATAAGATAGAGGCCCAGACACGGCGTCATGAATTGGTGTTGAGAGGCAGGAAGAGGAAGTAGGGACATTTCTGCTCTGACTCTGTCCAGCTGCTGGTGACGCTCTGGGCACTGTGTGAGAATGAGGGTGAGAGAGTCAAGCTGAAGGTCAGTGGTTCTCAAAGTGGGTCCCCTGGCCAGCGGCAGCAGCATGCCGGGGTCTTCCTGGAAATGCAGGTTCCTGGGTCCCACCATACACCCGCCGCATCAGAACCTGCAGTCAGGCTCTGTGTTTTAACAAACCTGCAGGCAGTCCGATGCACACGCACATCTGAGCACCAAGCTCTGCAGGTCCTTTCTTTAGAAAGTTAGCCATTAAGTTTAGTTGTTATTCTCACAGCCAAACACCAGCTTCCTGAGGCTAATCTGTATGAAAGAGGTCTCAGGACCCATGTGGCCCCAAAGGGAGCCCTGCTGGGCTCATCACGTGCATCAGAGGTGGGGAGGGGAACAGGGCGCCCTGCGACGTGCTCTCTATCCCACATCAGATGGAGGAGTTCCAGATCTATGAGAAGTATTGCCAGAACAAGCCGCGCTCCGAGAGCCTCTGGCGACAGTGCTCCGACTGTCCATTCTTCCAGGTGTGTCTCAGGACCCTCCCCGGGAGAGCGCGGTCTCCCTCACTGGCGCACCCGGTCTAAACAGGAGGGTTCTGGCCTTGCAGGAATGCCAGAGGAAGCTGGACCACAAGCTCAGTCTGGACTCCTACCTGCTGAAGCCAGTTCAGAGGATCACCAAGTACCAGCTGCTGCTCAAGGTGAGGCGGCCGTGCCCGCCTGCCTCCCCACACCCTGCCACGGTGGTCTTGTCCGGATGCCAATGCTCTGGGAGCCACGCTGTGTGTCCAGAGGGTCCACATGGGCACTGGGGCTGGAGCGGAAGTTCCTGTGTCCCACGGCTGTGTGAACGCATCCTCGTCCCCCAGGAGATGCTAAAATACAGCAAGAGCTGCGAGGGGGCCGAGGACCTGCAGGAGGCGCTGAGCTCCATCCTGGGCATCCTCAAGGCTGTGAATGACTCCATGCACCTGATTGCCATCACCGGCTATGATGTAAGGCCCTCTCCATCCCACCAACTAGCCTGGTGATGGCCTACCTGCTGTCGGGGCAGAGCTGTGCCTGGGACCGTCGTATGCACATGTGTTGCCTGCAATCTGGGGGCAACCCAGTTTCCACTTGTGTCTGGGTGGGCTGGGGGGTTCAAAGCTCTGGGGAGTCCTCAGGCCTCCCAGGGGCATGGTGGCACTCAGGGCTGATCCATGTGGGTCGGGGTCAGAGGACAAGGGGGTGTGAAGGTCAGACTGCTTTTTCCTCATGTGCCCAAATGAAGTAACTCACTCATTTTGTTGCTTCTCTGTAAGTCCACTTGTGCTCACCCGGCTTTTTTAACTAAGAGGCTTTGTCTTTAGAGCAGAGTTAGGTTTGCAGCAAGATGGAGGGAGGGTACAGGGCCCCCCACAGCCCTGTGCCCCCACTTACAGCCTCTCCTATTCCCCACACCCAGAGGGTGATCCTCTGCTGGTCTGTCATTACCACCCACAGCCCAGGACACGCGTCCTGTGGGTTGGGACAGATACGTGATGAGGTGGGACACAGGAGTTTCCCTGCTCTACCGCCCCAACCCCTGCCCTGTCCCCACATGTCACGAGGTGGGGGCTCCAGGGGTCGCAGCCCCCCAGCCGGGCTGCTTCTGCTCAATGACATGCCCACGAGGCCCCTCGTTCATTCTGGGCGTAGGGGAACCTGAGTGACCTGGGAAAGCTGCTGATGCAGGGCTCATTCAGCGTCTGGACAGACCACAAGAAGGGCCACAGCAAAGTGAAGGACCTGGCCAGGTTCAAGCCCATGCAGCGCCACCTTTTCCTGCACGAGAAGGCCGTGCTCTTCTGCAAGAAGAGGGAGGAGAACGGGGAGGGGTACGAGAAGGCCCCTTCGTACAGCTACAAGCAGTCCCTGAATGTAAGTGAGGCCGACCCTGCGGAGGACAGCAGACATCCCGCTGGATTCCAGCTGCCCCTCTTCCCGCATGCACCACCTTGGTCTGGGGTGGGAGTCTGGGAGCTCTGGTGTCCTCAGCCCCACCCCAAACCACTTCCATCACCTCGACGGGGGCACTGACACCCTTCCAAGACAGGAGCCTGGGGGGCGCAGGCTCCCATCCTGCTTGCTAACGAACACCCGTCTCCCTGCTCGTGCTGCCAGATGGCGGCTGTCGGCATAACCGAGAACGTGAAAGGTGACGTGAGGAAGTTTGAGATCTGGTACAACGCCAGGGAGGAGGTGTACATTGTGCAGGTAGGTCCCCGCCTTCTGCGGGCTGGGCGTCGGGGACTTGTCAGGCGTCTTTTGAGAATTACCGTGCACCTGCCTCCTAAGCTGGTGAGGGCTTATGTCCCAGGGGCCATGGAGGGGTGCTGCCCTGGGTCTGCCCACAGGAGGAAGCACAGGCAGCCCACAGTTGGGGTGCTGGAAGGCGGGGCTGGGAATGCAGGCTTGGGGGGCACAGCTAAGCCCAGGCCATGCTTACACGTGTGACCACGTTGCCCTGGGGAATGCAGGGGGCCGTACAGCTGTGAGTATACCCTGAGCCCGCATGACCCAAACTCGGGGTCCTGTGATGGATCGCCCGGCTCCAGGGACAGGTCTCCTCTGGTTGCCCTCCACGCTCAGGCACGCTGTGGTGGCCCCGTGGGATGCAGTGGCCGTGGCATGTGGTTTAGGCACGCACAGCAGCACGGCAGGCCCACAGCAGTGGTGCCCGGCTCCAGGTCAGGTACAGGCCCCCAGGAGCTGCTGGGACAACAGCCAGCACTCTGGCTCTCCCTGGCCCAAGTCTCCAGAGCCCGGCTGTCACTCCTCTTGGCTACCTGTGCTATCCTGAGGCAGGACTGTGGCCTGGGAACATAGTCTCCCTTGAGGATTTCAGATTCCCGTCACCCTTGTCCTAAGCGATGCCACGGGCCACTTCCCAGAGAAATGTGCTCTCAAAGGGTGGTTTGTGCCCAGGGCTTCCAGGGAGTCAGACACCAGCAGGGGTAGATGGCGGCAGCCACAGGTCCTCCCATGGAGGGTGCCCATTGAGCCGTCCCGAGGCCAGGGCCCCCGTGACCACTGCTCCTCTTCCCCGGCCTGCGCTCCCATCATCAGTTCCTTCAGGGAACGTCCATACTTACCTCCTGGCTTCCTTCTGGCACGCAGGCACCAACCCCTGAAGTTAAAGCGGCCTGGGTGAGTGAGATTCGCAAGGTGCTGACCAGCCAGCTGCAAGCCTGCCGAGGTAAGAACACTGCAGCCGCGAACCGCCCTGGGCCTTGGCTCCAGGAGCGGCTTTGCCCCGCCCAGCACAACCCCCGAGGTCAGCTCTGGGACGGGTCTGCATATTCCCTCCCGCAGAAGCCAGCCAGCACCGCACATTGGAGCAGTCCCAGAGCCTGCCTCTGCCCACGCCACCCAGCACCAGGTGAGGGACTCACGCCCCGTTCACACAGCCGGCCGCCCGAATGCCCTCCCTGGGGTTTGCCCGAAGGCCCCAGGGGTGCTTGCTGGGGCGGGAGCCATCCGTGCGGGCCAGCTTCAGGGACAGATGTCTCGGGCCCCATTCGCTGGCAAAGGCCGGCTCTGACGCCTCCGATTGTCTGACACCAGTGGATGAGTTCCTGGTACAGTGAGCACAGGATGTCCTGGGGCTTGGGGACAGCTGCCATGTTTCTGTGATGGTCACGTCCCAGGCAGGGACGGGGACCGTGGAGCATGGGGGCGCAGAAGTACGTCCAACACATCAGCCTCACACTGGCCTCTTCCTACCTTAGTTTTCCTTGGTCACCGTTGGCACTCACGGCAGCTTTCTTACTTTGTCCTGCTTCTGCCGTAAGTGACATCCAGTCACTGGTGGGATAGGGTGTGGTCGAAGTAAATAATCCACAGAATAGTTTGCAAAGAGAAAGTCCACCCTCCCAACTCAAAGAAACCACCACCACCTCCCACTTAACAGCTGGCAGGTGGCATTTATTCTCGGGGCAGGGGGATACTGGAGGGGACCCCAGGGTCATCTCTGCCTCGGAGCCTCAGGGACGGGTAGAAAAACTAACCAGGCAACATTCTCCTCCTTCTCTTGGGGTGTTCCTCAGCCCCTCGAAAGGGACCACAAGAAACATCAAAAAGTTGGAAGAAAGGAAAACCGACCCCCTAAGCCTGGAAGGCTACATGAGCCCCTCGTCGTTGCCGAAGCCCCCCGAGAAGGGCAGAGGTGGGTGTCCGCCGGCGCCGGGCACGGCGTGCCAGGCAGCCGTGAGCAGGAGCATGTCCAGGACGCACAAGCACTGGGACCTCCTGAAGAAACCCCCTTCCTTGCGCCCGGGGCGCTCCAGACAGGCCCCCGCAGCCCCAGAGGAGAGCCCAGGTGACCTGATGTGTGCCCCGAGCGCCACGGGCCGTGGACACCCCCACACCATCGCTCTCTCTTCCTTTGTAGATGACATGGTCACTAGCTCTACCTCAGAAAGCTCCGCGCTTTCCAGAAAGCGCTTTACCCTGCAGGGCTTTGCTAACCTCAAAGGTCAGAAAGGTAAAAGGCGCTCGCCTCAAATCCATGCTCTGGATGTGTCCCTCACCGTGGTGGCATGTCTGTCATCCATTCGTGTGGTGATCGTTCATGCTGCCGTCCCCTGAACCGCGTGTCCTCGCCGGTGCCGCTGTGTCTGTTATTCGCACAGCCCAAGGGCTCTTGGTGGGGTCTCAGGACCTTTGGTTTGAGAAAGCAGAGGTGGGCTTGGTGGGCGATGGCTTGCTCAGCCCACGGCTTCTCCTAGCTCAGCTCCTCCCGAGCCCCCAGCCCCTCCCGCTCGGTCCTGTCCAGTCTCTCGTTTCCACACCGTGCCCCAGTGCTAGTGTCCGCTGTCTCCAAGGGGTGGTCGCTAGTGCACAGGGCACATAGAGAACCCCTCAGGTGCACACCTGTGTCGGCTGCACCGCCTCCCAGGGTGCCTTGATGGTGTGGTGTGCCGCGAGGAGGGAGGACACAGAGGTAGCTCAGGCCCTGATGTTCCCGGCGGGTCTCTCCCTGCCTGAGACTAAAAGCCCGTGTTGTCTAGGATTCTTGTCACTGGTCCAGAAAACTGGAGGGTATTTGTTTTGTCTTTGTTTCAATTTATAAAATACTTCTAAGTTGGTCTCAAAGTTTAAAAGAAAAAAAAAAAAAAGGACATCCCCTGGTACTCTGTACTTTGCATACTATGTGCACTTTTATGCAGATTTAGGAAAAAGTACCTACACACGGCCCCTAAAGTGACCTGCAGCCCTGTCCCAGCTCCCCCTGCTCTCCGGGGCCTCTCCTGTCACCCGCGGGAGGGACCCACCTGCTAGCTTAGTTTTGTTCCCAGGAGGCTACTACTTGCGCACCAGTGTCTGCGTCCCAGCCCCGCATGAGCACCGCTCTTCACCCCCTCTGCACGCTGCATGCGCCCGCAGAAGCCGTGCCTCACTCTCTCTCCTGTTGTATTTTTCCTTTTCCATCTTCTGCAGCTTCTCCTACCAGCCCTGACAAAAAACCTAAGCGACACGAAGTAAAGAGCGACCCAACGCCTTTTGGTTTACGAGGTAGAGTGGCTCCACCTTTTGAACGTAGCCTGACATCCATTTACCGGTCCCGATTAGGGCCACCGTGTGTCTTGCCCTTCCTCGCCATCGAGGGCACAACACAGAATAGGTCTCTGCTAGCCAGAAGCAAATCCATTGTTTTCTTCAAAGACAAGATGCCCTGACAACAGATACTGCAGCGGTGTCACCCTTTCCAGTTGGACGCCCACCAGGTCTGCCCAGAACCTGCACCCACTGGCTACCAGGTTGCCAATGCCTGGCCAGCATGCAGGTTGGGTTGGGCCGTTACGGGGGCTGCGCAGACGTCAGGGCACCCCTGGCCTCAGGGCCCTGTGGCACCACCCCCTGCCCCGCTCCACCAGTTGTCCCGAAGTTTCTTGGGGGAAGCACAGCACGTAGCAGCCAAAGGGACCCTGCCAACCTCCCACTTCATGAGAGGGTGACCACTGGTACAGGCAGCTATGGCTAAGCTCCATGCTGGCACTTGGGCTTCCATTTCTTGCCCCTTGTATCACAAGGGTAAAGCCCTCCCCCAAAACCCAAAGATGCCCTGGCCCAGGCTGAGGGTCTGAGGTTGGCAAGGAGAGTCTCACTTCATGAATCCTCTAGAATTTTCCAACAATTGTGAAGGTTCCCAAGGATGCAGGTGACCTCACGCCCCCAGGACCACCCAGGGGTCACCCAGCACACTCGGCCTCAAGCACCAGTCCAAGCACCTGGGACCCAGACTGCAGCCCTCCACCTGCCCCCACAGGACCGTCGGAGGCCAGGGGCTTCAGCCACCTGCTCCCACCACCTTCACATGGGTGAGGGTCCCAGGGCCCGGGACAAGGCTGCGTTCTCCAGCAACAGCCTCATTCTCTGCTTAAGATCTGGAGACGCCGGGCATTGGCCTGGCTGACTGCCCTTGTGCAGGAAGCTGGTGAAGGGGCTTGAGCCCAGCCTGGGGCTGCTTGCCAGCATTCCTCTTCCCACCACCTTTCAGCCAAGTTGTGTCTCCTCACCTGTGGCAGGAAGATGAGGCGCCTTCACAAGGTCAATGGATGTGATGTGAGCGTGGCACCTGGGGCCCTACTACCAGCCCCCTGCCCTCTGCTGCCCTCCACTCCCCACTGTCCCGATGACAGCAAGCCCTGGCCCCCCCCCCCCCCGGCACTCTGGCAGATGCTCAGGCACTTGCCCCCCTGGAGGGCCTCACCTGCCCATCACTTTACTCAATGTCACTATCAGGGCTACTGTGCTGAGAGCAGAGGGGCCACATTCTGGTCACCTTGGCATAACGTCCTACACACTCGCCAACATCCATGTTGATGAAGCTGTGCGACTGGGTTTGTGACACTTGCGCTTTCCAAACCCACGTCTTCTCGCCCCATGGCTGGTGCCTCGGGCGTGTGGGGCGCGGTACCCTCCTGATGCCTTCATCACAGGGCTCTGACACAGGGACGCTGCTGGAGCCTGGTAAAGAGGCCTCCCTGGAGGGCGGAGTACAGGGTGGCCCCATGACATTCGAGGTCATTGGCCAGGCCTGTCTCCTCCCAGGCTCAGTGCTGCACGCTAATGGGGAGCTCTAGACCCCAGCTCCCTTTCTATGGAGACGAGACCCCTAAGGCCTCTGTAGCACAGAGGCCCTTGGGCACGGGCTGCCAGACAGGGGCAGTGCACCCTTTGCACGCGTTGGCTATAGCTCCCTCTCATTCTCGGGGTGGGGCCATGTGGATACTGGAACTGGTGTGCCAGGCCCACAGCCTGCAAGTGGTCTTCCATCCCTGACCCTGTGGCCGGGAACAGCAGGTGGTGGCCGTGGTCTCATGCTACAGGAGTGTGGCTCCCACCCATCACTTTGCTGCTGGTGTTCATTGTGTTTGCTCAGATTTGGGAATCCATCATCTTCCCTCAACTTAAATGCATTCTCCCTGAAATTTCCTCCAAATGGAAAATACACATGTTATCCTTTGGGGCTGCATGCCATGAAAACACTAGGATATATGCACATTTCAGAAGGTCCGCAGAAAGCTCTGTCCCCACACTTGGCCCAGCAGCAGTCTGACCGGGGCTCGTGTCGGTAGGGGCCTGGGTTGGAATCCCAGCCTCCCCACGTGGCTGCGGAAGCTCAAAGGCGTGATTAGGGTCTGTGTATGGCGTCTGCTGGCCTGTGCCGGGAGGGTCACAGCACCACCCCCTAATGGGCCAGGACAGTGTTGGCCAGGGCATGCGCAGCACGCCTCAACTGCTGACATGAGGAGCAGTCTCCGGGCCATCCCATGGGTGCTGGGAGCTCCCAGCACCAATTGTAGACTCCTTCCCTGTGGTGATGTTTGCACCCACATGGATGGGTGGTGGCATCTCCAGCTAGGGATCATCCAGAGTCTCTGCTCCCCTGGGACCGCAGGCAGAGCCCACGGGATCACCTCCCCGAGGCGCTGGGGACCATTGCCTCCTTGGAGCTGGCCTGGTGATGGAAGCAGGTGCTCTGGGCCCTGTGTCCCTAGACTGTGTGCAGCCGAAGCACACGTGTCAGCAGGCGTTCTGGAAACCTGCCGTTTGTCCCACCCTAAAGTCTTTAGCAGCTCCTAGGAAGGGGGCGGCACACTGCGGGCTCTCGGGAATGGTGCAGAGGGGCTTGTCGTCGTGGTCCTCACGGGAGCCTGTTCTCTCTCAGGTTGGAGCAAAACATCTCACCCCTTGGAGGCCCCCGAGGACAACGATGGCTGGTCCAGTGCCGAGGAGCTGATGAATTCCTCGGACGCAGAGGAGGAAGGCAGAGTGGGCCCCAGGAAGCTGGTAACCCGGCTCCCCTGGCCCTGGGGCAGGAGAGCTCCAGAGTGTGACTGCAGCGGTGCCATGGCTCTCGTGGCCCTGCGGTGGGAGAGGGAGGTTCCAGGTGCCAGGGTGCGCTGTGCCGTGTGCCCACCACCTCCACCATCAGACCACCAGA
Organism: Canis lupus baileyi; assembly: GCF_048164855.1. NCBI lineage: Eukaryota > Metazoa > Chordata > Mammalia > Carnivora > Canidae > Canis > Canis lupus. Next base: position 856,524 of record NC_132854.1, on the reverse strand, counting down.
CACATGGGGCTTTTGGAGGGAACAGTGCACACACCTGATCCGCCTCCGAATGAGCAGAATGCTCTTAGAAGCCTCCACAAGGCTATGCCTGCAGCTCTGTCCCACTTCTTAGAGAACTCAACTCTTCCACGTGCAGATTTGCGTTTCTTTAACACGAGCTACATGGGGAAGCGTGTACATACTCAATCCCTCGAGTCAGGGTTATACCAACAGATGTTTAGTGCACACCGGGCGCTGCCTTGGTTCTAGCCCTGGGGCCCCACAACACACCTTCATCTGCATGATCGCGGTGAGGACGGACTGGGTGCTGCGCTGTTTAGCAGAGAATACAATACACGAGGGTCTCCGCTCCCACGGGGAGGCAGAGTGAAAGGGAATAAAATGCCAAGTGTGTTAGATAAGGATGGCCGCGTGTCGGGCGGGAGGCCAAGGAAGGGGAGGTCACTCCAGCAGGAGGGAGCGGCGGGCGCAAAGGTCCTGGGGCTGGGGACGACGTTTGGAGTGTGTGAGGGCAACTAGAGCAGAGGGGGTGGTGCAGCCTGGGGCAGGCAGCCTGGGGCGCTTCCCAGGTGGGTGGGGTGTTTCAACACGTGGTCGCAGCGGGAGACCTGGCAGGTTCTTAGGACCAGGGGCCCTTCCGCAGCCAGATGCCCATCCAAAGCCTCCAGACGGCAGGAATGGCCGGGCCCTGACAAACGCTCCCGGTCCCTCTCCTGTGGCAGAACACAGGAAGCCCACGCGGGACCTGGCCTGCGGCCGACAGCCGCTCCGCGCTGTGCTTGACAAGCCGTGTCCCTCGCCACCAGGTTCCCGGAAAGTACACGGTCGTGGTGGACGACGAGAAGGGAAGCCCCGAGGCGCTGGCCGTGCGGAACGGGGACATGGTGGAGGTGGTCCAGGAGGGTGACGAGGGCCTCTGGTAAGGTGCCGGCGGGAGCGCACGCCCGGGCCCCGCGGGAGGAGCACGCGGCGGGAGCCCCTGACGGCCGCACCCCTCCAGGTATGTCCGCAACCTGACGTCCAGCAAGGAGAGCTGGGTGCCGGCCAGCAGCCTGTCCTCGCTCCTCGGCGTGTCCGGCTCTGCGCACTGCCTGAGCAGCTCAGGTAAGCCCCGCGCCCGTGCCGGCCGCACCCCGAGCCCGCGGGGTCCCGCAGCCGCGAGCTGGGGCGTGCAGATGCCACGCCGCAGCCATTCTTGCCTGGTTTTCCCGCAGAATCCAGTGCGGGGTCCACCCTGCTGAGCGCCTCCTCCAGCTGCAGCGAGAGCTGTGGGGTCCCCCTCTCAGACCTCCAGGGGTAGCGCCGGGCCATGCGGGACAGCAGCCTGCGAACCCCTAAGTTTTCCTTTGCTTGGGCTTGCTTAGTTTGGTGAGGGGACGGTGCTCTAAGACCCTGGGGAAGGAGGACCCTGACAAGACCCCAAGGACGAGCCGCCCGCGGCCCACGGAGCTTCGAGGCAGAGACGCAGGGGGCCGCAGAGGGAAGGTTCTGGAAGATTCTGCCCTCCAGCCTCCACGCCGGGACCACCCCTGACAAGGGTGCAGAAGCCATTTCCACAGGAAGACCGAGGTGTACACTGTGCCTCCCGGGAACACCAGGACGGACGGAGGACGGCGAGGCAGCAGGCCAGCGCGAGGCAGGGCGCCAGGCAGCCGGGACCGCCCTGGCCACACTGCGCGTTCCGGGCGTTTCTGGTCCGGCGCTTCCTGCAGGAACAGGCGTGTTGTGGGAGTGACCAGTCTACTGACCCAGAAGCTCGGCGGGGGGACTGTTTTGTCTTTTACAAGTTTTTTTAAAAGCAGGGATTAATTCCATGGCCATTTTTTGTGGTACTTTGGCCTCGAATCTTTACCAAGAATCACTGTGTTTACATGAAATGATGATTTGATACTGTATTTGATATAAAATTATTTTCTGTTACCGGGGTTCACACTACGGCATGTCGTCTACACTGCTGGGAGATTCGGGGAGCCTCACCGACACCCGTCTGGCCGCAGGCGGACCAACACGCGTCCCTCTGTAGCATCCAGCAGTGTTCCTACAGACAGAAGTAGTAGAGACCGAGGACAGTCCCCTATCTGTGTAGGTTAATTTTCAAAAGGAAATTTAAACTATAATTTAAGATATTTAGCTTCTTTTCTACAAAAAAAAAAAAAAAATGGGGAACTTGATTTTTTTAACTAGTTTTACTGAATTAGGATTTGTAAAATTGTTTTTAAAGAATAAATAAAGATGCAGGTTTGCAGGGTACCGTCTGACCCCCGCACGGGGCCCAGGCAGAACCAGAGAGAAAACGCTTCTGTTTTACCTTTTTGTGGTTTAGAAACAAATTCTGTTCTTTGGAAACACTGTGTGTATCCAGCGGGGGTGGATATTTTTATCCGTGTGCACGTGTGGGGGGGGGTGTACATAGGAGTTCTGCGTGGAGGACGCACGTCAAGGACGCACTGCGGCCTCCACGATGCTGGGACCATCCCGCTACAGCCCTGCGTGGGTCCTGCGCCCACTACGCCGACCGCCTGCCAGCACCCCGCCTCCACCCACCTCCGGGGCACGTCTCGGAGGCTCTTCTAGGTGTCTAGTCGTGAGAGTGTGACACGTGCAACCGTTTCCTCGATGCGCCGATTGTCCAGAGACCGCTCCTGCTGCCTCAGCCCGAGGGTCACCACCGCTGTCATCTCTTCTTCATCAGGCACTTTAAACCCTCATGTTCCAGTCATTGCTTTTTTATTTGGTTTCCAGTCTTTTATTGTTGTTTTTTTCTGCTAATGTAAATGAAATTTAAAATTCAGAGTTCTTTATTGTACAGATGGAATTTGAATAAATATCAGCCCCTCATGCTGTCTGCCTTCCTCTGTAAGAGCTCAGAATTCCTCCGTCTCAGGGCCCCAGCTCCGCGGGTTTGTCATGCTCACCGATGCGCAGCACTGTGAGCTCCCGTTAGAAATGAGGCAAGCGGTGAGCATGACCCACGTTACATCCCATATGCTTCCCTTTGTCAGAAGATGATGGAAATAAAATAACACGCATGTTGTGTCAACCATGTAAAGGTAACTAAACATGTGGAATCGCCGTGTTGGATAAGAGTACAAGTGATGCCTTCGGAAGCAGGAGGGGTCTAGGGGTGGAGGGGCACTGCGACCCCCGGGGGGAGTGTGACCCACAGAAGCAAGGGGTCACAGAGGCTGGTCGGAGCATGGAAATCTTGCTATGCCGACCCGTTGACACACGCACAAGCTGGAAGGCCAGGTGGTGGGTCTGCAGGCAGAGGACAGACAGCAAGGCCCTCCAGAGCCCCCAGTTGGAAGGGGCCGGCAGGTCCTCCCCCAGAGCCTCCAGAGAGAGCAAGGCTGTGCTCAAGGACCCTGGTGAGGACAGATTCCTGGTGGTGTAAGCCCCACTGCAGGCAGCCCCCAGTCACCCCAGCCCCAGGGGAGGGGCCCCCGGGAGTCTGGGAAGGCCCTGAGCTCCGTCCAAGACCCAGGGAGTGTGCCTGGGGCACTCTGCCCACCCACTGCCTACTACAGCCTTTGAGGGCAGGGCTCCCACCACCTCTCGGAGGCAATACCAGCCCAACGCAAGAATGGGGGTTCAAGAATGAGCCACTTGTACCCTGGATGGGAGCAAATGGAGCTGTGGTGCCCAGAGTCTGATTCCAGAGCTGCAGCTACATCCATGGCGCCCTAGGGAACCCCAAGAAGGCCACACGCAGATACCTGCAGAAACAGTGAAGTCCACCACCTCCCACCAAGGACAAATTCCCAAACAGCTACCAAGAGTAACAATTAGAGATTCCAGAACTGATCCACAAAACATGCTCTCCCCCGGGTACTAATTCTTCCACTTGGGAAGTAGAGCTGGGACGCTGTGGGAAGCAGCCGGACTGTGTGGCTCCCAGGCCAGAGATGAGCAGAGCTGGCCTCCCCAGCCTCCACCAGTTTGCAGAAGGTCGAACCCAGGCCTGCTAGAGGCAGGACACCCAGGAGAGTCTTGTTGGGGTAACCTATGGTGCCGGGGGTATTCGGAACCACCCAGGTCAGAGCGGAAGCCTCGTACCCTGAGAAAGCCGACATGCCTGGCTACCCTGGACCATGGGTCCTTGAGGGTTGTGACCTGGGCTCAGGATGCCTGGAAGGACACAGAGGGAGGCTCAGCTTGGGGCATGTGCCCCTACTCCCAGTCACCCCCATGAGGCTTCCGGCTCACCCAGAAAGCCAGGCCCTGGGCAAGGAGGCCCTGCCTAGGTCTCCCCTGTGGCTCTCTTGAGAATATTCACATCCACACCCAAGATCCTCTCTCCTCTCCCCATTGTCACTTTAGTTCTGTGTCCAACTGCCATCCTAAGTCCTGAGGACCTCAGAGTTCTCAAGTGCATTTGAGGGGCACTTGCCAGATACAGGTCCCGACACAGATGTTTGGGGCAGGAGCCTCTGCTTCACAGACACAGCTCTGGGGCTGGGAGAGGGGGTTGGTGGCTTCCTGCAGGAATCTGGCATTGCCCCGCCCCTTGGGCTTGAGAAGCCAGTCCTCCCTCCCCCACCCCTCTGCCCGCTAGAAGGCCAGGACTTTGACCCCCCCCCCCCCACACACACACACATACCTGGAATGTCAATAGACCGGTGACACCATGGGTCTCACCATGGTTGCCTGGGCAGGTGAGCTGGCCCTCCTCTGCTTCCTACTGGGCCTGCAGGGGTCTCTGGCTGCAGGTATGTCAGGGGGAGGGTTCCCTGTAAACCCTGGGGAAGGGCTGCCGGGCTGCTGACATCCACGCCTCCCACAGCCCCCCTGCGTGGTAGACACGTGGCAGACACACCGGGAACTTCCATGGGATCGGCAAGCAGACCCAGGGTTCAGGGGTGCAGGGTGGGATGCTCCCCTCCTGCCCAGCCCTCCTGCTTCTTCCAGGGCCGGAGACAGGGTGGGGACCCTGGGTGGCTCTGCTCCACCAGCAGACACTGAGGGGAAAGTAGGGAGGAAGAGGGACAGAGGGACGCGCTTCACTGGCGGTGCCCACTGAGACTTCAGAACCGTGGGATGGCCCAGGTGGCAGCACTGTCCCCCGCCAGCGGCTTGCGTGGGAGCGGATGGGGCACCCACTGATTCCTGCAGGGGCCCATAGGCCAGCACCACCCTCGGGGGAGGCAGGGCGCCTTCGTCCTTCCTGAGCAGGAAGACAGTGCTTGTCGGGTTCCCCCCCACACACCCCTGCCAGACTTCCACAAGTTCCCTGCTGGTTCCACGAGGGCTTCCTGGTACACATCTGCTGCACTTCGAGGGTGGCAGGGGTGACAGTCTTCTCTGGGCTCCCCCAAGCCCCCCACCTCCACCCCCACCCCTTCCTCAACCTCTCCTTCCCAACCAGGCAGGCTCCCCAGAAATTCACACACAGAAACGTTGTCTCCGTAAAAGAGAGGTGGTCCCTGTCATCCTTGGGCCTGGGGGCCACCCCAGCCCCTCCCCTGAAGCCACCCCACCTGCTGGAGGTCCTGGACCTCCCTGCCATGCAGGAAACCTCCAGCTGCACTCACTTCTGGGGCTCAGTACCCCACTTGTTTCTGCCTCTCAGTCCCAGCTTTGTTCCCAGGCCTGGCCTCTCTGGCTGCCCAGCCGCTCACTGCACAGCTGTCCCCAGGGGTGCAGTCGTGCCCCCGGGGCTCCATGGGCTTTCTCGGCCTCCGGAGGGTGTTCCAATCTCAGTGTCCTCCTCTCTGGCATCTGTCCACATGTCTGCCCGTGTGTCCTGATGAAACCTCAAACTCAAGGAGTTCAAACTGGTCCCATTACTTGTCCAAGGTGGACCTTAGGGGAGCTCTAAGCACCCACCCTCTCCTCATGCGAACTACCTGCTAGAGGCTGGCAGGAGGGAGCAGGCCGGGGCCTGGACTGGGGTCCAGAGGACACACAAGCCAGGGTCATGAGCTGGGGGTGCAGGGGCACAGGGCTCAGGGCAGGGCCCTCCAGAAGTCGAATTCTCCTGGGAAGAGCAGAGCCATTCCCCAAGACGGGAGGGGGAAGGGAAGAGCCAGCCGGTGGGGCAGAGGCGGGGAAGCCAGGCCCATGTGGTGGCTGTGCATGTGGGTCACTCAGTGTGTGGGGCGGTGGCCTGCAGAGCCCTGGGGCTCCGGGACACCTGGAGCTTCTGGTGGTTGGAGGGACAGCTGAAGCGGAAGTGGGGAGGTGGACTCCGAGCTTCCTTAGAGCGGAAAACCCAGACCTGAAGGATATCACACCTCAAGGGCTGGCAGCAAAGGAGTGGGGAGGGAGTCCTGGGAGCAGGACCCAGGAAGGTCCCCGCAGCCAGACAGGCACATCAGGGCAGTCGCTGGCCACAGTCTCCTCCAACCAAGAGAGGATGACCAGGAGCCTGTGCTGGGCCCGAGCCGGGGTCCCCAGTGGCCTTAGCTTACAGAGGGTACCGGAGTCTTCGTGAGCACCTCCGTGTCTCCAAGAGGGGGTGGGCCATATAGAAGTAGAGCAAGGGGCTGGGGAGGCTCCCTGTGGGGAGGGAGCCCCATAGGATGTGCTGCAGCTCCCCCTCCGAGAGCACCAGGGAGGACAGCCTGGGGCAGGCAAGGGACACAAGGCCCCTCCCCTCCCGCCCCCTCCCCCTCTCCCACAGCCCCTCCCTCCATTGGGAGCAGAGCCCCTGCACATCCCACCCCTGCTCCCCACACAATGTCCCAGGCGCTGGGACGCTGAGGCTCTAAAAGTCGATGGCACACATTTTGAAGCATTAACTTTCCGTCCCCAGAGATAGTGTTCTACTGCCTTCTTTCAATAAGTTGCATTTGCATACGCAGGTGCACATTTACTTTTATTCACGGTATGTGGGATCTAGGGTCTTCTCGCCTCACTTAATATCACATCTTGTTAAGCGCCGTGGGCCAGCTCTGCGCGCGGGGGTGCTCCTGGGAACCAGGCCGCCAGGCCCAGAGGCCTGAGCGGGTTCAGCTGCAAAGACAGGCAGGCCCTTCCCCAGCTCTCACGCAAGGCTCGCGCCGAGCGGTGACTCAGCAGGACGTGGCACAGGGGTGTCGGTGCTCACGGGGACCCCCCCCCAAGTCTTCCTCACCCAGGAGGAAGCCCAGGGTGTCCTGCACCGGCAAAGGCGCGCCAACTCGTTCCTGGAGGAGCTGCGGGCCGGCTCCCTGGAGAGAGAGTGCCGGGAGGAGCAGTGCTCCTTTGAGGAGGCCCGGGAGATCTTCCAGGACGTGGACAGGACGGTGAGTCCCCCCTCGGGGACCCCCCGCTGCCTCGGTGATGCGGCCGGCCCAGCAGCCAGCTGGGACACAGCGACTCCGAGCAGGCCCGGCCCTCCAGGGCCTCTCCCCAAGGCCGGAGGCCGGCTTCACTCTGCGCATCGCCTCGGCCGCACGGGGCACCCCAACCCCACGTCGCAAAACACAGTGTGAAAGGCACATTCAGCGTGTCCCTTGCCTTCCCGGGGAAGGTCCCGGGTGCCCAGAGGGCTGCCCACACCTCTAGGAGGCACAGCTGATGGAGCCGACCTCCGCCACGGGCCTGGGCCGGCCTTTCCCAGCAGTGCCCACCTGCAGATGCCTCCTCGGGGCAACTCGCACGAGGAGACACTCGGGAAGCCATGGCGGCCCCCACACGCACGAGACACCTCAAACTCATGAGACACACACACATCACACTCATGGGACTCACAGCTCACACAGGACACGCACCTCACGCTCCTGTGACACTCACCTCATCCTCACAAGATACTCACCTCACACTCCCAAGACACTCCACACTCATGGGACACTCACCTCACACAGGACACACACCTCATGATCACAAGACACATACCTCACACTCCTCACACTCACGGGACACACCTTACACACACAGGACATGCTTCATGCTCAACAGGAAGTGAGGCTATTTGCCATTTGAGGCATTGAGGATGGTCACTCGTTGCATTTGTTCACTACTTGGTTTTTCAAAGCATTTCCCACAGTTCTCATTTTATTCTCACAGTGATTCTGTAGGGTTCAGTGTGCCTGGCCAGAAGATTCCTCAAGAATCAATTTCATTAGAGCCCTTTGCAATCATAAAATGCCTTTGTATCCATTACTGCCCTGTCCTCCTGTCACACACGTGTGTAGGTGACCCCCTCATCCCCAGAGAGCACGTATGCCTTATCCTAAGTTCACAGCTTAGAGGTGGCAGAGTTGGGGCATTCACAACTCTTGTGAATTCTGAATTGTGAGAGGGAAATTTGTGACCTCTGATGACCTTAGTGATCTGGGGTAGAGGGGATGGGATTAGGAAAATAACTTCCTCCCCCTGGATGAACTCACCTCATCTCCAAAGGAAAAGTCTGGCTTCCAGGGCCCACCTCAAAGGGCCCAGGTTGGAAGCCCCCCAGCCCCCACAGTCCATGCCTGCTCCCGAGTCCATTCTGCGGACACCGTCCATATTTGCTGCTGGCAAACACATGTCTCATACTGCTTCCTCTTTGTTCCCTCAGAGGCAATTCTGGATTTCTTACAAAGGTGAGTCGGTAAACGGCCCATTGGACCCCACCCCCCAGCCTTCCCCACAGCGTACTAACACTGAGTCCCTCCACAGATGGGGACCAGTGCGCCTCGAATCCATGCCAGAACGGAGGCTCCTGTGAGGACCAGCTCCAGTCCTACATCTGCTTCTGCCCCGATGACTTCCAGGGCCGGAACTGTGAGACAAGTGAGGAACCCCATGGTTGGCAGACAGAGCCCCAGCACGCTGATGGGCACGGCCTGGTCAGATGCCAGCTGGGCCTCAGCCCCAGTGGGAAATTGGGCTCTGTGACTGAGAAAGCCCCTGCCAACCTGAGAGTCTTGGGTTTGAGGTTCCAAGATGCTAATTCTCTCTCTCTCTCCCCCCTTTTTTTTTTAAAGAGAGGTTATTTAAAAAAAAATTGTATTTATTTATTCATAGAGACACACAGAGAGAGGCAGAGACACAGGCAGAGGGAGAAGCAGGCTCCATGCACCGGGAGCCGGACGTGGGACTCGATCCCGGGTCTCCAGGATCACGCCCTGGGCCAAAGGCGGAGCTAAACCGCTGAGCCACCCGGGCTGCCCTAAGGTGCTAATTCTCAAACTTGATCACCTCCTGTCCACTTCTGGGAAATACAAAACCCTTGAGTTCCCAGTGCTGGGGGATTCGGATACACCTGGAGAGAGCGCAGTGAGGGCTCTGCATGACTACCCAGCTTCCAGTCAAGACAGCTGGGAAAACTGTATCTTCCCTTCCCGCTATTACAAAAGTGTGAGGTGTTTTTTTGACCTTTCGAATGTTAAAGTATTGCAAATTTCAAGAGTCCCTCAGACCATCTCAGTGTCACTATTCTGCTGCAGGGGCTCGTAGAGCTCTCTCAAGGCGGATGTGCTCAAAGTTATAGCTTATTACAGTGGAAGGATACAGAATAAAGCCAGCAGAGGGTCAGTGTGAGCTTCCCATTGTCCTCTCCCAGTGGACCCTTGTGGACAGTCTTCCGTTCTCCAAGAGCAATGTGTGGCAAGACTTAGGAAGTATCACCACCACCCCGGGAAGTACAATGACCCTCTGTGTCCAGAGATTGTATTGGGCTCAGTCACGTAGTCACATGGCTTAGTCTCCAGCCCCTCCAGAGGTTAAGGTGACACCATGTGGCCCAAGCCCCCACCATGAGTCACATGGTTAGACCATCCGGTATAGCCAAAGGCCCCCAAGGAAACAGCATTCTTATCAGGCAGATTACATCAAAAGTGTGCACCTTAATCAGCGAGAGTATGGACATCATCTCCTAGGAGCACTTTGGGTGAATTCAATCCTTTATCACACAATGTACATCCAAAGAGTTCTTCTGGGCCATGGCCACCTTCTGCTCTAAGAAAACCAGAGGCCAGGGAGAGGAGAGGCAAGGCTAAGAGAAGAGGCTTCCTGCCAGGAATTCCTGGGACTGGAATCTTTGCCTGGCCTTTTATGCTCAGCAGTCCTGGTGTGACTCCCCCAGGACCATGATGCTCAGCAGTCCTGGTGTGAATCCTCCCAGACCTTTACTGCTCAGGAGCTCTGGTGTGAGTCCTCCAGGACCATGATGCTCTGGACCCCTGGTGTGAGTCCCTCGGGATCATAGTGCTCTGGAGTCCTGGTATGAATCCCCCTGGACCTTTACTGCTCAGGAGCCCTGGTATGAGTCTTCCAGGACCATGATGCTCAGCAGTCCTGGTGTGAATGCCCCAGGATCATGATGTTCAGGACCCGTGGTGTGAATCCCCCAGAACCATGATGCTCAGGAGCCCTGGTATGAACTCACTTCCAGGCCAGGCATTCCTGCTGGGGTCCTGGACTGCACAGTGAGCTAACCCTGTCTCCACACTGTAGCACTGCCCTGCAGAGTCAGGATGAACGTTCCTCATCTCCATCTGTCGGAGCTGCAGGCAGCCCCGGCCAGCTCACTGGGGCACCAGGGCCCTGGCTGTGGTCCATCTGCCTGGACTCTTGCCAGCAGGCCTCCAACTGCAGTGGACACTTGTACTGTCCCCAGGGGACTTTTACTTTCCCTGGCCCTCCACAGCTCCCGCCAGTTGCTGGGAGGGGGGCATGGAGGCCCCATTGGCACTCCTCCATCCCAGTGGGCTAAGCTCTTCAGACGTGGGCCCACACACAACCCCAGGTCACCCTTCTGGATCAAACCTCAGCGGGGCTGGCACCTGGCTGTCTCTGTGGCAGCCCCTAAGCACCACTATTGTGCAGAAGGAGGGCTGGTTCTCCCTGACCCACAGAGGTCCCTCTCAGCCTGTCCCCTTCCTGTCCTCAGATAAGAAGGACCAGCTGATCTGTATGAATGAGAATGGAGGCTGTCAGCAGTACTGCAGTGACCACGCAGAGGCCAGGCGTTCCTGCTGGTGCCACGAGGGGTACACGCTCCAAGACGATGGAGTGTCCTGCATGCCCATAGGTAACGGGTCCTTGGGGGCCAGCCCCAGGGTCTGTGTTTTGCTTCATTCCCAAGGAGCAGCCACCCATTCCTGCACAGCCATGGCCATCTTGTGAGAGACAGGAAGGGTGAGCATGTACTACATCTGTGCCCGCTCGGAAACAAGCCACAATGGCAGCAGGCATGGACAGAGCCCTGGGAGCAGCTCCCTGGAGGGTCTGGAGCCACCAGCCTGTGCAAAGCAGCCCCAGAGGAGCAGAGGGAGGCTCTTTCCGCCCACCACTGGCCCCTCTGATGGGAGCCACAGGGCCGCACCCAGGGTCGGCACTGACCGCGACATGGTCCGGAGTCCAGGTCTGGACGCCCCCACCCTGGCTAGAGCCTGACGTCCTGCTGCTGCCTCTGCACGGTCTCTCCTCCAGCCCAGGGGCTTTCCTGGGGAAATCAAAGTTCCGAGTTTGCTCAGGATGGCGGTGCCATTGTCCGAGGGCTGGTCAGTCTGTGGACAAGTGTCAGTCCCCTGGGAAAGTGAGCAGAGCTGAGTTTCAAGAGGGAAGACCCCTCTGTTTCTGCAGGAGCAGCTCCTCCATGGGTGGCCCTGCCCTGCTGCGGCCCCTGGAACTCACCCCTCACAAGCTCTCGTTGGGCATGAACACCATGGTCCTGTGACTTGTTTCCTACAGTGGAATATCCGTGTGGAAAAATACCTGTTCTGGAGAAGAGAATTGGCAGCAACCCCCAAGGCCGAATTGTGGGTGGCAAAGTGTGCCCCAAAGGGGAGTGCCCCTGGCAGGTAAGGCCCCAAAGGGATGGTGGGCAGTCAGCTGCAGGACCCTGGCCTCAAGGGTTCCCTGCTGGCGCAAGGCACGTCCTCCTCATTCTTCAGCCCCCGCCGGCCTGCTTCCCTCTGTCCATCTGGATGTCAGCTCAGCTCTCATCTCCCACCTCTTCCTCAGGGCTGCTGGCCTCACTCCCATCCACTGATGAGGGACATGAGGCCGCTGGTGACGGATGGCAGAGGCAGGGTCTGAACCCAGCCCCAGTCCCAGCCCCATCACCATCTGCCTCTGGAAACAGATCCTTGATGTGTAACGTGTCATCTTGTGGGCAGGGACGCTGTCCCCGCATGGCCAGGGTGTGGGGCCGCCCATGAGCCTGGTCCCCGTTGAAAATGCAGAGGATCAGCCCCCCAGACGCACTGGGCGTAAAGCTACATCTCACAGGAGCGGGATGTGCACACACACGTGTCTGAGCCTGGCCCAGCGACCCCCAGACCCTTCCTGTGGGGACACTGGAGTTAAACCACTGAGAGTGTTGAATGTATGCGAACCTTGTAGGGGACGCTGGAGGCTCACTGGTCACCAGTGGCCTGACCTTGGGTTCGGGGACCCCTTGCAGAGAGGCAGAAGGAGCCTGCCCCCCAACCCCGCCCCTTCCCACCTCGCACAGGTGGGGGTAGGCAGTGGCGGCCTGGCCTGCGGGCAGCCTGTGTGGTCCAGGCCACACTCCCCAGCCTGCCAGAACCCTGCATTTTGGTGTTCAGTCCCCCCAAATGGGATTGGCCTGTTCACCAGGGTGCCTGGCCTAGGCGGTACTTCTGTGAGCAGGGGAGAGGTGATGAGGGCAGGTTTCTGTGGGTAAAGAAGAGAGCCTCTGGGAGGGCTGTCTGGGGGGAGCGCAGCCAGCACTCATGCCCACGTGTGCACCAGGATCTCCCCTCTCAGGACCACTTACCCCACCCCCAAGACAGAGGGCCACCTCACCCATGTTACCAGTGGGGAAACTGAGGCCCACTGAAACTCAGACTCAGATTCAGCAGTAAGAGCCACCCCAGACCACCTTCATGGCTGCGGCACAGAGCCATGGTCAGCCAGGCCCAGGGGCATTGCCGGGAGCCTGACATCCTGCCTGTAACCGATCAGGGTGAGGCGCTGAGCCGCAAGCACCTGTCCTTACCCACACAGGAAGACCTTTCTCCGGAAGGCCCAGTAGATGCTAGCTTGGGTGAGGAAGGGGCATGTCCCCAGCACCCTGGGTCCTGCTGTTCATGCTCAGGACACAAGGACTCTGACACGCTGACCCTGCATCCGGTCTCCTTCCTCCCTGGTGGATCAGCCTCACCATCACATGTAGTGACCTGCCTCTCTCTGGCCCTTCAGTCCCTCCCCGTCTGCAGACCAGCTGGCTAGGGACTCCAGCTCCTTCCATCCACTGTGGGCAAACCACTGCAGGGAAAACCACAAGCCTCACCGGGACCTACTCAGCATCCTCCTTGCTTTGGGGAAGAGAAGGACGCATTGACGGAGGGCACCCTGCTTCCGTTCAATACCTGTCCTTCCACGAGCCCCAGAGCACCACGCTTGGCCAGCCTCTCAGACCAGGCGTGTGGGGTCCAGCTTGGGCGGTGATGCTGGGCGTGTACCCTGTAGTCAGCCCGGCATCTGTGAGCTCTCTGTGGCCACCGCTAGCTACAGGGGAAAGGTGAGTCCCCAGGGTGACAGCACTGGGACCTGCATCTGTTGTGCCCTCCCAGGCGGCAGTGAAGGTGGATGGGAAGCTGCTGTGTGGGGGCACCCTGATCGATGCTGCCTGGGTCGTCTCTGCAGCTCACTGCTTCGAAAGAATCAAGAACTGGAAAAACCTGACGGTGGTGCTGGGTAGGTCTCGTGGTCCCTCCATCAATTTCCACAACTGGATAAGCTCCTCCAAAAAGAGAAATGGGGCAGCACCTGGGTAGACCCCAGTGCCCCAGGTCCCACTGTGGCCATGCTCCCCCAGCCTCTTTCCCATCACATAAAGTCACGGGGGTGACGCTCTATGCCCCTGTCTCACTTGGGCCAGAGGCCCCAGGGGTGTGTGGGCCATGGTGGGCACCTCCGCCCAGTAGGCAACAGGATGCTGAGCACCCCCGGGAGGGTCTGGGACGGACTGGGGGAGCTAAGCATCCCTCCTCACTCACCCTCAGCACCCCAGACTCACCCTGACTCACACTCCAGCCGGACCCCAGTGGTGGCTGCCTGGGGCACTGCTCCCGCCAGCCTGGGGCTGGACACAGGGTCCCTAAGGCCCCAAAGGGAGGCTGCGGGGCATGGGGTGAGCAGTGCAAGTCCCCTGCAGGCGAGCATGACCTCAGTGAGGACGACGGCGATGAGCAGGAGCGGCATGTGGCCCGGGTCATCGTCCCCGATAAGTACATTCCCCTCAAGACGAACCATGACATCGCCCTGCTGCACCTGCGCACACCCGTGGCCTACACCGACCATGTGGTGCCTCTGTGTCTGCCCGAGAAGACCTTCTCCGAGAGGACGCTGGCCTTCATCCGCTTCTCAACCGTCAGCGGCTGGGGCCAGCTGCTTGACAGGGGCGCCACGGCCCTCCAGCTCATGGCCATCGACGTGCCTCGGGTGATGACCCAGGACTGCCAGGAGCAGTCCCGCAGGAGAAGTGGCTCCCCCGCCATCACTGAGAATATGTTCTGTGCCGGCTACCTGGACGGGAGCAAGGACGCCTGCCAGGGGGACAGCGGGGGCCCGCATGCCACGAAGTTCCAGGGCACATGGTACCTGACAGGTGTCGTCAGCTGGGGGGAGGGCTGTGCGGCCGAAGGCCACTTTGGAGTGTACACCAGGGTCTCCCAGTACATCGAGTGGCTGCGCCAGCTCATGGTCTCCAGCCATACCTTGAGAGGCCTCCTCCGGGCCCCACTGCCCTAGCCCCAGGGCCACTGCTGGCCCAGAATAAAGCTGCTGCGTGTCCCGTCCTCACGTCCAGAAACACCCCTGCACTTCTTGGGGCATGAGGGGGCACAAAGCAGGCTGAGCAGGACGTGGGAGGTGGGGGACAGGGACCGATGTGTCTGGGGACAGACGCAACCAGGCCGGGGAAGGGCAGCATTGTTTCCCGAGAGCCACCTTCCTCTCTTGTTCATGTCACACACACTGGAAGCACCGCCCATTTGCTTGGCTGGTTCTCCTTCAAGATCTTTCTGTATATGTAGCTTTTCCCATAAAACAGGAGGCTGTCACTCCAGACGGCATTTGCCACCTGCCCCCCTCTACTGGCACACCTCCTGCGTACATGTCGGTGCTGCCTGCCGCTGTGCCATATCCACGCTCACCCTGCTGAGGCCCTAACACTCGTCCTGGAGCCAGTCTTTCTCTCAGGCCCACAGCGCCCCTGAGATCTGCCTTCCTCCTTCTGGATCGCACTGACGGGTTCTCCAAAACGTATAGAACTGGGTGTTCTCCCCCTACTGAGGCCCTGGTCGATGATGGTCCTCAGCGAGAGGCCCAGGGCACCGCTGCCCCAGAGTTGCCCGGTTCCCTGGTCCTGTCACATGTGCGGGATCAGGGGAAGGACCCAGTGAGTGACATTTTTATCAAGCTCCCCGGTGACTGGGGAGCCCCCTCAGCCTGAAGTCACCTAGGCCGCGGAGGAGTGAGAAACATGCTGTCCGAGGGGGCAGCTGACACGGCTCGGTAGGTAAGAACACGCCCTGTGGGCACCTCGCCCCGTCTCAGGACACGCCTGGGGGCACGGCGCCTGGCCGCCCCATGCCTGGAGCGCCAACAGTGCTCAACACTGCTGCATTTGGGCGCCGGGATTCACGGGGCCGAAGAGTCAAGACAAGTCCAATGTAGAGTGGACCAGGGGCCACAGGCTACGGCCACCGTGTCTGTCATCTATTTTTGTCAAGTTGTTACTGGGATGTGCTCAGTCCCTACTTGGCATCCTTGGCTGCTCAGAACCGCAGCACAGAGCCGTGAGGATAGAGACCTTCGGCCCCTGAGGCAGGTGTGTTTGCCATCTGGGCCTTTACACAAGAGGCTGATGCCTGCCCAGCCTGCCACCCGCCTGGGGCTTAGCACGAGGGTGTCCCGCATGACGTTGTGCTAGATGGGTCCCCCTCCCACTCTTGGCCAAGCTGCTTCTCCACTCTATGCCCCGGCTCCTTGTCTACAAAACCAGATCCTTGATGCTGGTCACAAGGGTGGGTCCTGAGCACGTAAAATGAGGCTCCTAGGGGGGCTCCGTAGAGTCAGGGCTTCGCAGGTGGGGCTGGTGTGCCAGCCTCTGGAGTCCTCCACCGACAGGACTCAGGAGCTGGCTCACCCCTCTGCCTGGAAGGAAAAGGGGAGGATGGATTGAAGACAGACACCCAGACACAAACAGGGTCAGAAGGGGCCCTGGGGTTGCTGGCTCTGCCTCGATTTCCCAAGTCACAGGAGGAGATGCAGGCCCTTGCTCCACAGAGCTGCCATGGCATGGGTGCCCGGCAACGTGGGGATGGTCTCTAAAGTCTAACACACCTGACGTGCCCTTGCGCTGACCACTACGGATCACCTCCCTCCTTCTGCGCATGTCCTCACATCATCTCCCACCCCGGGGGCTGGGGATAGGAGGGGCTCACCAAGGATCCAGTCTCCCTCACATGCTGGACACACCAGAGACAACATTACCCATCCTGACTGGCCCCAAGGGCTGGGCGCTGCATAGAACACTACGCACCCTGCAGAAGACCAGGCCTGGCCCAGCACCCAGAGCACGAGCCGACAGGGACATCTCGGACTCCTTCAGTCTGTTGGGGTTTGCTGAGCACCTGCTGTGCTGGAGACAGGGCAGCGAACAAGCAGACACACGAGGCTTATGTCCCAGTGACTGTGGGCGTCCATCGTTGCTGGCCACACGCACGATGTGTCAGGGCTGCATAGCAGGTGCTGTGGTGCACAGTGCAGTGTCGCTGTGTCACTGGGTCTGTCTCCTCCCCTCCCAGGGGCCCCGGCACCTGGCTGGCACCCCTCCCTCCCTGGCCTGATCGCCATGGGGGTGCTGCTTTCCTGGTGCTGCCATGTTTCCAGAGGGGACGCGGCCCCAGTGGGGAGAGTGGGGGAGTACCTCTTGGGGTGAAAGCCAAGCAGATGAGCCTCCTGCATTCTGCAGGCGGCGCGCAGGCCAGGTGCCCTCCATACGTCCCTGCCCCTAGGGACTGCGGACGGGCCATGGGGTGGGCTGTCCTCACCTCTTCTCCCAGTAGCCAGACTGGCCTTTGTGTGACAGCCTCACTGCGAGGCCCCCACCCCAGGGGGTGTGAAAGGCGAATCCCCCATCAGAGGTACTTCCGTGGCTTAGCGCCAGGGCTGGGGGACGGGTGGGCATGTCCCGACTTCAGGCTGCCTGGTCCTGGGCTGGACGGGCCTCCCAGAAGTGCATGCAGGCCCCTATGGTACTCACCCTGCCTCTTAGGACCACTGAACTGTGGGGGTGGGGGAACCCACATGCACCTCAGATGGCGTGAACCAACACTAAATCTGGAGAAAAGATGGGGAAATGACCCCTGACTGTCATCGTGGTCATAAGGACAGGATGACAGCAAACAGGATCCTGGAAACCTGGGATGAGGTTTTTATTGTCTCGTAAACCTTCCCCCCGAACCCCTCTTGACGCCGGGACCTCCCCAGAGCCGCTGCAGCAGGGTGGCCGTGCCCTCGCATGGTCACCTGTCCTCCCTGGTCCCTCGTGGCCCAGGCTCCAATCAGGAGGCGGTGATAAGAGAAAGACAACTGGTTGCCTGGAGCCAGGGTGACTGAACCTTGCCCCCGAGACCTGTCACAGCAGGACGGACACCCTGTCCTTGGCCACACCATGGCGGGCCCACTGTGCCTGGTCCTGCTCAGCGCTTCCCTGGCCTGCCTCCCGCTGCCGGGGGGCAGTGGTAAGTGCCCGTCGCCTGGCACACTGTGGAGGTGGCGCCCAAGGAGGAGGAGGAACCCTGGGGATCAGGGCCAGGCCCCCAAGTCTCCGTAGGGGGAAGGTGGGTGCCCACCCCCTGCTGTGACATGACTGGGCCTGGAGGCCTCAGCCAAGAGTAGCTCGGGGCCAGGTGAGCCTCCCTCCCGTGGCTGGGGAGCCGGACAGCAAAGCAGCGGTCACACACAGAAGCTCGTGGACAGAGACAGAAGGAGGTGCCCCTCCACCGCCAAAGCAGGCTGGGGAGGCCGGGGAGTCACAGACAGAGAGGAGCTTCGTGCTGGAAAGACAAGATAGAAGTTGGTGCCTCCACCCTCAGGCTGGCTTGGCCGGGGGAAGGGGCCCAGAAAGAGGTGAAGCCACATGGGGGAGTGGGAGCAGAGTGGGAGTGGGAGAGCGCAGTAGGGGGCAGGAAGGGGCAGGTGGGGGCCTGGAGGCTGTCTGTGCCCCTGTTGCAGGGGAAGCCTGAGGCCGAGGGGCAGGCAGGGGGCACTGTGTGGGGAATGAGGAGGTGGTGAGAAGTGGGGTGAGGGAGAGAACTTCGGAGCTGCAGGTGGGGGCCCCTCATACTCCGCCGCAGGCCAGACCTCTGGGGTGATGGGGGTGCCCACAGTGTCATGGGGGTGACAGCGATGTCACTAAAAGACATGCGGCCTTGGAAGGGAAAGCACTGTGAGGAGGGGGTGAAGCTAACATTTACTGAGCACCTGCCAGCCTCGGCGCTAAGACAACTCGGAAGTACTCGGCTGGTGACCCCCATTTGCCAACACTAAGCAGTAGGTAAACGAGCCATCTGAAGCTCCGCTGCCTGTCCCCAGCAGGCTCTGGGTTTGCACGTGGGGGTGCTGCCTGCCCTGTGGAAAGGGGAGGACGGAACTCAGGACGTAGGCCCTGATGGGTGGGGGGGGCTCTGTGAGGGCACAGAGTGCGGGGAAGAGTCCTCGGCAGAGGGGAGCACGCGAGGGATGCAGCACAGGACACAGCCCGAGGCGCTCTGATCCAAGATATCTCGGGGGGGGGGGCAGGTCAGGACTTCTTTGAGTCTCTGATCTATTCAGTGGTTTGCAGCTTTGCTCAGTGGCAGTATCATAGCCAATGAGGCTTATCCGAGGCACGATTATTGCTAATGGAAAACTTTTCCCAATTCAGTGATTTGTGAATGAAATAGAACAGAAACTGAGTAGAAAATGTGGTGATAAGTACTGTTTCCTCTAAGTGCTGTTTTCTGTGCGTGTGTGTGTGTGTGTGTGTGTCCTGGGACTTGATAAAACGTGCTAAGAAGGGCACCACCGTTCCCCATGAACATGCGTGAAGCCCCAGAAGCGTGGTGGGCTGGGTGCAGGTGGGGGGCCAGGGCAGCAGCAGCAGGGAGCAGGGAGAGGTGCAGGGGGAGGTGAGGGAGGGCCCTTGGCAGCCGGTGTAGCTGCATGGGACATGCAGGGAGCTACCGGATGGCAGGATGGGCACACAGAAAGCCACTGGTGGCCTGGTCATGCATGGGGTCGAGAGGGAGGTGGGCACAAAGAAGGGAGGCCTCCTGCAGAGTGGAGGTGAGCAGATCCTGCAGGGGTGGTGGTGGGGAGCAGGCCAGCCATTGAGGCCTTCCGGGTGACATGTCCCTGCCTGTCTGCCAGTGTTTCTCAGCCCGGAACGTGCCAGCAGCGTCCTGGGGCGCGTCCGCAGGGCCAACTCGTTTTTGGAGGAGATGAAAAAAGGCAACCTGGAAAGAGAATGTATGGAGGAGACGTGTTCCTTCGAGGAAGCCCGCGAGGTCTTTGAGGACACAGCCAAGACGGTAAGGGCTGGTGTACAGGCGCCGTAGCAGGCACAGCCCCAGGTGGAGGCTGGCCCGAGTCCCTCAGGGGGCAGAGTACAGCAGCCCCGGGCCCCCTCCACAGGTGTGCAGGGTGGGGAGATGGGAGTGGGGCATGGTCCCATCGGTAGGAGGGTCGTGAGGCCTTTGGAAATTTTGTTAAACCAACTCTAATACATAAAGTGTTCATGTAAAAAAAAATATTGACGGCCTCAGTAGCACCTCCGCGGGCTGACCACACCTGAGGATACGGAGGCTGGCAGTCTTTGCCCGAATCTTTTTTTTTTTTTTTTTAAAGATTTTATTTATTTATTCATGAGGGACACAGAGAGAAGGAGAGGCAGAGAGACACAGGCAGAGGGAGAAGCAGGCTCCACGCAGGGAGCCCGATGTGGGACTCGATCCCAGGTCTCCAGGATCAGGCCCTGGGCTGAAGGCGGCGCTAAACCGCTGAGCCACCCGGGCTGCCCTCTTTGCCCGAATCTATGTCCGCCACCACATCTGACATGTGGCACCTGAGGAGCGGTACCTGTGCATTTACTCTGTTGCCAGTAAACATTCCGTCAGATAGAGACAAGCTGATTCTGAATTCGGAAATATGGAAAGGCAAAGAAATTAGAATAACTGAAAGAAGTTTGAGAAAGAAGAGGAAGACTCCCTGCAAAGCTACAGTAACTGCAAAAACATTCCCTGTTTTGGGAAAGGAAAGATACGTAAATCAGTGGGACAGACTAGAAAGTCAGTAAATGGACCCACAAAAATACGGCCAATCAGTATCTGACAAAGGTTCACAAACAACTCAACGAAGGAAGAATTGTCTTTTGCAAATGACAGACCTGGGATAGCTGCCCATGTCCACACGTATGTTTGGCCTAAACCTGACCGCTGTACGAAAGTCAACTCAACACGGATCATAGACCTAAAGGTAAAACATAAAACTTCAGGGAGAAGTGTCATGACATGGAGTTAGGCCAGATTTCTTAGACATGACACCAAAACCTCAACCCATGAGAGAGAAAACAGGCAAATTGGACTTACTCAAAATTTAAGATTTGCTCTGTGAAAAATATTGGAGAATAAAACTATAAGCTATGAACTGGGAAAACACTCGCCAACCACATACCTGACAAAGGATTTGTGTCCAGAACACATAAAGAACTCGCACAACTCAACGGAACAACATCAATAACCAACTGGATACAAGCAGAAGACGTGAACGGACACTTCACAAGGGGGTACAGACGCACAGATGGGAAGTGCTTGCAGCAGACATGCGACATCCTGGGCCACAATGGGAGCGCGGACTGCAGCCTGCCACCGCGAGACACCCCAACACACCTGCAGGCTGGATGCTCAGTCGGAAGCCGCATCAGGAGGATGTTGCCGTCGGACCCCGTGACCCCATTCCCGAGAGCTCACCAAGGGAAGTGAAAACCTGTTCACACGGAACTTGGGCATGATTATCTACAGCAACTCTAGTTACAGTCGTCCCAAAGTAGCAGGGACTCACGTGTCCTTGCTTGCGCGCTGGCTAAACCAGCTGCCGCAGCCTTCTACTCAGCCACGAGACAAGCTGCTGGTGTGCACGGCAGCCCAAGTGAGCTTCGACAGCATCGTGCCCGATGAAGGGTTGGGTTGTGCAAGGCGCGAGTCTGTTGGCACAACACACTCAGAAGTCGCAGCCCAGACGAAGAGCAGATGTGTGGCTCTGGGGTTGCAGCTGCCATGAGCTGCGAGTGTCGGAGGGCAGGAGCTGCCCTGTGTCTCAGCTGTGGTGGGGGTTGTACAAACCTGGGCATTTGCTGAATTTCGCAGAACTGTACAAAATAGTCGTTTTTGCGGTGTGATGCTTTCTTTAGTGAAATTTTAAAGAGACGGTATATGAGGTTCCAGAGGCTTCTGTAGCAAATTCACATTCACAGTCCTGGAGGCCGCATGTCCAAATCAAGGTGGCACCGGGTTGATTCCACCTGGAAGGTGGAAACAAACACACCTTTAGCTTCCCTGGGCGCCCAGGACGGTGGAGAGGTTGCGAGGGAAAAGGTGGCCCATGTGCCTCTCTCAGCATCCGGATGCTGCCAGCAGTCCTGGGCTGGCCTTGCCTTGTGGGCACACCACTTGGACCTCAGCTACATCCCCACAGTGGCTGTCATGCCTTTTCCAGCTCTCCTGAGGATGCTGCCCGAGCCAATGTGGTCTCCTCTCCCTGCAAACCTTCCTCACATCTGTTCCGACCCTATTCCCGGGAAGACCACAGTCTGGTGGCACACGGTTCAAGCTACTGAACACTGCAAAAACAATTAAGACTATGAACAATTTCTAGTATAATATAGGTCTTTGGTGCCCTGTTTTAACCTAATCACCAATAACCATTTCTTCAGCTGAACATGATTATTCACCAAGCACCTGATCCCTTAATGAAGCTTTGACCCAGATATCTCAACTCAAAACCATTCACTGATCGGCTTGGGGGCAGCCAGCAGAGCAAACCATTTCTGGTATGATCCAGTCCTCCGTGATTTACTTGAAAATAAATTTTCAACATTCAACAGCGATTGTGCATCTAAGGTGACCAAAGTCCACCTGTACAGATCCCGCAGATCTGAAAATCCCCTCTCAACCAGTCGTTCTAATGCAATTTATACCAGAAAAGGCCTTTGCTCTGTTCGCTCAGCCTGAGCGAATAGGTTGTGGTGCTTTGTGAAATGGCTGTGTTTTCCCTAATGTATTTTAAACTCTTCTTTTCCCTTGTAGATGGAATTCTGGAATAAATACAAAGGTGAGATGCTTTCTATCTTAATATCGAGTGGGGTTCATTCAGACACTGAAACAGGGAGAGACTGTATTTGCATTTTTTTTTTATTTATTTATGATAGTCACAGAGAGAGAGAGAGAGGCAGAGACATAGGCAGAGGGAGAAGCAGGCTCCATGCACCGGGAGCCCGATGTGGGATTCGATCCCGGGTCTCCAGGATCGCGCCCTGGGCCAAAGGCAGGCGCCAAACCGCTGCGCCACCCAGGGATCCCTGTATTTGCATTTTGAAAATTCTTCTAGAATTTCCTTTCCGATCCCATTTATTTCTTACTCAACTAAGACTTTTCCTCTCTGAGTATTTCCATAATAGTTATGATGAGGTCATTTTTTGTAACTTTTGCTAATTCTAGTTTTGTTACTTAGGTGTAGACTTAATTAGTTCACTCTTACTTGAGGGGCACCAAACTCTGATAATTTTAATTTCATTTTATTTATTTATTTGAGAGAGTGAGAGGGAATGAGAGAGAGAGAGAGAGAGAGAGAGAGAGAACATGAGCAGAGGGAGGAGCCCCAGTCACCAGCCCCAGGCTCCTCACTCTGCTGAATACACATGGTCCAGCGTCTCGGCAGAAATAGGAAAGCTTATCAATGGCCCAGTTAGATAAGGACATCATGTACACAGAGCCACAGAACATGGGGGTAAAATGAAGTCCAGGTGGGAGACAGGAAGAATTCAGGTTTATTCAAGTTATCTGAATGGCATGTGCCAAGATCAACACAGCAACCGTTTGCCTGCTAGTGGGAGCTGCCTGCAAGCTCGGTGGAACCCTGTCTCTGTAGATGGTGACCAGTGTGAGAGCAGTCCTTGCCAGAACCAGGGCCAGTGCAAAGACGGCCTCCTGGAGTACTCGTGCATCTGTCTGGAAGGATACGAGGGCAAAAACTGTGAATTGTGTGAGTGCCTCTTTCCGGGTCAGGAACAAGGGGAGAAGCCACAGCTCTTGGGAAACAGGCTGGGGCTCCTTGCTGAGGTTCACGTGCTGGCGTCGTAGGGGCACCAGAGCGGTTCATTGACAGCCACGTGTGTCCTACAATCTGAACCTCTCCGCTCCCGCGAGAGGCTAGTGTACATGCGTGGAGCACAGACCCCGTAACCCAGAGCCCAGAGCACCCACTCCCCTGGGGTGGCGCTGATTCCCCATGGTCCCAGCTGAGGCTTGCAATCACTACCCTCCACTCACATCTGCGAGAGCGAGTGTCCGCTCCAAATGTCCAGGATGGTCCAGTTATAAAAATGTGGTACACTTAACTAATTCTACATGGAAATGTCAGAGAGTTTTCCTATTACAGTGATTAATTTTTGTAATAAAGATTTGATTTGTATCAGGCCAGTTGCCCCCAAGGAGAAAGATTCGCCCTTTTCTCATGTTACTTACTTTATAACGCGTGGAATGTGGTCTTAGCCTGGATTCCTTTGAGACTATCCTCGACGGGACTATCCATTCCACATGGTTCTGCCCAGAGCCCAGAGCTGCTTCAGCCTGGAGCCATCATGCCTGGTTTATAAAGTCACGCTAAAGTTGATATCACTGTCATTATTTTGTCATCCAAACCCAAATAGTCCCAGATGCATCTAGCCCCTTTATTTCGGGGGGAGGGGCCTGGCTGGGGTGGCCACCCAGCTCTGTCTGAGGCCCTTCCTCGGCCGGACAGCCTGTGGTGCACACTGGGCACGCAGCTCAGGCCCTTCGCTCCGGCTGGGGGCCCCATGGTGGGGTTGGCAGGTAGGTACACGGGCCCCCAGTGTTGCCATCCCTCCTCCCAGCTAGACCCAGCCTTGGTTTCTCTGGCCTGTCCTGCAGCCACGCGGAAACTCTGCAGCGTCGATAACGGGGACTGTGACCAGTTCTGCAGGGAGGAGCAGAGCTCCGTGGTGTGCTCCTGTGCCAGCGGGTATATCCTCGGCGACAATGGCAAATCCTGCATCTCCACAGGTAGGCGGCACATGGTGCCACCCCACAGGCTCCCTGGCCAGAGTGGGCACGCTGGCCAACGTCCTGGGTGGGACACAAGGTTTGGGAACAGACCCACGGTCTCTGGGAACTGTCTGAGAAATGGAGCCAGCGACATCGCTTGACTCCCCGGGTGCAGGTGATGACGTCTGGGGTGGCGCAGGGGCCACGCTGCGCAGAGCCTGTCTGGACACCCATGATGTGGTTGTGACCATGGCACGTCCTGTTGCCCTGGAAGGCTGGGAGTTGGAACAGGTGCAGAGAAGCACAGGTCCAACTACTAGGGCCATGGACGTGCCGGGAGGAGGGTGCAGGAGCCAGAAGGGGAACCAGGGACTCCCAAGAATGGTCAGGTCATACAGGCCCCAAGTGATGGGCTTTAGTGTTCGTCTCTTTCTTCCTTTCTTTCTTTCTTTCTTTCTTTCTTTCTTTCTTTCTTTCTTTCTTTCTTTCTTTCTTTCTTTTAATTTAAAGATTTTATTTATTTGAGAGAGGGAGAGACAGCGAGCACTAGCAGGGGGAGTAGCAGAGGGAGAGGGAGGAGTAGATCCCTACCTGAGCAGGGAGCCCCAGGAGGGACTTGATCCCAGGACCCTGGAATCCCGACCTAAGCCATAGGCAGACGCTGAGTTTCCTTTCCTGAGATGAAAGCCGGACCCTGAGTGGCCTGGAGGCTCTGGGATGGTCTGGCCTAGTGAGGGGCTGGGTCTCTGGGGGAAGAGCTCCTGCCCTCACTGCTCCTGTCTGACCTCTGACCTTGGCTCCACCGTGGGGCCCACCCAGAAGCTAGTCCTCTCTCTTCACTCAACTGACCCTGCCCCCAAGCCTGCCCCTGCCTGACCAACAGCTTGGGTTGGGTGCAGAGTCTCAGGTGCCCCAGACAGTGGGCCTGTCCTCCGTCGTGTAACCCAGAGCTCTCAGGGGTCCCCTCTGCCACCCCCACGTGGCTGCCTCTTCCCCACCTTCCCCCTTTGGGTCAGATGAGAGTTCTGTGTGCAGGACAGGGAGGGTCTTGGGTGGCTGAAGCCAGCCTGTGTTCTCTCAGAGCCTTTCCCCTGTGGGAAAACCACTGTGGGACGCAGGAAGAGGGCCACCGAGACTGCCCCCAGCAGCGAGGCTCCCCCGGACGCAGAGGAGGAGGCCGGCATGCTGGAGCAGTATGACCCCGGAGACCTGTCTCCCACCCAGAGCACCATGTTCCTGCTGCCTTTCAACCAGACAAACTCTGACCCCGACGAGGATGCAAGTGGCCTGGTCCGGATCGTGGGTGGCCAGGACTGCAGAGATGGCGAGTGTCCCTGGCAGGTGACTGTTGAGCGGGCCTGGGTGGCGCCGGCAGTGGGGCTACCCGCTGGCCCCAGGGAGGATGCTGCCTGAGGTGAGACAGGGGTCCCATCCCTCCCTGTCTGCTGCCTGTAAGGGACAGACAGACAGACCACTACAGCTCAGGCTGCAGGCCCCCGGCTGTGTGGGGCCCTCAGCTGCTCTTCTGACCACTGGCAGGCCGGAGACACTCCCCTAGCTTTAGCTCTGATTTGGTAAAACATTTTTTAACCAAACATATAAATCCTGACAAGGCAGGTAGTGATTGGAAGAAGAGCATATCCATGTGTTTGCCAAGGTAGAAACCACTCTTTGGTTGTCGGTTTGGACTAGGACAGATTTAGCAAATAACGACACAGGATTTCTGCATCTCAGATAAACGAGGAACGATCATTAACGTAAAGTATGTCTCAAAGACCACATAGGACACATTTATGCTAAAAATTGTTTGCTCTATTCTTGACTCAAATGTGACTGGGTGTCCTCTGTGTTATCTGGAATCCTAACTTCGCTTCTCCGCCAGCAAAAGCCCCAGAGCCACCGACAACCTGTAGGAATGAGGAATGACCTCCACCTGTCTTGCTCGGGCTCCTCAAGGGGCATGCGTTTGTCTAAAATACTGGGAGCCCGGGGAGGAGCTCAGCGTGTGGCCACCTTGCCTGCGGCACACACTCGGGGAGAACAGTGTGGGTCCGACATGGCCCCAAGCGTCAAGTGTAGTTGTGAGATCAGCAGATCTCTCCCCTGATGTGGGCCTCGATGTGGGAAGGCGGAGCCCACCCCAGCCACCCCAGTGGCACTGACCTGGCCCCGTGGGAGAACACGCGGCCCCGCCGGGGCGGGCAGGACGAGCTCCCCCTGGCCCCAGGCTGTGTGACGGGATCCGGAGGGCTCCTGACTCCTGCTACTCAGCCCAGCCCAGCCCAGCAGGGGGCTGGCTTCTGTGTTTAGGAGGAAGAGTTAGGGTCCAGGCCTTGGGGCGACCGACTGTCCCCCACTGGTCGCCCAAGCTGGTTAGGCGTTGGTAAATCGTGCCCAGAAAGTCAACGGCACAGCTGTGAGTCGGGGCGGGGTTCGAGAGCTCTTCCTTGCTCCGCTGGCCGGGGCACCCCTAGCCAGCAACTCCCGCTTGTGAGGTGTGGGACT
Organism: Canis lupus baileyi; assembly: GCF_048164855.1. NCBI lineage: Eukaryota > Metazoa > Chordata > Mammalia > Carnivora > Canidae > Canis > Canis lupus. The sequence goes on along the minus strand of NC_132854.1, from coordinate 829,810 downwards.
CCTGAGGAAAAGCAGAAAGTGCTCGTCTCCAGATTTGCCACCCTACACTTTGGGGGGAGGGGTGGTGCCCGCCGGTGGTGCCCGCCGGGCTGGGCTGCAGGTGCTCCCAGGCCAGGCTCCCTCCCTCCCTCTCTGGGCCTGGCGGGAGAAGCGGGGAGAAGCCGGTCAGGCAGGGGAGCTACATGATCCGGAGGACACTGCCCTTGGCTGGGGGTTTCTGAGGCCTGTCCGCGGCTGAGCTACCACCCAAACACCACACTGGCCTGCCCGGTCTGCGCTAGAATTCACAGCCACGTAGCAAAGGTTTTCACACTGAAAGTCGCGTTTCTGTGCCTAACGTTGCCGAGCGCTGGGATGGCTCTGGGGGTCTGTGGCCCCGGGGCAGAAGCCTCCCCGGGGGCTAGCACTGGGCAGCCAGGGGGGCCTCAGCAAGTGTCTGCTGAGTCCGTTGGAGCACTGCTCTGTGCAAAGGAGCTGCCCAAACCCCCAGCATCCAGCCAGTGGCCCGGGGGGGGGGGGGCTGGGGGGAGGCCGTGGCTGGGAAGGGGCTGTGGCCGTGGCCACCGCAAGCCCCACGACAGCACGGTCTCAGAGGCCGTGGCGGCAGAATGGCCGTGGGACACTCAGGAGTCTGCAGGTTCCAGGTTGGAGACGTGCACACTCCAGGTGGGGGGGCGGTGCTGCTGATCCAGGCGGGAGGCGGGGAGGAAGGCTCTCCTGCTCCTCTTCTCAGATGTCAGACCCAACCTGGTGGATGGGCTGTGCCCCCTGCAGGCTCTGCTCATCAATGAGGAGAATGAGGGGTTCTGCGGAGGCACCATCCTGAGCGAGTACTACATCCTCACTGCGGCTCACTGTCTCCAGCAAGCCAAGAAATTCACGGTGAGGGTAGGTAAGTGGCGCCTCAGCTCCTCCGAGGCCCTGCAGTGCCCTCTGTCACTTCCTTATTTTCAGAGCTGCCAGCTTGGAACTGGTAGTTGACACCCTGGGACCCTGAGGGGCAGAGGTGTGGGGTGGTCTTCCCTAGTGCCACAAGGCCCCCCTCAGTGTCCCTTCCTCCAGGTAGGCCTCCAGAGCTCCTCTTCAACAGCCTGGGCACGGAGCACAGCCTGTCACGTCTTGTCGTTTGTCCTTCACCAGCACAAGCCACAAGTACAACCACACATGTGATCTTTAGTTTTCTAGTTACATTAAATTTTCCATGATACATTTTTTAAGTTTACAGATGAAATTAATTTTAGTAATATATTTTCATCCAATATATCCAAAATACTATTATTTCAATGTGTAATCAATGGTAAAAGTATCAATGAGACATTTTGAATTTGCATTTTCATTCTCCGTCTGAGAATTGACCCTCAGCACATCCCAGTTCATGCCGGCGGCCGTGGGGTCAGAGCAGGCGCCCCTGCTTCATCGCAGGCTCAGGGAATGTCAGCCTGACCTGCTGTTCACAGTGATGAGGTGTGCCTGGTGGTGGCTGCCCTGGGCTGACACCAAAGGCTGTTTTTGTTGACCTTGTGATGCTTTCCTTGTTTTTTTAGATTTTCTATGACCATATCCCATTTTTTCCTACAAACACCACCTGTCGCAGGTGAACGGGACACAGACAAGGAGGAGGGCAACGAGGTGGCACACGAGGTGGAAATGATCATCAAGCACAACAAGTTTGTCAGGGAGACATACGACTTTGACATCGCGGTCATCAAGCTGAAGACGCCCATCACCTTCCGCATGAACGTGGCGCCCGCCTGCCTGCCGCAGAAGGACTGGGCCGAGTCCACACTCATGACGCAGAAGACAGGCATTGTAAGCGGCTTCGGGAAAACCCACGAGAAGGGCCGCCCGTCCACCACCCTCAAGATGATGGAGGTGCCGTATGTGGACAGGAACACGTGCAAGCTGTCCAGCAGTTTCAGCATCACCCAGAACATGTTCTGTGCCGGCTATGACTCGAAGCCCGAAGACGCCTGTCAGGGGGACAGCGGGGGCCCCCATGTCACCCGATTCAAGGACACCTACTTTGTCACTGGCATTGTCAGCTGGGGAGAAGGATGTGCTCGGAAGGGGAAGTATGGGATCTACACCAAGGTCACCAACTTCCTCAAGTGGATCGATAGGTCCATGAAAGCTAGGGGTGCGGCCCCAGCACTGGCGGGGGGCCCCCACACCTAACCCCCATTAAAGTCATCCCACCTGCAGATCCGCCGGCAGCTACTTGCATCTGGTTTGTGTTAACATGGGCTGTCCTGGATGGGCTGCAGCCTGGAGCAGGTCTCCCAGGTGCAGGGGGCCCACCGCCTTGATTCCACGTCCTGGTCTTCTCTTGCTCTGTGGCAGAGAATGTCCCTCTGGAACACTAGGTCCTGCCTTCCTCTCACCAGGGTGGGGGTGCTTCTTTGGGAAGAAAGAAGTGTATCCTACACTTGTAGGATAGGAGTCTAGAGCCCCTGGGATGACCAGAACCGTGAGGGCCGCTTCTGTGCACAGCAGGGTTTTCTGGTTTTGATTGCTAGGGACACTTGTGAATGACAGGTTTCTGGGGTACAGCCCATGACCTGAGGGTGGGGAGGGGGCGGGGGTCCCGGTCCTGAGAAGGGGTGAAAACGCGTCCTCCAGGGCAGGCTCTCCAGGAGTCTCTCACGGGCGGGGATGCTTTCACCTGGGCCTAGCAGCCGCTTCTCCCCCTGGCTTCATTTTGGAATCGGCAGCTGCCCCCTGAGCAGCCCTGATGCTCCCCAGACCCCATCAGTCCCTGTGGAGGTGGCCCCTCTGTGACCTGTGTGCATGTGTGCTGGCCGGCTGCTCCAGACCCTCCACCCGAGTGGTCACGAGAAGCAAAGCGCTTTAGAAAACATGACAGGTGCCCTCAGACACGACCCGCCAGCGCTATGTTCCAAATGCCCCCACAGAGTTTGTGTTTTGCGTAACTTCACTAAGCAAAGTTTCAAAGTTCCAGTACAGAGACGCCCCCAAACGTCACGAGCAGGGCAGAGTGTTTTGTAAACAGTAGATACTGGAGGTCAGGAAAATCAATGCGAACGTGCCCACCATCTTCCAGAGTGGGTCTGAGGGCCGCCAGCAAGCTCGGAGGCCTTCCTGGAGGGAGGCCGCACCCGATACAGCCGGCCGGCCCCTGCGGGTTCTGCGTGGGTTCCAAGGTCAGCGGTGCTCTGGGGCCCAGGGAAACAGCTGGAGACCCAGAGCCCAGCGCTGCCCTGGCTGCTGCAGCGTCCTCCCTCACTGTGGGCTGACCCGCCACCAGGCCCGTGTCCATCAGAGGGCAGCCCCCGGCCAGCCTGCCCCCTCATCCACAGTGTCCGAGGACACTCAGTTCCACAAGGCTCTGAAGGAGACGGACACAACCCGCCCTGTGGCTGGATGCTGTGGGGGGGCACTGGGCTGGGGCTCACGCCGGGCTCATCTGCTTGCTCCCGTGTCCTGGCGCCACTCAGCTCCTAGAGTGTCAGGGCCCCTGGAGTACACAGAGGCTGCTGCTCTGCTGCGGCCTAGGCCAGGAGTCCCTCAGGGATTCGGGTAGCGGGTAGCAGGGACAGGGGGAGGCAGGAGCCACGAGGGAGAAGACGGAGGGTGAGTGCTGCTCCTGAGGACAGGCAGAGGCTGCAGGATGAACTTCAGGAGCCCTGTCTGCTCCGTAACTGCCACTCATTCTGTGAGGGTCACAGCTGCCCCCAAATACAGAAGGGCTCCTGCAGGCCAAGACCAAGTTCGGGTGGGGGTGGCTGGCCCCACCTGCAGAGGCTGAGCCCCCAGGGAGCGGGACAGAGCCACCTCATTAGGCGGGTGGGCTTGGGTGTCTGTGTAGGGGCTGCCACAGGAGTTGCTGATTGAGGCACGTTGCCAAGGTCACCAAACTCTGGTGCAAACGTCCTCAAGAAGCAAGATATTTGAGTGTTCAAGCATCACCGAGAAATTACTTTCTCATCACAGGCAGGACAGGGGCTTTCTCTGTCGAGTTGGCGTACATGGGGAGCATGTGATTGGGACCCTGGATGGGGTGTGAGGTCCCCTATGGCGCTGACAGTGATTCTTGGCTGGGAGCACACACTCGGTTCTGCAAAATACCATCTGGGTCCCCGGTCACACGGCGGGAGGTCCCTGTCCAGAAACGTGTGTTGAGCAGCCTCAGGACCCCCTACTGCCACTCTGGCATCTGTGTGCTGGGACGGGGCCCCTGGGGCCGACTTCACGCTGCCTCTTATCTGCTCTCCTGGCAGTGAGACTCACCGGGCTCCCTGCCCTTCTGTGTGTCCCCCATGCACCTGATGGGTGGGGTCCGGGGGACTGTCTTGCCCAGGCTGCGTCCTCTGCGCAGAGCCTTGTCACACAGGGCTGCTCCTGGGGTGGGACCCACTGACCTCACTCCTGGGAGGTGCTCTCAACACCTCAGCCCTCTGCCTGGAACAGGAACATTCACACGGTGAGGTGAATTTCTCCGGCGGAGGCCCAGTGTGCTCGCTGCTGCAGGGCCAGTGCTCACTCTCCGCAGCCCCATGTCCTCAGGCGGATCTGCAGACCTGTCGTTGGTGCTGCCGGGCTGCCAGGCGCCGCTCCCCTGCCTCATTGTCCGGCTCGGTGAGGCTCTGCCAGCCGTCTGGGCCTTTCCTGCAGGGCCACAAGGGCAGGCGTGGGCTGGGGGGACCTGTGTGACCCGGGAGGCCTGAACCCACCTGGAAGGGGCCTCCCTCCTTACTCGCACTGTTGACACATGGGGGTCCTCCCAGAGTGACACCCAGATGGCCGCGGGCGTGCAGGATCAAGGCTGACAACGGTGGGGGAGGGCCCCGGTCCCACCACCTGCCACCACCCTACTAGCGCTGAACAGCCCCTTAGCCCTGTTCTCCCTCAGCACCCCCACCCTCCTGCACACACAGAAATAAGCACAAAAACTCAAATTTACAATTTTTAAACAAAGATTGCACATTGAAATGACACTGTTTTGGATCTATTGTGTTAGAGAAGTATACTGTTAAAATTATTTTAACTTCTCTCTTTTGACATTTTAAATGTGGTGCTAGGACACTCTTCTGACCCCTGGGGCTTGTGCCTGTCCCCCAGATGGCCCCATCAAGTGCACCTTCCCCACAGCCAAGTACAGGTCTAAGGAACACCAAACGGGGCCTATCACTCCACCAGTCAGAACCTTTGGAGTAAAACCCAAACCCTTACCACGTCACTGCAGTTAGAGTGTGGTTTATCTGTCAGACCCACCCATTGGTGGCATGGCACATGATCTTAGGCGACACCGAACAATCACGGCGTCTAGAATTTTAGTTCTGAAAGAGCTGTGATCAGATAAGCTGCCAGAAATCCTCTCAGTAAAAGCTGTAAGTGGACACAGATTGTGTATCGCTGTCAGTAAACGTGTCTCAGGGGCCGGCACAATGGCAAGACATCAAGAGGAGCAAAAAATAAATAAAATGAAAGAAAGGTGGGCGTGACCCCAGCCATCACCGCTCAGTCTTCCATGAACTGGTCCTGGTCCTCATATTCCAGAATGGCACTTAGAGCTCCAACCATCACACCTGTGTGCCAGGCAGCAGGATGGAGTTGGGGAGGGACAAACAGCCAAGGGCCACACCCGTTCGTTGTCTTTCAAGAAGCTTCCCAGGAGTTGTGCCTTCTGTCTGCATCGTGATGACTGCCCACCAGGTGCCCAGCTAGAAATCGGGGTCCTGTCCTGGAGTCCTGCTCCCACTCCCCCACCCCTGTGTGGGTCTATCTAAGAACTGGGAGGCGGTTTCCTGCCATTCTTTGCCTCCATCTGAAATGCCCCCCTACTTCCTACCCATCTGGCTCCTGAGACGACTCACCGGCCCCGCAGCCAGGGCATCTGAACTCTCCCGGTGTCTGACGGATGGCGTCTCAGCAGCTCCCCGACTTCCACTCTGCCTGCACCCTGGTTCGTTGCATGGGGTGACGGGCGAGGTCCTGGCCCCACCTGGCTGGTCGGCCAGGACCATCTGGCTTCCTGCACAAGTCCCAGCACCTGGCCAGACCCTGGTGTGTAGAGGGTGCTCAGAATGCACCTGCTGGGTGAGTTGAGCCCACCTGCTCGGCGTCCCACCCCAGCGAGCCTCCCCATGCATCCAAGCTTTTAGCCAAACTGCCTACTTCCCCAAGCAGCTCTGTGGTAGAGAAGCTGTCCTTGGGCCACAGAGCTTCTCCAAGCCACCCCTACCCGTGGCCATGCCACGGCCTCCAGGGCGTGCGGGTGGGGCCTGCAGGCCACTGAACCTGTGGGGAACACCGTCCATAGGCCCTCTGGAGAAAGGATCACGAGCACGAGAGGTCGCAGGAAGACCTGGGCCTCATGAGAGCCGCTGGTTTGTGGCTGTGCCTCTCCACTGTGCCCCCGGAAGCAGCCTGCTAAGCATCGCGGTGCCTCGGCTCTGAACGGAGGAGTGGCAGCTTCTCCCACGGAGGGTGAAGGCAATGCTGGAGAGCACAGATTTGCAGTCACTGTCCATGTCTCCATGAAGTCACAGCTCACACAGATGGGATGTGAGCACGCACTGCGATGTTCCCATGGGGAGCACTGCTGGCACACCCACCCACACTCTGGCTGCACCACTGGTCCCCACAGCAAGCCTGGCTCTGCTGCATGGAAACCTCTCTTGGAAAGTATCACACATACACTCTCAATAGCGTCTGTGTAAAGACAGGGCTGGGCTGAGACGATGTGCCGGTGTGGCCTGCAGCTCCGACTTTACTGGCATTTGGGGTGCCAGTAAACCAAAGCCCGGCCCTACTCTCCCACACGACTTAGCACGATGGTCCTAGAGGCCAGTCGGGCAGGACTCAGGAAGAGGGGGCCCTCCCACTGGGGCAGAGGCGAGGTATGCTCCTGACGCCATGCGGATGAACCTGCAGTGCATGCTCGGTGTCTACAAACCTGGAGCACATGGGTCGATTCCCAAGGCACCGACACCCAAGGTCTGCCCCCTCCATGGCTAAAGAGGGCCACTTGTTACCAGTAACAGCCAGCCCTTGACTCTCAGGGTCACTCTTTACGGCTCCAAGAAGGAGCTAGAAATGTTGACAAACCTCAGCTTTACCGTTAAGCCCAGAGCAAAACCCAGGTGCTGTGGGAACCCCGCTCGACACTAGGCTGCAGGGTGACCCTGGTGAGCAGCACAAGGTCATCTTCCTCATGGAGAGCCAGTTCAAGGTGATTCTGTGCCCACCCGGTGTCCATGCTCTCCTGCTTAGGGAACAGGCGAGGGAGAGGCAGCCCCAGAAGTCAAGCACCTGCTGTTTTGCACATGCCCTTCAGGGCACATATCCCCCTCAGCTAGAATCTGGATGTGCCCAGGGCAGAGGTGACACTATGTGACCTACGAGGCCTGCATGGACTGACACTGGGGGCTGGAGCCCAGTACCAACATGCTTCCAGTGGTCAACAGCCCTAAGGGCCCCAGCTGGCATCACAGAGAGCAGAAGCAAACATCCCACTGAGCCCGGACCACAGTGCAGATGCGCGACCAAACAAGCTTGCTGGTTCCATGTCGCCATGCCTGGGAGTGGCCTGTGTGCAGAGGGAACCCACAAGGGGGTAAGTGGCTCCTAGCCTTGATAACGCTGCAAAGATAAACTACAACAGTTTAGGGTGTTTCCTTCTTTACTAAGCTTCATGTAAACAGAGAAGATGTGCAAACTCTGAAAAATGGTGAGCTATAAAACATGGGAAGTTATCAAAGTAAATTCATTTTGTAAAAAGAAGCCTTAAGTTAACCAAAGCATTATAATCACATACAATGTTGAAATTTAACATATAAAAATGTTACATTAAGAAGATAAAATAAGGAATATACCATCTGTATAAATTCAGGATGTCATCTCATAGAAAGAGGTGCATAGAAACAAAGACTCCCTCATGAACGACGGCTATGCAATGAGCCAGAGCTGCCCTGGGGACAGAACCCCTTCACGAACGTGTCCCCAGCTCCAATGTCAATGGATGTGCCCGTGCTTCCTCAAGGAGCTCCAGGTGTCCACAGGGTGGATGTAGTTGTGAGTGACCACGGAGGTGTCAAGGCATCTGTGTGTGCTGGCCAATGAGCCCTGGAGGGTCCGGCTCCAGAGTACCCTCTTGGCACAGGGCCGAGTCCATCGGTACAGATGAACCTAGAGGACTCCACTGCCCTCCCATCCTCAGGGCCGGGTGCACACTCAACACACTGTCGACAGCGGAGGGAACGGGTTTTGTTTGCTAACAACGAGCTTCTGATGCTGATGTGATATGTAGCCTTTGATGTGACCCTGCAGGAGAGAGGGGCCGCGGTCACAACCAAGGTGTGCTCATGCCGCAGCCCCGTGCACACTTGGTCTGCCTCCAACACACACGTGATTCTCTGGGAGCCTAACGAACATATGCAGAGATGGCGCAGACACACTGCATGATGTCCGCCCACCTGCAGCCCCTCAGCAATGTCCCTTCCCAGGGTGACAGGAGCTCTAACAGAAGACGCCTTCACAACAGCCAACAGCTTTCAAGCCACGACCCCAGAGCCTCAAATTGTGGACTTGGTGGGGCAGGGAGGGGCCGCTCACCATGTAGATCAGGTTGGCCAGGATACACTGCACCTCGTCAATGTCCACGTCTTCCACCTGCATGAACTTCAAGGCCACCAGAAAAGCATCCAGAGACAGCTGGTGTGTTCTGAGTAGCAGGTACCTGGGAGGGGAAGCACAGGCCTACGCGGGTTACTGACAGGACACCAGCACTCTGGAGGCTGAGCCGGCAACCTGGCCAGGAGGAACAGGACACTGGCATAGGTGTCTGCATCTACTACATGTCATGTGCATCGTTCACATGGTCTGATGTCTCTGCCATCAGGACGCCCCTGGCAACCTGCTGCACCCTATGGATTCCCCGATGCAGGGTCCTCACTGTTCTGGACACATTACCCATAGCTGGGAGAAGGGATGGATGTAGAATTGAACTTTCTGACAAATGGGGAGAGGTGGGGCAGGTCTAGTTGGTTAGAGTAAGGAAAACGAGCACCTGTGCCAGGCGCTGGGATGCAGGGATGCCAGCGTGAGGCTGGCCCATGGGGCAGCGCTGGGGCCTTGTCCACATGCACACCCCCCCCCTCCAAGGGTGGTTGCTGGCCCTCATGGTGCAGTTGCAGGAGTCACACTGGGAGCTCACACTTGTTAGGAAGGAAACACTTAGCTCACACTTTCTTGAAGAGATTCCTGTAGGTGATTATCTTCAGCTTCTCAAGGATGAGGAAGATGCCGCAGCGAATAAAGAAGGTCTCGTGCTTCGTCAGAGCCTCGTTCAAGAGCAGAAGGTTGCCTTCACTGGGAGTGAGGACAAATGTGCAAACATGGTCATGAAAACCCAAGCCAGGGCGAGCTCTCTCACAACACGGGTGAGAATTTTCATTAATTCTGTGTCTGAAAGACTCCAGATGGGAAAGGAGAGAATACCTGACAGCTTTGGTCACCTCGGCAAACTGCATGAGATGGTACTTCCTCAACAGCTCGATGGTCGGCATGTGACCCTGGGACAAAGTGCCAATATCTCAGAGTAAGAGCCTTGCATTTTTAACACAATCACCTGTGATAAAACCCCTACCAGGGAGCCACGTCTTAAAAACCTGCAACCTGCTTCCCCGGGAGTCACGGAGAGACCTGGCATAGTGCAGACAGGCCAACTCGGGCCAGGTAACCAGAGCCCCAGGAGCACCCAGCTCTGACCCCCTCACGCCCTCGGGGCTTGTGTGGAAGCGGGAAGCCATAGCAGAAGACACGCTGGTCGAGGAGCTGGGAGCCCGGAAACGCTGCCCAGAAGAACTAGCTGAACCACCTCCAACTGGCTGTTTCTGGAGGCAGGTATGGCTCATGGCCCCTCCACTAAGAGCTACCCTGAGCTGCTCAAGTCTGAACTGTGTGGGTACTGCCTTGATAATTTTTAAAGAATTTTTAAATGGGAGGAAAGGATGCCCTATCACTCTGAAGAAGTTTTAGTCAATTAAGTGCTAGTTACCAGTCATTTCTTTTTAAGTCTCTAACTTTTGGTGACTACATAAGATACATACAGGCTGGCAAAACATTTTTCTTTCCAGCTTAATACACTTCTATTGATTTAGACTTTTAGGGGAAATAGAAATGATACGCGTTTGTTTTGTCTCACGTATGTTACACTTCTAAGGCAGACGGGCACATACTTCTAAGAGAAAGGAAGCACAAAGCCCTACTAGAAGGATCCAGAGGTGTCAGTTGTGGAGATACACAGTTCAGGCCACAAACAAAGCAGCTGACCCTTCCTCTATTTCAGGGGTGTGCTCACATGTGGCTCAGTCCGTGGTAGCTATGCACCATCTGCTTATTTTTAAGACTCTATCAACCTCCTCAAAGCAATGACATCTGTAGAAGCGGAGTAAAGTCACTCACCAGCAGCATTTTTACTGGAAGCAAATATATCAGAATCATCCTTTTGTTCTTCTGACTTGAGCGGTGACAGTGCTCGAAGGCAAAGGACAGGTACTCCTCAGCTGCAGAGACAGCACCACACACTGGCTGCAGCTCCCGCCCACACCGCATCCCACTGTTTCATCCTCTGAAACTGTTGTTTCAGGAACCATATATTCCTGCCACTAATATTAGCTAATCATCTTTTACTGTTAGTAAGTATTCAAAAATACTACTCAATGAATCTTCAGAGAAAAAAAAATCAATACCTTTAAAAAACTTTAAAAGAACAGAACTTAAAAACTTCTATTTTTAGGCTTCATATTAAAAAAAAAAAGGTTGGGTGCACAATCAAGGGAAGCCCTTGTTGAAAGCTGTGGACCTACTAAAACTTTTGTGACAGAAAATGAGGCTATCGAGTAAAAACCAGAGCAAGCACCGTGGCAGCGTGGTTACTTTTGTTGTCAAGAATCCACGGCTGGAAGTCATGCTGCTTCACGTGCACATCACCACTGAGGGCATGGGTTCACAAGTCTGGCCCATGCACGGTAGAGGAGACCGTAGAGAACCTCCACGTACCAGCTGATCACAAAGCTGAAAAGACTCGGCTTCCTGTTCTTGAGAGAACTCATGATGGAAACTCCCAGTGACGTGGTTTCCAGAAAGCACTGCTCTGACGAGCAGCGTCCCAGCACCATGCCGCGCAGCAACCCTCCAGCCCTGGTGGCCCCTGGGGTTTCTAAAGCAGAGGCCCGTGGTGGAACTGCCCACGGCCCGGGCTCCGCGTCCCCAGATGCCATGAGGGCATGACACTGGGACAGGGTGATCACTCACACTCCCGAGAAGATGGTGGTGCTGAAGCACCTCACACAGGAAAGTTGCCCACGGGAACTGCAACCCTGGCAGAGAATCCAGAGACCCCGCACAGGCCTCCCTTCATGTCACCAAGTCCGAGGTCAATAAGCACACAGACACACACACACACACACGAAACCAGCCTGGGTCACACTGCGCTCCTCCTTATGAACTGGTAAGAGGCAGTGAGTGTTCTCCAAAACATCACTTAACGTTGCTCAGAATCCAGTGTCTTTAAAACACAGGAATCAAAGATTAACAACAAACCTTAAAAAAAAAAAAACAAAAAAAAAACAAAAGACAAAACAACAAACCTTGCTTGAAGTCGCTGTCGAACATGGCCTTACGCCCAACGTAGTACCTGAACGTCACCCTCTGGGCAGTGCTATAGTCATCTTTCAGGTTTGAGCTGTCGATGGCTCTGATGAGGGGCTTGCACAGGTGCAGCTTGTTGATCTACAATAACCCATTTCATGTATTATTCAAAAGAAACAAAACAAGCAGGACTCACTTTACTAAGTACATGCCTCCTTAAAGTGAGAACTACAAAGCCAATTACATCATCAAAGCTGGTTATTTAATAAGAAACGCTAAAACACAAGCCTCGGGCACAGAGGACATGCACACAGGGGCCAGCTGCCAGCGCCCAATGGGGCCGCTCCTCACCAGCCAACCTCATGAAGCAGGAAGGACCTTGTGTCCCCCCCACCCCCCACCAGGTGGAAGGCCTGGTCCCACCACAATGGCACCTGCTCTGGGTGCTGTTGCCGTGCTTTCCTGAGAGGCGCAGTGTTTACCTCAAGGGGTGGAGGCTAAAACATGATCACACACACAAAGCTTTTGTGACAGTCCCTGCACCCAGCAGGCACTCAACAGACTCGACTGATACGGCCAGGTGCCAAGGACCCACGGAGGCAGCACTCAGGAACACCTGCAGAGCAGTGAAAGTGCCCACTCGGAAGCACACCTTAAAGTAGATCTTGAAGAGCTGGTTCACCAGGAACAGCATCCCCCACTTCTTCGAGTCCTCAATGCCAGCCCGACTATGGGAAAACAATTCAAGTTACACAGGAAAGAAACATTTATAAATCACACACACACACACACCAATGTGTCTAAACAAGATCAGTACCTGCAGATAAAAGCCTACAGCTAAAGCCACGCCCATTAAACCAAACCACTTGAGAGCAGAGGTCTACAGACGACACCACAAAGCATGTGGGTGGTGCACTCCCGGCAGAGAACTACCTCATCTGCATCACGTTTATTAACTAAGGCACGTGTGAAAAAGATGGGAAGTGTGTTCGCTTCTCCTGAGGACAAGATGAACTATGGAAACACGTGACAATATAGACAAATCTTACACACAGCAAGACGCAGAGCATGCTGTGTGAGTCCACTCAAACGTGGTCAAATGGGAGACCAGAACCTTGATGAGGTTCCACCTGGGAAGAGGACGGCGTGGCAATGTCCTCGGCCTTAGGAGGGTCACACTCAGGTACACACTTGTCAAAATACAGTCACGATCTGTATAAATTGGGGCACCTGGGTGGCTCAGTGGTTGAGCATCTGACTTCGGCTCAGGTCATGATCCGGGGTCCTGGGATCAAGTACCACATCACGCTCCCCTCCTTCTGCCTATGTCTCTGCCTCGTTCTGTGTCTCTCACAAAAAAATCTTTTAAAAAATTAAAAAAAAAATCTATGTAAATCATTACCTCCCACTACCAAGGAGAAGCTGCAATATTTACGGAAGTTTCTGATGGACTCATAACCTTTAGAACATACCAAGAAAGAAAAGAAAGAAAAAGAAAACTCCTAGATGCACAGGAGGAAAGATGCATGAATGGACACTGTGCAGCCGTACAGTAAATGCCAATGGTGCAAGTGGTGGGTCCTGTCAAACTGTCCACACTGTCAGATGCTTGAGGATTTTCACAACAAATGTTGAAACACAATGCACAGTTCAGTATGCTGTGTATCTGCGCTCTGCAATGGCTCTTCTTGGGTGCAGCCTCCATGCCCAGACAGGGAGATGGGGTGCCAGAGGGGGGCCAGGGGCAAGCCGCCTGCACCCTTGAAATCCCAGGGCATGGGGTCAAAGTATATGAAATAAACATGAACCAGCAGGCTGTTCACAAGCCAGGGGTAAAAGAAATCCCTCCCTACGACCAAGGTGTGAATACTACAGCCAGTGTTTAAATACCACAGTCCCAAGGGCACCTGGGGGACTCCATCAGTTAAGCATCTGCCTCCAGCTCAGGCTATGATCCCAAGGTCCTAAAATGGAGGCCCAGGTCAGGCTACCTGCTCAGCAGGGGTCTGCTCCCTCCTCTCCCTCTGCTTCTCCTCCTGCTTGTGCTGACAAATCAAATCTTAAAAAAAATAAACACCAAAGTCCTCTTTTGGGATAGTAGCCAGCTCCCTTAGGCCTCATCACTAACTAGAAGTATGACCTCAAATCAGCATAGAGACAATTAACATTCCACTGCCTGCCTCAAATGGTTAGGGAGGGTAGAAAACAAAATAGGGAGGAAGCGCAAGCAGTCTGTAGCACCTGTGACCACTCTGCTCTGGGCACTGCCCCTGCCTGTCCCTTCCAGAGACACTCAGAAAAGCAACCCCTGAGGGGAGATGTCACGTGGCCTCTGAGGCCCTGCCTCGCTGCTCTGCAAAGCCAGGGTGCCCGCCTCCCACCCACTGGAGCCCCCTATGTGCTCAGCACAATGCTGGCCATGCTACATATATGAAGTGCAGCCACTGTGGTTTTTATTTGCATTTCTGTGGTGACCAAGGATGTTGAGCATCTTTCTGTGGGTTTACTGGCCATTTATCTATCTTCTTTGCAGAAATGTCTATCCAGGTCCTTGGTCCACATACATTGATTACTTATCTTCACACATTCTAGATGTGTGAGGCTAATGTCAGTTACATTGTTTGCAAACGTTTTTCCTATTCTGTGGTGGTTTTTCACTTGTTGGACCGCATCCTTTGAAACACCAAGTTTTTAATTTTGATGAAGTCGGTTTATCTATTTTTTCATAGGTTAGTTTTGGGCGTCATGTCAGGAAAGCCAGTTATCCCATGACAAGCATGTACTGAACTATGTCTTGGCCCAAGAGACACAGTGTGGAAGCAACAATGGACTCCCTCAGACTTGGCCACTGAGTGTCATCATCCAAGTGAGTATGCTGTTGAGTGCTACAAATATGCCATCTGCCACAAAAGCCACAAAAGGAGAGCCTCCTCTGTCTGAGCCCCATGGGGTGAGGAAGCCTCTATGGGGAGGATCCCGGGTCACAACTCTGGCTGGAATGTTCTGAGATGGGGCTGGTGGGGATAGAGAACTGAGAAATGAGAAACTGGAACACTTGCCATGAAGAAGTTTTACTTAGGTATGGAAAACCTTACTTTTTCTTTCTTGGCTTCACAATTTCCTGAAACTCCTAATCGAGTATGTGTGATTTTACAATAGATGAAGAGATGGGGTTTCAGGAGAAAAATGTAATAAACTCTTAAAGCAGAATCGGATATAAAATCTAGAATCATTAAGTAATGGCCAGTCAGTCTCCCTGAAAGCAGGTCAGTGTTAAATCACTCACTGATGGCTTGAGAGGGGATGCTGTGTGGCAGGACATGCAGTCTAACATATGTGTGCCCAGTGTCCCAGAGGAGACAGGATGGGAACAAAAGGGGGAGGAGGAGGAGGAGGAATACAAAAATCACCCTCGGAAGGATCTAACGAAACACACCAGTGTACAGCTCCAAGAAGCTCCATCAACCCTAAGGAAGTACAGAGACACGGCAGGAGCGAAGAGGCAGGCAGGGCCAGAGGGAAGGGCACGCTCCATCCCGGAGCACAGCCTGTGAGTGCTAACTGAAAGAGCCGTCTATCTAGAATTCTGCATCCACAGACAGAAAGGAAGACAAGGAAAGACGGCTGGAGAATTCAGTGTCCACAGAACTGCAGCCAAGGCCAGTGGGTTCCTGGCAGATGGGACCCGGGCAAGCGGGAAATGGGACCCAGGGCGGGAGGAACATGCTCCAGAAATGCTGTGCCAGAGAAATGTCCTTCTCTCTCTCTCACTTGCCAAACGTAACAGTGGACAGGACAACAACCACGGGGTCATCTGCCAACAGAGGGCAGGGGCCAGGGCGCCTACCCCCAGGGCTGTACTCACGTGTCACTGGCACAGACGCGGAAGCAGCTCATCAGCAGCTCGGCAGCTTTTTCCAGCATGTCTCCAACTTTGCTCTTCCCTTTCTTTACCAACTGCTGGTCTGCCTGATAGAACACAAACATTTATGTCTCATTGCCTCTGGGTCCCTTAATGAAAAAGAAACCTCCCGTGCTCCTGGAAGTAGAAACAGCAATAACCAAGGGTCAAAGTCCCAAGCAGCTCTGGTGAAATCTTCTGGTTGATGTTACTGTTAAAAATTTAGAGATCAATAGTATTTCCTGCCTCTTCCACAAATCAACTCCTCAACCAATTCAAGCCTGGTAAGTCCACCTGTTCTCTGTGCATATGTGGCAGGTGGCCTCACCGCCCTGGGAGCCCTTCTGTATAGGCTCACGGACCCTCCCGCCCCCACTTATAGCCAGTCAGAACCCCCCAAACACACACACTTCCCACAGGTACCCAAGTCATCACCAGCACTGACTCTCCCCTTGTTTCCTGGGTCCGTTTACTCTGACTTACATCTGTGACATAGGTTCTCAAAGTCTGGTCTACTAACCACTGGGAGTCTTCAAAACACTTGCACATGATCCATGTGGTCAAACTATCTTCATGACAACACCTACAGCCATTATTTGTCTTTTCATTGTCTTGTCATTTGCACCGATGGAGTAAGCATGGCAGGAGGTGAAACCATGGGGGCCTTTCCAGCGACACCAAACAGAAGCGGCAACACCATGTCCCTGACATCACCCCCGTGTAATCTTTAACCAGTAACCCTAATTTCACTTTAAGCTGTCCTTGATGACACAGTAAATATTAAGTCTTGGTTCTTGAACACACATATATTTAATATTCTCTGTGATGCACTGACAGTATGTGCAAAGCACATCTGCTGCATGGTGAAAGAGGATGGTTTTTTCAAGGGAAAGCACTCGAGAAGCTGCTGGAGTCACCAGCTGTCCCTTGGAACCAGTGGCTGACAGAGGAGCACGGTGGGCCAGGCGAGGGTATCTGAGGGACCAGCTGCTTGAACGTGAGTGAAATACATCCTCAATTCCAGGCAAACGACTAACAGTATTTGTTGCCAATGACATCTGTCCTTTCAACAACAACAAAATCAGAATTTTGGACAATTTCTATCAACCACCATGAACCTGGGATTTCCTTACTTCACAACTTTTCTGATAAGGTCACTGGAGACATTAAACAAATGGGGTTTTTCTGGTTTGGAGTTTTTACACAACGAAACACATCAACATTTGGAACATCTCCATAACTCAGTGAACCAAATTTTCCAAATGATCAATGTATGATGCTACAAGATCACATGAGAGCACACAATGCACCCAGAGACCAAGACACAGTAGAGAATTCTCTCTAACAGTAGAAAAAGCTCACTGCTAAGCTTCAGAGACCACACTAATTAACCCTAAGCAACTATCTCTTGGAGCTCTGGCATAGTATAAAAAAGGGGTCTACAATTATCTGAAAGGCTATTAAAATACTCCTCTCCTTTCCATCTACACCTGTGTGGCACCAGACCGTCTTCTGCAACACTGTGCACACAAAGGCACAGAGGATCCAGGTGGCTTCTGTTGAGATTAAAATGTAAAAAACTGTCACTCTTTTCAGCACATTTTGTTCATTTGGAAAATACTGTTATTTTTATTTAAAACATCAATTCTGTTAACACATAAAAGGCTTATTATTTTAGATGAATATTTTTTAAAATCCCAGTTAAAAGTTTTTAATACAGTAAATACAAATAACTATAACTCATATAAACAAAGCTCTTTGGAGACTCAGATATTTGCGTTTCAGTTATATTTTTCAGTTCTAGAAATTTCCATCATAGTTCTTTACAACTTCTATTTCTTTGCTGAGCCCATCTATGTTTTCGTTTGTATCAAGCATGTTCATGATTGCTCCCTGAGGCTTCATGATGGCCAAAGTGCGATCCAGTCAGGGAATTCCAACATCTACCATTTGTGTACCATCTCTCCTCATGGGCTGAGATTCTACTGTAAGTGATATTTGGGGTTTGAGGTCATGGTACTATGGATCTTGCATCAGCAGTGGATGCCATGCTGGTGGGGAGCTGCCGCTGGCTGGAGTGGGTCCAGCTCCCCATCACTCTTGCTGAAATGCTGGGGAATGGCAGGCTCTGGGTGGCTGCAGCAGGGAGTGCCAAAGATGGTTGTCTTCCTGGGCTGCCTGCCCCCTCTGGCTCTCCCTGGGGCCTCTTCATCTCTGAGTTGTCATTCCTTGATTTGAGGCTTCTCTGGGACCCAGTCCAGGGCAGGAGACCCACCACTTAATGCTCTGAGAGCCACACTGGCTTCAACTCCCACAATACCCACAGCGTGGGAACCTACCCAGAGAAAAGTTCGTCCAGCCACCTCCTGCCCTTTTGCTCTCTACACCAGGTACACCCCAAACCTCAAAACTTTTGGAAGAATGATATGAAAGGAAGCAACAGATAGAAACTGAATTTGAGGGGATCCCTGGGTGGCTCAGCGGTTTGGCGCCTGCCTTTGGCCCAGGGCGCGATCCTGGAGACCCGGAATTGAGTCCCGCGTCGGGCTCCCGGCATGGAGCCTGCTTCTCCCTCTGCCTGTGTCTCTGCGTCTGTGTGTGTGTGTGTGTGTGTGTATGTGTCTATCATAAATAAATAAATAAATAAATAAATAAATAAATAAATAAATAAATAAATATTAAAAAAAAAAAAGAAACTGAATTTGAGTTTTAAAAGAATAGTAACAAAAACTGAACTTACATTATTGGCAAATATTCGAAGGTCAAGCGCTACAGCATACATGACAGGCAGAGCCCTGTGGGGCAAAGAAGCAAGCATGTCTGAAGAGGCCATGAGGTCAGACTCCGTCCCCACAGGCAGGGGTCACATTGACACCCAGGGCTACTGCCTACCCACAGCAGGGCCACCAACCTCCAGGAACTGGTCGGCTACTACTGTCTTCCTCACTTCTACCATGGCCCCTGGGGCTCCTGATCGACAGACACTAAGATGCCCACCCACTGCCCCAACCCTCCTGAGGTCTAGATCCTGAGGTGTCCAGGGTCCTTGGCCCCAGACATCTTCTCCTTCCCTTCAACCATTACCCAAGCAGCTCCATTAAAGCAAGATGTGGTTCAGTAAGACCTTCTAACAGGACCCAGAAAACCTAATAGGCAAAATGTCCTAAAAGGATTTTTTAAAATTTAGCTGGTGGTATTGGTTTTATGTGTAAGACAAGTCTTCATTTAAAGAGGGTATTTATTTTTTCTAAAAGGTATTTTCCATATTTACCCATAGTTAATAAGTCATAAATCATAAAATCAAGAATTAGTTTGTCAAGGAACTTAAAATCACCAAACTGCCATGTGTCCTGTCACTCCACATGAACTGCTGTTGATCTGCCCTTTTGTCCAAGTTAAAACCAAAAGCAAGCTCAAAATTGACAATGGACAAATATTTTGGGGTATGGAAGGTCTGAAATAACAAGGCTTCATATTTATGTGAGCACACTGCAAACAATCTGGCTGGTCTACCACTTAATATTTACACTAACTACTGAACCTCCACTGTCCGCAGCAATATTATCCTGTGTCAACAGAAGACATTAAATATCCATGTAGAAAACACGACACACATTTGTTTAGAATAAAGCTTTAAAAAGCTTCTGCTAAAAAAACCCAAACCCCAAACCCTGCCATTTGCCAGTTTCTGGTTACTTCTGTTCGTACTTACCAGTTTTCTTCTTTGTGGGCTTGAAATGCACGCAGGAATGACGTACTATGTCAAGGAAAGAACAACGTGCAAAACCCAAGCAATGCTACAAATTGTAATAGGAATATAAAGGAATCTGAATTTTATGTATCACAGAGGTAAGTTCTTGAAGGAAAAAATGTACAAATTACAAATACCTGAATATCATTAGGTATCAGTACAGATAAGTGTATTTACTTCACACATATGTTCTCCAAAGTAAGCGACTATTGTAAGACTCTTAACTGGCAATTTCAAACATTTTATTTGGTTTTTCTGAACCCAGGCGGTCACAATTATACATAGTATGCTTTAGCATCTGCAGTATAAAGTCTATTTCCTTGATTATAGAATTCTTAAATTCAAAGGAGACAAAGCTAGTCTCTCTCCTTTGTATATTTAAACAAGAAGATTAAAAAATAAGCGAACTAAAACTCTTGAAATACACATAAATACTAGAACATCCCCTGACTTAAGTCGGAGAACCCACTTAAATGACTTAAATCAGACAGTGGCTGGATGAAGGTCTCCAGTAACCACAGTGGAGTCCACTCTCAGCAATCTATGCCTGGAGTTTGGAGTTCTCATATTTCACCAAGGGACTAACTAGTCCTGCAGCTATCCTTAATGCTTTCAAGGAAATATCACTTTTCACAACAGAATTAGAACCCTTAATCATAACCTGTGTTCTACCTCACTGTATGGGTAACTGGACTACAGTCCTAAGGTCCATGATACATTTAAGAACCTCAATGAAATAACTAAACGAGTTTCTCTTCCAAAAATCAGTTTCAATTCTTTTCTAATTAAAGGTATGAATAAAAATGACCCAACGTCTCCAGATCTTGAACCCCGGATATAACTCAACCATAACACAAATGAAAAGATATTGGACGATGACAGTCTGGCATTTGTACGCCTCTACAAAGTCATGGTTCCCCACCGCGTAAGTGCACCTGCAGAGGAGACAGCATGGGCTCAGGACACAGGCAGCGGGACCTGCAGGCGAGCCCCACAGGCCCACCCCTCACTTCCATCACAGTCGCCCCAGTGCACTGCTTAC
Source organism: Canis lupus baileyi (assembly GCF_048164855.1). Lineage (NCBI taxonomy): Eukaryota > Metazoa > Chordata > Mammalia > Carnivora > Canidae > Canis > Canis lupus. The sequence goes on along the minus strand of NC_132854.1, from coordinate 809,503 downwards.
CCTGCACTCGGGGTGCAGCTCCCACCTGGTGGGCTACCGGAATGGGAAGGAGGACAAGAAATACACAGGTGACTTTTAACTGAAACGGGCTGACATCAGAGGAAACCCACAGAACGTACTGGGACAATTCTTTCCAGCCTCAGAAGGGGACCCTAGTTACAGTAGGTTTTGAGTGCCAGGCACTAGTAAGAGCATAGCACGGCCCTGCCACTGCAGCTATACTCATACAGGAGCTCATACTGGATGCCCGCTGGGCAGAGTCAGCCATGGTCAGCTCATCACCACATCTGGAACCCCAACACAAACTGCACAGAGCCAGGAAACAGTGGGAAGTCTCCCACTACCAGGAGCCCAGTGGTACCCTGACTTTTCCAGAGATCTCCCAGGGCTCACACAGGCCTTCTTCCCCCCAGCCTGCTTGGAAGCACTGGAGGCATGTGGACAGGAGGGTGATCAAATGCCACAGGCTTTAGGACACCCAACTTTGCCTGGTTCACGCTCCAATGGTGAAAACGGTACCCATGAGATGTAACTGAAAAGCAAGTCTTTTGTTTGCTTTGCTTGGCTCTAGCTCCATTCCTGGCAAAGCAAAGAGGTTAAAACAGGCAAAAGTCAGTGGTGAGCCATACACCCACCCCAAACAAAAGGCCACTAAACAGCCAATGAAAGGAGTGTCAAGTGATATAAATATGTAAATATGTGACCACAATTTATCTTCAACTTTTAAGAGCATACATTATCTTTGAAATGAAAAAAAAATTATTAAAAATTTAAAATACTTTAAACTTCAAAAATTTTCATAAGCTTTACCAATGGGAAATTACAAATGCACTTTTCTTAATAATACAAGATAAAACAAAAGAGGGAGACAAACCATGAGAGGCTCTTAATCGTAGGAAACAAACTAAGGGTCGCAGGAAGGGAGGGGGGTAGGGGAACAGGGTAACTGGGTAATGGGCATGAAAGAGGGCACATGATGGGATGAGCACTGGGTGTAATGTAAGACTGATGAATCACTAAATTCACCCCTGAAACTAGAAATATCCTATATGGTAACTGAATTTAAAATAGTAAAAAAAAACAAAAAACAAAAAACAAAAACAAAACCCACAAATGCAATTTTCTTTTCAAAGCAAATTATTCCTTGTTTCAAGCCTAAGATGATGGATTTAAGATCTTATTTATTTATTTATTTATTTATTTATTTATTTGAGAGAGGGAAAGAGTGCATGTGTGAAGGGGGAAAGCAGTGGAGAGGGAAGAGAGGGAGGCGAGGGAGAATCTCAAGCAAACCCCCACACGGAACCAGACAAAGCTATGAAGCAGGGCTCAATCTCATGACCCCGAAATCATGACCTGAGCTGAAACCAATACTGGTACCACCCAGGTGCCCCTCAAACCTAAGATTTTATTTTGTTTTATTTTATTTTTAAAGATTTTATTTATTTATTTATATGATAGACATAGAGACACAGGCAGAGGGAGAAGCAGGCTCCATGCTGGGAGCCCGATGTGGGACTCGATCCTGGGACTCCAGGATCATGCCCTGGGCCAAAGGCAGGCGCTAAACCGCTGAGCCACCCAGGGATCCCCAAGCCTAAGATTTTAAACAAATTCCCTAGTGCGGCAATTTCCAGATTTGCTTTATTTTTTTTCCTCACCAGGGCGTTACCTTAAATGAGCAGCAAACATTTCATCATAAGGGGGTTCCAAGACCTGCTGACACTTCTCTTCTGGGGAGGCCATCTAAATAACAGGAAAAAAATGACAAAAATAAAATGAAAAGGCACCAAAAGAATGCAATGTGTAGAAAGAGATTTAGACAAATCTGCTTTCAAAGGAACATACACTTTACAGTTAACAGGAACACCTGACACTCTGTCACAACTGTCACCCAGGGCCTGTATACCTTACGTGTATACCTTAACATTGGGCAGCCAGTCAGTGAAGACATATTTATGAAGCAGCTACTACATGCTCAGTAAGGAAGTTGGTGTGAGTGAGCTGCTGAGTGAGGGGATGCCATGTTAGGAATCACCCTTCTTCACCTCCTGGTGACAGAGCGACCCGATCTATCCTGGGTGAGGCTAGCTGACATTTATTTCTAATGTCCTCTTCCCTCTTAATGGCCAGGTTTTAGGTCATATGAGTACCACAGGGTGAAAGCACGCAGAGTTAAAGAAGTCAGTTAGTCCCTGATGCACTAAACACATGTGCATATCCATGTGTGTAAGTGAGGGAAGAAACAGGACAACAGCAGCAAAAGGCCTGCCCCATGGCCCCTGGTGGAATATCTAGGCAGACAATGGCCATCAGTGAATGGAGGGCCACATAAGGAGGCTAGCAGGGAGTTTTATGATGAAGGGATCCACCCTTGGTGGTGCAATAGGCAGCACGTGTCATGGCTGAGGAGTCTCTGGCCAGGGAGAGCCTCTGGCATTAAGTTCTACTTAGAGCAATGGTTTTCACCATGGTTACTTAGGAGAACCATTCAGGGAAATCAAAGTTTTAAAAAGAACCTACTTCTATTCCACAAACTGGTTTATTTGGTCGGAGGTGCAGCCTATACACTGCCAAATATGATCTCCAATATACAGAGCTCCTTTTTCTTTCAAAAGAAAAACTGTGCCCCAACAGGAACACATTCCAATATCACAGTGAAAACCGATGAGGAAAATGGGGCTTTACAAAATGCCAAGATTCTTTTCTATCGAAGACAGGGCTTGCGTATCATTTATCTGCTAACTCAAGGACACTTCCAGTTTATGCTTTCCATTAAAGGCCAATGGTAAATACCGTTGGGTTTGCAGGCTATATAGATCTGTTGACCTACCCAGCTATGCCTCCGTGGCAGGAAAGCAGCCACAGAGCACATGAACAAGCAGACATGGCTCTGCTCCACTGAGCTTTACTTGTAACAGGATACATTTGTGGGCTTTGGGGACAGACAGGCCTGGGCACAGCTAAGGGCCCACCGCCTGTGTGCTGGATGACCTTAGATGACCTTCCTACACGCTGCATTTCTCTGTCACTCAGAGGGTCATGTGGGAGTTAACCACAGAGCACAAGCTGCACACCTCAGCACCGTATCCAACACACAGCGCTCAATAAAGGAACTAGAATTACAGACATGATATGAACTTTAAAATTTTCAAAAGAGCGGCAGTATTAGTTTCCTTCTGATTCAAACTCTCAACCGCTTTTTGGAAGCTGGTCACCCGGCAGCCTCTCAGACACCTGCGTGCGTGGCCCATCTGCCCACCTGAAGCCGTGGGTTGGCGACATGAGGATGCTTGAAAGACACCAGCTCTGCACAGGATGCCCCGTCTCTGGTATCAATGGCTTCATAGACCTGAAACATTTGAAAAGAGACCAGCAGAGTAGTAAAACCAACGACTCTGCCCTCGCAGAACCTAACCAACACATCATAAGCCTCAAAAATCCATCTTCCTGACTCTTGGTCACAACACAGAATAAGCTGGGGCTCTCAGTAGCCAGCAAACGACCGCAGCATTTCAAAATGAGCTCTTTCAGAGGCAAAGAAACAGGTGACTCACATTAGAAACAATGAGTAAGTCAGTAGCTATTAAAAAAAGGCTCATTATTTTAGTTTTACTCGGTCATATAGACACTTGAAAATTCACTTATAAAGCTTATGGAGAAAAAAAAAAAAAAGAAACTACAAGCCACATTCCACTCAACCCATATATAAACTACAACAGGGAATGGCAACAGCGAAACAGACCATGTCACAGTCACACCACAGGAACCTGGGTGTCGCAAGCAAGTTTTAGATAGACCCATCAGTGATGACGTGCCAGAGAGTGTCTGCAGTGTGCTTATTGTCAAGAAAAAAAAGAAAACACCCAAAGTCACAGGAAAAGTGCCTAACTCGGTCTGGGAAGAAAAGAGAAACTACACGTTACACGTGATCACAGGAAGAAACACCAGCCCCTGGGCCCACCAGGTGGGGGCTGAGGGCCCACGGGGCTTTTACAGATTTCTGTCCTGAGTGCCTGTGTTGTGGCAGACAGCTGCAATTAGAAAACCAAGTAACATCTGAAGATATTATTTACCAAAAGAGAACACAGAAATCCAAACCAGAGAAAGGCAAGTGTAGAGAAAGCATACAGCCTGATTTATCTGCAGTGGGATTCACTCTGTCAACTTTATGCCCACAAGACCTCGGTCAGGGATGACAGAAAGTACACATGTCACTCCCCAGTCGTGAGATGTACCCCCAAAAGCAGTAAGCATGGCAAGGGTGGTTGGACTCACTGCAACCAATGCTAGAAAAGGACTGGAGGACAAGAAGTTTTGAGGTGCGCCCACTAAGGGGGGCACACACCTGCTCTCCCCTCAACCCAATAATCCTACACACCAGCATCTGCAGCCAGAAGAAATGGATCCAGCTCTTGGGCTCTTGTACCACTTAGGGCATCACCCGGGAAAGTTCACACCATCTCACCTACAACTACTGAGTTATCAGGAATTTGCCACTCGACCACCCAAGAAAACCACATAGGTGCAATCCCATTTCTAGGGATTTACTTTCCAATAGAAAACAACAGGCACTTGTGCAGGGTGCATGAGGTATTAGGAATAATCACAAAATACCGGTCCCATCCGTGCCTTTACCTCAAGGAAGCTAATAAAGGCCGCCAGAGCACCTGTCACAGGAGGCGCCAAGGAAGAGGGACAGTGACAGACTAGAGATAAATCTCAAAGACCTGAGGCGCAGCTCAAGGAACACTAGGACCACAGTCACCCACTCACCTGTTTTAGTGACTGTTAGTACGTCGTGTCTCAGAACCTTCGGCCTTTCAATTTAAACAGCCTCCCATGGACCATGCAGCTGGACTCCAGGTGAGCTGGTTCAGCAGCATACCTGTGGGCCTGGTCCAGAGACTGCGGCGCCCATTAGGGTACAGCTCACTGGCTCTGGGCGCTCCCGGGAAAACACTCTCTTTCCTGGCTACTGCTCATCACTTCATGACCTCCTGGCTCCAAGCTGGTCCATGGAGGGTGCAGGGAGGGGGCGGGGGGGGGGGGTCATCTACTCTTGAAACTTGTAAGTTTTAAGTAATCTCTATACCCAATGTGGGGCTGGACTCACAACCCCCTGAGATCAAGAGTCGCATGCTCCACCAACTGAGCCAGCCAGGTGTCCCCGGAATTTGTAACTGTTAGCAAGGCTTGGAAGTAATGACTCCCTCCCCTCCTCCAGTGGCAATGAGGACACCCAGAACTCAGATCCAGTTCCTAATCTCCACTACCCAGGAAGAGGAACTAGAGCTCCCTGGAAAAAGGACTGGCCCAGCACTGGAAAAAGGAGAGAAATCCATTAGCTTTGCACAGGAATCACTGTGCCAGAAAGCAAAGCAGAGCTCAAGGAAGGACACACACATGTCAGAAAGCCCCAGAAACCAGTGTGAAGGCACTCTTAGCGGCCAAATGTGGGACAAGCTGAGCTTCAAAAAAAGTAAGAATAATTTCACTGGTTCTGGATTAAAACTTGGCATTAACACCACCTTATAATGATACTTCTTAAAAGGGGCACAGGGAAAAGCATTTCTAACAGATGAAGTAGTAGCTGACAAATGTAAAAAGAGTGGGAGAATTACCACTTGGCAAACACTCACATAATAACCTGCTTGGGAAAAAACTACCAATGAAAGCTGCAATCACCCTAGAAAGGGTATGGAGCGGGATGTTCATGGGCTCTCACAATCCATCCAACAGATTACAAATCAATACGGACACTGGAGTAGGATGATGGGCCTCACCTTCCCCCAGTGATCCAGTTCGGAGCACCCATGCAAGCCTCCTGAGGCTACAGGATATCTACACTGGCCAGCTGAGCCCAAACCTAATCACTAGAAAGAGTCACATAAAGGTAGATGATGACACATCCATGAGTCCACTGCCCTGGACATTTTCAAAAAAATTGTCATCAAACAAATCTGCTCCCAGAAACAGGCAAGAGGACTCTTCTAGATGACAGACTTTACAGAGCAAGACTGTCATACTCAGAGTGTGACCTGACTGGACCCTACAGGTAACAAAGAGGCTCCAAACAGTACTGTGGGTGGATGTGGAGCCCAGACTCTACCAGAAAACACTGGTGTTACGTTTCTCGGCTATGCCACCAGCCCAGCAGCCAGACAGCACAACAGCCTCGGTGCTCTGTGAAGGGCCACGGGGGCGGCGACCTCCTTTCCAAGAGCTCATAGGAGAGAAGCACACACGCCTGGGGGGGGAAGGGTACACAAATGTGGTGTGCCAGGTGAGGGTATACATGTCTTCAATGTTCTCCTCTCAACTTGTCTGTAGATTTGAAAATTTTCAAAATAAGGGATCCCTGGGTGGCTCAGCAGTTTATCGTCTGCCTTTGGCCCAGGGCGTGATCCTGGAGTCCCAGGATCGAATCCCACATCAGGCTCCCTGCATGAAGCCTGCTTCTCCCTCTGCCTGTGTCTCTGCCTCTCTCTCTCTCTCCCTCTCCCTCTCCCTCTCTGGGTCTCTCATGAATAACTAAATAAAATCTTAAAAAAAAAAAAAGAGAAGAAAGAAAGAAAATTTTCAAAATAAAAAGTTGGAGGAAAGTTACAATTTTTTTTTAAAGATTTTATTTAGTTATTCATGAGAGAGAGAGAGAGAGAAAGGCAGAGACACAGGCAGAGGGAGAAGCAGGCTCCGTGCAGGGAGCCCGACGTGGGACTCCATCCCGGGCCTCCAAGATCAGGCCCTGGGCGGAAGGCAGTGCTAAACCGCTGAGCCACCTGGACTACCCGAAAGTTACGATTTTAAATGTAGATAGTTTTTTAAAAGTAACTTGCCATTTGCGGTAAGAGTTTATAGAATAGACCAAAGGAAGAAGAACACCAAACAATACCAGCCCTTAGAGAGACCCCAGAAATACTGAAGAGCCCCAGTTGCGGGGAAAGTGCAGCTGACCCCTGATGGACAGGTCACACCATGGCTCTTTACTGTACGGCACAGTAAATGTATTTTCTGCTCCTTACCATTTTCTTGATAACATTCTCTCGCTTGGCTATAAGAATGTCGTGGATAACACAACACAAAACACAGGCTAGCTGACCCTTTCTGTGGTTGGTAAGGCTCTGGGCCAACAGTAGGCTATCGGTTAAGCTTTTGGTGAGCCAAAAGTCATAGGCTTATTTCCAACTGCTTGGGGGAGTCAGTGTCCCTAACCCCCACACTGTTCAAGGGAGAGCTGTACAAACAAACCGATCTTTTACTAAAAACAATTTTTAAAAGTAGAATATTAGAAAAAATGTTACAGTAAATTAACTCCACCTGTCCTCTCCAAACAGAAACTGGAGGCGTGTGGAAGCACCAAGCACTGAATAAAAAGGGCCTCACGGGAGGCAGGGACAGCCTAGTGACTGCCGACCACTGCACGGACAGCCCTCCCTGGGCTGCTCAAACTGGAAGTGAGCGCTGGGAAGACAAGGCCCTGACAACTAGCTCTTCCCTTGGGCCGCTGTTCAGGGCTGTTGATGTGGCTAGTCCCTTTGAGCAGCGAAGCAATGTCTCCCCCATCCCTTGAGCGAAACGCAGGCTTGCTGTGGATGCTTTCTTTGACGCAGGTGCAGGCACCCTTCCGGGCCCACAGGCACTGACAGGCTGACCCCACACCACCGCTGTGCTGAGCTCCAGCCCTTGGTCTCTGGCCAGGAATGCGTGTGTTCCAGGAGCATCCAAGGAACCAACAAGAGAACCTGCAAGCTTCGGGGAGAGTGAAAGCAAAGCAAGCCCTGACCTGAGAGCTGCTGGGAAGTAATCCCGGGGACCGGGGCAACAAAGACCTACCTGTGCGCAGGCAGCTGCCGGCCCAGGATGTGTTAGGTACGAAACAGGGAGCAGACTCGTGTGCAAACCCACAGGGTCAGTGAGATTCAAGAGACACTTCCGACCCCGAGATCTGGGGGGGGTCTGCCTGGGACCGAAAGCGCTGGCTGGCTGCGGCGAGGCTGCCGGCCGGAGTGCTGCGTGGAAAGGCTCGGCGTCTGGGGCCAGAAGCTCGGGTCGGAACGGCTGTCCCTGGACGGCCGCGGCACCGCCTCCAAGGAAAAGTGCGAACTAGGGGCCGCCGTGCACCACGGTAAGAGCTCGCCGGCGCGGGAACGAGGGGCGCGGCCGAAGCTGGGGCAGACCCGGCAGGGCGGGCGGAGACCGGACTCGAGGCGTGGGGTCGCGGGTCTGAGCCCGGCAGGCTCGCCCTTGCGCCTCCCCAAGCCCTCGAGGGCTTTAAGACGCACATAAGACGCCAACGAGGGCCTGTAGTCCAACGGGTTCTCAAAGGCCCACCCTGCGGGCACCGTCAGAGGAGAGGCCCGAGGCCCGCGGCGGGGCGGGGGCGGCGGCGACAGGAGCCCCTAAGCCCTCACGGTGCCCCCGAGGACCGCCCCCCCGGCCACACCCCCGAGCGGACGCCCGCGGAGCTTCTCGCACCGACCCCGGCCGGCCCACACCCGCGCCCCGGCCCCGCGTACCCACCTGCTGCAGGTACTGGTTGATGGTGATGTGCGCCATGGCCGGACCCCCCGCGGAAAGTGGGCGTGGGCGGGGCCTGCGCGCGCGGCTGCGTCCGCCTCACTTCCGGCCGCCGGTCCGTCCGGACCTGCGCGCCCCCCAGGCCCGCCTCCCCCGCACGCGGGTTCCGGAGGAAGAGAGTCCGCGGCAGCGTGCGCCCCGGGCCGGGATGGCGGCGCGCCCGGGCTGAGGAAGGCCGCGGCCTGCGCTTCGATCCGCCGCCGCCTCCCGGCGAGGACGCCCGGTCCGCGCCCTCTGGGTGCCTGGGCTCCCGCCCGGGGCAAGCTGGGCCCCGCCGCCCCCCTCGACCGTTATACGTTCCACAAGGAGCGCGGCGGCCGCCGGGCGGCCCGGGGCGGGGGCGGGGGCGGGGGCGGGCCGGGGCGGGGGCCGGGGCCGGGGCCGGGGTCGGGGTCGCGCCGGGCCGGCGGGGCGGCGGTTGGGCGGCCGGGGCGGCGCTGACGCGAGGCCCGCCCGCCCGCGCGGCCGGGGAGGCGGGACGGGGCGGGGCGCCCGCTGCTTCCCGGCCGCCGCCATGGCCGACGAGACCCCCAGGAAGGGCGCCCTGTCGGCGCTGGTCGGGCACACCAACGGCCTCACCAAGCCCGCGTCCCTGGCCGCGGCCGCCGTGGCCTCCAAGCCGGGCGGCGCCGGCGGCTCCAAGAAGCTCGTCATCAAGAATTTCCGAGGTGGGTGCGGGGCGACGGGGCGGCGGGGCGGCGGGGCGGGGCGGGGCGGGGTGGGCGCCCCCGGCCGCCGGAAGTGCCCGTCCCGGGGAGAGGGGGTCCCGGGGGGGCGCAGGGGTGGGGGGAGGGGGCGCCTCCGGCCGCCGGAAGTGCCGCTCCCGGTGGGGGGGGAGGGACGGGGGGGCTCCCGGCCGCCGGAAGTGCCGGTCCTACGGAGAGGGAATCCCGGGGGGGGGGGGCGCCCCCGGCCGCCGGAAGTGCGGGTCCCGGGTCCCGGGGCCTGGGGCCTGGCGCCTGGCGGGCGGCGGCGAAGGGGTGTCCGGTCCCCGGAAGCGCCCCGGCTGTGTCCCGGCTCCGGCGTCCACGCAGCGGGGGCCCGCAGCGGCCGGTCCGCGCCCGGGGCCCCCAGGACTGGGTCATTCCGGGAAGGGAAGTGGGGGGGCTGCGGGCCCGTGAGCGTGATCGTGGGCGCGACGGGGGCGCCGACCCTCACCCGCCCCGCCCCCGCCCCGCAGACAGACCGCGGCTGCCGGACAACTACACTCAGGACACCTGGCAGAAGCTCCACGAGGCGGTGCGAGCCATCCAGAGCAGCACGTCCATCAGGTACAACCTGGAGGAGCTGTACCAGGTGAGGGCCGAGGCGGACCCCGCGCGGGCGCTCTTCCCCCCCGTCGCTGCCGCACGGCCACGCGGCCCTCCTCCTCTTTATTTTCCGATCGTTGCGGTTAAGACGCGGAAACGGATTTTGTTACGTCCGAAGATGTTCCGTTTCCAACGTAATTGTGGAAAAGGAGCATTACTTTACGTATTCCGTTGATCAGCAGACCGGTTTTCCTGATAACTGGTTTTCAGAGAATAGCATTCGTTGATTAGTGCGTTACCTACCACCTACATTTTGCATGACCGTGTGATAGATACCTCCGTTTCTATGAAGACATTGGAATTAAAACTTTCTGTTTGCATAACTGTTTGTTGTAAGAACTATGGACATCACAAAAAAGGACAAAAATAAATTAAAACCACCTGTACTCCCGCCACTCAAGGAAGACCGCTATTGGCATTTTGGTGGACATCCATCCCTTCTTTGTAATAACTTTGTATGAGTTTATATTTTTTGATCGACTTTTTGAGGCATAATTTGCATAGAACCTGTACTTTAGTAACTTACATTGAGGTGTAAATGCTGTTATCATGGTAACATACAGAATTTTTTTAAAAACATTTTTAAAATTTTTATTTATTCATGATAGTCACACACACAGAGAGAGAGGCAGAGACACAGGCAGAGGGAGAAGCAGGCTCCATGCACCGGGAGCCCGACGTGGGATTCGATCCCGGGTCTCCAGGATCGCGCCCTGGGCCAAAGGCAGGCGCCAAACCGCTGCGCCACCCAGGGATCCCTAGAATATTTACATCACTTCAAAGAGTTCGTTCTCCTGACCTGGTCCTGGCGGATCACTGACTTCCTTGCTGTTGGTCTGTTGGACCAGTTTAAGTCTCATCGGTGGAACCTGTGTGGGGCAGTTGTCTGCACCCAGTTCCAGTAGTTTGTTTCTTTGTTGCTGGGGAGTACAGCTACAGCCTTTCACCAGGATAACTGACAGTTTGCAGTTGGTAGGAATAAAGCTGTTCTGAACCTGAAGGAATAAGTCTCATGTGGACATGGGTAAATATCTAGAAGTAGTCTCAGAGTCATAAGGCAAGTGTACATTTGACTTTAGGACATTTTCTGTTTTCAAAATGGCTATACCATCTTGTATCTGGGCAGCAGTACGTGAGAGCTCCGTTTTTCTATGTTCTTGCTAACACTTGGTATTATCCGATTTTTTAAGGAATTTTATTCACTTGAGTACACATGTACTGTTCTTTTGTATTTCCGTATGAATTTTATGATGTTTGCCAATTTCTAAAAAATAAAGCCTACTAGCATTTTGATTAGGATTGTGTCAAATTCTAGATTAATGTGGGGAACGTTGATGTCTTGATGGTACCAGGCGTGCCAACTGATGACACGGCACAGCTTTGTTTGCTTTTCCTTGATTTCTCAGTAAGGATTTCTGGTTCTGGTGTGTAGGTCTTGTACATCTTCTATGAAATACTCTTAAGCGTTTCGTATGTTTGGTGGTATTACAAGCAGTAGTATGGTATAAGTTTTAATTTCTGGTTCTTGCTAGTATATAGAAATAGAAATTGTTTTTTGTGTATCACTCTAGTACCCTGCTCTCTTGCTGACCTCGCTTCTAGTAGCTTTTTGTAGATTCCATGGGATTTTCTACCTAAGCAATCACATCACCTATGAATAGAGGTGGTTTCACTTCTTTCTAGTCTGCATGCCTTTTATTTCCTGTCTTGTGTCCCTGCACTGCTCAGAACCTCCAGAACAGTGGTGAGTAGAAGTGGTAAACCCACACTCTCTTGTTTAGCTCCTGCTCCTAGTGGGAAAAGCCTTCGGTCCTTCATCATTGAATATGATGTTGAGTGTTGGGCATTTTTTTGGTGGTGTTTTGTTTTGTTTTGTTTTCTAAAAATACCCATTTGTCAGGTTGAGGAAGCTCCTTTCCATTCCTAGTTTGCTGAGAAATTACCAGAAGTACCTGTTGGATTTTGATGACTTCTTTTATGACTGTTAAGATGATCATATGACTTTTGTTATTTTAGTTCTTTGCATTGTTTGACGTCTCAGTTGGTAAGACCATCCAGCAGTCCTTGGATAAATCTGACTTGCCTAGTGGTGTATGAATTTTTGATGTACTGTTGGTTTCAGTTTGCTAACATTTCATGAGTTTTTGCATTTGTGATCGTAGAATAGTGCTGTCTTGTTTTCTTGTAGTGTATTTGTCTCAGAGTTGCAAATGTTTCCTCTTTTTCCTTTCTTATAAGGGTTTGTATGGAACTGGTGTTCTTTTTTCCTTAAACGTTTGAGAGAATTCCCAGTGAAACCATCTTGGCTTTCTTAGTGGAGAGCTTGTGAACTGCACATATCTTTAGTGGCTAAAGAACTCTTCAGGTCACTCATCTCTTTGGATTCACTAATCTTCTGTGACGTCTGATCTGCCAGGACTGCCATCTGGTGAAATTCTTTCTGGTGCATTGGTTTTCTGTCCAGGTGCTCAATTTGAATCTTTTCTGTATCTTCCCTTGTCACTACATAATTTCCAAACATAGGGAATATACTTATGATAGCTGTTTTACTGTCAGTTCCAGGCCACATTTGTCTGCTTTTTCTTCCCACTAAGGGTCGTGTGTTTTTTCTTAACCCGTTGGATAATCTTTGATCATCAGACATTATGAATTTTGATTACTACGATAGATATTTTTATATTTCTATAAATATTCTGAGCTTCATTGCAGACAAATTATTTGGAAACAGTTTGATCTTTTAGAGTCTTGCTTTTAAGATTTGTTAGGACTAGGGCAGTATTTTGTCCAGGGTTAATAATAGCCCCATTGAGCGGGACAATCTTCTGAATGAGATTAGGTGCCTGATGTCTTGTGGAAATGTGCTATTTCAGGTTCTCTCTGGGCACTAGACACTGTTGTCTCTAAACTTTTTCGGTGGTTCTTTCCCTGGCCTTCACCGTTTCCTCACATATAGGTCAGTGCTCTGCTGAATCCTCAAGGGGCACCCACGAGGGCTCCTCGTTCATCTCCAAGCTCCTGTCTAGATGCATCTCTCATCTCTTCCCTCTGGACCTTCATCTTGGAGACTTGAGCCTCAGCTCAAGGCACCTGCTCTGCAGCCTGGAAAGAGTGATGTAGGTAGTCATAGTGTTGGGGCTTGTTTCCCATCTCCCAGAGATCTTTGTCTTCCATAGGCCAATGTGCAGTGTTTTGAAAACTGGTTTTTTGTTTTTGGGTTTTTTTGTTTTTTTGTTTTTGTTTTTGTTTTAAGATTTATTTATTTGAGAGACACCAAGAGAGCACAAGCAGGGGGAGGGGCAGAGGGAGAAGGAGAAGCAGACTCCCTACTGAGCAGGGAACCCAACGTGGGGCTCAGTCCCAGGACCTCAGGATCATGACCTGAGCTGAAGGCAGACTCCACGTGCACTGTAGAGCCTGATGCTAGGCTCGATCTCACAACCCTAAGATCATGACCTGAACCAAAATCAATATAGTTGGATGCCTAACTGACTGAGCCACCCAGGCACCCCTCGTATATTTTGAATGGTTTTTGGTTAATTCAGGCAGAAGAGCTAGTCTAGTCCCTTTATTTAATCTTGACCAGAAGCGGGAGTTTCATCAAATGTCTAAACTCTCATAGGTTTTTAGTTTAATAAAAGATTATATCTTGCAGCTAGGGCTTATTATGCCCCTTTTCCTGGAGGTTTGACTATCTGGTATCAATTGCCCACGATTTTTCTTAGTAGAATGATTTTGCCATACCTATTAGCCTGCAGGATGTCTTACGATAGTCACCATAGAAATTATTGTGAAGGCCCTGTGTGTGTCTTGAGACCCTGAGGGCCAGGGGTGCTTACCTCAGAAGGGCCCAGTCGGGGTCAGGTGATTGAGGAAGGGGCCTGGGAAGTGGCTCTTGTCCACTCATGGGGACTCACCCAGCAGAGTTCAAGGACAGGACTATGCAGTCAACAGCTCAGATCTTTTGGAAACAAACGGGATAGAAATAGTAAGTGACGTCATTGCGTAGTTACTGACTGCTTGCTTTATCCTGATCTGTGATAAAGTAGGCTGTGCTTTTGACTCGTTTCAAAGTAAAGTCTTAAGTTTTTGCTCAGGTGCTGTGGTATATGCTTTGCCAAAGAATCTTGCCTGAAAGCAGCAATTTTTTTAGCAAAGTGCAAAAGTGTTTTGAGGGTTTTGTTTGTTTTTGGTTTTTTTGAGAAAGTTTTCAGGATAGTTTGATGTTGATTAGTCTTCCCATCTCCCCATCACAGTGTCCCTTGCCTGTTTGGACACTGCAGGAGGCCTGCCTGGAGCTTCAGTGTGTCCATGACAGTCCACCTGTGTTTTCTCTGTTACTCTGTTTTTATTTAGTGGAGAGGGAGGTTCAAAGTGTGCTGATGAGAAAGTCTTCACAAACACACACATAGACACCGCCCGCAGTCACTCTCTCATGGTGCTGGTGCTGGGAGGAGAATATTTTGAGTGCACGGATCTCTTCAGTCTGTTTTTACAAACCCAGATTTGTACCTATAATCACTTCCTGTGGAAGAAAGGTCCTCTCTCATGTCTCCTGTCTATACATTGTAGTCCCACTTGTCAGCATAATGAGACAACAGGAAGCTGAAGGCTACATTTTCAAGAAGGGTTAAGTGTTGATTTCAGGCAGTTTTGATGCCCAGAAACAGAACTGTCATGGGTGACTTGATGTTCTGAGGATGGCCATACTGATGTCTCTGAAATCCTCCTGCCTGGTGATAATTTAGTGAAGGAAGATGTGGACTTAGGTATTGAATGCGTTAATAGGGTGGCTTAAATGGATGAGACAGAGTGAAAAAGCCTGGAGAGTAGTAGACACAGAGAAACACATTATTTTATGGGCCAATTTGAGAATGAAACAAATTGGGCAGCCTGAGTGGCTCAGTGGTTTAGCGCCGCCTTCAGCCCAGGGCCTGACCCTGGAGTCCCAGGATCGAGTCCCGCGTTGGGCTCCCTGCATGGAGCCTGCTTCTCCCTCTGCCTGTGTCTCTGCCTCTCTCTCTCTCTCTCTCTCTCTCTCTCTGTCTCTCTGTCTCTCATGAATAAATAAATAAAATCTTTAAGAAAAAAAAATGAAACAAATCAACAGTAAACTTAGTACCTAAGTTATTCAAAACCAGGAGAACATGCAAACTCAAATCTGTGCAGCTTAATAGAAAGGACTGCATAAGTCAGTGGTCCCAGCACTCAGTAGGATCAGTCGTTTCACTAGGTCATTTACTTGTAACATCTGGGGCAGGGAGTCTGCTGTGCGGTCAGGGTTGGTAGATACCGCACACCTTTGGCACTCACTTTCCTGGAAGCCTCGTTCCTGGGTGACTTCCCTCTCATACTGTATCTCCTCACTCAGATCCGGGTTCTGATTGAATTGTGATGTTCTTTACCCATTTCTTGTAGGTAGGAACCTGGTGGTGTAGAGCCCCAGCAGTGCCTTCTTCCCAGGTGGTGGGACCATCACCCCTCAGTGGGCCTGCCATCGAGTAGAGGCCATGTTCTAGATGGGTTATTCCGAACATGGGGCTGCCACCACTGCTGCCTGCCACTCTGGGCCATGTGTCAGGAGAGCAGGGTGCCAGTCCAGCTGCAAAGTGGGTCCTACCATTGGGCCCTGGCTGGTGCACCTTTCTTTGTAGGGGTTGGCCTCGGGCAGTGATTTTCCCTTCATCTACAGAAATAGTTCTTAGTGCCAGCCTGGTTTTCTCCTTTATGGTTTCTTGCGCTGTGGCACCTTTTACTCCTTGTTCCCTCTGATCAGCTTTGGCTCTCAAGACCTTTACGTGGAACAGATCATCTTCCAGAACCTTGTGCCCTGTTTCCTTGGTGTGGTGCTTCCTCCCCACCCCACAGTTCATTCTAACATCCTGTTGGGTATCCCACCCCCGAGGGACAAGTGCACTCAGGGTCGAGGGCTTGGCCCTGCAAATGACAGGCATCTGACACTGCCCTGCTTGTTTGTCCTGACACAGCCAGGAAGGCTTGGGTGTGGAGGCCTGGCGGGCTTAGATTAGAGAGCTGGCTGTGGGCGGTTCAGATGAGCAGCTTCCACGTGGCTAAGTGGCAGCCAGTGAAACGACTTCATCCTCACACAGGTACTGCTTGCCTACCTCTAATCACTGGATTAGTCAAATTCCTTCTCTGCTAGGACTCTTAAATTACGAGCAGGAATGGCACCATCCCCGGACAGGTCAGATTCAATAGTTGATATGCCAGAGAAGGCATTTCTGAATCCCAAATAGGACTCAATCCCCAAACTTGCTTTGGGGAGGGGGACTTGTATGTGGTAGTGCTGCTGTAACTGACAGAAGCATGTGCCAGGGTCCCTGAGCAAGCAAGGCCGCCCTCTGCCTGGTGCCTGTAATATGAAGACACCAGCAGTGACTCAGCAGAACACTCAGAGAAGGGACAGCACCCACAGCAAACCTGGCTGCTCCTGGGCTTGCCTAGTGGTTTCAAGAGGCCCCCAGATTCTCAGTTTTAGGTAAAAAATAGATCTGCTTCAAGTACACAGTATGTCCAAATAGGACATAGAGGAGAAACTGTTACACAATCAACAATGACAGCATGTCACAACTGGGGAAAGATTGTTTTGAGGACATTGACTCCTGGTTCAGGAATTAGAGCATTCAGAGTGCTTCCTTCCTTCCATGAGATGTCCTTCTATGAAGGACATACTAAGTTTATCTTGATTTTTACAAAGAAAATAAGTTTTCTTCATGTATTACATTAAAAAACATTTCCTGATCATTATGTGTGTGGGATTGTCATCAGGTTATCGTAGGTTTTTTTAAGAAAGAAAGGATAGATCTTTGACTTAATTATGAAGACAGGACTACAAAGTAAAGGAATTATAGAGTTTGAGAAAGAAATCGGGATTTAAACACAGCGTAGATGAGCCCTATTTCTATAGCAAAACAAAATGTAGGGGAAAGTCCCTACTGTGGTGGTGTTCTACTGATGATAAACCTGCTAAAACACAAGTTGTAATTTTTAATCTCATCCTTTCCTGAGCCTTTTGTAAACATGTGTATGTTTTATAGGGTAGTGATTACTGTATTTAACTCAGATTAATATATGGTAACTTTTAAGTATAAGGACTATTAATACTTTTAAGGGTTATTAACCATAAATAGTTTTATAAAAGTTTAAGTTATCTTTATTTTCTCAGGAATATAGTGTGAGTTAAATTCAAATACTAAAAAGGTTTCCAGGCCATGTATCCCCCATTTTTTTTTAAGTGATTCAAAACTAGTCAGTAGAAAAACCTACATTTGTTTTTAGTATCTCATTTGGATTGAATGAGTTGCTGGTTTTGTACATGAAATTTGGAAAGAAATTTGTTAGAATTGGTGAAAATATATAAATATTTTTTGATGTGGATAAAAATATTTTAAGAAAAATGTTTCTGCCAGAAAAACTTGTTTCTTCATTAATTTAAGATAAACTTAATTACACATGTAGCCTGAAGAAAAATAAATAAGAAAGAATACAACTTACCTGTGTCACCTTGGCATTCGCAATTTTTCCTTGGCTGGCCGTGGGCAGAAACTGGGGAGCAGCCCTGCTGCTCCCCCACCTGTTTAGAAGGTGGTCACTGAGGGTCGGGCAGGGATTTCATGCTCGGGCTGCATGTTATAATCATCAAGGGAAACGCTTAACACCCTTCCTGCGTCCTCCACCTCTGACAAATGAATGGGAGCATCCACATTAGTTTCGGAGTCCCCGGGTGACTGGGGACTGGCATGTGGCCAGGTTGAGAGATTAGAGAGATTGCTGCATTGTAGATGCTCACATGTGCCTCCACACCACGTGGCTGTCATGACTGTCATAGGTGTGCTGTCAAGTCCGTGTTCGACTCCACTGTTGTTCCCATCCTCCCAAACCCTGATCCTGGGGGTCAGACAATAATCACTTCAAACTTAAGGTAACTATTTGTAGGTTACATAGGTATGGCAGAGGAGGGGTGCCTCTGTGATGATTGTGATTTTAACTGTGTATACACACACGTCTTTCTAAAGAACTAATTTGTTGTTCCTGGTGAATAATTCACTTGTTCCTTTTGTTTTTAGGCTGTTGAAAATCTCTGTTCTCACAAAGTTTCCCCAACACTCTACAAACAGCTGCGCCAGGTCTGTGAAGATCATGTCCAAGCACAGATCCTTCAGTTCAGAGAATATCCTTTTTTTTGGCTCATGAGTTTCTATTCGTTACATAAATCCTTTGAGAATGAACATTAATAGGATAAAGAACTAATGGGTATCCTTAAAATTAAAACAACAGCTTTCAACATGCCCATTTATTTATAGAACAAAGCCTAACATTTGTTTCATATGACCTAGTATAAGAATTTTTTTTTAAGTGGAGTTTTTACTTTTTAAATCACTTATTTGATTAAAGTAAAAGAGTGTCCATTTATTGAATCTGGTTCCAGTATTTAGGAAAAGTTCTGAAAAGTGTCTTAATTTTATTCTGTCATCCTTGTGTCTTGTAAAAAACCATCTCTCTTTATTTTCTTTGATGTGTAACAAATGCCTACTGACTTGGCTGCGTAAACCAGCACCCACTGTAGGCTCGGCCATGTGGGTAGAGAGTCCTGGCTCAGGGTCTAGCTGGCAGCACAGGACCAGCCAACCGGGGTCTCGCCACAGGGATGGCAGAGCCGCTCTTCCTCCATTGCTCTCAGCCCCCAGAGGCTGCCCTTGACTTCTTGCAGTGAGGCCTCTTCTTGGGCAACATGGTTATTATTTTTTTTTTTTAAGATTTTTATTTATTCATGAGAGACAGAGAGAGGCAGAGACATAGGCAGAGGGAGAAGCAGGCCCCATGCAGGGAGCCTGATGTGGGACTCGATCCCGGGTCTCCAGGATCATGCCCTGGGCTGAAGGCGGCGCTAAACCACTGAGCCACCCGGGCTGCCCGGGCAACATGGTTATTTGCTTCTTCTGAGCGAACTGGAGGAGGACCCTCTCTGCTGAGATGCTCTTCTATGATGGAACGCTTGTGTTCACAGGGTTGAGGGAGGGAGTTACTGGCGAGGGCACCTTATGGTATGGCCAGGACACCCTTTAGGGCCAGTGTCTGTCAGGGAAACAGAGCTCCTTAGATCCAGCAGTCCTATGCCATCTGGCTTCAGCCTGCCTCTCCAGCCTTCCCATTATTATGGCGTCCGCTGCCCCAGGGTGGGAACTAAAAAATGAGTTTAAGATTGCAGGCTGAGTCTCTTTCTTCATTTGTGGAATTAGGTAGTTGGAGCCTTTTTGATTCAGGACTTTTTTTCTAGCTGAAGGAATCTTTTCTGCTCTGTTACCCTCAACTTGAGAAATGGAGCCATTCAGAGCTTGTTGAAATCCCTTGGGGCAGCCGCACCATCTCTGCTGCCTAGTATCAAGGCCCTGGATTACGGCCATGAAGCCCCTGTGGCCTAGAGCAAGGGGTCTCCCCATAAATGGGTGAGCAGAGTCCACTGTGATTCTATTGAATTGGTGTCTGTAACCATGGCTCCACAGTATTTTCCGGCAGAGCTCTGCCCTTTGGGATGCTGTTGGACCTTTGGAAGAGAGCCAGCTTGTACCACGTCTCCAGTGCACCCCTTCTGCCTCAGTGCCACAGCTCAGGAGTCCCAGTCAGGATGCTGGCATCTGAAGAGTAGTCTGACTTCCAGGCTTCCAGGAGGTCGCCAGCAGGCCCCCCAGTTCTCGTTCCCAGACAGGCACGTGTAAGGGTAAGCTGGTGTGATTATTCTTCATGTGGTTGTCCCAGCGTACTCAGAGACAACTTCTTGACTACTTGGTAAGATTGTCTTCCTGCCAGTTAATCCTACCTTGTGGGTTACACGAATGCGTTTGTAAATTCACTTATTCAGCAGGTACTTACTCCCTGTCTAGACCCTACCAGACATGCCTCCTCTGCCCTCCAGATTGTCACAGTCCTGTGACAGTGGCAGGGGGCATGGCGCATGTCCTCGATGCCATGATAAACCATGGTTATGGAAATGACGATGTATCTCATCAAAGAAAAAAAAAGATAAAAAGACACTCTCGTATGTCTTTATTAGGGAAGTAGGAAGCAGCTGAAGCAGAACTTCCTGGAGGAGATAATGCCCCATGGCATTAGAGAGGATGGGTAAGGTGTAGCTGGCCAGAGAGGGAGTGAGCTCGTGAAAACCTGGAGCTGCGGGGTTTGGCATGGCTGGAACCTGGGAGAACTTCTAGAGTTTGAGACCGTAATTCTGAGTCACGGCTTGGATTTGAACCTTTGTGTGTACCCTGAAGAGTTTGGGTCTCAATCTGCAAGCATCTGCGAGCCCTCACAGGTTTGGAGTGAGAATCCAGTGCAGTTCGATTGTGCTTGGCAGTGCCTTGGGAAGAATGAGACAGGGGATAAGGGAGGCCAGAGGCAGCATTCTTTGGCCAGTGTGCAGTACGTTCCCGGTAGGCCGAGGCCCTGACGGCATAGAGGAGTACAGGAAGCTTCTGGCCGTTGAGAGTTTAAACCCTGGGAGGACTGATGGGAACACAGAGGTACGTGTTTATGAAACATGGTGGGGACCAGGCAGCCAGTCTGTGCAGAGGAGATACTGTGCCCTGTGGGAGGGATGGGTGATAAGGGGACACTTGGCAGGAATATTCCAGGGTAAGCATGTTCGAGTTTCCTTTGTCCCTGGGGTGTTCTTGTATTTCGTGTTCGGCTCCTTTCTAAGATTCCAGGACTACTCCCTCCTACATCCTGACTGCATGCTGTTCTTGAGGCCAATGGGAAGGGTGCTCAGGTAGACTGTGGGCTCCTTGGGGGCCAAATCTTAGGGTACTGAATCTATTCCCCTGTTCACATGTTTGATGAATTCCACACTTACCTGTTCCTTCAAAATAAGTTACCTCCTAGTGGAGATAGACTTTTCCCCCAAACCGAGGCTATTCCTGCACACCCACACCTCTGCCAGAAGCATCGTGTGCTATACCAAGTGTCACATGATGCAGAGGAGACTTGCTCTGCGCCTGGGTTCAACTCATGAGTGCCTCTTCCTAAATGGCAAACCAGAGTCTCTTCAGAATGGAAGCCTGCAAGTAAACTGCACACAGAATTTACTCTTTCCTCCCCTGATGGAGCTTTGTAGCATTACAGCTTTGTTTAGCTGCAAAAGGGCTAGCTGGCTCCTGTGGGGCATCCATGCTGGCATCACAGAAACATCGCAGGCCACAGAGCAGACAGATGCATCGAAGAACAGCAGCTTTTGCTCTTGGAGGTACCTGGCAGCTTCACAATTTCCTGTCTTCCTACCCCACAGATGATAGCAGGCATTGGATATCTTTATGAAGACCCTCTGTGCTCACAGTTATGGTGTGTAGTCAGTGTGCAGAGTCCTTGCTGGCAGGGGGCTGTGTGTGCTCTCCCAGTACCGGCTTTGTTGGCCAGAAGGCCCCAGGCTGCAGAGCTGGTATGCAGCCCCAAGTTGGTGCTACGGTTCAGAGGCCAATATGGTGGGCTTCATGGAGGCAAGAATTAAATAGCTTAAACTGTGAGCCTTGGTCACTATTATGAGGGAAAATGTCCTTCTCTGCCATCACAGGGAGACCTGATTTGGGTGAGGGCTGTCCGTGATGGCAGCCACTACCATTCTGTGGAATGGGATAGTTGTCCTGCTCTGTCTGCTGCTGTGGGGGCTGCTCAGCTGCCATCCTCACTGGATTAGGGGCAGAATAACCTGCTTTAGGAAACATGGACACAAATAGAGGCTGTCACTTCTCTACTACAGTGGAAGCACCGTCTTTCTGGTTTCTTACTCTGTTTGTTTAATCTTTGTGATCATACGTATGTGTAGTTGTTTCCATGGTGTGTTACCATTTTGCCACTGTGTGTTTGTTTGCTGTTTGAAGACTTGTGTGTGACTCCTCTCAGTAGATTGCTTGAACCCTCACCTGGGTCTGGCCCTTCTCCAGGCAGAAGGGGACAGTGTTGGGATCCTGTGAAGAGCAAGCCCTGGACAAGCTTTCAGCACCGCTGTGTTATATGTCCCGATGGTGCTCATGTGAGGCTCTAGATATAGATACGTAGAGGGCTGAAGCTCAGTGCCTGCCACCCAATTTGGACCAGCTGACCACCCCGTACTGTTTTCTGTGGGAAATGGCCAGAAGTTACTGACTTCACCCAACTATTTAAGGAGAAGCATCTCTCATTAGTGAGCCCTGCACGCAGGACCTTTGTCTCCCCGGGAAACCCTGCACTGGGCAGAGCGCTGCCTGCTTAGCTTTAGCACCTGGGCTGCCCAGTGCCATCAGATTGGCTGGTGTGTTTCTCACCTGGGCAGCTTCACCATCTGACAGCTTGGCCCCAGCTGGTGCAAACCGCCCATGGAGACTTGCCAGGGTGCGGGCCACACAGTAAGTAGCTTGTGCCCAGCACTGGGTACCAGAGCTGCTGCGTCCTTGCTGCTGTGATGCCTGTGTAGATGTGGTTGTGATTCCTCCTGTGATTTATCAGACTATCTACATAAGGTTCTAACATCATAGACCATTGAGCAACTGTAAAATAGTTCTTCTAAAATAGTGTGTCAACCACTGAACTCTAGTAGGCCTTTGCTAGGACTTACTGTGTTTTATTAGCAAAGCCTCAAGAGAAAAGTATGTTGTTTGGCCCGGGCCACTGTGGTTGTGGGCAGCTAGCCTTACTAGTGTGACAAGGATGCAGGTGTGCTGCTTAGTCCCCCCGTGGCTCTCCTGACCTTCTGTCCTCTCCTCAGAGTCCTGGCTGTGTCCCACCCTCCCCAGACCTCCCTGCTGCCTGAAGACTCCAGTGCCTGTCTGATTTTACATGTCACATGCTGGCCATGGGCCTTTTCTCCTCCATGCTGTGGATTTTATGTCTAATCTCACACCCACTCTGAGGAGACTGAGGCCAAGGGAATCTCAATCACTGGCCCAGGGTTCTAGAGCTAGGGCGACAGGGACCAAAGCTGAGGAAACCTGAGCAGCTGCGTTCTCTGCACAGAGGGCGCGACATCTACATCACACAGCTGGGAAGACTGAGGAACACACACATGAAGAGTGCTTTGTCAGCCAGGAAACAGTGTGCAGACACCTGTGAGCATGGCTAAGCATACCTGTGAAGGCCGTGCTCCAGGCATTGGGCTGTGGTTTGCTCTAGGAGTCCAAAATGGGGTTTCTTTTTTCTATAAGCAGTATTTTGAGCCTTTAAAAAAAAAAAAAAAGTCAGTTATCAAGCTGAGAATGTTTCTGATTTGGTGCATGAATGAGATTTCCCATCAGTTTTCACTGTGGCCCTAAAGTTCAATGTCAGCCCCTCCCTCCAGCTGCCAGCCCCCTGGTGCTCTTAACAGTTGGCCTGCTTCCTCAGCACTCTGCCCCCTCTGCGGGAGAGAATGCTAGGTGCAACCACCCAGACCCACGAAGCCTGTGACCTGGGCCTTAGCTCAGCCAGCAGAGCTCTGCAGGGGATGCGGCCACATTCATCACAAATGCAGGATGTGGGTCCTCTGGCAGCTGAAGGAGAGGCAGCATTCTGTGTCAGGAGTGGCAGTTAAAGGGGTGAAAGTACAGGAATTAAATCAGCCAACATCTGTCGACTTTTCCTTAGCAGATCTGCACAGACTCACTAGATAGTGTTTTATTTTTAAAGAAGATTAACACATGCTGGCAAGATCATTGCAGACAAATGGTAAGTGTCTTGATTCTTTTCTGCGAACCCTAGTCTTAGATATGATGTGCTGTTCTGGAGCCCTCATTGGCCCTGCTCTGGTGTCTGGTCTCCCCTACATACGTCCTCTTGGTCCTTTTCACCCGCTGGTGTAGCTGAGCAGAAGAGAGGTGGAGTGGCTGGGAGAGTGTGCCCCTTTTCATCCAGACATCTTTCTATTTTCTTTTTAATCAAAGCATAGCCTCATCTACCTTTCCTTACCCACTTATGGTCAGTGTAGGCCAGACCATGGGCTGAGATAGGGAAGGTCTGTCTAGGGTCAAATGCTGCCATCCACCTCAACATAAATGAACAAAAGAGCAGAGCAAAGTAGCGTATGAATGCTGCATTTCTGGATTGGGGCTGGCTGCTAACTTGACCTTCAAACCAACTGACATCTGGTACTTGAGCTAATTCTTGAATGGGTCTCTAAAGTTGTCCTCAATCCCAGTTTCTGCCTGGCAGCCAAGCCTGATTTCCAAGTTTTTACTGTAACTGGACAACCAAAGTCTTAGACTTTGTAGAGGTATTGATTCAAAGTATGACATTTTAGTGTGGCCTGAAGGTTAGTGAAAGAAAACATGGTATCAGTAGCTTTGCTAAATAGGTGGAATTCTTTTGTTTCCTAATTGAGGTAAATAGGAGACAATGAAAGAGCCTCTTTTCTGGATCAGGTACCTGGTAGATGGACAGAATAGATGACCGTCTATTGGAAGGCTTTTTGTTCACAAGTCTGGTAGCTTCCATGAGAGGAGACTCACAGGTGGCTGGTCATCCTGTGTCCTCCACGCTCTGCTTACAAAGGAGAGTCAAACACATGGCCAAGAGCCTCGTGCCAACATAACAAAATTTAATTGTTTACAAAGATTAAAGTATCTTTTTAGGCCCGTGAGATTTACCACATCAGTCAGGAGATAACCAGATTTCAAAGGTATACTTTAGGTTATTAAATAGTTTAAAATCCCTCTAATCAGATTTTCTGGATAAAAGAGGTAAAAGTCAAACATCAAAGGAACACTTAAATTTTGGGAAAAAAATGAATCCTGAAGGCATTGGTGGGGAGCATCATGAGGAAACAGTAGTTGTCGGATTTGAAACAGCTACCGTAGTTACGGTCTAGAAGGCCTGATGTTGATTAGTTAGTAGGTTACATAAATAAATGCTTTTCTGATTGCCAGATCATGATCAGAAGTATTTTCCTGTTTTTGGATCGCACTTACGTACTTCAGAATTCCATGCTTCCTTCTATCTGGTGAGTGTCCTAGTTAGTAGAGCTAACTACTAGGTCTGCTGCCCTTTGTCTGTGGTCCTTTATGTTAGCCAAAATCACCAGCGCACATATCCAGACCCAGGTGGACTTTATTAGCCCTGGAGGCGGAGCCGGGGCATGCCACACACAGACGCCCCTTTGCGCACACTGGCCAGCTTGCACTGAGTGTCACAGTGGAGGTGGTGGGCAAGCATGGCAGCTTTGTGGGGAGGCCCATTTCTGTAACTGGGCCATCCAGAGCCAACAGCATGCTGCTCACCTTTGCTGGGGGGAGGAGAGGCCAAGGCACTCAGTTGCCCTCAGGCAGCTGGTTCCAACCAGTGCTCGCGTGAAGCTCTGAGGAAGACGGAGACTGGTAAGGTCATGACCAGGAGTCCTGAAGCCCCCCATGCCTCCCCATCCTGCTGACCAACCGCAGAGACCTCCTTTCAGTATGCCCATGTATCGTGTGACATCTTTCAGGAATGGTGTGGATTAGGAACTCACCATGCTATGTGCACTCTACCTGCCTGCTGCTGCCTCTGCAAGGCCCTACCTGACCTGATGAGACTTACCCCTCATGTCATCTCTGGGCTCCTCCCGGGCTCTGTTGATAAAGAATTTCATTCTCCCAATTCCTTTAAACCCAAGTTCTTTAAAAAGTGGCTTGCTTTTTACAGTTTCCTTAGCAAATGTTCTGTCTGAACTAAGGCATGAAAGTGCTCTTCCTAAGATGTTGGTGAGCCCTGGTTACAAGATGCCACAGATACTTCATCTGTATTTTCTATTACCCAGCTGTGCCGCTCTGGACGTTCCTTCCTGAGAGTCTCCCCTTCCTTGGTAGCACATCCCCCCTGCTCCTCCTTGCTCTCTGGACTCTACTCCTGTATGTGTTGTGCTAGGTGCACACATGCACCTGCAGCCAGCTGGCCTGGCACAGAGGGTGGCCTTTGTTCAAAGAAACGATAAGCATGCTGTAACTGGGGACAACAGTGAATTGCAGGGCTGCTAGTCTGTGGCTGGCACCATTCTAGGAGGTTTAGCACCTACCGGTTTACCGAATCTGCAGTACAGCTCTAGAGGGGAGGTGGAGAAACTGAGGCAGAGTTCCATAATTTGCTGTTCACAGGTTGTTGGGCTGCCCAGTCTGAACAGTTCATAAACAGAGCTCCTAATGTAACCTGTCATAGAAACCATAAACACCACTTAGAGCGTAGACAATACTGGCCTCAGGCAGAAAAGAGGAGCAGGATGGTGCAGCCCGATGAGACTCAGCACTAGTGCGTGAGGAACACCCCAGGCAGCACAGGGTGGGAGTCAGCCATAGCCCAGGCCTGCACTTCACTGAATGAGCAGGAATGCTGAGGTAGAAAGAGGTGGTAGTAGAGAAAAGGAAGTAGTACATTCAAAGTACTGCTTGTGTGGAAATGGGAGCTGCCCAGGGCGAGCTGTTTGTGGGGGAGGGCAGGGACACGAGCCCGAGGGACATCCTGATGGCCAGTGGTGGGGAGCGGTGAGATTTAGATGTTAGAAAGAAGAGTCTAGCAACAGTATAGCAGGTGGATTGGAGTGGACAGTGAACGCTTCATACACACCACATGGGCTACCTGCCTGGCCTGGTGTGGAAGGGCTTTACAGGTGTAAGATGGCATGTGTCCTGCCATTTACAGTTAAGGAAGCATGGGCAGGAACTCAGAGGCACTTCAACCAAAGGGTGTGGGCAGAATTCAGATGCAGGCAGCCAGCCTAAGCCTGCGTGGCTAGCCCATGCATTTGGCTGATGTGTCATTGGAGTGTGCAGAACGCCCAGGCCTGCAGCTCCTACAGGGAATAGGAAAGGCCTACTGTGGTATATGATGTAGGAGGGCAGGGTTCATCACAGACAGGGTTCCCAGAACCCATGCTCACCTGCATACTGCTTGCCACAAGAGATGCTTGGGCAGCTGGGTTTTGTCTGCCTACTCAGTATTTGGTCCTAAGAGACTTGTGGAGGCATTTGAACAGAGCACGTACCTATTACCCCGTGGTTTCTGTGCACATTAATCAACAGCTGTATGTCCTCTGGAACTCTTCAGGCAACAAGCCAAGGGAGGATGACGGACTCCTCAAGTCATATTTCATATTCCGTTCACCAGTGGAAAGGACCACATAGAGGAGAGGACCAGGTGCCGGGGTAGGGACCAGAGATAGAAAAGGAAAGGACTGGGGGCTAGGTGGGTGGAGATGCCTAAGTCCCACCTCTGGAAGAAGGGTGTGAACCCCCAGCATCTGCGAGACGATGTGCTTCTTGGTGGCATGCCTGACCCACCCCAGGAAGCACCGAACACGGCAGTTTGGCCGAAAATGGAAAACACAACAAAGGAATACTTGACACATAGGTTTAGAGAGTTAGCAGATCAATGGTTTTGGGATGAGTCAACAGTGTAACTTGTAGCTTTAGCTAGAACTTCTAAAAAGTAAAACTAAAATATAGTTTTGTTTTTACTGTTTGTACAGGGATATGGGATTGGAACTTTTTAGAAACCATATCATTAGTGATAAAATGGTTCAAAGCAAAAGCATTGACGGAATTCTGCTATTAATTGAACGAGAAAGAAATGGTGAAGCAGTGGATCGTAGTTTATTGAGAAGTCTGCTGAGTATGCTGTCCGACCTTCAGGTAATGCCTCCTGCCCTAAACGTTATCAGTAATTCCTAATAGTCCATAAGAAGAAAGAACTTGGATCCTTGCTTAATCACTTACACCAAAATAAATGGATGTATGAAAGACTTAAATGCAAAATATGACCTCAAAAAATGTTGAATACGTGCAGGGGGAATGACTTTCCAGCTAGTGCTACATTAGGAGCCACAAAGGAAAGAGCTCTTAAGACATAGACCCGGAGCTCCTGGGAGGGGATGAGGGCCTGCAGCACCCTCAGGAAAGCATCAGGTTTCCTGCCCTGGCCTCTGGAGGAGGGGCATGTCCAGGCCGTGTGTCCGGGCAGGTCCCTGCAGCTGGGATCCCTGGAAATCATTGATGTATCAGCACATTTTTAGGCCTATTTTTGTACTATAACTGATCAATAACTTTGTTCATTTTTTAGGTATATAAAGATTCATTTGAACTGAAGTTTTTGGAAGAAACTAATTGTTTATATGCTGCAGAAGGCCAGAGATTAATGCAAGAAAGAGAGGTGAGACAAGGAAGTACTTCTGAATCACTTTATTTCTTAATAGGTGTGCATTTAAGTGTAATTTCTAAAAATCTGTCTTTCCATGTAAACATTTTATTACAAATTTTCTGAAAGCCACAATCTAGCTGAAATTCTCAATGACAAACTTCATTCTTACTACAGTCAAGATTTAATTTCTTTCTTTTAACTTAAAAAATTTTATTTCTGTGTGTTGTTCTCCCCCCCTTTCCCCCCAGTTAAAAAAAAAAAAAACAGTAAGGTAGCTTCTAAAATGTGTAAAGTAGCTCAAGTTGAAGCAAGAGGATAGAAGGTAAATCTCAGATAGAGAAGACAGACACACCCCAAACCTTCCATCTTTGTGAGGCATTGAAAACTATCCAGGAAACCACATGAAAAAAAAAAACATGAAATAGTAAGATGAACCCAAAATTTTGGTAACCGGTTCCAGAAGTTAATGAGCAGGGACTGGAGGAAGTTCCTCGCACCCTTTCTCCCCCAGGCACTCCCATCATTGTACAGGATGGACCGACTGTTGCTTCTGCCATCCTGGTTTTAGAGAGGGAGTACCCAGCTCTGCTCCACCACTAGGTCAGAAGGCCGAAGACCCATGTCCTGGGGCCTTTTCTGTGTCAGGGGACAGCAGGGATGCCCTTTGCCCCTGGAAACAGTGCATTTTGAGATCTGCATCTGTGCTGTTGTGTGTCCTGAAATGAACATTGCAATCTTACAATTAGTGTTTGCCGCCTCTGCTCATTGTGGGCCAGGGGATGCTGTTAGGCCTGCACCCTCTAACCCAGGTTCTCCCAGGGCCTCGGTGATGGGAGGGACCCATGGCGCTGTCCCTAGAGCTTCCCTGTGAGCAGGGCACACCAGTCCAGTGCTGCCCTATCCCTCATTCTAGAGGTCAGTTTGATCTCCAGAATTGAGTTTAAGGAAAGCTGCTTCTACTTATCCTGCCTCTCCCCCAAAACACTTCCCAGTTACCTTTCCCCCATTAATCTGTCTTAATACTTGGCTTGAGTGTATACTCTGCTTTCCTTTTTTAAATTTTTATAAGGACAATAATGTTTCAGCTTCTTGGGTAACATCAAGAATCTTTGTTACTTAAAAAAAAAAAAAAAAGGATCTTTGTTACTGACATGCTTAAATGTTGTGTTTGGAAGGTTCCAGAATATCTTAACCATGTAAGTAAGCGTTTAGAGGAAGAAGGAGACCGAGTAATCACGTATTTAGACCACAGCACACAGTGAGTACTATATGTTTACTTAGTTATTACAATTTGACCATAATGAACCAAAGGGCTGATGATTGAAATAGATGGTATCTTTGTAGACTCGTTCACTACCATCTGAGAGTATTTGTGTTGTTAGCACATTTTACTTCTGTTATTTGTGATCATTTAGCACTTGTGAGTTACAACAATGCTCTGTTGTGAGGTACCGCCCAAGAGGAGTGCTTCAGGCTGAGATGCTCAGTATCTTTGGCTTTAGAGACAGGGATTCTATTCACATCGATGGGGTATCATTGAATATTGGGAAATTGGATCGTTAACTTTTCGTTAGACATTTAAGATAGCTGTAGTTTTTATCTGTGGTACTAAGTCATGTTATTTTCTCTTTTCATCCAGTTTTTTTTTTCTCTAAGCCTGAGGAGGAAGAGTAGCTGGGGAAAAGTAAAAAGGGAAAATTGTAGGACTGTCTATTTCTCACTGTGCACGTAACATTTGTTCAAATGAGGATGTGTAAGAACAGACGGAAGGATGAAATGTGCAAAACTTACGGGATGAAAGGGGCAGAGTCACGGCACTTTGAGAATGCAGGTCGTGAGAGGAAAGATGGGTTTAGTTACTGGGGTGGGGCGGAGGTCCTTGGGGAGCCCAGGATGGTCCGAGAATGACAGTTGTACTGACACCAGGACAGCCTGAGTGGGGTGCTGTGGGCGTGCAAACCTGTAGCCAGGGAGCATGAGAAGCCCCAGGGTCTGCAGGCTGGCAGCTGGGGGGACAAGGAGTGGGAGAGAAGATGACAGGTGGCATCAGATTGTGCAGTAGGTCAAGTCAAGGATGGATAAAAGTCTTCGCTGAGTGCTACTTTTTTTTTTTTTCCCCCTATTAATGACGTTTTCCATATAGCACGGAGTTCAGGAACAAGCCGGCTAGTGTACTGATGGGAGAGATCTGTAAATGGTAAATCCTGTAGAAGAAGAGCAAGGGACCTGCTAGTACAGATTCAGGATGAGGAAGGGCGGGTACTGGGGGCTGCCAGGGCACTCTTCCTTTATGACCCGTGGGCAGTGGGCTCAGTGGTCGTTTCTTTTTTTGTATGTACACACTCTTATATGGATGCTGTTTTAAACTCCTCCCCCTAATTTTAAAAATCTGTTGCTAAGGAGAGTAAATGTAAATTATTTAAGCAAAGGAGTAGTAGGTGAAGGTGATTCACCTCCAGGCTCAAGCATGGATGGGTAGAAGGAGACTGACAAGGTGGCTTCTGCCATGCTGGGCGGTTCAGAATAAATAATAAGTCGCTTTCAAGGAAAAGGGAGACTGAAGATAAGCAAGCCACACCAGCTTTAGAGCTGGGCTCGGAGTGCCCCTCCCAGCCCCACCTCAGAGCACAGTGGATGGCAGGCCACAGGGAAACGTACTTGAAAGCATCAGGGCATTGCTTCGTGCTGTACCTTGTGACCCACCACACTGGTCATCACAGCCAGGTCACTTGTCAGGCCCTGCCCTGGGGGTGGGTTCTCTGTACCCCAGGATTCTTGCCCCTCACTGTGGGAAGGACCCACTCTCTTGTTGGTTGGCAGGAATTCTCAAACATGGCAAAATCATTGAGTTGTCACTGTGGATTAGGAGGCCAGTCTTTGGGCACCCAGGACTGTACCTCTGGGTGCAAGGAGTCTGTAGTATCTGCCCTTAGCTCAGGACCTGTCAGAGCATCTAGGCATTACATAGACTGTTGGAATGAAAACCGTGATTGGGTTTCTCCCCCTGCAGAACCAAAGTCTAGGTCACACACTGGCTAGAAGCAGAGATTCTGTGAACATAGGACAAGTTGCTCAGCATAGTCAGTCATCAGGAAAATGCCAATCGACCACAATGCAGTTCCACTTCACACCCACCAGAATGGCTTTTTGCTTTAAAAAGACAAGCAGTACAAAGCCTTGGTGAGGATGTGGAGAAATTGGAACCCTTGTGCATTGCCAATATGAATGTGAAATGGGCAGCTGTGGGGGACAGCAGTTTGGAAGCTCCTCAGAGTACTCCACAGAGTTAGCAGATTTATCCAATGCACTGGTTCTACTACTAAATATATAGACAAAAAAACATACGTTCACATAAAACTTGTATGCAAATATTCATAGCAACGCTATCCATGACAGCGAGTAGAAACCACCCATTGCTAGCTGACTATGTGTTGATGAAGCTTTTCAGAGGAAGAGCAGATGCATGGCTGGCCCTCCCTGCTGCCAGCCTCTGATCTTTGACCCCCCACCTCCCATGGCCCTGCTCCTCACTCCTTGTCGTTGTCCCCCCTCTACCAGTGGCACACTGGGAAGGTGCTGACCTGCTCCTCACCCCTCACTCTTCTCTTCAGTAGCACAGTCTCTGGCTTCTGGTCTCAGGTAGGGTGGGCAGTCGGAGACAGAACATGTGCCATGCCTCTCTCTAGAGTCGCTGTGAGGCTGAAATAAGATTAAGATAATATGTTGGAAAGTTCTTCATGAAGCAGAGGCTCGTGATGGTGCCCAAAGTTAATAATACTTTCACTGAAGCACGTGGTCTGATCTTTGAAAAACAACTAAAAGGAAATAACTGAGGATGATTCACCCAGGAAGAGTAGTTTCGAGTATCTCCGTGAGTATGGCAGCAATACCTAATGAAGTTGCAGATTTTCAAATACTCTGTTCTGTGTGACGTTTGTGCAACGTAGGCCTCACATTGGAGCTTTGATAAGTAGGATTTTTGATGAGCGGTAGTGGGAGGGGATAGGCGGAAAGATGTGAGGACAGAGCGACAGGCCTGGCCAAGTAGAGGCTTATGGGCCTGGATTAGTGCTTCCACGGCTGTGCCATGGAAGATGGGGAACTTTACAGGCCTCCCATTTCAAAGGCAAAGTCTCGTTTTGAAAACTGCCAGCCAAGCTGGGGGTGCAGGGCGCTTGTCCTGGTGCTGGCATCTCCTTTTCCCTGGACCCGCTGGTCTTTTTTTTTTTTTTCCCCCACTGGTCTTTTTATGTGATTCCGTAATGACTACGGAGTCTGCACAGACAGTGGGTGATTGTTCATGGCTGGAGAGAAATGCCTGTTGTGGTGCTTGGAGCCATTGGTGTCTGAATGACTCCACATCATGTCTGTAGACCATAAACTCCGCTTCTTTACAGCTGACCAAAGTCTTTCCCTTAATTTCTGACACTTGGTCTTTTGCCTCATGTAGGAAACCACTGATTGCTTGTGTGGAGAAGCAGCTATTAGGAGAACATTTAACAGCAATTCTTCACAAAGGTAGGTTTCCTTGACTTGTGAAAAGTTAGACCAAATGATGGTATTTAATATATTAAGAAAGCAAATGAGATGATGTGCATAATGACATAGAGGACATTTGTTATTGTAACATGACGATCACCAAAAATCATTAAGAATAAGGAGGGCAGTCCAGGTGGCTCAGCGCCACCTTCAGCCCAGGGCCTGATCCTGGAGACCTGGGATCGAGTCCCACATCGGGCTCCCTGCATGGAGCCTGCTTCTCCCTCTGCCTGTGTCTCTGCCTCTCCCTCTCTCCCTCTCCCTCTCTCTCTCTCTCTCCCCATCTCTCATAAATAAATAAATAAATAAATCAGAAAGAAAGAAAGAAAGAAAGAGAAAGAGAAAAGGAGGGAGGGAGGAATGAAAGAAAGAAAGAAAGGAATGAAAGAAAGAAAGAAAGAAAGAAAGAAAGAAAGAAAGAAAAAGAAAGAAGGGAAGGAAGGAAAGAAAAAGAAAAGAAAGAAAGAGGAACACGTTAGCCCTCAGGGAAAGTGAGTTCAGAGAAATCATGAACCACCTCTGATAGAAATCCCATGGAATGCTGTCTCACCCGAAGCTGCCAGAGACCCTCCCAACCACACACAGCTTGCGGCTGCATCCTTGCCGGGCGCTCATTCTCCTTCACTGGGTTTGTGCTCATGGGCATAGGCTGCTTGGACAGGCCCTTAGATTGTCACCAGGCATCTTCCCAGGGCCTCCATGCAGCTGGATGCCAGTTGAACTGCCAAGAGGCTGGGGATTTAGGCCAGGATACACTTTTCCATCCTGTGTCTTCTGGAAGAACCAGCAGCTAGGAGAGCAAACATGTGGCCTTGCTAACTGGGCAGGCTTCTCTCCCACACCCTGTCCCTCGTGGGGCTCTGGAAGAGCAGCCTGGGGAGGAGTGACTGTAGCTGCCACTGTGTGCCTGCTGCTGTGTGGCTGTGAAGGAGGTTCACACAGTCTGCTCCTCTTATTGATTTCTGCCCCTCAACTGTGTGCTTAGTACCCTGGAAAGCAGAGTGAGCATAGTCTCACCTTATAGAACATTTGTAGTTGGTGTATTTAAAGTTACCATTTAAGAGTCATGTTGGAGCTACAAGATCTGTTTCAAGATATGGAGACCTTTTTTTTTCCTTTTTTTTTTTTTAAATGGGATTTTTTTTTTTAATTTTTTTTAATTTTTATTTATGATAGTCACAGAGAGAGAGAGAGAGGGAGAAGCAGGCTCCATGCACCGGGAGCCCCATGTGGGATTCGATCCCGGGTCTCCAGGATCACGCGCTGGGCCAAAGGCAGGCGCCAAACCACTGCGCCACCCAGGGATCCCAAGATATGGAGACCTTAAGCTTAGTCATAGAAAGGCCCAGAATTATAAATTATATTATATATTTATATATTATTATAAATTATTAGAAAAATAATCAGCTGAAAGATGAGACTTGGTAACTCCCCCTTTGACAGATCTGCTTTCTGAGTGATAAACTAGATCAGGGGTAAGAAGGGGCAGTGAGCCGTCAGGGAGTGCTGCTCAAGCCCCTGAATTAGTGAGACCAGGGCTTCCATGACCTGAGGAATTAAGGAACATACCCGCCCGCCTGCTCAGAAAATGAGCCCTGCCTGACCGGGTCTGTCTCGGATTCCGGAGATTAACGTGCCTGCGTAGAAATAAGTTTTTTGTTTTGTTTTGTTTTTCATTTTATTTATTTATTCATGAGAGAGACAGAGAGATAGAGGCAGAGACACAGGCAGAGGGAGAAGCAGGCTCCATGCAGGGAGCCTGATGTGGGACTCGATCCCGGGACTCCAGGATCACGTCCTGGGCCTAAAGTAGGCGCTAAACCACTGAGCCACCCAGGGATCCCCCTAAAAATAAGATTTAGTTCTAATGCTGACTTGCTGATGGGATGTGCTTATTACTTTTGCTGTGTGATCTCAGGGCTTGACCACCTGCTTGATGAGAACAGAGTGCCCGACCTCACTCAGATGTACCAGCTATTCAGCCGTGTGAAGGGTGGGCAGCAGATCCTGCTGCAGCACTGGAGCGAGTACATTAAGGTGTGTGGGGCCGTCTCAGTGGGGTAACAACTATACCTCGGGTAGGGCAGGTGTCCTACCTCCATGGTATGTGGCATCTGGCAGAGGACCTGGGCAATCTGGAGACACCATATTTCTCTCCTGGCAGGTGCTTGGGTGGATAGCGGTCTTGCATTTCTTATTTCTTTCCAGATCACTGGTACAAACTTTTTTTTTTTTTTTTTTTTTTTTAAGACGACACCAAGATTATGAGCAGCACCTACAACCAGGTGCAGTGAAAGTCTTCTATTCGTTGTCTGCCTAGGCTCCATTCCAGTTACAACCACAATTTTCAGAGAGTCACCCTTTCTGTGAATCTGCTTTTTAAACATCCCATGCCTTTGCTCATGAGAATGATAACACATTTGGTGTGTGTGCCGCTTCATTTCCTGGCCACCTGGGACTGTCACTTTCACAATACTGTGATGTTTCTGTGGCACATTAGCGTGTGGTTATGGGAAGGCAGCAGGATGGTTCTTGTGCTGGTGCTCAGTGCCTGATCACGATGATGGGTGCACAAGGCTGCCCCGGCAACAAGTCCAGAGAACAGTACACACACATGGGAGACAGATAAAACTAGGGCAGCCTGGAGAAGATGGGTGCAGAGTACCTGTGCCTGTACCTCAACTGTGATGCTGCTCTATCATTTTGCCAAATGTTAGCTTCATGGGGAGCTGGGCAAAGTGTGTAAGGGATCTTTTTAACTCTTTATACTGCATGTGAGTCTATAATTATCACAAGAAAAAAAATCAGTTAAATAGAAGGGATAATGGGAAGCTTGCATGTGGCTTTATGGTATAGTCGGTCCTAAAACTTCATTATCTACACGTGGAAAGCTCATGCACAGGGGTACCACACCCTCGGAGACTTTGGAGACAAAATTCATAACCAACTTATGTCAGATCAGCCGAAGACCTGGGTATTATGGAAAGTCTAATGGAGAACAAGGGTGTTGCTGATGAGGAGCCCTTGGGACATGTGCCAAGCACAGGAGGTTCTTACCTTCGCACAGTTCAATCTGGGTCATCAAAATGAGTGAGGTGACCACCATTCCTCAGTGTCCACCAAGGATCAGCTGTCACACCATGACAGGAACACACAGTGTGGGATTATCACAGGAAAGCTGAACCTTGGCAGCGTGCGTGTGTGTCATTTTTAAATGCTGTTGGTGCAGAAGGGCACAGAGTAGAAAGTCCCAGCCCTGCTGGTCACACGGTGTCCCTCTCCAGAAGGTCTCTGTGCCAGTTTCATTTGTATCTCTTCACCAATAATCTGCCTCCACTTTACATATATGACACATGAATATGTGTGTATATGCTATGGAAACCAGTTTTCCAAAAATATGTATATTATTTCTGATAAAAGACAAAATTCGGTTGAGGAAATTTTGAAGATCTTACTGGCTTTATTTAGGGACTCATGAATACTGCATACAGATAGAAAGAAGCCTTGGAGAGCAGGATGATACAGAAGACTTCTAGGCAGGCGGGGGCAGAACAAGGAAGGTATTCTAGTGAAGAACAGTTGGCTATGGCAAGGTCACCTTCCTTAGAGGACAGCAGGGATCTGTGTGGTAGAGCACCTCACTCGTGCTGGCAAGCCCAGTGATGGACTGCTTTAGGACTCCATCCTCAGAGTGGCTGAGACTGCACTTAGGGCAGCAATAAATCCTGTCTGCTGGCCTGGGGCTGAGCACAGTGCCTGCATTTGCAACCTGCATCTCTCCCTTTTGAAACACATTAAATAGTAGTAATTGTAACCTAGCACAGTTTATATCATCTGGTAGTGTATATCCTGAAGCAGCTATTACTGTCACATACAGACTTTTGGTGATGTTGAATATAGCATTTTTGAATTAAAAATACAGGCTAACAGCTGGGCTATTCTTGGTTAGCAGTGGGGGAGTAAAAATACTATAGTCAAGAAGTCCAAGTGGTTGTGTTAGGTTCATGGGAACTTGTGTTTGAGGAATTCATAGGATAAAGGTTTTTTTTAATAATAAACACTAATTTATGAATTCTTTCAGAAGCAGAATTGTAACACTGAAGCATTAATTGTGTATATTCACATAATATTTTGAATGTGGGCTGAGTCTGTGAAACTTCTGAAATTATTTAGTATTTAACACCAACAGTAATTAATTTAAATTAAAGTATTATGGTTGTTTGATAGCAGGATGAAAATGTGTGATACCATTGCCGGTTGATGAATTGGTGTGTGTGTGTGTGTGTTCTTGTAGACTTTTGGGACAACAATTGTTATCAATCCTGAAAAAGACAAAGATATGGTACAAGATCTGCTGGATTTTAAAGATCGGGTGGACCATGTGATAGAAGTGTGCTTCCAGAGGAACGAGAAGTTCATCAACTTGATGAAGGAATCCTTTGAAACGTTTATCAACAAGAGGCCAAATAAACCCGCAGAGCTGATAGGTAGAAAAACATACTTCCATACCTAAGTTTAATATGGGAAAATAAGACAACTCAAATAAATTTTTTTCCCCAGAATGTTTAAACTCCTCTTGGGGAGGATGGGGAAGGATTTGTGTTATATCTCATGAGGACACATTTTTTTAAAACGTGTATATGTTACGTATACATATAAGCACGTGGTACTTCTATAGGAAGGGTGAACATAGTAGCAGTTTTGTAAAGATGACGCTTGAGGTCAAGGAAGACAAAATTTTATTTTCATATGCATTTGCTATACTAGTAACTCCAGAACCGTATTTGGTAAAATGAACCCTGTTTCTGTCTTGATGACAGCGAGTAATTTGTGCTCAGAAACTGGATGAAGAGGATTTGTTCTATACGAATATCTCTGTGTTATGAGGATGACTTGATAATCTCTAGAGTGTATTTACCTTTGCATCCTCTCATCAGTACTAAAGTAGGATAAAATTGGATAAAGTCCTAGAAGATAACATGGTTTAAGATAAAACAGTTTTATTACCACTGTATACAATTATGTCATCCTAATACCAAAACATATTTCAGGATTCACAGCCTCTCACTAGTTGAAGTTTTTAGGCAAAGAGCAAAGAAAGAAGTAGTAAATACAGTAAATTCAACATTGGGCTTATTGATTACTGTTGAGGATATGTGATGGGAACGTGGGGTTCCTTATACATTTTCCTACTTTGGTGTATGTTAAGAGTATTTCATAATAAAAATATTGTGAAGGAAAAACTATAAAAGTAGCAAGAAGCAGGGCCCCTGGCTGGCTCAGGCAGTGGAGCCTGCAACTCTTCATCTCAGGGTTGTGGGTTCGAGCCCCACCTTGAATGTAGAAATTACTTTAAAAAATAAAATCTTTTAATTAAAAAACAACAACAAAAAAAAATTCACAAGGCAGTGTAGTTTGGCCTTTGTGCCACTTTATGATTGCGGTTTCTCCAAAGATGGATATTTAACTCTTGGGGTTTGAGTTTCTGGAAGCCATGGTTGATCTATGTGGTCTCAGCAGTAAGAACCCCCCTGAACATCCCTGTGTTCAGGGGTGCCGCATCTCAGAGAGGGGGCGTTCCAATCTCTGGAGCAATGGTGTGTTGTGAAACCCAAGCACGTAATTAAAGTATTCTCAATGTGACTTGAAAATCCTTCACTTAGAAAATCAGATTATCTGCCTTTTATCATATAATAATGTCATTTTGGGAAGGTTCCAGAGTGTTGCTGTCTCTGCTTTTTTGCTTATAAAAACTAAAGATATTCTTTTTTTTTTTTTTTTTTAGAAAATGTATTATATAACAAATACTTACCCTTCAAATAACTTACACTTTTAATCTCACAGCAAAGCATGTTGATTCAAAATTGAGAGCGGGTAATAAAGAAGCAACAGACGAAGAGCTGGAAAGGATTCTTGACAAGGTCATGATAATATTCAGGTTCATTCACGGTGAGACATGCTCTACGCTATTTCTGTTAACATTGAGCATGGAGAAAAGGTTACCTAGTCCATCTGTACTGGGGCCCTGTCTTTTCTTGAGAAAAATTGAGACATTTCCACTTCCGTGTTAACACAGGAAATAGAGGGATGGCCGCCCACCAATTGCAAGTATTATTTTGTGGAAATGTCACTGTCTTCCAAGTTAGATCTGCTTGCAGCAGAATAAACACTTAGCGTTTCCACAGTGAATATTTGCAGATTAACTGATGTCTTCTGTCGTTCTCATTTGGTTATAAATAGGGAAAGATGTCTTTGAAGCATTTTATAAAAAAGATTTGGCAAAAAGACTCCTTGTTGGAAAAAGCGCCTCAGTTGATGCTGAAAAATCTATGTTGTCAAAACTAAAGCATGGTAAGCATGTGGGACCCGGGGTCTGTCCTTCCTCTGTGCTGGGCGTTGTCCCTGGTGGTGTTGATGCTCTCCACTTATGTCCCAGAATGCGGCGCTGCTTTCACCAGCAAGCTGGAAGGCATGTTCAAGGACATGGAACTCTCCAAGGACATAATGGTCCAGTTCAAGCAGGCAAGCTGGGTTTTTTTTTTTCCCCAAAGTAAAACAGCTGTATATAAACTCTCTCCCATTTTAAGTTATGTGAGGTGATAATGTAAATCATGTAAAGCCCTCAGGCTTAAAAATGACACTACTCATGTCTCACATATTTGAATGACTTAAATTCAAAAGGAAAAAGAAAATCCCTGAAATAACATAACAAAATTTGATTTAAGTAAATATAATACTGTGCTGTGTGAAAATTACACCATTTACCTTTCTATGAACTCGCTATTTTTGATGATATTCTACAATAGTTACTTAATCTTGATCTTTTTTGTTTTTAGTATATGCAGAATCAAAGTGACCCAGGCTCTATAGATCTAACAGTGAATATACTTACGATGGGATACTGGCCAACCTACACACCAATGGAAGTGCATTTAACCCCGGAAGTAAGTGTCTCAGAGAACGTTGTCCTTTTTTTTCATATATTGGTGCGGCCAAAGCATTGTAGACTTCTTAAACACACACGTGCACAGACATATTATCTGTCACAAAATATTTAATGAGTTTTTCTTTTCTTTCTTTTTTTAAGATTTCATTTATTTATTCATGAGAGACAGAGAGAGAGAGAGGCAGAGACACAGGCAGAGGGAGAAGCAGGTTCCACACAGGGAGCCCAATGTGGGACTCGATCCCGGGACTCCAGGATCACGCCCTGGGCTGAAGGCAGGTGCTAAACCGCTGAGCCACCCAAGCATCCCATGAGAGGGTTTTTCAAATCACACAAAGATCAGTGTCCTTGTGGTCTCTGGAAGGCATTGTTGCTCAGTGAATGTCTGTGTCCCGTCTGGCTCCTTCTCACCCCCCGAGTTCCCTGGCTGACCATCAAGAAGATAACGGCACTGGTATAGCACTACTTGGCAGTTGTCATTCCGTCCTGGTGTGGGCACTGCGGGTCTCGTGGGCGCCCCTGCTCAGGGCTTTGTAGGTCAGCCACAGCTTTAGGCATGCTGAGGATTTACAGACAGGAGGGAGGATCCTAGGCTTGGGAACTTAAAATCTCTTCACCATT
The DNA here is from genome assembly GCF_048164855.1 of Canis lupus baileyi. Classification (NCBI taxonomy): domain Eukaryota; kingdom Metazoa; phylum Chordata; class Mammalia; order Carnivora; family Canidae; genus Canis; species Canis lupus. The sequence continues at coordinate 769,390 of NC_132854.1, read as the reverse complement.
CATTCTAATATAGGTGACGTGGAAGAGGGCTGCTTCTGGTGTGGGACCGGGAAATAGGAATGCAGGGCTGAGGGTCTCCTGCAAAGGGCCCAGAACAGTGTGGAGTTGCAGGAACTGGGAGCCCGGGTGGGAAACAGCCCTGTTGGGGCTTTTTGTTCCATGTCCAAGACCATGTCTTTCAGGATTTTCTTCTGTTTCTGACCCCACTGATTGCTTTTGTATTCTTTTTGTTTGTTTTTCATTTACTGTTGAAGCACAGTTGACATACTATGTTGCACATCTTCATCTGTTTTTCTTCCGCCTCTCCTCTGGACACTAATGCTCCCAGAGCCCTGGGCCTGAGTGCATGCGGACGTCCCGAGCTCAGCACCCTAGATTGCGCTGGTACCTGAGTCCCCACCCTGTGGGGTATTCGACTGCTGTTTACAGATGCAAAGGCTCTGTACTAAGCTGCCTGCTGGCTCTGTAGCTTCAGAACCTCCATGTGTCACTTCCAAGCGGAGCCTCCACCAGAACACCCGCACTCACCTACCACCTCACAGCGTTCACCAAGCCGGACACATCCACCCTGGCTGTGCCTCTTGTGGCCCTGCCGAGTTTTTTCGCTTCTTTTTTCAAGATAGTTCAGACTACAGGGACTTTGTGAGAATAGTTCAAAGAATCCTCAGAACCTGTTGCCTGTGTTTCCAGCCCTCCTATGGTGCTCATTCTCTTTGCGTGGATGGGTGGAACATTCCTGCCGTTTGGGAAAGGCTATCTCCTACCTCCTATCCCTAAATACTTCTGAGGTACTTACCAGGGCATGTTGTTGAGTCAGACGCTTGATGCTGCTGTAGTAATTTCATCCCACGTGTAGTCCTCCGATTTTGTCCAGATGCAGCCCAGACCCCACACTGCAGTCAGCTGTAACAGCTTCACTGCCCTCTTTCTGTTTCTTAACACTCATGTGTTTCAAAGCCACGTGCAGTTTTCATGAATTCTCTCCATGGGATGTTTGTGATTGAATTCAGGCTGTGCTTGTCCAACCAGAATCCCACATGGATTTGCTCAGCATGCTAATGCTGTCCATGTGCCCCTGTCAGTGGTGGTGGTGGTGGGTGGTCTATATCATCACTTGGTTAAGGTGTTAGCTGGTTTCTTGAATGTGGTTAGTAGTCTTCCTTTTGTAATTTAGAAGTAATCTGTGGGAAGATATTTCAAGACCACATAAACCTTTTCCCCATCAGACTTTCCTGCTGGGAATTCCTGCCTGAGTCCACTTTCATTGTGATGCCCCGCAGCTTTCTCTGCATTTGTGTGAACTCTCAGACTCTCGCTTACTTGCCACGGTGTTCACACTATCCTACATCCGGGTGCTGGGGCACCTCATAGGCCCTTTGTGGACTTTTACTAACTTTTTGTTTTCTAGCAAAAGATGCGTGAGACCTACCATACTGTGTCTTTTTAAAAATATACCTACAATACACGTATAAATAAATAAATGGTAGGCAGAGTGTACCAACAGTTTACCACTTTGAGCTGTACCTTTGACTGGCTCAGAAGTTTGTCATCATCCAAACAGAACCCTGCACTTATGAGCACTGCCTCCAATTCCAGCCACCCAGACCTGGGCATCCACTAACCTGCTGTCTCTGGATTTGCCTGCTCTGGGTATTAACAGAATTAAAATCACATTTTGTTGCCTTTTGTGTCTCACTACTTCCACTTGGCATCCTGTATTCAAGGCCCATCGATGCTGCAGCCCATGTCGTACTTTCTTCCTTTTTAAGGGTGAGCGATACTCCAGGGTGTGCTCGGATCATGTTTTTGTCTCTGTCCAGAGGGACCATCCCAAGTTGCTATAAATGCTATCAGAGCAGAGCACTTGGAGAAGACCGTGAGGAAGGAGCTCTTAAAGATAAGTGGGCATGGTTATGGAGGCAGGTTCCCAAGTGGAAGCCCAAGGGAGGACAGTATGGTGCCCTTGGTCAGGCAGAAGAGGCACAGGCCAGGCCAGTGCAGGTAGCGGTTCAGAAGGAAGGGACCTTGGCAAGCCTTTTACTCTTTATTCTAAGAACCTGGAAGTAGCCAAGGACACTGACAAGGGAATGAGCAGAGTGCACAGGGCCGTGAGCTGAGGGTGCCACGGTGTTCAGGGTAGATAGGAGACAAACCGAGGAGGGCTCAGGAGTGGACACGGGGTAGAGACATAGAGGTCTAAGCAATGAGTGTCACAGAGAGCAGGATCATCTCACTAGTTGAAGCTTGAAGCAGCACAGACCATCAGCTGTCCTGGGTGCAGAGTGGTGGGGACATCCAGGGAGCCGAGCAAAGAGTGGAAGATGGGGTGTGCAGCAGGCTTCCAGTGTTTGACAGCACCCGTCCAGTGGCGCAACACCAGTCCTGGCATGAGAGCAGGCAGGGAGCCCGAGACGTGTCAGGCTATGGCTGGGCCTGCAGACGGTGTCTCTACCTAGGGATGGCCTCTGGAATATATATATAACGTTCATTATATATGCCACTGGCCAGGGGAGCCCCAGTGGGAGGTGTGGAGACTGCAGACCACAGCCTGTTGGTACATTAGGTATCACTTCAGGTAGCATCTCATGTGAGAGGAAAACCCTGTTGTGCTAGAGTGGTGCACATCTTCATGGTCATAGAGTAATCTAGAAAGGGGCACCTGTGTGGCTCAGTGGTTGAGCTTCTACCTTTGGCTCAGGGCGTGATTCTGGTCCTAGGATTCAGTCCCACATCGCCACCGCCCACCCCCCACACCCTCACAGGGAACCTGCTTCTCCCTCTATCTGTGTCTTGGCCTCTCTCTATGTCTCTCATGAATAAATAAATAAAAATCTTTAAAAAAAAAAAAATAATAATCCAGAAAAATAACTGTCAAAATATAGAACTGATCTTTTCATTCAGCTGTGAAAAATTGTTAAATCTTTGTAAATTGAGCAATATGTGGTTCTTTAGATGAACAGTGTTTAGCATAATTACATTTGTTGTTTTCCTTCGGCAGATGATTAAACTTCAGGAAGTATTTAAGACATTTTATCTCGGAAAGCACAGTGGTCGGAAACTTCAATGGCAAACTACATTGGGGCATGCTGTTTTAAAAGCAGAGTTTAAGGAAGTAAGTTTGTCTGTTTCATTTACTTTTTATAAATATGTTACTAGAATCTTTTACATTGTGGTTGAACTTTGGTAGCAAACAAAGGAAGAGGTTATTCAGTAAAACTCAGCACTGGCTTTTCTGGGTCAATAAAATTAAATAGTTGAAGGATTAATATTCCAATCAATAAAAGTCAATAAGAAATCAATGGAAGTAGAAAAGCATTTACCTGAGAAAAGAGCAAAGGTATGCTGGTTTCAGCAGCACATAGACTAGAATTGAAACGGTACAGAGATTAGCATGGTCTCTGCACAAGGATGACCCACAAATTGGTGAAGCATTCTGTATTTTGAAAAGAAAAGAAAAAAGATCAAAGGATGTGTAGAGGCAACTCATAGAAGCAAGACTAAGAAACCAAATTCTTTTTTTTTTAATAAAATAATTTTTTATTGGTGTTCAATTTACCAACATACAGAATAACACCCAGTGCTCATCCCGTCAAGCACCCCCCTCAGTGCCCGTCACCCATTCACCCCCACCCCCCGCCCTCCTCCCCTTCCACCACCCCTAGTTCGTGTCCCAGAGTTAGGAGTCTTTATGTTCTGTCTCCCTTTCTGATATTTCCCACACATTTCTTCTCCCTTCCCTTCTATTCCCTTTCACTATTATTTATATTCCCCAAATGAATGAGAACATAAACTGTCCTTCTCCGATTGACTTACTTCACTCAGCATAATACCCTCCAGTTCCATCCACGTTGAAGCAAATGGTGGGTATTTGTCAGAAGAAACCAAATTCAGTGACATATGTTCCACTTCTCTGCCGGTCCACGGAGTACAGATTAAACTGTAGCAGACACTACACTGTCTGATGAGAGTTCAACCAAGGCTGAGAGTTTAAGGACCAGCGCCTCCTGCTAGCACAAGACAGAGCATGTGAGCTTTAGGGTAACTGCTTTCGCCGCACACCTGCAGCCTCTCATCACTGTAGTGTCAGTTCTGGGAATTCCTCTTAAGGAGACGTTTTTCACAGATTAATGAACAAGCCTGTTTGTTGCAGCGCTGTTATTAAAAGGGATGTTATAGGAGAGGGAAGTATATACAGTGTACTGATGGCAGGAAGAAGCAGGTCACCAAACAATGCCTTCATATTCTGGTTTTAACTTCAGTTTTGTAAATTAAATTCAGTTGTATACACTAATTTAAAAATTTACAAGATTTCAAAAAAAAAAAAAATTTACAAGATTTCTGTTTTGCTAGCTGTTACAATGCACTAATGCAGGGTATCCTGTAGATCATACAAGCACATACACAATGTATATAAACTACACGTGCCCTCACCCGCCTCTGCACAACTGACCTTCTGCAGGAAGATGGCGTGGCTGCACTTCTTTCCCTGAGGCTGGTCCTGGGGGTGGGGTGAAAACCTCACCCAGTCCCTGCAGCTGTCCTCCACATGGAGCCCACTGCGTGCGTGTTGGGTCTCTGCCATGGGGACTTTGTGACTAGGAGTGGGAGATGGCGTGAAGCCCAAGGTCCCATTTGCATGTATTGTGTAAATCACAGGCACATACAGAAGGAGGCTAGGCCAAGTTCATGATGATGACCTGAGTGCTTACACATTCACTCAAATCTTTTCACAAAGGCATCTGCTAGATCTTCTGCCTGCTTCTTCCAAACATATTCAGTCACCGCACCTCATGCTGTGTCTGCCTCCTCCAGCGGCATTCCCACCACCATTAGAAGGACTTTGACGAGCTAAGAATGGGACATGGGGGTGCTGCTGGACAGGTATCAGCAATGGGTAGTTCAAGTAATGGTAATACTCCTTTACTACTTTAAAAAAATCCTTCAAGAGAGGAATTTTCAAGTGCAGTATTGAGTCATTTTATTCTTGTATAATCAATTACTTCATTTCTTCTTGTTTGGTGGCTGATTAATTTCCTAGTCCCACACCCCACAAAGTTTGAGAGCAAAAAGAAACCTAAAATTTTCCAGAGATTGTGCAGACAGCTTCATATATGATACATCTGTTTTCTTTAAGGGAAAGAAGGAGTTCCAGGTGTCCCTTTTCCAGACACTGGTGCTTCTCATGTTCAATGAAGGGGATGGCTTCAGCTTTGAAGAAATAAAAATGGCCACGGGGATAGGTAAGCATCCTCTGCTCTGGGTGGATGTGTGGTGTCTGCGTGTCTTTGTTCCTAAAACACCTATTTGTTCAAGAGCAGATGCAGACTCAGTCTCTGCTGGTCACACCTGAGAGCGTGGCTTCTTTTGCCCTGTGGAGTGTCTGATTCACTCTGACGGTGGCTGGGGCCTGGTTTTCTCCCCATTCAGAGGACAGTGAGCTGCGAAGGACATTACAATCCCTGGCCTGTGGCAAAGCACGAGTTCTGGTTAAAAGTCCCAAAGGGAAGGAGGTGGAAGATGGAGACACGTTCATGTTCAACGGAGAGTTCAAGCACAAGTTGTTTCGGATAAAGATCAACCAGATCCAGATGAAGGAAACTGTACGTACAGGTTTCCTTTTTCTACCTGCGGGGTGCTCGCCAAGGGGCCTGTAGTATTTACGGTCCTTTCAGGGTGCTCCTGAAAGCGTTTAAAGTAACATTAATTAATTTGTTATTCGCGGTAGGAACAAACATGAGAAACAAATGTGTGTACATCAGCACCCCTCTTCACAAAAGTGGAGTGGTAGACCTTCCTATGCTGGATTCTGTTAGTGTGGAGAGCTTGGTATCCAGAACCTAGTCACTTGCCTTATTTTTGCACAGCACATTTCATCCTTGCTCTCAGCCAGGGTCTGGGGCGGAACTGGTGAGGGTTGTGGGTGTCACAGACCCACTGAAATCATAGCTGTGGTCTGTGTAGATGGAGTGTATCTGTAGCTTTCATGGGATTCTCAGGTGTCTTGTATCAGGAGCAGATTCTGGACCACTGCCCTCGGGCCCTTCCTATAGGAAGCGGAAGGCCTTGTACCCCAGAAGGGTTGTCATGCCTGCAGGCCAGAAGGACAGTGGCTCCCCTGGCCCCCACTTCCATAACAGGGTGTCCAGCTGGCCCCTGGCCTTTTGAAGGCATGAAGTTACTTCACACAATACAAGGACAGCTTTAATTGATTGGAGGTGGTAGATCACAGTTTTCTCCACTCCCAGCAATAGAAACTGGTGGCTTCACTTACCTAGAGGTGTTCAGGTGTAGCCCAGTTGGAAAATAAGTTTAGATGACAAAAAGAAATGTAAAAGACCAGTAAACTATATAAAAGATGTTAATTCTCATCAGTAATTTTTTTAACTCAAATTAATATTCCACTTTTCATCAATTTGGGTAATGTTTAAAAGTTTGATAATATCCAGAGTTGGCAAGTATGTGACAAAACAGGCATTCTTTTTATGTTTCTATTTTTTAGAAGGTGCTTTTAGTGGGCAATTTGACATACTTGTTAAAGATTTAAATGCATAAATGCTTTGATGCATCCTTTTTAATATTAGGAATTTCTGATAGAGTGACTAAAAGATGAACAGTTTTGGAGTTATAATTTCAAAGTGGGACTGTCCTCGCTCTCTCCCAGAGATAATCCCTACCGCCGCTTTATTTGCACTCAAACAGCTTTTTCCTATGATGTAAATATATCTTTTTTTTTCTTTAACACAATTATTCCGTGTATGCCATTTGTTTATACCATTTTGTAACCTGTTTATTCTTTATGATGGGATTCTTTCCATGTCAGGACTTGGTTTTAATGGGTGCAGAGTAGTTGGTCATGTGAATCTGCAGGAGGTTGGCGGTGCCCTTGTGGAAAGGCATTTAAGTTGCTTCCCTCTCTACTGGAAATAAGGTTACATTGAACATCCTGGTACCAAGATTCCCATGTGCCTGTTAGATTGTTTCTTTAGTATAAAATCTTTGCCCTGGAGTTACAGGGTCAAAGAACGTGTACTTTTGTTAGTTTGACAGCCCTTTGCCAAAGGGACAGGTCTTCACCAGGTTTCAGTGTCAGTTTCACAAAAGGACCAGCCCTCCCTCCTCCACCTGCCCTTTGCCCAGCCTATTGTTACAGGCAAAAACTGTTCATTGCCATTTTAGCTTGAATTTCTTTGAGCATCTTTATGCCATTTTGTAGTGTATCCAAAGTATGTAGTCTTTGATTCTCAATTCTTTGTTTTTTAAAATAGACCTAATACCACCTCAGCTTGTGTGAATTAAATGAACAGTGTGTGTGTGAAACCTCTTGGCCAAACACTTATAAGCACTTTAGAAATGTTGGTGTGGCTCTTTTATGGTGAGCCATTTGTATTTTGTCTGATTGTTTGTTCAAGTCACCGGCACATTTATTGGCATGTTCTTTCTCACGTTAGTAAATGTTCTTTTTATGTTAAAGAGATTGACCATAATTTGTGACAGATAATTTTGTGTTTTCAGATTTTTCTACATGTGGAAGTTTTTTAAAGTTCTTAAATATATCCTTTTCCTTTATGGTTTCTGACTTGGGTGTCATGCCTAGGAAAAACCTTCCTTTGCCCCAACATTTAAAAATAATTACTTGTATCTTTACAGTAGTTTTTACATTTAAGGCTTTCTTTGAGCAGTGTAATTTATAAATTACTTTAATATCAAAAAGCAATCTTAACTATACTTCCTCTTCTAAAACTGAATTGAAAATACCATCCTCTGACAACTTGCTTGAATTATCACCTTTGTTATATATTAAATTCACATATTATGGGACAGTTTCTTAATTTTATTGATCTGTTTCATAGCCAACACCCAGATTCTTTTAATTAATTTACACGAATTCTCAGTTTTCTATTTTTTAATTCATGAGAGAGACAGGCAGAGGGAGAAGCAGGCTCTCCGCAAGGAGCCTGATGTAGGACTCAGTCCCAGATCCCGGGATCACGCCCTGGGCCAAAGGCAGACACTCATCCGCTAAACCACCCACCCAGGCGTCCCTTCTCAGTTTTCATTTTTACCATACTAAATCTGATTCATATCCATGTTTCTGTCGATATGAATATAACTCTTTTCATAAGAGGTTTCTATGGGAAGTCTTGTATATTTGTTTATCAGATAGTTAGCAAATACCCGTTAAGCACCCTCTCTGGGCCAGGTCCTCTGTGAAGCGCTGAGAATTCATCCATTAACAATAACATATTCTTACAAGTCTCTGTTTCAAGCAACTTTCAGCAGACAAGTACTAAATGATTACACACTGATGAACTGGTTACACTTGAGGTAAAGTACAGGAGAGCCCCGTCTGATAACCACGGGTCAGGGATGGCTTCCCAGCAAAGACAAAGCTGAGCCAGGTGAGGTCTGAGGAGGCAGGTATATAGACATTGGTCCGGCCTATGAAGGATTTGGGGAAGGCACAAAGGGTCAAGAAATGCTGGCGCCCTGTAAAGGGGACCTTTCCCATTGAACATGTATAACTGGTCATTGCCAGTAAATATTAACACCATTTATCTTTGTGTATTTGTCTTAAGTACAGGGAACACTAACCTTTTTGGGGTCGTGGATCCCTTTGGAAAGCTTGGCTTCTGTCTTTCTGAAACATGCTTACCTCATATGCGTTCACCTCCTCTGAGCTGTGGACCTCCACTAGGTTGCTCTGTAACTAACATGAAGTTGTTGCCAGTATTTGCTGTTTGCTTCTGATAACTAACTGCTTTTTATCCTGTTCAGTTTTTTTTTTTTAATTGCTCCTTATATGTTAAAGGTTGTTTTAGATCAAGAATAGGTTTTCAGTTTTACTGTGCCCTTGTGGCATCTGTCAGGATGATCATATCATCTCACCTTGATAGTCCTGTGATACTAGTTACATTAGTAGGTTTCCTGATGTGGAGCAGAGCTCACATTTTTGGAATCAACTCTGATAGCCCTGTGTTTTGTTTTTGCAGAGCTGCTGGATATAATTCAGGATTATACAGAGTTGATAGTGTTTTGTAGCTTTTTTATAAGGGAAACATAACATTACATTATTTTTCAAGTTTCGATACTGAAGTTGTGCTGTCCTTGGGAAGCACGGATAAAAATGCATAACAGAAAAAAAAAAAAAATGCATAACAGAACGGGATTTACCCAAAGTTTACATCAGAAGTTTCTCATCAAACTCAACAATATCAGGTATCTCCGAAATATATCTTTAAACTTCACTGTTTTGTGTGCCTATACAGGTTGAGGAACAAGTCAGCACCACGGAACGAGTGTTTCAGGACAGACAGTATCAGATTGACGCTGCTATTGTCAGGATAATGAAGATGAGAAAGACTCTTGGTCATAATCTTCTAGTTTCTGAATTGTATAATCAGCTGAAATTTCCAGTCAAGGTAAATGTACATTAACTTAACTGGGAGTATCACACTGAACCTTGAAAGAGCATGATCATTTTTTAACACTTTGGAATCATTTGTCCTGCATCACAAGTAATCATTTACTGCACAAATGTACCTTTGTGTGTACACCAAGTGTCAGAAACTGGCAGGTGATGGTGATAGCAGGGTCTTTATCCCACATGCTCTTTGTCCCCATTGTAGGAATGAGAGAGTTCCCGAAGACTCCCAGCTGCAGGGGATGTTGTATTTGTTGCCTTTTTAGCAGGGGTAGGGGAGGCATGTGGTGGAACTCCAGACGGTGTTTCTCAGTAGTGTAGCTCTTCAGATTATGTTGTGGGATTCTGAGGAAATCCTGCTAACAGCTGTTTGTTCAGCAGCAGCAAGCCCCAGAGCATTTTGTGTTTTGATAATTTCTCCCTGTTTCTGTCCACGAGAAAGTCGACCCTGAAACTATGACTCCGTGCATGTTTCTAGGACTGGGAGCTACTGCCCTGGACTGACCAGTTAGGGAAGCATTAGGAAAAGCTCTTTAAAACATGTGCATTCCCCCCTGGAAAGTCTGGGACTCTCGTGAGACCTGGTTTTTTAGTGCCTGAGCCTGCCCATGTTCCTCTGGTGTGGAAGTTCTCTGATTCTGTGTTGTCTGATTTGGTAGAGGACCAGCTGCCCTTCCACCCTCACTGAGGAAGTCAGGTTGAGGTAGATCAGTGAGCAGACACTGATAAGGCCAGAGCTCTCTTACCTGAGCAAGCCAGGGCTGCTGTGTTCTCTGTAGTGCCTGCGCGGTCCTGAAACCCTACCTCTAGCCAGAGCGAGTGTTCATTTTCCCTGTGCAGATGAGAGACCCAGTAGTTAAAGGACTTGGTGGATGAGGTGTACAGTGGCCGTAGCAGCGATTCTGCCTTGGTCTATTTTGTGAATGTATGATCTATTAATGAATAGAAGGTTAGGCCTTTTGATAGAAAGGCGCTTCCTACCTCAGCAGAGCCAGAGCCACCCTTCGTGCACAGCCTATCACCATGTTGTCCATTCAGCACTGGAGCCCTCGGGATCTGGGGTCACCTACTTCCATAGAGCAGAAATAGTAAATATATATTAACACAATAATAGTACTTAGGGAGAAATGTCCTTACTAAGGATGAAGATGCCCTGAGACATAATTAAATTGTGTATGATGTATGTCCATAATTATAACCACACACTTAGTGCATCTATTATGTCCTCCTGTGTTTGTAAACCAAATGCCACTATAATGGAGGGTTTTATTTTTCTTTTTTAGCCTGGAGATTTGAAAAAGAGAATTGAATCCCTCATAGACAGAGACTATATGGAGAGAGACAAGGACAATCCAAATCAGTACCACTACGTGGCCTGACGTGTCGGCCAGCTGTTTTCTCTCAGCAAGACACTAGAATGTATCTTCAGAGCAGTGAAGCACTTCTGTGCTGTTTCCAGGACTTCTGACATTGAGCCAGCATGGAGGCTTTGGGATTAGAAGAAGAGCTGATTCTCGGATCGCCCTTTCACAAAGTCTGAGGGTTTGCAAACAGCATACGCATCTTTCCCACCAGCCCTTCCTCTTACTCTTTTTGGTGTTTCAATTGTTTCTGTTGCCCCATTGCAGAATGACTGAGATTGGACAAGAAGACATTGTATAAAGGGGTTTTTCCTTTGTGAGGTGTTGCTCTTGTGGCAGAAAGCTGAAGGTTTGGTTTGGGGGGTGTGTGTGTGTGATCATGATCACATGGCTAGAAAGATCCTCCCTGCTGTGTTCTTGGGCTGCAGGGATGACCAGTAGACTCCTGAAGGCAGGCTCTCTCAGCTGATGGAGGCATAGGCTAGAAACAAGAGCCCGTGGCGGGCAAGCATTAGGAAGAAACCGTTGGTGTCAAACACTGGCTAATCGATTATGCAACCTAATCCTGGTATCTGTTTCCTTTATTTTCCATACATTCTAAGCTCTGATGACTGACTTTTTAGAGCGAGGTTTCTTGGTGAGACCTCTCCTGTGTGCCGAGACAACATGGGGTCAGGTGTGCTTGCTGCAGTGAACCCACACACGTCTTTGTTCTATTTCCACTGAGTTATTTGTGAATTTTCTGTTTAGGGGTTTGGGGGACAGTGTGTTTGCGTTTACTCTTCTAAGATTGCGTCTAGCAGCCCCTGTTTTTGCATTGGGGTAACTGCTGTTTGATTTAATTGCAGTATTTGTACGATTGCTCTAATAAAGTTTGGTTTGTTTTTACAGTCATGCGCAGGGACAGCCGTTGCTATCTGTGCTGTGACCACTGTAAAAAGTTTTATAGGAGACTGAAAGTCTTGATATTGTGAAGCAGAGGTTATTTTGTCAAAAGATTAAAAGGATTTTGGTGGCACCTGGTTTCATGTTGTGTGTGTATAGGTGAGGTTGAGCAGGGGGACGATGATGTTAGTATGGTAACTGTAACAAAGATACTTTTCTGGTAACATTTAAAGTACTTTATATTTTACATGATAGCATGTTTCATTTTTATTAAAAGCTACCAAAGGAATTTTGATCATGGTATAAGTGTTTAAAGCAATATTTTCTGGGATATACCAAGTTTATATAATTTAATTTTGTGCTAAATTATTAAAAACTTCTCCCTTTTTGAAACATGCGTGTTTAAAATAGGACATCTTTGGGGTTTCCATGTGAAAATCCTCACCCTTGAAGTATCACTATTTCTATATTTGTAAATTTTCAGTTGTCAATTCTATAATATGTGGTCTATAAAAGACCAAATAGATTTCTACTTCTTAAATTTTACATTCATTATTTCTAGAGATTGTTAATCTTGTAATTTAATGTAGACTTACTCTGAATAAAATTAGTTTAATTGGCCTTAAAATTACATTAATAAAACTTGTGGTATACAAACGACACATTCCTCATAACTCTTTAGCAACTTATAGGCCATGACCAGGACAACGGACAGAGAAATGCAGATGCAGGGCAGACGGGAGTGAAGCTCTCCTGTCCTCCTGCATCACAGTCGCCTGCTGGGCTGAGCCAGCAGGCTGATGTCTGCCTTTGTGTCCATCAGGTATTGTTACAGAGAAAGGCCTATGTGGCCGAACAAATGGTGTAGGGGAGTGGGGGGCGGGGGGAGAAGCCACGAAGTCGTAGAGGAGTTGAGATTGCTTGTGGTAAGTGATCATGAGCCCAGAAAATCTAAGAGAAGCTGATAAAAAGCTGTGACCAAAAAAAGAAATAAGTTTTTAACAACACAAAATTAGCAGAAAAGTCTAAATATAATGGAAGGTCATGTTTTTTGTTTTTTGTTTTTTTTAATTTTATTTATTCATGAGAGACACAGGCAGAGGGAGAAGCAGGCTCCCTGCAGGGATCCCAATGCAGGACTCAATTCCAGGACCCTGGGATCACAACCTGATCCAAAGGCAGACGCTCAACCACTGAGCCAGTCATGTTTTCAATAGCTACAAAACAATGACAAAATTTCTAGTAGCAAACAGGGAAGGTTCCACATGAAAATTGTGCTTAAATGACACAGGAGCACAGACAAAGCCTCCTGAGGCAGGGAGCAGATGCCCACATGTGCCTTACCTGAGAACACAGACAAGGTGATTTTAAAGTCACAGGAGAAAAGCGGGTAGGCAGAAATAGCCACCATTTGTTTTAACACCTGTCCTGGTGTGCCATCAATGAAATGACACGCTCCTGACAGAGGGCAGCCCTCAGGAACCAGATGGTCTATAAGATAACCCGGCGTGAGCACCATGTTGCCAGGGAAGACCTGAATTACCACCTCAAAGAGAAGCAAAGTTGGATGACTCTTGGCACCAAGATGAGTTCCAGTGATTTAAATGGAAGAAGAAAACCTGAGATACGATTATTTTTATTCTCATTGGAAAAAAATCTAACCATGAGTTGAGATACATTCCTTTCTTAAGTGACAAGTGGCATTCTGAAAGTTGGCACAGCACGCTGCAAAGCTCTGGAGAAGACCAGGACAACTGAGTGCATGGAGCTGCCAGTGGGCAAGGGTGGGCCAGCAGCCCGTGGTGTGGGGAGGGTGGGCATGCTCTGGGTGGGCCTTAGAATGAGCCGGGCCAAAGATGAGGGTACGGGGAACGCCCACCCACTGTGATTTCCAGGAAGGAGAAAAGCCACTCTGGAAGCGGGCTGCACTCCAGGGGTCATCCTGAGACCCGTCCGTTTAGCCGCTTGTAGGTGTCTGGACGTCATCCTGTGGAGAGGCCGCCCGGCTGGGCAGGAGTGGGGATTGGGGGCTGGGGGCCTAAACAAGCCACTGGGAAGCACTGGGAAGCTCAGGCTCCTTCCAGCAGTGGGGAGACTGGCCTGCAGGTGGCTGTGGGTGGATGAGAGCCCCCTCCCCCATCTCAGGCCCCGGGTGAGGGGCCCAGGGTGATGAACTGGCCTGTTGTGCTGGGCTGCAGGAGGGCAGGGCCTGGGGGCAGTCGGGGGGCAATGGAGGCTGCAGTATGGATGTAGCCATGGGCAGGGACGACCTGGTGGGCCCAGAGTCACCACGTGGGGTGACGGGTTCTCAGCAACCTCACAAGCCTGGATCAACTTCGGTGATGCTCGTGTGTGCATGTGCACCTCTGACCCAGAGTCCATTGCCGCCCACTTATGTGGAAATACCTCTGCTGTCCTAACGTGACGGAAGGGTTCCTGCCATCCCCCGGCCCGTGGCAGAGTGTGTGTGTGTGTGTGTGTGCACGCCTGTGTGTGTCAAATGAGGGATGAGTTTGAGCGAACGTGTGAGATGGCAGGAAGGAAGGGCGTCCTGGAGGGCCAGGAACAGGGCACAGGGGCCGCATGCCCACCGTGCTGATTTCTGTCAAAACAAATTAATGACAGATGAGGAAGACCGGAAGGGTGCCCGTGCCCCTGCGCCCGCCGTCCTCAACTTCCTGTACACGGAGCAGTGCTGTAATGGTGCAAACCTCCCTTTCCTTGACCCCTGTACGTGCAGTTTCTCAAGTCTGTACTGCACACAGGACATGAGGCCCGGGCTCCCCCCACTCCCCCGAGCTGCTCCCCTGCTGCTTTCTCCAATTTCTGACCACTCTCAGCAAATCACCTCTGTGTTTCTGCATTTGGATTCTTAATCAAACCTGGCACGCGGTGTCTACAAGCCAAATGTCCGTCACTGGCAGGGGCAGCCTCGCCGTCCTCCCCAGAGCCCAGGAGTGGGCTGGCCCGCACCCGCCCCACGTGGCCCCACAGCCCAGACTCGGCTCCTGCCCGGGGCCCGCTCGCACTGCTGACGGGACACGCCCTGGCCGTCTGCCTGAATCCTTATTCTGCACAGCTGCTCCTCCTGACTGCGCAGGGAACTCCAGGTTCAAAGTCATTTCCTCAGGGTACCTGGGTGGCTCAGCGGTTGATCGATCCTCTGCCTTCGGCTCAGGGCATGACCCCGGGTCCCGGAATCGAGTTCCGCATCATGCTCCCTGCAGGGAGCCTGCTTCTCTCTCTGCCTGTGTCTCTGCCTCTCTCTCTGTGTGTCTCTCATGAATAAAGTTAAAAAAAAAAAAAAAAGACAACAAAGTAGTTTCCTCAGAACTCTGAAGATGCTGTAAGTTTCCACTGCCATTTTGTAACCTGTTTTTTGGAGTGTTTTCCACAAAATGTTGAGGTCTTGTGTTCCTGACTTTTCCCGTCTAGTGGAGCTCTCTAGTGCTGCCTGACCACCAGGACACGGCTCCATTGGAGAGGGGCCCCCCACCACACCCTTCCCATTGCAACTTCCCTGGGAGAAAGTCTAGCAAATGCCTGCCACATGCCAGTGGCAGCGACGGCCTCTGCAGCACTCTCCCCGCTGGTTTTCTGAGCACTCGGCCCCACAGCACACCCGCTTCTCTGGCCGCGGGGTCTTCTCTGCCCTCAGAGGTCCGGCCACAGAGCGGTCAGGTTCTCAGGTTGGCACAGAGCCAGCGGCCCAGAGCTCGGGCTTTGTGGGCCTCATGCGGTCACTGTGCCAAGGCCTCCTTTACCCCAACTTTGAGACGTCACTTGCAGCAAATGGCTCATTACCAGGCCACATACACAGACGCAGAGTCAGGGTCTCTTGGTTGGCTCTGGCCTAAGTCATAGGCCTTAGAATGAGCTGGGCCAAAGATGAGGGTACGGGGAACACCACTGCGATTTCCAGGAAGGAGAAAAGCCACTCTGGAAGCAGGCTGCACTCCTGCATGATGCACTTTCTGCATCACCGTGCACCCTCCTCCCTGGTGCACCCCTGAAACCGAATAGTGGCTGCCACCTGCTCCAGTGGTCCTATCACTGGGCTCCACTCGCCCATCTCCTCCAGTGCTTTGTAGGGTGCATCTTGCCCAGCAGGGGCAGCGTCAGGTGCAGGACACATTCCCTGAACATAGGACTGGCGAGGTGCCAGGATGAGACATGAGGAAGGATTTGAGGTGGAGAAGAAACACAAGTGTGGGTGTGATGAACCAAGGAAGGAATCAGAGGAAATGGTCTTTGGCCTGGGAGCTGTCAGTCAGGGGCTGCTAGAGGCAGGCAGAGGCAGGGCTCTGGATGAGGACACGATGAGGTGTACAGACTGGGAGGAAAGGGCTCAGTAGAGAGATCATGCCCAAGGGTGTGTGCGTGTGTGCATTGGTGCATGTGTGAGCGTGTTTGCCTATGTGTACTTGTGCATGTGTGTACATACATACATGTCATGAGTTCTGTGCACGTTTGTGTATGCATGTTTTGTGTGCATACATGTGTGTATATAAATCTATTTGTGCATAAATGTGTTTGCGTGTTCATTTGTGTTTATGTATTTGTGCACATCTGTGTGTGTATACACGTGTGTATGTTTGTGCATATTTGTGTATGGATATATTCTTGTGAAAACAAGTTATTATGTAAAAGTTGGTACAGATGTGGATAAATGCAAAGCAACAGACTGTAAACCTGGGGAGATTTTGAAGGGTTATCAGTGACGAAGGAATTGAGATCAACTGCTTAGTAAGCCAAGACATTGCATTTGACAGTGGACACTGTGTTCTGGGTCTCTTCCCAGTGATGGAACATTCTCTAGGCGTGGGAGTCAGTGCCAAGAGATAGTTTCAGGCTGCAGCTCTGAAGTCAGATGGCACAGGGGTCAGAGCCTGGCTCTGACACGGTCCGGGTGCCCCTACAAAAATTACTTGAATTTTCTAAACCTGGTTTTCTTGTCTTCTTGAAGAGGATAATGCTAGCTAGCTCGTGGAGTTCTGAGTTAATGCGTGCAGGGGTCCTCATACCACATTCTGCCCTCCACAAAAGAGTGAGTGGCGTCAGTGCCCATCACAGACAAAATCTGCTCACAGGAGAGCAGGGAAGTATGGGAAGGGAATAAACTGGCCAAATGCCCTACGAAGCAGAGAACTAAGACCAACATCTCCATCACCCACCAGACAGGCGTGTTAAATACAAAAACACACGGGGTAAGATAATGAAAAACGATCTACCAGGAAAACTAGTCAAGAAATCAATAGTGGCCTCATTCATACCAAGCAGCACCCAAGACAAGATGTACTTCCAGAGACGAAGAGCTCACTTCAGAAGAAGAATGGGTGCATCTGCCAGACTTAACTGTGAATGTGCAGGCATCTAAGTAACAGTCTCAGGAGGCTCGGAGCAAAATCTGGCAGAACTGAGAAGAGCAGCGGCAGACAGATCCGTGTTTGTAGTCGGAAGCTTCAATGCTTTGTTCAGTACTTGATAAACAGAAAACCAGGAAAAATATGAGCTATGATCCACCAACCTGACCTTTTTTTTAAAAAAAAAAAAAAAAAGATTTATTTATGAGAGAGAGAGAGAGAGAGGCGCAGAGACACAGGCAGAGGGAGAAGCAGGCTCCATGCAGGGAGCCTGACACGGGACTCGATCCCGGGTCTCCAGGATCACGCCCTGGGCTGAAGGCGGCGCTAAACCGCTGAATCACCCAGGCTGCCCCTGACCTTGTTAATTACGGAATACTGCGCAATAGAACCCCTCGCAGTGTGTGGGGATGTGTGTAGCATGGGACAAAGGAGTCTGTTTAAGAGGATGAAACTGTACAGAACGTCGTCGGACCACCGTGAAATTAAATTAGAAACCTAGGGATGCCTGGGTGCCTCAGTGGTTTGGCGCAGGCCTTCGGCCCAGGGCGTGATCCTGGGGTTCGGGATCGAGTCCCATGTCGGGCTCTCTGCCTGGAGTCTGCTTCTCCCTCTGCCTACGTCTCTGCCTCTCTGTGTCTCTCATGAATAAATAAAATTTTTTAAATAAAATAAATTACAAACCTAACAAAGATCACTCTAAATAACTAAATGTTTGGAAATTCAACAATGCACTTTTTTTGAAGATACTATTTTTAAGCAATCTTTACTCCAAATATGGAACTCAAATTCACAAACCTGAGATCAAGAGTCATGCGCTCCACTGACTGAGCCAGCTGGGCGCCCCTGGCAATATACTTCTAAATAAATAATCCAATGATTCTAATATAAAGAGAGAATGTAAGTAGATGATATACTTTTAAGTAAATAGCCCGTGACTCAAATAAAACAAGGAAAATTAGAAAATATTTTGAGCAAATAGGAAAACACAATATGTGAGTTTATTTAAAAAAAAAAAAAAAAAGGGATCCCTGGGTGGCGCAGCGGTTTAGTGCCTGCCTTTGGCCCAGGGCGCGATCCTGGAGACCCGGGATCGAGTCGCACGTCGGGCTCCCGGTGCATGGAGCCTGCTTCTCCCTCTGCCTATGTCTCTGCCTCTCTCTCTCATAAATAAAATAAATAAATAAATTAATTAATTAAAATAAAATAAAAAAATAAAATAAAATAAAATAAAATAAAATAAAATAAAATAAAATAAAATAAAATAAAAAAACAGCTAAAGGGACGCCTGGGTGGCTCAGTGGTTGAACATCTGCCTTTGGCTCAGGTTGTGATTCCGGGTCCTGGGATCAAGTCCCACATCAAGCTCCCTGCATGGAGCCTGCTTCTCCCGCTGCCTGTGTCTCTGCCTCTCTCTGTGTCTCTCATGAATGAATAAAATCTTGAAAATAAAAGGTGAAAAATTTAATAACAGTGACATAAGCATCCACCTTCAAAAACTAGAAACAGAAGAGCCACTTAAAACCAAAGTAAATGGAAGAAAATAAAGTAGAAATTAGAAAAGCAGTTAGAGAAGACCCACAGACCCTACGAGCCTGTAGCCAGACTGGTTAAAAGGAGAGGAAACAAAAGTTATCGAAACCAGGACTGAAAGGACACAGTTACAAGTCCTGCGGAGAAGGCTGTGAGTCGGTTTACACCAGTAAATTCTATGGCTTCGCTGGCACAACCGAATTTCACGAGATTCACAAGCTATTCAGACAGACACGAGAAGAAACACAAAATAGATGATTCTGTCACTGTAAATCTTTCCACAAAAATACTCCAGAACGGAGTATTGAATGGAGCCCCATTCACAACAATATCTGAAAATGTGTGAAAGACATGTTACACCTGCACACAAACACGTGCACTGGAAGCGACAAAGCATTGCTGAGAGTCACATAAAGAATAAAACAAAGAGCAGCATTGTGTCATCAAGGTGTCTGTTTTCTCCGAGCTGCTATGTGCATTAAATCCAATGTTCACCAAAATTCCAGCAGGGTTTTCCTTTGTAGAAAATGATCAGCTCGTCTCAGAACGTGCATGCAAACTCAAAACAACTTGTAAAAGAACACCTGTAGAGCGACCCCTCCCTAGTTTAGAGACCTGCTGTGAAGCGAGAGACAGTGACACAGATGAAGGAAATGGAGAAGAGAGCGCCACCACACACCTCTGTGTGCAGTGGAGTCACTTCAGGAAAGATACCAAGGGAATTTATTTATTTATTTATTTATTTTTAAATGTTTATTTATGATAGTCACACACACACACAGAGAGAAAGAGAGAGAGAGAAAGAGAGAGAGAGGCAGAGACATAGGCAGAGGGAGAAGCAGGCTCCATGCACCGGGAGCCCGATGTGGGATTCGATCCCGGGTCTCCAGGATCGCACCCTGGGCCAAAGGCAGGCGCCAAACCACTGCGCCACCCAGGGATCCCACCAAGGGAATTTAAGGCTAACACTAGTCTCTTTATCAAAGAGCTATCCATATGCCACAGATGGGGGCAATGAACACGGATTTTTTTCTCGCACCATCTGCAAAATTTAATTTGATCATAGGCCCAACTGTAGAAGCTAAAACCATAAAACTAGAAGAAAACATAGGAGAAAATCCTTATGATACTGGGAAATGCAGAGATTTCTTAGAACAAAAGAAAAAGCATGAAGCATGAAAGAAATCCTGGTAAACTGGATTTTAATTAAATTTAAAGCTTGCTTTTCGAAAGATATTAAGAAATAGCAAGCCACATCATGGGAAAAATATGACAATACTGCAAAGTAGTATATTCAGAATATATTTAGAAAATACTTAGAATTCAAGAAAGCAATAAACCGTTTTTAAAAATTAGAACAAAGTTTGAACACATAACTAAAGATAGCTGAATGGTGACGAGCCCATGAAAGGACCTCTCCATCTTGCTAGTCCTCAGGAAAATGCAAACTAGTCACAATGAGATGGAATTACACAGCTGTGGGAAAGACTGGTGATATTGATGAGGATGTTACTGTGGATGGACGATAGTACAACTGCTATGGAAAAATGTCCCATGGGGATCCCTGGGTGGCTCAGTGGTTGAGCGTCTGCCTTCAGTTCAGGTCATGATCCCAGGGTCCTGGGGTCGAGTTCCTAATCGGGTTCCCCATAGGGAGCCTGCTTCTCTCTCTGCCTGTGTCTCTGTTTCTCTCGAATAAATAAAATCTTTCGAGAGAAAGAAAGAAAAAAGAACAAAGAAAAAAGGAAGGAAGGAAGGAAAGAAAAGAAAAGAAAAAAGAAAAAAGTGTCCAATGGCTCCTTCTTAAACATGCACGCCCTTATGAACCAGCTTTTCCATTCTGAGGTATTGACCCATAAGAAACAAAAGCATTGTTCGCTCAGGAATGTGGTTTTGAATGTTCATCACGGCTTTGCAGGAAACAATGCAAAAGTCCTTCAGTAGGTGCGAGGGTGAACATACAGTCCTGCATTGTGACCCACTCCCTCTGACCATTCTCACGAGCGACAAATGTGGAAATATCTTTGTGTTGATTTCAGTTCCCGTTGTGTCTCCTACTATTAGGAAAGGCTCTTTAACCACCTTTCATTTCCCAAAGAAGCACAGGCCTGGGTAACCTCACGCCCAGCCCCACGCCCACAGACTGCGACCTGGTGAGCATGTCCTTGGGAACATGAGCTTAATTGAAGTTACACACTTATTCCTGCTGTAAACGACTTGGGACTGTGTGAGTTACTCTGCTTTCCAAGAATGTTTTAGTTCTTTTTTTTTATGAGTTCCTTTTTCATAACCCATCTAAAAGGAAGACTGCTGTGGCTGGAGTATTTCAAAGAATCTCTGGAAAGGAACTTAGAGATGTGTACAAGACGTGCAGAGAGGACGTTCTCAAGGACGTTACCTTAAACTAGGAGCCAGTCCTGGTGGTCTCCGTGTCCTAAAGGAGAGCACTGGTTTTCATAAGCGCTGCGGGACAGGAGTCTCCCTTCTCCCCTCCCGTGCGCACGTTTCGCTTGAAAGTTGATGGTTCTCTTTCCTGACGTGTTACTCGTTAACTTATCCTACAACTTATACTTTTATGCTTTTGAGTCACGATTTACTTGCCTTTTGTACCGTTAAAAAAAACCCCAAATAAATATTCTTGAGGTAAGGGACAGGAGAACTGAGAAAGAGAAGTGAAAAGTCTTGTCCCCACATAGCAGATGCCAGTCGGGAGGTGGCACGGACCCAGCTGTGACCCCGAGTGCACACGGAGCGCCCCGCGTCCTGGCAGGCCCTGCGCTGGCAAACCTCCCCAGGCCGGCGACCGCCAGCCAGTCCTCGGGCAAAGGCGACACGACGGGCAACTGCACTGAAACAGAAATAGAAGCAAACGCCCGGGCCTGTGTGATAAACGGGCAAAGGAAATGGGACGCCCTGGACGGCCGCTGGGTCACGGGGCAGGAACTGTAAGGTGCCCTGAGCACCGACACCGTGTGTACCGCCCATTATTTCCGTGACTGTCCGCCTTCGGAGTCCTGAAGCACATTCCAGTCCCAGCATCACAGGCCGCATTCTCACCTCCCTCTTCTCCTTTGTCACTTCTTTCTTCACGGGGAGAAACCTGCGAATTACTACTATTTGCACAACAGCAATACACGCACAAGGAGTTTAGGGGCTGCTCGCTGCCAGCCAGCCCGCGGACATGGGGAAAGAGAACCGAGCTCTAGCACCGGCCCTGCCCGCCCCCACTGCAGAGGCAGCAGGAGTCTGCGGCCGGGAAGCCGCACCGTGTACTCGGAGCAAGTGGACGTGACACTTGCGGGGAATCGAGCACCGATCGGGAGAGTGGCGGACAGCGGCCCCCAGGTCTGCGCTGGACACAACCAGAGACACCTCCCAGGGGCCGAGCCGCGACGCGCGGACAAGAGCAGGAGGGAGGAAGACGGGGAAGAGGAAAAGGGGAAGGGGGGAGGAAGGAGGGGCGCCGTGACCCTCGCGGCTGCCACGGCTGGAGGTGGCCGAGGCCGGGGACCGTGTCGGAAGCCCAGACCCGGGGAGCCTCCAGGCACGCCGCGCGCGGAGAGGGCTTCGGGGCCCCGGAGCCACTGCTGCCCCCCGCCCCGCCCCGCCCCGGCCCGCCCCGGTCACCGCAGCCCCCGGGGCCCCGCCCAGCTTATCTCGCGAGCACGCACGTCCGGGTCCGGGCCGCCCCCTCGCAGCCGCAGCCACACTCGCCGCGGGTCGGCCGCCCAGGACGGCCCCAGGTGGGCCTCGCTGCGTCCCCGGGGCGGCTTCTCCGGCTGCAGGCCTCGGCGCGCCCGTCTCCTCCTCCCGCCAACGCCCGGGAGCCGCCGAGGGACCCTCCCTCGCACCCGCCTCCCGCGCCGACGTCCAGGTCCAATCTCCCCGCCCCCTCCCAGGCTGAGAAGCCCGCCCGGCGTCACGTGGCCCCGCGGTCACGTGCCTCCGGGTCACGTGAGAGGCGAGCGCTCGCCTCGGCGGAGACGTCGTGCCCTGTGCTCTCGCGAGGCTCGCGGGGTCACGTGACAGCGCGGGCGCGGCGCGGCCTCACGTGACGGGCGCCGCCGGCCGAAGGCTCTCCTTCCTGCCGCGGGCGCCGCAGCGGCCGGGTGTCTGGACCGCGGGACGCTCGCCCTCACGCAGCCCCCGGCCCGCCCGCCCGCCCGCCCGCCGTCCCCCGGTCAAACCGCCCCGACGCGCTCGGCTCCCGCTCCGGCCTCGACAGCCCTCGCGCCCATGGCGGCCTTCGGTGGTGCCCGGCCGCGGCCTCTGCTCCTGCTGCTGCTCGGTGAGGGGCCGGGGTCGGCGGGGCGGGAGCTCCGGGGCGGCGGGGCCGGGGCCGGGGCCGGGGCCGGGGCGGCAGAGGTGGCGCCCGGGGTCTGGCGCGGAGCCCTCGGGCCCTGCTGGAAGCGCCGGGGCGAGCTGTCAGCCGGGGGCCGCTTCCGTGGTCGGGCCCCTGGGCCGGCTTCTGGGTGATGAGTCGGAAAATCAGTGGTTGGTGGATTTCGGGGCAGCCGTGGCTCAGTCTCGGGCCGCGTGGTGCGTGCGCCCTCCCGGGTGGCCTGCGCGGATGCTCGGATGCTCGGACGCCCGGACGCCCCGCGCGGGGGGGCGCTCCCCCGAGGGAGGGGCGCGGATTCGCATCGCCGCGCATCCCCGCCCGGCCCCGGCCTCTCGGCTCCGGCGTTTCGCGGTCGCTGGGTGGGTTCGGGTGCCACGGTTTTGTCTTGCCCCTGCCCGTGTAAGGTCAGCTTTTTGAACCGCGTGAGGAGCCACGAGGGACGGGGACCTTAACTCGGGCAGTCAACCCCGAGCTTTGCCCTTCCCCGGCGGCTGTAATGGTTTAGAGGAGCAACGGCTCGAGCAAGTGTCAGGTCGGGACGGCAGCACTGTCCGCACTAGAATTCGCAAAGGATCCTCGTAGGTTAGGTTTTAAGACTCGCCTTCAGAATGAGGAGTAACGGGCCTCATTTCCTGCATCGCGATAGCTGGGAGTAGTGTGCGTGTTGGAAGCTTTTTGATGCCCGTTTCTTTGGGAGGATTTTTTAGGTTTTACAGTCCGATGAAATCCAGCTTTTAGAAAAGATTTTAAATTTGGGTGTAGGGAGCAGCCCCGGGGGCGCAGCGGTTTGGCGCCTGCCTTTGGCCCAGGGCATGATGCTGGAGATCCAGGATGGAGCCTGCTTCTCCCTCTGCCTGTGTGTCTCTGCCTCTCTCTCTGTGTGTGTCTCATGAATAAATAAAATCTTTAAAAAAAATTTTTTTTTGGATGTAGGCCTTTTAAAAATAATGTTTATTTTGATTCTTTATTTTACCAAGAAGCATCTTTCCTAAAAACAAATTTTTTCGAACATGAAAACTATTAATCTTACCTGCATTAATAATTGGCTAACTCTCAAAGCTTAGTTTGTGTTGGACTATTTGGTAGAAAGCATAGGCGGAAAAAAAAAAAAAAAAAAAAAAAAAGAAAGCATAGGCGAGAGTGAACTGAAATTGGCCAGCCTTTAGGATTAAGTGTCATTGCGTAATGTGACCCTTTAAACCACTGGTGTCGACTAGATGATTTCCTTCCCCTTTCCAAATGAAGAACTGTCACTTAGGATGTTTGGAAAGTTTTATTCTGTTTAGTATTATTCATGATTGCGGGACCTTTGTCAGTTACTTGGATTGGTCCCCAAATTCTTAACTATATTTGAGGTCAAAACATTTGGGGTCCAGGATTTTGAACTTCTGTTGTTAGGCGCTCCCTTTTCTCTGCATCCATGGGACTTGACTGCATGCATATGTGGCTTGAGCTTTTACTGGAGCATCATTTCAGTTGTGCCGTGATAACCTGTACACAGGTCTCCCTCCCTTATCTTACAGCCCATCCTGTGCACATACATAGTAAGTGCTCAGTGTGTACATGTAAATGCCCAGTTTGACAGCAACAATCCCTAATCAGATATGCATACATCAGCTCCTTAAAAGTGTCCACACTGAGCCCTGCTTCTAAAGGTTGTGTTTCCATGTGAGGGATGAACTTTGGTCTTTTTTTGTTGTTCTTCTACCTTTAAATTTTCGTAGATGATTATGTATTACCGTTTAAGATGAAAAATACTGGATTTAAAAGAAGCCAAGACAAACTAGGAAGTATTTTTGAAAAAAAAAATTCTTTGAAGATTTTATTCATTTATTTGAGAGAGAGCATACACGAGCAAGGTGAAGGAGCAGAGGGAGAGGAAGAAGCAGACTCCACACCAAGCAGGGAATCCAATGCAGGACTTGATCCCAGGACCCTGGAATCATGACCTGAGCCAAAGGCAGACTGAGCCACCCAGGAGCCCCCTCTTATAAAAATTTTAATGTAGAAGTTTATCGACTCGTTCCTTTAGATGGCAGTCTCTTCATTTCAAAGTGAGTCTTTCATAATTCGAAGTATGTTTGCTCACTCAGCAAGTGTTAGAAAGCACGGTTCAGATGTGTCATCCAATCCCAGATTGCTCAGCACCACTCACTGGCTTTGTGACCTTGAGCAAGTTAACATTCCTGTCCGTCCCTTCGTCTCCACAGCTGCACAAAGGAATCATAATAGCATTGACCTGTGGAGGTCGTCATGATAATTTAGTTAACTACAAAGTGCTTGGAGCAGGACCTGGCACATAGCAAGTGCTTGTTAAAATACTTGATGTTTTGTGTCAGGTACTGAGGATTCAGTGATGAACTTGGTAGGTGAGGTCTGAACAGCTCTATTTAAAGTAACATGATCAGGGCACCTGGGTGGCTCAGTGGTTGAGCGTCTTCCTTTGGCTCAGGTCGTGATCCAGGGTCTGGGGATCGAGTCCTGCATCAGGCTCCCTATGGGGAGCTTGCTTCTCCCTCTGCCTGTGTCTCTTCCCCACCCTTCCCTCTCTCTCATGAATAAATAAATAAAATCTTAAAAAAAAATATCAGCGAGTATTAAAGCCAGTGCTAGTGCCGTGTACTGAGTGTTCTGCACTGGCTCATTTGATCCTCTAATAGCCCCAGGGCGTCAGCACACTTGTTCCAGTTCATAGGCACCTAAACTGAGGGCAGCGATATCTACTGGCCCGAGGTCACACAACTACTAAGGGATGGAGGGGTCTGTCATAGAACCAGGCATGTTTCTCACAGCTGTACTTGTTCTAGAGAATGGAATTTTTACCAGTGGGAGTACGTTGAAGGAATAAGCCAAAGTTACTCCTTTACGTGATCCCTGGAGAGATGATCAAGGTTGTGCTTGTGTGAAGGACTGCTTGAGATTAGCCGTTGCCAGCAGGTCAGGGAGCCTCGCTTTGAAGAGGGACACCCACTCCTCAAGTCACTGCAACATTTTAATTCAAAAAAGAGGTTTTTTCCTTCTTAGTCAGCTATCATCAGTGTTAGAGAATTTAAAAAAAAAAAAAAAAAAAAAACTTAAGACCATTAGGGGCCACTGGGTGGCTCAGGTGGTTAAGCATCTGCTTTTGGCTCAGGGTCCTGGGATGGAGTCCCGCATCGGGCTCCCTGCTCAGCGTGGAGTCTGCTTCTCCCTTTCCCTCTCTCCCTTCACCTTGCTCATGCGTGCTCTCTCTGTCTTTAAAACGAGTATTTTTTTTAATCTTTTTCTTTTTAATTTTTTATTTTTTTCTTTTCTTTTTAATTTTTTTAAAAAAGACTTCATTCATTCCTGGGAGAGAGAGAGGCAGAGACACAGGCAGAGGGCAGTCCTCATGCAAGGAGCCCGACATGGGACTTGTTCCCGGGACTCAAGGATCACACCCTGGGCTGAAGGCAGGTGCCAAACCACTGAGCCACCTAGACATCCCCAATTTTTTTTAAGTCTTAAAAAAAAAAAAAAAATTCTATTAGCATACACACATTTCTTTTATAATATTACGTTCTAATGCTTTTGTAGACCTCTTCCTCTTGACCAGAATTTGGCCTCTGGGGCTGTTTCTTGTTATAACAATAGAAAATTTCTGGGTCTCTCCAGAATAACTGTAGGTTTCTAGTCCTGGTAAAATTTACTTTAAATTTGTTTTTGTAATGCATGAAGGCTCATATCTTCAGCATATTTACTAAGTGAAAGAATTCTGCCTTTGAAAAGTTATTTAATGTGAAATATTTCCTAATGAAGTGTTTTGAGTCAGCAGAAAGTGTTTTAATGATTTAGGGAACTAATTTATAGAAGTGAAGCTTGGTGAAAGCTGATGTGCATGCTCCCATGTGAGGCAGCAGCCGACTGTGTCCATGGCATGTGCAATCACATAGGACTCTGCAGCAGCCGGGCCAGGGCCACAGCCATATGAGGGCATCTCGGGCCTGAGAGAGCCGGTGACTGGAGCTGTACTAGCCCATGTACACATGATCTGGGTCGGTGTCCAGTGTTTCTCTGGCTGCAGTGCCCATGCTTTAACACACGTGCTTCTGCCTGCTGAACATGCTTTGGCCTTGCTGGCATCTCTCTGGACCCCTGGTACACTTAACTTGTCCCTCCCTGAAGGCATGAGGATGATTTGTCTGTTTTTTTTTTTTTAAAAAACCTTTAATGAGTCAGAAACAAAGTGTGGAATTTTTTGTAGGTTTTATAATGGAAATTCATTTATCAGAGTTGCCTAAGGTGTAGTCTTGCCTGAATATTTTGGGGTATAGGTTAAAATTTTGCAAAGCAAAACAACTACACAGGTTTCTTACTTGCCCTAGTTTGCTTCCTTCTGGTGCAGCAGCTTCTGTTTATGAACATAGATTTTGGTATCTCTCATACCAGAAGCTTATGGGAAACTATATGAGGTTTCTGGCTACTTTTTGCTTTTTGCTTTATGCTTATAGTAGTTGGCTTTAAAGATTTTATTTTGTGAAAGTTCCAAGGATAAAATGAATTGGACTCGTTGGGAGTCATTTATTTTGCTAGGGACACGGATTTTAGAATGAAAAGTTAATGGAGTGTCTACTGAGCATTTGGCCCGAGTCACATTTGCACTCAGAGTGGTCGGAGCATGACTAAAGGGCGTGCAGGGGACTGGCAACGGCACATGGGGGAGGACACATCACATCTGAACCTTCTAGTACGTGGTGCTGGCTGATGGCTGTTTGGCTGTAGAACTAGTGAAAGCAACTATTTTTGCCCATCGGTAAAAAAAAGATTGTACTAACACATGTGGCTTGGAAGAATTACTTATTGCTTTACCACAGTGGTCAGATTAGATTTGCTAACCTGCTCAGGGCTGTTGGATGTCACGAAGCCAGAGATGGCACTGACCCTGAGAATTTAAGGAGGAAATAGCCACCATTGCTGTCAAACTGGAGGGACCTGTGAGAGCTTCATTCTGTCCCTTCCTTCTGAGATATAGCAATCCTACCTGGACATGTTGACTGATGTCCTAACATCACAAAGCCAAGTCCAGGTTCGATCGAATCACTGTTTTTTGAAAACCTTTCTGAAATTGGGCAAAGAGCTCAGATCCATGCGTGCATGGCTTTTCTTGCCAGGCCAGCAGTCCACAAGAGGTAACAAGAAATCCAACTTTAGAGATACCACCAGTTCTCCCATGGGCTTCTAGAAGGTCAGTATTTAGGTTGAGTTGTGCCTCCAGAACCCTAGCACATCTTCCAGAGGTCCTCTGAGGACTGAGTGTGGAGCAACCTGTGCCTAGGGATGACCTGGAAATTGACATGTGACTTCCCCATCAGTGTCCTGACATCAAGCATTAAAGAGCTGTCGACCAGATTGGCAAACTGTGATCAGTGGGTTTAGAGTTAACATTTCCAGAATTGTATCTAGCAGGAACAGGACAGAGGATCTATCGGAACCCAGCCTTGGTAATCCTTGTATTTCATTCTTTTAAGAAGCAGGTGGTATTTCCTAATAAAACCCATTATTGCCACAGCTAGAGACAACAGAAGCATTCAGTTGTATTTTCAAAAATGTGTTTGGATATTTCTGTCTTTCCTGGAGTTAGCAGGCCTCGTACATGGCGCAGCAGCAGTGTTTGTGGTGAAGGATGCCAACGGGACGGCTTGCATCATGGCTAACTTCTCGGCTGCCTTCTTGGCGAGCTATGAAACCAGGAGCGGTCCTAAGGTAGGAAACACTGGGTCCTTCATACAGTGTGTGGTGTGTGTGTGAAGATTTATTTTATTATTATTTGAAATGTTTGGAAAAGGACCTCACTGTAATGGGGTTCACATATGCATATGCATGTGCCCCACTGGGCTTGTCAGCTGCCTGTGTCCCTGTGTACCCTAAAGCTGCAGTCATGATGTGTAGATCGTTCTGTTATCTACTCTCACTGTCTGGTAGGAGCATTGTCCCAGACTTCTGCACGAGTTTCTTCTGTGGTCACAATGCAGCCCTCCCTGTGCGGGCAGCCTGATGTGTTAGAGCCTCTCCTGGGACCCCGGCCGTCTCTTACTCTGAGGCTCCGGGCACAGCCGTGTGACTGTATCTCTTCTGTCTGCCGTTTGCCCTGACATCTGCAAGCACTGTCCTCCGATGCCTCTCAGCTTTCTTAAAACAACTTGTACTACCACAGGATAAAAAAGGCTGTTTGCATGTAGACTTCTAACACATAAGCTGCATTTGCATTTTTTTCTTTGTTAACTATCTGTGGGCATTTCACTGAGAGATTTTTTTTAAGGTTATTTATTTATTTATTCATAGAGACACAGAGAGAGAGAGAGAGAGGGGCAGAGACACAGGCAGAGGGAGAAGCAGGCACCATGCAGGGAGCCTGACATGGGACTCCATCCAGGGTCTCCAGGATCACGCCCTAGGCTGCAGGCGGTGCTAAACCGCTGCGCCACCAGGGCTGCCCTCACTGAGAGATTCGAATAAATCTCTAAACTGAATGTTTGTAGTTCTTTGTTTAGACTACCATGTTTCCTTCCACACCTCCTCTGACAGCATTAGATCATCTTACCACCACTCAGGGCAGCAGTGGGGTCCGGCATTCAGAGCCCTCAGGACTTTGTGCCAGGTGCTCAGGCTCATCTGCTTGTGTGTGCCACAAGCTCATCTGCTTGTGTGTGCTGGTCTCCAGGTGTATGTGGCTGCACCTGAGGTGGCAGAGGCCTGGGACGGTTGTCCCACAGAAGCCCTCAGGTTACAGAAATAGGTCCAAACACCTTTTGTGGTCATTGCTACTTTACTTTTTCTGTGTTTGGGGTTTTTTTCCATGTCCTCTTGATATATGTTAATTATATTCCACAAATGGGATCACCCACATGCTGCTGTGTACCTTACTCTTTATCACCATAGCTCTGTCACCTTGTGGAGTTCTGTCATTTTTTTTTTTTCCTAAAGATTTTTATTTGTTTATTTATGAGAGACAGAGAGAGAGACAGGGACACAGGCAGAGGGAGAAGCAGGCTCCATGCGGGGAGCCCGATGTGGGACTTGAACCTGGGAATCGAGGATCATGCCCTGAGCCAAAGGCAGGTGCTAAACTGCTGAGCCACCCAGGCGTCCTGAGCTCTGTCATTTCTTGGGAGCAGCATTAGGGTACACCGTCTCCGTGTTTTCGTTAGTGGGTTCAGGTCATGTTGGTGCTCTTGAGGTGGTTTTGTAGTGGTCAGTTCAAATGGTTCTTTGGGGCAGCCCGCGTGGCTCAGCGGTTTAGCGCCACCTTCAGCCCAGAGTGTGATCCAGGAGTCCCAGGATCGAGTCCCACGTCAGGCACCCCACATGGAGCCTGCTTCTCCCTCTGCCTGTGTCTCTGCCCCCCTCTCTCTCTCTCTGTCTCTCATGAATAAATAAAATCTTTAAAAATAAAATAATTTTTTTTCAAATGGTTCTCTTTTTTTAAGATTTTATTTACTTATTCATGAGAGACACAGAGAGAGAGAGAGGCACAGACACAGGCAGAGGGAGAAGCAGGCTCCATGCAGGGAGCCCGACGTGGGACTCGATCCCGGGTCTTCAGGATCACACCCTGGGCTGAAGGTGGCGCTAAACCACTGAGCCACGCGGGCTGCCCCTGGTTCTTTGTTTAAAGACTTTTTAAAGTACAGTTGACAAATAGAACTATGTCATTTTCAGGTTATAGCTTTGTGATTTGACAAGATTACACGTTATGCTGTGCTCACTATACATGTAGCTACCATCTGTCCCATAAAAGGCATGTTCCTTAAAGATTTTTATAGCAAACAACTAGTAATGGCTTTTCAAATATACACATTTCACTTGAAGCCTGATAAGAATTGTTTACCGAGATAACTTTAGTTTTAATTATGTTATAAATTAAAATTATGTTAATGAAGAATGTTTAATGATTTGAGTAACTGTCAGTTTTGCCTTTAACACTTTTTCAGTCTGTATCAACATGTACTGATTTTCCTTGTATTTTTATACAATTGTACGTTAAAAAATTAATATACTAATGGTGGGTTCTGAGAAGGAGCTGAGGTCTGACTTCCTGAAGGTCTTTTTTTGGCACATCTTTCTTTCTTTCTTTCTTTTTTTTTTTTGGCACATCTGAATCCCTTTCGTGACCTGCATCCTGACTGGGTCTGTTGTCCTTTGTTCTAGAATGTAACCTTCGACCTGCCGTCTGATGCAGTGGTATTAAATAGCAGCTCTTGTGGTAAAGAGAACACTTCTGACCCCAGTCTCATGATCGCTTTTGGAAAAGGACATGGGCTGACCCTCAATTTCACAAGAAATGCAACACGTTACAGTGTTCAGCTGATGAGTTTTATTTATAACTTGTCTGACACACAGATTTTCCCCAATGCAAGCTCCAAGGGTAAGAACCAAAAATGACTAGTTATAAAATTAAGAAAATTCAGTTGGAGAGTGTCTAAAATTTTTACCTAAGTTAAAAATTGATTTTTTTTTTTTTAATACAGAAACCAAGACTGTGGAATCTGCAACTGACATCAGGGCAGACATAAATAAAAAATACAGATGTGTGAGCAACACCCAGATCCACATGCACAATGTCACTGTCACGTTCCATGATGTCACGATCCAGGCGTACCTTGCCAACAGTAATTTCAGCAAGGAAGGTAGGACACTGCCTTTGACCCAGGTGCCCAGGCCCAAGGAAGACGTGGAGAAGCTGAACTGGCAGCTCTCATTTAGAACTTTCTCTTTAAAGAAAGTGATCTCTCTAGGTGAGGTTGGACAGATACTGATTTAAAAGGGATAGAAGGGCAAAGCATTTTAATTCCTTTTTGGGAAGCCAATGAGGTCAGGGTGGTAGGCTCTCTTCCAGTTCAAACCAAGTGTCTTCTCCCCAAGACCTATATTTATCTCTTTCGAGCTTGGCAAGCCCAGGGGAAGATGGTGGCAGGACCTTGAGTGTCTTTTGGGGGCTCATGATCCACCAGGGAGGCACCTGCCAGCCCAGCTCCATTGGTGGGTTCTGGGATCCAACAAGAGGGCTCCAGGCTCCTCCTCGCTCTGTGGCCTTGGGTAAGGTGGTCAGCCTCTTGTTACCTTGGAAAGTAAGGATGATAGCCTGTGTTAGCAGGTCCTTGCAATTAAAAAAGAAATTTATGCAAAGTGCTTATGTCAGAGCCTGGCTCAGTAAGTAGCAAAGAATGTTGTCATTCAGCTAGGACTTTCTCAGCCTGCCAGTGAGCTCACAGATCACCGTCCTTTTCCTGAAGGGTGAAGGGGATGATCACCTCAAGGAAGTTGTCCCTTCTTGGTGTTTAGCCGTGCTCTTGTGAGCTTTAGTTTGCCATATCCCCGGTGGTGTGTCTGGAACACTCAGAGGTGCCTGCTGGCGTGTGACTGATTTGCACCAAGTCACTGGTGCTCAGGGGCACGATGGACCAGTTAGCATTTTGTGTGGTTGGGTACAGGCGTCCTGAGAGGCATGTGGCTCTTAGTAGGGCCAGAAGCTGGCCTGCAGGTGCCATCTAGTCCGCCTCCGCTGTTTGTAAGGCCAGTAAGCTAAAAATGGATGTTATGCTTTATCAATTTAAGGTTAAGAAAAGTCAAAAGAACATTTCACAGCACATGAAAATTACATGAAAGTCAAGTTTCAGTGCCCATAATGGAGTTTCTTTAGCAGACATTCATTCATACATCTGTTTCTGTGGCTGCTGTCACACTCCCGTAGCAGAGCCGAGATGGCACAGGCCCTGCACAGCCACAAGGTCTAAAATGTTTGCCGTCTGTAACTGGGAAAGACACGTCCAGCAGCAAGTGTACGGGGTGTAAGGGTAGGTCTGTGTGAGCTGGAGCAGCTCTCGAGGAGACTGGCTGGACTTGGCCTTTCTACGCCACCCTTTTCTGGGGAGCTGTGTGTGTGCATGTCAGTCAGCAGGCCTGAGTGTGCACATTGACACTTGCCTGCTCAGGCAAGGAGTGACTGGGAGTGGTCAGAGTCACACTAAATGCAGCAGGAGCTGATGCTCACAGTTGCAGGTATCTGGGTAGCTAGGTTTCATCCCCAATAGTCTCCGTCCAGCCTGGAGCAGAAGGGAAAAGCAAAAACTGCTAAGGACCTTGGGAAATGAGCGTCCTGGTTTGCTAGCTCAGCACAGTGACCTCTGCACCTGGGCCTCAGGGTGGTCATGGAGTATATAGCTCCTCACCTTTATGACTTGTTGTCTTCTGCTTGGAAAGCTGCTGAACCCAGACATAGATGACCTGGTCTTCCCTGTCTGGGTTTCCCCAGGTGGTGTGGTGCCCGGCTGGTGGAGTTACTGAAGGTGCTGGAGCCTGACATAGGGCTCCAGCTTCTGGTCTAAAATTCCATGTGACAATGGAGAGGCTAATTTCTTTGAAAGCTAATTATTTTGGTATTTAAATAGATTTTATCTTTCAGAGCAGTTTTAGGTTCACAGTTAAACACGACACAGAAAAAAAAAAAAAAAAAAAAAAAAACACGGCACAGGATTCCCCCATAGTCCTGTCCCCACATGCACATAGCCCTTCACTGTTAGCATCCCGCGCATTACTCCCAGTGGGGGACATATGTGTGTGATTCAAGTAGAAAAGATACCTCCGTAAGGTTGGTCCCTCCCTATACCTGTGTCCCAGCCGCTGGCCCCCCTTATCAGAGGACTGTTCACATCCTATGAGGGTTAACTGAGGGTGGATTATTTTGAGTGTGTCGTGGGCAGCTACTTGCTCTGTTCTGTGAGTTGTTGACCAGAACCTTGGTCCCTAAGCTCAGCCTCACTCTCCACCTCCCCTTGTGTCCCATGGTTGTTCCTGTCATCAAAGCTTGCTTTCATTTTATGTTAAATCTGCTTCTACTGATATGTCTGTGGTTTGGAAAGGAAACTTGCTTTTTAAAGACACAAGAGCGCTCTCTTAGTGAATCTGCTGGGAAGAGGAGGTTAAGTGGCAACGCAGAATTGCACAGAATGTCCTATACAAATTGGCATGCCCGTGTGACAGGCTGGAAGGCTTGGTGAGATCATGGTACACCTGCATACTCTTCGCTGGGCAGGAAGGAGTCCCCATAGGGCTTTTGGGATCCTGTCACTATTGGGTCACTTCCTCCAAAGTCACCCCTGATCAGCCTTTACCTGGAGTGCTAAGAAATGAAATCGGCAAACAACAAATCTGTACCCTGAGCTCCAGGGGCTCCCCTTCCCCCTGCACACCCATTCCCCCGCCACACACTCACACCCACACCTGTGATGTCTTCTGTATTTTCTGGGATGTGGTCCTCTGGTGGCCTGGGTCCATGTTCAGTGATAGGGGAGTTTTCCAAGCAGCTGTGTGGGCGGGGAGGAGCTCCAGAATGGGCGTCTGCTGTATGGGCAAGGGCCGCACTGTTCCCAGAAAGTACTACAGCGATCCTTGAACAACACAGGTGTGAGCTGTGTGGGTCTGTTTACATGTGGATGTGTTTCAGTAAATGCAGTACAGTACCATAAATATATTTTTTTCTCTATCTTCTTTTTAAGAATACACTATATAATATCCATAATATACAAGATGCCTGTTAGTGGGCTGTTATTGGTAAGGCTTCTGGTCAACAATAGGTTTTTAATGTAAGTTTTGAGAGGAGTCTGAAGTTAACATGGATTTTTGACTGGCAGGGGTCAGCTCCTGAACCTGTGTTATTGAGGGGTCAGCTGTAGTTGATGACACGACCTGAACCGTGTTGAAGCTCAGCTGTTAGTATATTCCATTGGTACCTCCCTGTGAACCTGGGGTGTGATTTCTGGAGAGCCCCCTGGCTAGCAAGCACCTGGCTAGCCAGCCTCTCTGCCTTAGGGATGACTCCCAGGGTGACGCAGAGCATGAGCTGCTACTAAAGTGCCTCTCTCTTGGGGGACTTTCTGACTGTAGCACACGTTTACCTGAAGGTCGGCTGCTGGCACACCATTTGGGGCCTTCAGGGCACAGAAGCTTTTGAAAATCACATGAGGAATCATGGATGGATGCGCTGAGCCTGCGTTTTCCTGGGGTGCCTGGTCTTCCCAGAGGCAGCCTCACATGCATGGATGGCACTTAGCACATGTATGCATTTTACTGATGATTTCTTTGTGGGCTGAGCACTCTGCAAGTAGGACTGTCATTTCTGCCTTGGGGACAGGGTGCTTAGTGTGCAGACTATGCATTTGCAGTTCAGCGGGGGGAGGGTGCTTGGTCTGTGCAGATTTCCACAGTTCTGACCGTACATTGTGCTCTAAGGCTGACGCTTTGCAGCCTGTTATATGAAAACTGTAGATTGTGTGTAGTTGCTGGTCAGATTTGTGTAGGTTACTCTCCCCCCTCACCCATGCGTGCTGTGTGCCCATCTAGATCAGCATTTTGAGGTCACCTGTTCTCGTTGTTTTGCGCGTTGAACTGTGTCCTGTAACAGTTTGTGAAGTAATGATCAGGCTATTCTAAATGGCAGCTGTAACATTAGCCTGCAGCTTTAGCTCCAGGGGAAGGGTGAGCCATGTGGTCACTGGAAGCCCGAGGTTACACCCACGCTATCATGCTTTTTTCCATCTTTATCTTCTGTCTAGAAAGGCATTTGACTGTAGAGGATAGCATTATGTGAAGGCAGGCTGTGTGAGTGAACATTACAGAAAGTGTGTGGAATTACTTCTACGTAGGGTGAACTTTTCTTTTTCTCCCCACCTTGACCCCCTACCCAGGTAGATGGGATGTGGAGGAGGAAGTGACAAAGCTTCCTTTGAGCTTGGAGCAGGAACTAATCCGGCAGTTATATAGCAGCTTCCTGGCAGGCACTGTGGCCCAGGGTGTGGTGGGCCTGCTCCCATGGCTCAGCCCAGCAGAAATGGGGACAGGGTGGGAATTTGATGGAAATTGTATAAATGCTGTTCTAACTTACTGATTACCCACAGAAACAGGGTGGTAAAACAACTTAGTTTGGGGATGGTGGTTCCTGGAAGTGCTGTGGTGGATCTGGGTGTTTTCGAATGTCAAGGAATCTTCCTAGAAGGCAGCTATCTGTCCTGTATCTTGACCTGTAGAGAACATTCATTTTTTTGCTTTTAGTTCGGTCTGCCTTGATTTTTAAATGTAAGTTTTTGTTGGAAACAATTCATACTGGAATAAATTCTGAGAGCCTGCATCCCATTTAACCTCCTGAGCATATATCCTCTGGGGCCACCATCTGGCCTCCTTCCCCGGGGTCTTCACTCACACGTACTGGACCTTCTTCCCACATGAGGGTGCCTGCCTGTAGGTGCCTTCACCCCATCTTGCTTCACATAACCCACAGCAGCTTGCTCACTCATGCACCTGGACTCAGCTCTGGTCTTGTCTCGCAGGGACCCACCTGATGCTCCTACCTTTAAAGGCCTCCTGGGCTACTCTCCCATAGGTACCATGCTGACGGCACTAGCTTTGTCATAGTGTGTGTGTCTGGGGCTGGCTGTCCCTCCTGAGCCTGTGAGACCTCCAGCACCAGACCCAGTATACAGCCACACAGAGAACTGGTTTGAATTGTTGCCGTTTGCAGTGGTGTGTGGCTGCCTGTCCAAGCAGCAGGTGACAGTTAAAGTTTTTTTTTACTTCCAAGTACGAAGGAAGGTTTGTCATGCAGACAGAAGGGGATGGATCTGTGAAGGCAGGGTTGCAGAAATGCTGAGCTGGAAGAGCATCCAGTCAGAGCTGTGGTGCAGGGGCAGGAGTGGAGACCACCTGTGGGACAGCGGTGCCTACCTGTCTTGTACTTCCAGAGTGGGGTAGCCACCTGTCATCCAACCATGCAGACTGAGAAGTCACATTCTGCACGTGGGGCTAGCTGAGTCTGCGGGGGTTGTCATAGCTCCTGGTGGTTTGAGGACTCACTTTGTCTCTCTCCCCACTTGTCCATCCAGAGACGCGTTGTGAGCAAGATGGGCCTTTCCCAACAACAGCGCCGCCACCACCTCCCCACCCTTCACCATCCCCAGCGCCCGAGAGCCCCTCTGTGCACAAGTACAACGTGAGTGGTGCCAACGGGACCTGCCTGCTGGCCAGCATGGGGCTGCAGCTGAATGTCACCTACAAGAAGAAGGACAACACGGTAGGCTCCGCCTCCAGGGACCCTTCCTTCTGTGGTAGGGGTGTTGGCCCACAAGCGCGGTAGTGGTGGTGGTGGTGCTGTTCCATGATGAGCCCCTGGCATACAGCTATACCCATCTGTCTGCACACCAGGGCGGCTTTTCTCCGAGACAGAATCAAGGAGCTGCAGGGTGGTCTGAAAAGCCAGAACTCTAAAGGGCGAGTTTACTGACCCGCCCCTCCCCCCCCCGAAGAACATTACACTTTGCTTTAAACATACACCATTCCAACATTTTATGCTTTTCCTTTGAAGTACTGCCACCTACCAGGGACCACGCACGTCTCAGGGCTGTGCGGGGAACTTGAGTGTGATGGGTGTGCAGTGTGTGTGGACCTTCCCTTCTGCTTCTGGTTAAAATGATTGTGGCCTTGAAGTTCCTGTTTTAAGATTACTTTTTCTCCAGACTATAGACGACCTGGGGTGTGACAGGGCATGATAACTTGTTTTCTTTCCCTACTTAGACTGTGGTGAAAGTGGTCAGCATCAACCCGAATAAGACCACCGCCGGAGGGAGCTGTGGCGCCCAGCTGGTGACCCTGGAGCTCCGCAGCGAGAGTGTCACTCTCCTGGCCTTCCAGTTTGGGATGGTGAGAGGCTCCATGTTTGTACTCCGGGGGCTTCAGTGTGGGAGCTGCTGGCATCTCAGCCTGCCACTCACTGTGGCTCTTCCTCCTGTTTGTTCACACATGTCTGCTGCACAGCGGTGGTGGAGCTGAGGGCACTGTGTGCCGGCCGCAGTCAAAATCAGATTGAGGTGCCAAGACCTACAGCTCTGCCTTCTGAGGAGGGGGGGTCTGCTTTCTGTGTCTTCCTTGTTTGCTGGTGTTTTAAACCCTCAGCCCTCCCATCCTCTTTCCCTGAAGGAATGCCTCGGCTGGTTCCTTTATGCACCAGATGTGGGGGAACGCCTGGGGCCGGTGCAGCTGTGCTCAGCTCAGCCTCCCGCCTCATGCACTGTCGGCAGCGGCTCTGGGTCCTTCCTGAGGGGCAGCGTCTCTGGGGCCTGGGTCTTCTCTTCCTTACACCTGTCTGGGACGAATCCTCTGTGATGTTAGTAAAGTCCTCTGGGAAGAAAAAGTGCCATCTGTGAGCGTTTATAGTATGCACTGCAAATGAGCTGATTAACAGTTGGGTTTCTTCTAATAAAGTTCTATTCCTGAAATTCAGCAAACATTAGGAAAGAGTTTGCTTTCTTGGAACATGGCTCCTTCCCATCCCTATTTTAGCAGAGTCTGAT
Source organism: Canis lupus baileyi (assembly GCF_048164855.1). Classification (NCBI taxonomy): domain Eukaryota; kingdom Metazoa; phylum Chordata; class Mammalia; order Carnivora; family Canidae; genus Canis; species Canis lupus. Next base: position 731,129 of record NC_132854.1, on the reverse strand, counting down.
TCTGTAAGAAAAAGTCTGCAAGGAATTAAAAATTAGGTTTTGAGATTTATGCAATGCCTTTTACACACCGCATGCTCTACAGCTTCATGCTAAAGCTAGAAATACAGGAGTCAGACTTATTGCCAGATGACCCTTCAGGTTTGACAGTAAACATGTGAATCTGGCAAGCGGCTAAGAATTCTCTCCTTCTCTTTAAGAATGCGAGTACTAGCCGGTTTTTCCTGCAAGGAATCCAGTTGAATATGACTCTTCCTGATGCCAGAGGTAAGACCGCCACCACTCCCCTGCCCATCCAGGTGCCCCAGAGCACTCACTGTCATGTGCCTTTGCAGACCCCACCTTTAAGGCTGGCAACAACTCTCTGAGGGCACTTCAGGCCACCATTGGGAATTCGTACAAGTGTAACGCCGGGGAGCATGTGCAAGTCACAGAAGCCTTTTCTGTCAACATCATCAAAGTGTGGGTCCAGGCTTTCCAGGTGCAAGGTGACAAGTTTGGGTCTGGTGAGTAGCACCCAGGGCAGCATTTCAGACTCTCCGCAGGGTCAGCAGGCTGTGATTCTGTCTGGATATATAATCATTTAGAGCAAATTCCCCTTCCTGCATCCTCTGGCCTGCGGAAGGCCCAGTATCTTACAGATGTGAACCGTGGCGGCGTTTGAACAAAGGTCCTATTAAGCACTGGCCTGCATCTTCCCCTGTGAAAGCATGGTCTAGGAATGCTGCTGTTTGCTGTATTGTGTCCAAGCAGTAGTTGATTAGAATCAGAGCCCATCCTGTTCTGTCCTCGTGGCTGGATTGTGGGAAGGGATGAGGAGGAGGGGGAGGCCCGTTCGGGGGTAGTTGGTGTGAGCATGGTACGCTCCCTCTGTTTCTGCAGTGGAGGAGTGCCAGCTGGATGAGAACAGCATGCTGATCCCCATCGCCGTGGGTGGTGCCCTGGCAGGGCTGGTCCTTATCGTCCTCATCGCCTACCTCATTGGCAGGAAGAGGAGCCATGCCGGCTACCAGACGATCTAGCACAGCCGGGAGAGGCACAGACCAGCAGCTGCTGCGGGGCCTCTGCTCATTTTCCTGAGTTTAGATTGGTGTTGAGGGAGGCACACTTTCTTGCAAACTGATTTCAAATCTGCTTTATCCAATGTGAAGTTCACCCTGCAGCATTTACTATGCACAAGAGTAACTTTGAAATGACGGTGTTAATTTTGCTAACTGGGTTAAGTATTTTGCTAATGGTTAAATGTTAATATTTACCAAAGTAGAACTTTAAGGTGGGAGGGTAAGAATGCTTATCTAAAAGGGCACTGGCTCCACTATCATTTGGCTTTTAAGCCAAATTTAAGATTCTGGTGTTTGGCCTCTTCATTCTTGATTGAACTTTGTAGCCTCGCCGTGGGAGGTACCTGGTCTTGACCTGAGGACTGAGGAGAGCTGGCTAAGTGTTAGACTGGTATGCATAAGAAATTAATAGAGAAAGATCTGAAAACAGAAGTACTCCAAAAGATGAAAATCCGGAACACTTAAATTAAGCTTTAGAAGCCAAGACTGGCCCGGCCTCCCTCCCCCCCCCGGGCGCACAGCTCAGTACTACAGCATCAGGGCCTGCCTGTGGTCTTTCCATGCTCTGCCACTCGAGAGCTGGCACTTTTTTTAAATAGACAAATGGGTGTTATTTTTATTTACCTTTTTGTAAAGTGATTTTCAGTCTTCTGTTTGAGGTTCGGGGTGATCCTGTCCTGCACTTGTGTAAATACTGGGTATCACGCTCTGATCTACCCGCTTGCCGCTCGGGTGGCTGTGCACTGAGGACCCTTCATGTCACGCATTGCTGTAACAATGCTAATAAAACATCTCTTTCTTTCTTTGCCTAGACCTCGTCCTTCTGTCTGCTCTCATAAGAGGTGGAGAGCAGGGGAGACGGGTCTGCTGGGTAACTTGGAGGAGGAGGGTGGTGTGGACTCCTGCAGGGCTTGGTTTGGAGCCCTGTGGCCCCACCACTTTGAAGAGGGGCCGCCTTAATCTCCAGGATGTGGCTGCAGGAGGCCCCGCCAACTGTGCTTAGAGCTTTCAGAACGGGAGCTGAAGCCTAAGATTTATTTTAATCTCCTTTTTAAGCAAAGACCTGTGCCTTCCTAGGATTTATGGACCTTGCTGAGTGAGGCTGAAGCTGGCCTTCCTGCCAGGCAGCCCTGGGACTGGAGCCCCAAGCATCGCCTGCATCCCTGTACCCAGGGCCTACCCCAGCATGGCTTCCCTGGGAGTGGGGCCCAGGGCTACAAGGTTAGTGTTGTGTCAGGCCTTGCTGGGCAACCATGCCAGCCAGCCTCACACTGGACTGCCCCATGATGGGCAGCCCCAGGGATTCCCAGACCTTGGTGGCCTACCCGAGTAGCCACTTCCCACAAGAGCGTCTACATATGCCCATTTGGTCCTAGTGCGGCATCCTCTGTAACACAGGGGTAGTGCAGCACCTCTGCCACGGCTGGGCTTGGACCGAGGACAAGCAGGCCCTTGCCATCTGTTCAGCCACCGTCACCCAGTGCCTCAAGTGTGCTTCCCTTTAGGGGTGAAGCCACAGCCGCAGGGGTGCTGAGAGGTACCCCCAGGGCAGATGGGTGGGAAGGGGAGCTGACAGGTCACACATCTTCCATGCAAGGCTTTCTTTGCAGCCAGAGGTGAGGTTGGGGTCAGGGAGGAGGAGTCTTGCCTGGTGTTCCTCCAGGGACCCAGGGGGACGGGAGGTACAGTTAGCACTCGCCGGCCCAAGGCAGCCACTTGCCATTCCCTAAAGCTTATCCCCTTCTGTCTGCTTTATTCGTATAATAGGATCATTTCAAATAACATTTTAAAAATTACCTGTCTCCAGAAGTCCTGTGCTGTGTGCACAAACCTCATGTAAAGGTAAACTCTGTGCCACAGGAAAAAATAGAAGAATACCTGATTGGCATTAATAACACTAATGAGAGTTTGCAGTTTTAAGTTTCAGTCTGCAGACAAGCTGATGATCACAAACTCATAGGTGTTGACATACTTTATTATAAATACATCTCATTTTATAACTGAACATCTCAAGTAAAAATACATTTTTAGAAATTTATGATTCTGTAGCCCATTACTGCGTCCACAGCTACATCATTCCTTTAAGAAATTCACAAGTATAAGAACACCAAGTATTCACAGCGCTAGAAAAGGAAGCAGTCAGAACTGGTCAGCCCTAGAAATGAAGCCTCGCCGAGGGCAGGTGGTGGACAAGGGGTCCTCCGGTCAGCCTTGTGCCAGCAGCTTGGCCCTGCAGCTCTCACGAAGCCTGGTGATGGTGGCCATGGACAAGCTTCCAGGCTCTGAGAAGATTTTCTGGAACAGAAAAAGTTTAAAAAACCAACATGTTATCAGCTCTGCTGCATCCCCACGGGCACCAGGTAAGGGCCTGCAGCTGCAAGCTTCTGCGAGCTCTCACCAACCCCCTCAGGCTGTGCTGCGCCCTGCCCTACCCTGCCCTGCCAGACTGTTCCCCAGGGTGGGGCATTTGTTCTGACCCTTTGACCCTGAGGGCTTGTGGCAGCTCTGAAGCCACAGCCGGAGCCCTTGGGGAGTGGAAGGAAGGTCCTGCCATCACATCTTTTATGCTTAATAATTTAATAATCTCCACAGTGACTGCTGAGGAATTCACGGTTACAAACTAACCAAAAGTAAGGCTAGCATTAAAAAGTTTTTTTTAGAGAAATTCAAAAAAATAAAAGATAAATTCCAGAAATTCTTCCATAGGTACATATTACATAGCGACTAAGGTCAGGGTGGAGTGTTTCTGTCCTGACTCGCCACGTTCCTGAAGGAGGAGGGCGGCAGGCAAATCCTCGTCGGGTGTGGAGCTGCATTCTTCCGGGATTGCTGCACTGAGCTTGTGCGAGGTCCCTGCTTCTATTCTCCAGAACATTCTAGATGTTCTCATGCGGGATTGCAGAGAGCTCTGATTTATGAGCTGCAAGTACCCAAGTACCGTGCTGACATGCTTTAACACAAATGCATGTTCGACTCCCCTCCCTCGAAGGGGCGTGCCCGCCCTGTGTGACCAAGCACAGCGGTTCCCCTGTGGGCAAGCTGGCAAGGATACCAGCCACCTGGCTGCCTGTGGCGCTCTACGGATACCAGCACTTAAGGAGCACCCGCTGTGTGCAAGCCTCTGCTGGCTGGTCACAGGTGGAGGCTAAGCGGCAGACAGCCCGGGCAGGGGGCGGGGAGTGGGTGGTGGCCACACAACGTTGGAATGTACTGGAGACCCCTGAGCTGTTGTATGTGTTACAAGGGGAATCCCATCTCATTAAAACAGAAAACCCCTGATCACCCTCTGTGCGGGACCTCAGGCCAGGAGGCGCTTGCAGCAGGGACACTGCTGAGGGCCGGCTATGGTCCTGTCCTGTCCTGTCCGGTCTGGTGTGCCGGCTCCTGGACCTAAATGGCAGGCTCATCTCCAGACTGCTGCCAGCATCTCCCCTGCTGCCTGCATCTCTCCTCACACTGGCACCGAAGGGCCCCCAGGCACAGAAGAGCCCTTCTGCCATGCGTGATGGGCTCCAGGTCCACCTGACCAGTGTCCAAATGGCTCAGCTGCAGGGCACAGGTGTGTACCGGCTGAGATGACCCTGCCCATCATCCACCATTCAGAAAACGCTTGTATCCCCTGCTGGCTAGGGTCCCCGACAGCCAGTGGTCCTTTGTCCTCAAGGCTACCATAGGCAGGACCCCTCCTCTCTGGCCCCAGGGCCCAGGCCACGGCTGCTCTCACTCTGTCCAGGCTGCTCCCTAAGGGCTGCCCCACTCCCCCTGGTGGGAGAAAGCTCTAGTCGAGTACTGGCCAGCGTCCTGGATCCTAGGGCAGTCCCGCCAACAGAAGGCCGCCCTTGAGCTGCCTGACAGTGGCCAGTGTCTCCACGCAGAGCTATGGGCTTCCTACGTCCTGGGAGGCAGGGAGAACCACCTGGCTCCTGGCCTTCCTGGCACCTTCCGCCACCTCCCCTGCATTGATGACTCTTTCAGGTGGAAAGGAGAAAACCTAAAATATGCCTTTCTCAGCCTCCACGGCCTCCTCAGAAGGACTGTCAACTCCTGCTTCATTCACTCAGCTGATTGAGTCATCTACACAGCCTGCCCCGGATCCAGGACCCAGCTGCAGGAAGCTGCCCTACCGGGTGGGACAACAGACACAGGAGACCTCCCCTCCCTGCCCCGGGTCCAAGGAGATGCTGGCAGCAGGGCAAGGGCTCCCAACAGGACGGTGGGTCAGGTGGGTCTGACCCCAGGGACCAGGGGTCCCTGCCACCCTGGAGCACACCATGGGGCTTGCGGCCCAGCAGCAGGTGCAGCAGTCAGGCTCCGGGAGGAGGTGGGTCTGGAAGGCCTGCTTGGAGGGAGGTTGGGCCCATCAAGACAGAGGCCCAGGGTGGACCAGGGAGAGGCAGAAGCTAGCTCTGGGCTGGGCTATGGGGCGGTGCTACAGAGCCCACCCAGATGCTCACCTGCATGAAAGTGTGGCAGTCGGTCACAAGACTCCCTCTGGTGATCTCCTTGAACCTCTCACAGATGTCCACCACACTGGTGGCTTCCAAAATAAAGCCCTGGTGCTGTTTAATTAGGGTCAGGGCCACCCGGAAGATAATCTTGGATCCTTCATTGAACAAACAGTCCCAGATTCGGAACACCGTCTGCAGAGAAACACTCGATGCATCACAGGGTGGCGGCCCCAGCGGCCCCGGCCCCGGAGAGGCACCCACCACACTCACCTCCACAGGCAGGATGTCCACAAACAGGCAGATGAACCAGCGGGATACCACCAGGGTCCACAGGACACCGTGCCCGTCCATCAGGGCCGCCACCGCCGGCAGCTTGGTCTTCACCAGCTCCCCCAGGACCTCCTGGTCTGTCTTCAGGCCCAGCATGGCGGGACCATAGTAATCTACCACATGGACGAGAGCAGAGAGCAGGCACTGCATCCCTGGCCCCGTTCTGGCCAGGAGGGCCCTTTCCAGGAGAGAAGATTCCAGGGAGCCTCCTAATAAGCAAGACACCAGGAGCCCTGGGAGTGGCTCCCAAAGTGTGCCGCTGCGGAGGGCAATGAGACCCTGGGGCATTTGCACACCATGTTCACAGCAGCAGTACCCACGGCCACCGAAAAGTGGATGCAAGCCCGGGTCCGCCTCCGGTTCACAGATAAAAACGTGCATGATACACACCCTGGAACTCCACTTGGCTTCAGGAGGAGATCCTGACACCTGCTACCACATGGTGAGCCTCGAGTGAACGAGAGAAGCGGGACGCACAGAAGGCCACTCGCACGCGGTCCCCAGAGCCAACACACGATGCTGTCTCTGAGGGCCACCCAGCAGAGGGGCAGGCACGGCACCCTCTGAGCCTTTGGGACAGTGCTGAGTGCCCCTCCTGGGAGCCAGGGAAGTGGTGGGCCCAGGCGGCCCCACGGAGCATGGGGCTCTAAGCACCACACGTCCCCACATGGAGCCCTGGAGATGCACAGGCTCTCGGAGTCAGGCCTGCGTGTGGCCTCCACACCTGAGGGCCCAGGACATTATGTCCCTCAGAATTCTACAAGGAGCCAAACATACCCACCCTGACAATGGGATTTAGGCAGTACGAGGTCTAAAGTCTTCCCATTTGTCCCCAAGGAGAACCAGGTGCTGTCCAGTCAGTGGCATGGGGTCCCTGGCTGCACGAGCACAGCACACCCCACTAAGACGACGTCTGCCATTCAGGGCCTGGGTGCCAGCTGGCAGCTCATACACACAGTGCTCCCGATGGCATGCCCCCCGGATACACATCTGTCTCGCCAAAGAACTTTTTATGACATTAATGCAACACACTGTAATACATTTTAATGTTTAGTGTCTGCACGTAATAACACAGGAAAATCTGACACCAGGCCCGACAGTCTGGTCTGCCGCTCACACACACTCTGGCAGTCTCCAGGGCAAAGGGACAAGAGGCTAACCGACCCAGTGAAAACAGGATCCTCATGAATGCTGACACGATGCCACGGTCACGTTACTGACTTTCAGAGGCGGCACATGGGAAGCCACACTGAATGCCAGAGGACCCTGGAAATGATTTGGGAGTAGCCAATCCAGATTGTCCTGCTCTTGTCCTCATTCTGCATCTGTCTCCTCCTCTCAAACTGAGAGACAGCCTGGCGCCCCTGGGGAGACAAGAGTAGTCTCTGTTCCTCGGAGTGTCCTGTATGCAACTCAGTTCTCCGAGTGACGTCCCCGGGGAAGCCAGGGTTAAGCCCTGGACAGGTAAGAGGGTTTGCTGAACTCCCAGGAGAGTGGCCTTATTCCTGGCCCCAGAGAGGCTTACAGTGGCTTCCAAAAATAGACCCGCTGAACTCACACGCAGACTACAGCAGGCCCAGGCCAGCCTCTCTCCTCCCTGCATCCTGCCCTGAAGCCAAGGCAGACAGACCCCGTGTCCCTGGCCCACCTGAGCAGAAGAGCACACGTCAGGGCCAGCGCCAGGCTGAGCAGAGAATGGGGAATGTAGCCCCGACCTGGGCCCCAAGTCAGGCTCCCCTGGGGACCGCACGCTTTTGCAAACACGGGAGGGCCGGGCCGGGCTGGGGGGCAGACTGAGAACGGGCCGCGTGTCCCCTGCCTGTGAGTGAGTGGGGTGCTGGGATTCACCCCTGTGTAGTCTAATTCCAAAACTGATGCTCTGCGGCCCCACGAGAAAGCAAAGGCACGGCCCACAGGCACGGGCAACCCTCCAGGGCACGTGCATCCAGGGGCCTCGGGAGACACGTGGGCAGCTCGTGCTCACGAGCTGCTCACGCCGTCCCCTCTGCCCCCCAAGACCCCTGAGCCTCCACCTTGGCCTGGACCACTTTCTAGCTTCAGCTGAGTGGCTAACAACCTGTTTCCCTGTGTCTGGAGGGGAACAGGTCACACCAGCTCTTCAGGATGCCAATACATTTACTCATTGGCATTGATTGGCTCATTACTCGCTGTGCTATCCCACGACAGACAGACGACAGACAGTGCTCCCATGCGTTCCTGAGGTCAGCCCCTCCTCCTTTCCCTGACCCCTCCTCCTTCCACTGGATGCCTCGGGTTCAGTGGTGACGACCCACAAGAGGCCGCCTGGTGTCATGGGAGGTTGGCACAAGCTGCCAGGTCTGTGTGTGCAGCCAAGTGGAGCGCGTCCGGACACTGTGTGCCGACGATCCTTCTAACCCACGTCCACTGCACTGAAACTGGGGAGTTGCTGGCCCAGAGCAGTGGCCGCGGGTGGCACACCGAGGCTGGGCAGTCCTTCACGGGCGGGAGCCCGCTCCTCCTTGCTTGCCGGAGATCTTGGCCACGTCTTTCTGACTCTGCCGGCCACGCAGCCCTCCTACTTTGCACACTGAGGGATTCTCTGTGGAGCTGCTGCTTAGAGCTTTAGGGCTCCTTTATGTGTTAACCACGTGGTCACAGACACGTTCCCCAAAACTGCAGCTTCTCTTTTGACTTTGCGCACGATGTCTTGTGTCAAACTCAGTTTTTCATTTTAACATAATTAAAATTATCAGCCACACCTTTTCTACTTAGTGCATTTCATTCAAGAACTTCCCCCGTACTCTGTAGTCGTGAAACCTTTCTACATCTTACTTTCTCCGTGTCAAAGGTTTTGCTTTTTCACCTTGAATTCATCTGGCATAGAAATAAGAGTCTAACTTTGTTGCCTTCCTTGCGGACAGTTGTCACAGAGGTGGCTGGAGATGACCTATCTTCCAGACCAGCTCCCAGGATCTACGGATCCAGAGACTGATTTCTGGGCTGTTGCCGCATGACCCATCCCTGACCTGACAGCAGCCATCCCCACAATCACGGCACCAGGATGCATCCCCAGGGTTCTTTCCAGCCTGCATGGCTTCACTCTGCCCTCAGGCATCTCACAACTAGGCCTTCCTCGCATCGCACAAGAACTCTCCCTGAGGGAAGAGCGCTACCTTCGCCCGGCAAGATCCCCGCTGCTGCCGGCGCTCGAGCGTGGCTGCGCATCCACCTGCGAGGTCAGCCTGTATGATGGCGACGACGTGGGAGCCCCATACCAGAAGCTGACGAGCTTCTATTTCTTCTATTTCCCACAAGAGTGATAAAGTGCATAGAACTGATCAGTTCCTGCGAAGTTCACTGCGACAGTGCGTCTGTCCACAGGTCATCTCAGTCTATTTCTCTCGATTCAGCTTTGTTACTCGGTGTTCCTCTCAAGGTTTCCATGTGGCCTCTTCGTTTTATTCATATTCTCTTGTTTCTTAAAAATCTGTACAGGTTTCCGATCACAGCACCCTTTTCATTTCTATATACCAGCCTGCTTTCCCATCAGTCCTGCCAGGGCTTGTCGGCTCCGTCACTTTTTCTAAGAACCATATTTTGTCTACACTCCTCTTCCTCACTGCTGACGTTCTATGTTGCTGGTCCTCACCGTGAGGTGTGTGTGTCCCTGCGTGTGGACACGAACTCAGGAAACCCGCACAGCACGTGCAGACAGTACGGCGGCAGCTCCTCCAGGGAGGGATTGGGCGGCCCTGGCCGAGTTTCTGGTCTACACTCCACGCCACCTCCGTGCTTCTCACCTGAGGACTGAACGGGTGCATCTCTGTGACACAAAAAGAAGCAAAAGCAGGACACGCACTGGTGCCGCCTGGCTTGTGTGACCGACGAGCAGTGCCTCCCAGCCCCTTTGTCCTGGCGTCGTTTGGATATTTTGGTTTTGAATCAAGACCTGTTTGTTTCGCAGTTTGGTGAAATGGAACCTTTTGATGATAGGAAATGACATTTTATGGGCTAAAAAACAAGGTTCTAGGGTCCGTCTGGAGCCCCTGTGGGTGTCTAAGTCAGTGCTTACGGCCCGGCCTCCCAACACCTGTTCGTTCTGTGACATGCTGTGTGTGGGATGGCGCCAGGGCAGCCCCTCGCGTCCCCTGCATAGCTGTGCACAGACCCCCAGAGAGACCCTGGCACGAGACAGGTTCTCAGCAAATCCTATAGACAGAACCGAGCTGACAAGGAAGAGTAACTCCTCATGATTCAGGCTCTGGATGCGGCCATCACCGCTGCATCTAGCAAGCGTCCTGCCTGCTTCCTTGCCATCCCCTCCCCAGCAGCTCAGGCCCCCACGGTAGAGTGGGGACGCTGAGGGCTCTCGCACTCGGGACCGCCCCTTCCTAGAAGGCAGCCCACCCAGGCGGGCCGCTGGTGTGTGTGCTTGTGCCCTTATGCATGGTGGCAAGGGAGTGTGAGGAAGCCCCATCTGTCTAGATGCTTCCTTCCTGTCATGGTGCCACTCTAGTTCATGCTTCCCCAAGGCACGTGCCAAGGTCTGACAGCCATGGGGTCCGAGGCCTCAGGTGTCCTCATCTGTAAAATGGATTTGATAGTTGGGCCTGTGGGGCCCCGCTCTTCGACGCCGACAGGGGTGTGTGCTGCAGGGCAGACCCCACACTGCACATGCCCACGGGGCTGCCGGGCCAGCTCCCCAGGAGCGCACGGGGGCTCTAGCCTGGTGGGGCACTCACCGTCCACCCCCGGGGCCAGGCGTGAGGCTCCGAGCATCCCACCATCACGGCAGGAGAGAGCACAGGCCTTCCCCCACCCAGGATGGCTCTGGCCGCGTCTGCTCCCAAAGCCGTCTTGGTCTACACTGTGCGTCCCCAAAACCGGTGGTTTTTATTAACTGACAAACTGATGACTAACCTGGAATTACCAAAGGGAGTGAATATCTGCTAATAAACAGGTAGGACGCGAGAGGACCGATTCTCACCCTGACGACAGTAACCGTCGCGGTGGACAATCACCCCAAGGACGATTCCCAGTCGAAGGAAGGCTGCGCAGAGCCCCGCGGCGCCCCGAGCCCCAACACAGGCCGCGCAAGCTCGAGCAACCCGACCGGCCCGACAGACGCCGCCCCTGCCCGCTGGGCCGTACCGGGCAGGATTCTTCCCAGGAGCGCGTCCAGCAGCCAGAAGGACTCTTCCTCACTCTTGGTTGCGAGGAGCAGGTAGCCCGCGATGAAGTTCATCCCCTGAAGCAAGAAGATGGGTTTTCAGCCGCCTCCAGGCTGCGGCCCTGGGGGGCTCCCCGCGCCCCCTGCTCCTCACGTCCCTGCGCTGCCCCGCGGCCCGGGGAGCGCCACGGCTCCGTCCCCAGCCTCGTGCCGGGACACACCCGACACCGGGTTTCTACCACGGTTTGTCTCGGAAACCAGACCCGCGACCGGGTTTCATAGAAATCACGAAGAACGTGGCCTGCGGCGTGCGGTGCGGACACATCTGTGACGGGGACAGTGCCCGTGGGCTCCAGGCGCCACACGCCCCCGCCTTCTCGGTCCTCCTCCGGTGCTTTCTAAATCACACGTGTCCTCCCCTCCTGATAGGGGGACACCGGCTTCTGTCGGCCAGCAGGATGGCTCAGACACGCGGACACCATGCAGGGAGCCACGTGACGGCCGCGGAGGGCCCACCTGCCACAGTGCGGAACACGGCCCGCATCGCTCTCGGGCCACGCGCGGGTCCACACGCGAGCTCTGGCGTGGGCCAAGGCTTACGGCCGTCTGGGCGATTAAATCGCTTTTTAAAAAGCTATTCTTAAAGACTGCAGGAACTGGTCATTGGACCGTGTGAAGGCAGTTTCGCAGCCCCTGCACGCCAGTCCCCATCCAGGATGCGGCATCACCTATAGGCGCCAGAGCAACGTGAAAACACAGTGGGCCCGCGCGTTCTCGGGGGGACAGCACTCTCACTCTCTGGTCCGCATCTTTGCCGAAGGTCCTGCCCCTCTCATCTCTACAGCTGTGGCTCCTGCCCCTACCCCAGCCTGACCAACCAGTTCCCGGAGCCCGTGACTGATGGATGCAAACTTCTTGCCGAATCCCTGCCTCCCCGGAAAGCCCTAGAAGCAGGAGTGTGGGAAGCAGGAAGCCGCTCCCACTGTGGGCCACAGGCCCTCCGGGTGCTGATGCACAGCGAGTGTGCACATGGGCAGTTCACACACCTCCAGCAGCAGAGGCCACTCGGGAAGTCGCTCGTGCCCCACACAGGTGTGCAGACCCCCTGGGAGGATCAAGCAAGGACTCATCCACCCGTGATGCGCTGCTTCCTGTGGCAAATCCATACAAGATGATGGAAATGTGGTGGAAATGTGATCATCAAGCTGATGAGGCCTGTGGTTGCCCTCGATTGCAGGGAAGATCCGACTTCCAGAAATAACGTGGAAGGAACCCCCGCCGCACCCCGTGTGCACAACGCCAGGGAGTGCTGGTCGCTCCCTGCAGTACATACAGCCCCGCTCACGTAAGGGACGTCCTGTGTGCTCTAGCCTCACCTCTCCCTAGGTCTGATGTCTTACTGCTTCTCCACTTGGGAAACACTCCAGAGTCAGTGCCCTGCATGTAGGGCTTAGGCTCAGGAGCTCAGGAGTGGAATGGAACACGGTGTGCAGCTGGAGACCATCCCTGCAACAGCCGGGGTGCTGAGCATGCTCACCTTCCTGATCCGGACTCCCACGCGCTGATATCCAGGGGCTTACCTGGCAATAGCCCACACCTTCATTGTGGCGCCCGTAGGCCAACAGGATGTTGTACAGCGTCTTTTGTAAACAGGGATCTGCGTTCTTCCGGAATTTTACATTGTCGGGGAAGGTCCTATTCATATCTGCAGGAAGATTCACATGGAATTATCCAGACTGGCCCGTGATGTACCCAATATCCCTAGTGTATACCCCTGAAGGAGGCCCCAAAGTCCACCTGGTGACCCCGGCCACCCTGCCTGGGCAGCAAGGCCACAGCAACTGCAGTCAGGGCGACCGAGGCCTTCACTGGGTCCCCTGCCCCACAGCTGCAGCCCAGTAGCCTCGGCAGCCCCGATGGCACCTGCTCTTTGAAGGGGCTTTTCCCACCACCTGGCCCCCACCTCTCCGCATGGTCTTCCGTCCTGCACCCCAACTGCACTGCCGTCCCCAGGATCCCCCGTAAGCCCAGGAGGACGCTCAGCTCTAGGACCCTAGACGACAGGTGAGCTCCGTGCACAACGCTGGGAAAACTTCCCAATTCTGAAGACAGAAGACACAGTGAGAATCCCTTCCAGAAATCTGATGTGACTAACAACGGGGAGATTAATAAAGTCACCAGCCAGCCTCTCTCAGATGCCTTGGCCCCAGCCTGCCTTCTGCACCAGCACCGCGCAGACGCGACGCCCACTCTTACCCGTCAGCCCTGCAGACGGGCAGAAGGAAAGAAGAGGGTTTGTATCTTCCTTCTAAACCCACTGACCCCACTTGGATGACATTAGGGGGTGTTTGCTGCTGCGCCAGGTGTGATTACCAGGGTGGATGGACCCGCGGCCCCCCCCAGCTCCCCGCACGGCCATCGGGTGAGGTGCCTGTGGGCCAGCCTCTGCTCGTGCTGTTACCCCTGCTGATGGGGGTGCTTCTGTTCCTACCTACCACACCCAAGCTGAACCCCTGCTGATGAAAGAGCAGACGTGACCTGGACAGTAAGCTTTACTGCCTCAGAGCACATTAGTTTTCTTTATATGTTTGTATACAAAAAGGCTTTTTTCCCCTGGAGTTCTAAACATTCCAAAGCTAGAATCCACCAGGAGAATATTAGTGGTTTTTACTAGTTCAGACTCTGGAGTGACCAGCTGTGCTCATTCGTATGTAACGTCCTTTACTAAGAGAAGCTTTGCCCCTCTGTCCCTGCAGTGATTTCTCCAGACCCCGCAGCAAAGCAGACCCAGAGCAACCCCATGATCAGCGGTCCCAATTCTGGGCTCGTACCCAGAACAGCTGGAACAGGGTCTCAGAGAAACATGGGTACACAGTTCCAAACAGCAAACTCACAAAAGCAGGAGGTGACTGTAGTTCCTGAGAATGGCAGAACAGAGGAGCTGTCGGGGTCTGTCCACACAACCCAACGGGGCTCAGCCCCAAAAAGGAATGAGACTCTGACATGCTACAGCCTGGCCAGACCCCCAGAACCCACAAGAGGGCACATTCTCTGTGATGTCACTGACATGGGGCAGAAGGGAGGAGGCCAGGCCAGGGGCAGGAAGTCGCTGGCGGTTAATGGGCACAGTTTCAGTTTGGGAAGATGGAATGGAAAATTGTTATGTATATTTTACCACAATAAAAAAAATTTTATCCAAAAATGTCAGCACACAATAGAGCCTTTCTTTTTTTCTTTTCTTTTTTTTTTAATTTATTCATGAGAGAGACAGAGAGACAGAGAGAAGCAGGCTCCATGCAGGGAGCCCAACGTGGGACTCGATCCTGTGACTCCAGGATCACGCCCTGGGCTGAAGGCGGCGCTAAACCGCTGAGCCACCCGGGCTGCCCACAACAGAGCCTTTCAATTCACTTTTTAAACCAATAGTAACATTCAGTTTTATTATTTTGTGGGGATGCCTGAAGGGCTCAGTGGGTGAAACATCTGCCTTCGGCTCAGGGTCCTGGGATACATTGCTGGGTTGGGCTCCCTGCAGACTCCCAGGGAGTCTGCTTCTCCGTCTGCCCCTCCCCAAGCTTGTGTGCATATTCTCTGTGTCAAATAAATACATAAAATCTTTTTTAAATTAAAAAAAAACAAAAATTATTTTGTGTTTAAGTTTGTATTTCTCAAAAAATCAGAAAAGCAGATACTCTGCCTCATGGTCGCTGGACACTGGGATGTTCCTCAGCAATAACCAAACCACATCCCGCAGACCCGAGATCGGGGATGCAGCTCCGAAGCAGCCTCAGAAGGCGGGGGGTCGTCTGCCCTCCTGGGGCCCCAGCTCCCCATGCAAGGAGAGGACCGGCGGCGCCTGGGTGGCAGGAGCAGGAGGGGCATTCAAGGCCATGCGCTGTTTTCATTCTTGCTGGAAGCGACATGGGCTCTGTGTGTTTGTCTAAACCCACAGAAGGGTAAACAGGTAAGAGTGAATTTCTCTGCAAATTAACTTTTTTTTTTTTTTTTACTCTGCCTCAAAATCTAATTATTCAGTTTAGGTTAAATATTTGGGGCACTTTGGACATATAGGAGCCGGTGAGAAAATCTGGGGACCTGTCAGCACCCCAGACAACAGGAGTCTGACACCGAGATGGGCAGCCCGGCTGTGCAGTCAGGACACACGTGTCACCATGTTCGTAAATCCAAAGGTGCTGCCGTCAGCACAAATCCCTCTGGGAGATTACCCTCCGCATCCCTAACCCGTCGCTGCCGTCCCTGCCAGCTTGCTGGGCGCTCTGGTGTTTGCTGAAGCAGTCAAAGCCCCTGTGCACCCCTCATGAATGCTTAACTGTTGATTTCCCTTTAAGAAAAATCAAATCTCAAAAGCAGCAGGTGGCTCCTGAACATGTTTCCTCTTCTGCGCTAGGACTCTGGGCAGTAGCCCGCTACCCAACCGGCCTGGTGGCTCACCTGTCCTGATGGCCTCCTCCAGCCTGTCACTTCGCTCTCCCTGGAGGAGTCGATGATAATAGCCAGGGTTCTGGTCCATCTGGGCCTGGGCTCCGCTCACGCCCATCCAGACGCGGGCCCGGTGCTCCAGGGGGACACCTTTCCGGATGTAGCGCTTCACTGAAACAGACAGAAGGGGCTGCTCCAGAGGGCGTCTCGGGGCGCAGAAACCATGCAGGGCACAGGTGTTCATGCTTTCGGCTCACTTCTCCCCCCATCAAAGAGGCAAGACCGGACACATGCTGGTTACGGGGTCTGTCACCGTCCCACATTTGTCACCGGCAGGGAGGTGACAGCCAGTGGCCCCAGGGCCTCCCCCATTCCCATCCCGGCGCGGGCTGTGCTGGACGCCACAGGCCAGAATCGGTCCCTGCACCCCGAGGCAGAGCTGGTGACCACCCGGGCACACACGGACACCAGGAAAGCCGGAGGGACAGGAGGCAGGAAGAGGCCCTTGCTGGCCCGGGAGCTGGGAGCTGAGCCGTGAGGGTCAGAGGGACAGCTGTGGGCATGAGCGGAAGCTCAGGCGCACGGTCCAGCCCTGGGGGTGACAGGGACACAGGACCAGGTCAGATGGGGCTCGGGAAGGCCCTGTGCAGCCACACAAAGAATGAGTGTGAGGCAGAGCCCAGGCGGAGGCCCGGCAGTGAACGCAACAGTGGGTTTGGGGACTGGGTGTCCATGTGGCCCGCGTGCTGGGGGCTTCAGCGGCAGGTGTCACCGTCTGGTTCTGCACCTGATTTGTGTATGTTAAGAACTACTTTGAGAGGAATATTTCTACTGATGATAAACATGTGAAAAAGCAAGCATTAACTTTTTAATGACTATAGAAACATATAGGAAAAGAAGCCAAAAACCACAGGATGCTCACTAATTTCCCAGGTCGATGGAAAGATTTGTGAGACTAACATTCAAATGAATTGCAGGAAACCCAAGGCGCTACATTAAGCTTTTAACAGTCTTAATGTAACCCTCAAAGAGTTTATTTTCCTTTGAAAATTCAAAGGTTTGTTGTTCTCCTTTCGTATTAGAAGTACTATTTTTAAAAAAGAAACAAACAAAAGAAACGGACTATAAAAATATAGAAAATAAAAAGAAATGACTTTAAGAAAAAATAAAGTCATGCAGTGAGTGAAGTTCCATGATGCGCTATAAAAAGAAAAAAAATCTGAGGCACCAGTGGCATTTAACAGAAAAATGTCACAGGAGTGAGGAAGTTGCTGGTCAAGAGAGCACTGTGGACCGAGCCCCAGTGAGTCCCAGCCAGGAGCCCCGAGGGAAGCGGCGACGCGGGCGCAGAGGCAGTGTCTGGCTGGTGCGTTCACGTGGACCAGGACACTAGGAGTTCAGGCCGCCCTCGCCCGGCCCGCTGCACTTTGTGCCCAAGTGGGACCCGAAAGCCCTGAAGGAGCAGCCTCAGAAGGCGGGGGGTCGTCTGCCCTCCTGGGGCCCCAGCTCCCCACGCAAGGAGAGGACCGGCGGCGCCTGGGTGGCAGGAGGGGCGTTCAAGGCCATGCGCTGTTTTCATTCTTGCTGGAAGCGACATGGGCTCTGTGTGTTTGTCTAAACCCACAGAAGGGTAAACAGGTAAGAGTGAATTTCTCTGCAAATTAACTTTTTTTTTTTAATATAAAGAAAGAAAAAGAAAAGAAAGCAGGACTCTGACCCCACCAGGACCCCAGGCCAAGGAGTCAGAGCTGTTGCAACTGTTTCCAAGGACGAAGGCTTCTGCTACTTTTGTTGTTTGTTATCTGAAGGCACAAGGTTCCCTCCTAAGAGAATGAAAACAGCTTACCTGTCCCCAGAGACTGACCTTCCCAGCAGGGCTCAGGGAACCCACCCACCTCTGGAAACACAGTGGACCCCAGACAATTAACCTGGAGCCACCTGTCCTGATCAGCGAAGCAGACCCCTGCACTTACTGGTATTTGCCTTTGAAGGTATATTTCTGCAGCTTAGTTCTAACTTAGATGGTGCTGACCCTCTAAGCCACCAGGAGATGGGCCAGCAGCTCCTGCCCTGGGCACTGGTGTAGATGGAACAGGTGTAGGACGGCTGGCCTGGGCCAGGAGGGTCTGCCCACATGGTGTCCCAGTCGAGGGGGAAGGTGCTCGTGGACATCTGCCACGGATAAAAGAGCGAAGAGGAGGAAGCAGACCCCTGTTGTGTCCACTCATGTGGGTCTCGTGATCGCCTCTGCCAGACGCAAGGGTCTGGGCCAGGAGAGGAACTCAGAGTCCCTCACGTCCTGTCCCGCGACAAGCGTGTCTTACCAGGTATATAAGCTTTGTTTACTTTTATGCACTTTTAAGTATTTTTTTTAGAACAAAAGACCAGTCAACTTTTAAGAATAAATGAAAAGGAAGATAGAAGCCGACGTGCTGACACAGGGACTCCCCGGGGATGGACGTGAGCGATCCCTGGGGGCCCCGTGAGGGCCCAGCCTGACACTCTGCCAACCCCGGCAGCCCTGCGACACCAGCTGACCAGAGCAACTACTGAACCCGCCCCCATCAGTAGCAGCCCAGGGGCCCACGGGTTGAGGACGGGCTGTCAAGGGACAGACCCCGTGGCGGTGTGGCCCAGTGTCCAGCAGGAGCCTCCCTCCCCCGTGAGCACGCCCCTGCAAGACCGGCCTGCCTCCACCAACCCTCTCGTCCCACTGCGCTATGTGTGGGGCCACTCTGCGCCCTGTTCACTGGGCCCTTTAAAAGCAAAAATTCACCTAGTCACTGCCTTGCTTAAAAACCCATGTATGGTTGGCCTCTGTCCGCCTGGTCATGTGATGGAGCCCTGGTTCCAAGTCCAGCGCACCCTCACTACATCCCTGATGCCAGTCACACAGTTCTGTCCCTGTAGCTGACCTCTGCCCTCACCCTTCATTGTCACTCAGGTCCTATTTCAGAACGCCCCATATCTTAACTCCTGGAAGGGGAAGTGCATGGCGACCAACGCCCTCCCCACCTACCAGCAGGTTCCACTGGTCTGTTTATCTGCAGCCTGGGGAGCCTGGCAGGCAAACACCTCATTCATTTAACAAATATGGAAGCAATTATAGAGACCAACCCCTGCTGGCAGGGAGGGATGTCTGATTCCAGCCGGAATACTCTAAACCAGCCACACACCTGCTGTATGGCCAGAGGCCAATTGGGTGGGTGTGGGATATAAGATGAAGGGCCTGCCATCCCAGATGGGGCCTTGGGAAGGCGTCCTGGAGGCGGCGTCACCCCAAAACCTGAAGGAGGGGGAGCAGGGTGGGCGTGCTTCCCTGTGTGTGTGGAGCAGCGGGGAGCCCTGGTCACTCTCCTGCCAGCTACCCCCTACATCGGTCCCACTTGGAAGGAAGGCCAAGGGCCCCGTGGATACCTGCCAAAGTCCCCATCTCAGAGGGAGAGAAGGGTCTCTTGTGTCTTCAAAGAGCAAGTTCCAGTGACTCTGCGCCCCAAGGTAAGGACTCAGGGCACCCCGCCCTCTCCCCTGCACCCCCAGGTAAGGGCTCAGGCATCCCCTGCCCGTGGGGGACCAGGCTCCCACTCACCTGTCCCACTCCTCTGGACACCACTGCTGCCCTTGAGAAGCTTTGACCACTTTATGGCGCGTCTGGTGAGGATCACCAGATAGGTGGAAAGAAACTCTTCATAGGCTGCATAATCGAAGTCTTCAGGCCTTTCGAACCCGTAAGGATCGATCCTACGGCAAAGTGACCTGTAAGCCCCGCGGAAAGTTTCGCGCGCATCTGCGCCCCGCGGGGCCGGGCTGCCCAGGTCCCCGCGGGGTCGAGGCCAGGAGCGCGCGTGGGGCACCCCGGCCCGGAGTCCTCCCCCGCGCCCCGCGCCCCGCCCCGCGCCCACCTGGGGACCCGGTCCCGGGCGCGCCCCTCGGGCTCCATGGCAGGAGGGCGGGGGGCGCCCGGGGGCGCGGGGCGGGGCGCGGGGCGACGCCGAGGACCGGGCCACCTCCGGGGACTGGAGCTCGTCCTTCCGTCCGTCCGCAGGCGCGGGAGGCGGGGCGGGGCGGGGCGGGGCCCAGGGGCGAGCAGGGGGCGGGCGGGGCGGGGCTGCACCTGCTCCTGCGGCCCGGAGCGCGGGAGGGGTTGGCCCTGGAGGCCGGAGGGTGAGGCTGGGGCGGGGCCAGGGGCCTCCGGGGGCGGAGAGGGTGTGCGGGGCGGGGGGGGCACCCGGGGGCGGGGGGCGTCACCGCGGCTGGCTCGCTGGCTGGGGGAGCCCCAGGAGCCCCCCTCACTTCCTTCAGGCCTGAGCTTGGAGCAGAGGCTGGAGATAATCCAGCTTGGATTTACCTGCCATACCTCACAGCTTGCGATCCGGAGGCTGCGAAGCTCAGAGTTCTGACCTATGGCCAGTATTTTTATATTCGTCATGCAGAAAAAGAGCAAGTCCTCTCTATTTTTTTTAAATTTTTATTTATGATAGTCACACAGTGGGAGAGAGGCAGAGACACAGGCAGAGGGAGAAGCAGGCTCCATGCAGGGAGCCCGATGCGGGACTCAATCCCGGGTCTCCAGGATCGCGCCCTGGGCCAAAGGCAGGCGCCAAACCGCTGCGCCACCCAGGGATCCCAAGTCTTCCCTCTTTTTTACTTGCTCTTTTTCAGTCTACACTTCTGACCTGAGAGCAGCATGTTGATGAGATCCTCACCCACCTAGGGACAGGCCCTGTTCCTTCCTCCCTCCTCACACACAGCTGGCTGGAGGGGCCCGGATTCCAGTCCTGCCCCAACTGCCGGTGGCCGGCCTGGGAGGCTCTCCGCCCCACCAGGGGTCACAGGGTCAGAAGGACCGGCAGAGGGCAGAGGCGGGTACCCCGTACCACCCCAGAGGCTTGCCTCCAGGGTGGCCTGTGGTTACAGCGCAGAGCGTTCGCCGCTCCCCACGGGAGGCAGGAGTCAGGGCTCCCTTCTCGGCTGCCTCTTCCCCAACTTGTGGTCAGACTCTTGGGAGCAGCATTCGAGGCTATAGGTGCTGCCCGCAGCTGCGGAGGAATCTGCTGGAGGCACACAACTCACCGGCTGCTTACTCAGCGTGGAGGTGGCCACCCAAGCAGCCGTGGCCGCTCCCCATCACATCCCATCACTCCAGGGCAGCCCTGGTCACCCGCATCACTGTGTCCTGGGAGTTCAATATTGTGATGTGAAAACCGTGTTTAATCTGCTTGTCAAATCGTGGAGACCATTAGAAAATTTGCCAACATTTTTGTGTACTTTGCTTAGAACTGTGATGAGAAAGGAAGAGGATTTAAGATACCTTAAACTTTGGATTAAGATTCTTCTGTGGGGCGCCTGGGTGGCTCAGTCAGTCTTCAGCTCAGGTCATCATCCCACGGTCCTAGGATGGAGCCCCTCATCCTGTCGGGCTCCCTGCTCAGTGGAGAGTCTGCTTCTCCCTCTGCCCCTGCCCCTGCTTGTGCGTGTGAAATCACTCTCTATTTCTCAAATAAGTAAAATCTTAGGAAAAAAAAAAAGATACTTTTGTACCTTCGGCCCTCCTCATCTCAAGTGTCCTTTTTGGAAAAATGGGCAGGATCAGAAAGACACCTTCTGTGCGCAGGAGCCCAGGCCACCAGTGAACGACCTCGGCTGAGGACATGTCTTTCTGGGACACTGCAAGCGCTTCCTCATGAGAACCACCTCTGGGCCACCTCCCGACGTGGTGGAGACATGGCCACACCTGCTGCAAGTCTCCCTGGGGTTGGGTGACCTGAGGGGATGCTGATGTGTTTCAGAGATGGTCCATCTGGGACTAAGCACAACCTGGAGAGCAAATTGTGGAATGCACCCTGTCCCTGTTAGGAGACATCCGTCCGTCCGTCCGTCCGTCTTCTCTGGCCGGGGGAGAACGGCAGGAGGTGGAGTGCTGCCCTGAACCTAACCCCAGAGGCCAGTTCGGCCAGTGTTCCTGGTTCTGGGGAAACCCTCCACGCTCAGCTGAGTTCACAGCGTTTGGCTCTGGAAAGACGGTGTCCCCTCTGTCCGTGCTCTGACCTCCTTGGGACACTCTCACAGCGGTCCTCTCTTGGGCAGAGACTCAGGTCCACAGGTCAGGTGACTTTTCCTCACAGCACCTGCTGGATCGTAGGGAACAGGAGGAGCACCCAGCCCCGCACCAACCAACCCGTCGCCTCCCGTCTCTGCTGCTTCCTTCCCTCGGCAGCTGACTACCAGTCAAAGCCAAGGAGTCCCTGAATCCCCTCCTGTCTGGAATCTTCTTTGGGGCCAAACCTCATTTCCTACTTTCTGGCACCGTTTCTACACCTGCCCTCCACTTTTCTGGCACTCACACCTTGTGCCCCCAGATCCGTGGCGTCTGGCCCTGTTGGCATGGCTCTGCAGCTTCTAGCCCTCCCAGCAACCCTGGGACGCTCCGTGTCCCCCTCCTGATGGGCATCTGAGTCCAGCCTCACCCTCTGCCACACACTTCCTCACGACTGCCTTGTCATGGGCCTTGGCTCTGATGCCCCAGCTGGATACCCAGACACTGGGATGTGTACACTTGATGTGAGCCTGACGGCAGTGCCCTGACCAAAGGTATTTGGGGCCAGATGAAAGTGGACAGCAAGCGTTCTGTGTAGGGGCAAGCTATGTGTGTGTGGCCACCCCAGGAAGTGGGGGAGAGGAGAGAGGTGGAGGGGCCCCAGGTGGTGAGGACAGTCAGCAGCCAGAGGGCCTGGCGGTTAGGGCTGCTGGCCACCTGCCCAGGGTCTGCTTGAGTCCCCCACTTAGGGGCAGGAGGCAGCTGCACACCTGTGTCCTCCAAGTACCTGTCACCTCCACATGCCCGGGGTCTCTGAGTTCCCGGGCACCCTCACTGGCCGGTGTCCCTCCCCTCAAGGCTGGTGGGAACTGGCTCCCCACCAGCCTGCCATGGGCCTGCCTCCTGGTCCAGGCCCACTGGGGCTCAGGGGTCAACGTGCACAAAGCCTACGCTGCCTGCTCGTCAGCCCCCTGCCCTCCCCACAGACCCAGGGGGAACACCTGTGAGCCTCGGATAAGGAACCGGGTGGGTTCCCCACAAGATGCCCAGTCTCTGAATCTGAGCGCCCGCCTGCCCTCAGGGTGCTTCCATCAAACAGCAAACGCCCTTCCTGCCCCTGTAGGTGGGGCCTCGCCCTCATTGTCCCGAAGCCACAGGCCACAGCTGGACCTGCCCCAGAGCACCTGGCCTCTGGGTCACTGTGGGGGCCTTTCTCTTGAGGGCAAGCCACTGTCCCCAGGCCACAGTGCTACCCCCTCCACACTCTCGCACCCCCTGCTCCCTCTTGTTGGGCACGTGACCCCATCCAGGCTTTTCCCTTATACATGGAAGGGCCTTACTGGAATCTGTGTGGGGCTTGTGCTTAGCAAAAGCTGGGTATGGTGTTCCTGCTCTGGACCCTCCAGACTCAGGCGCCTCACCCACATTTCCCTTGGAGAACAGGTTCTGCACACCCTGCGGGAAGTCACCCTAGAGTTTTTCCTCCATGAAGTCCTTACAGAAGAAAAACAGGTTTTGGAAGTTGGCAGATCCACTGTGCAGCATGGTGAGAGCTGCAGGGAGCCCCAAATTATGGAAGGAGCAGGTGGCTTGCATGTGGCTTATAGAATCAGAGCACTGACATGTGCTGGTGTTTCTCCTTCTTCCAATACAGATTTTGAATGTCAGGTATTCTTCAGGTTCTGGGCATTGCAAGAAACTTACAAGTTGGTTTTGGAGACATTACTTCATAATGAGATAAAATGAATTTTTTTTAAAAAAGATTTATTATTTATTTTAGAGCGAGAGGGACAGACAGAGAGAATGTGAGCTTGCATGCACAGGCAGGGGAAGAGGGGGCAGAGGGAGAGAGAATCTCAAGCACCCTCCCTGCTGAGTGCAGATCCCAGTGTGAGGCTCCATCTCATAACCCTGAGAACATGACCTGAGCTGAAATCATGAGTTGCTCACTTAACCCACTAAGCCACCCAGGTGCCCCTAAAGTGAACAATTTAAAAAAATATATTTTATTTTTTTGACACAGAGAGAGAGAGAGCATGAGTCAGGGGCAGGGCAGAGGGAGGAGCAGAGCCCCCACTGAGCAGGGACCTTGATGCAGGACTGGATCCCAGGACCCCGGGATCATGACTTGAGCTGAAGGCAGACACTTCAGTGACTGAGCCACCCAGGCACCCCTAAAATGACCATTTTTAAGAACAAATATTGTGACACAACATATTCTATGATAACCCTCAGAGGTACTGCAGGAGGGGGAGAAGGTGCTTCTCTCCGGGCAGGTGCACGAAGCACCCGCCCTCATCAGGAAGCCAAGAGTGAGATACAGGCTGCTCTGCTTCAACCTGCCGCAGTGGACAGATGGACAGACAAGTCCTCGGGGAGGGCAGGAGGACGCCAGCTCAAGACAGGCACCACACTCGGCACACACCCCCACCATTCTTTCTCCTGTTCTTCCTTTTCTAGTAGAAGCTCTACGTTTTAGTGTTGTTAGGGGGGTGCTAGGGCTGAGAACTACAGCCCAGGTGGCGTGGTTACAGGCGGTCATGTTCATGGGGTCCTGGAGCCAGATGTCCGAGGTCCAGGCAGGGCCTTGTCCTCCCCATGGCCACCCCATGCATGTGTACACCCTCGTCGCCTCTTCTCACTAGGACACCGATCATGTGGATCTGGGCTCAGCCTACTGACCTGTTTTACCCGGCTCACTTTTTCAGGCTGTGTCTCCAAATGCAGTCACACCAGAAATACCCCTACTGTTGAGAAGTGATGGCACCGTCAACTCTGGGCTGTCAGAGCAATAATATGAAGAAAGATGTCCCAGATTCATGGGAGGACAGTCGCACACCCAGAGAAACCTGCGTCACGTCCACCTAAAGTAGGGCTGACACACCTGTCCTTGTTCCGTAAGTGCGCGCATCCTGCGTTTCAGCTCACAGCCCGATCTGGATGCACAGGAAACACTGAGACCCAGATTTCAGTGAACAGATCGTGAGGGGACGCTTTCGCCCTGAGAATCTTCCTCGGAGAGCCTGTTGGGCAGGAAGAGCACTGGTTTCTGTGCTTTCCCCTTGGAGCCTCGCTGACACCCCTCCCCCGCCCCGGGGCATGAGGTGCCATCGCCTTGGACGCAAAGCAGGTCCCGGGGCTTCAGGACAAGCACAGCGGAGACCGGGAGACGTGGGGAGGCCTGGGGAGGCCTGGGAGACGGCCTTGGAGGCAGGTCTCCACAATCGACGCTGTGTTCCCGCTGTGAGTTCGGACTCCAGATGGTCCCCCGGAACCCGGAGCTGGGTTGGTAGCGAGCAGCTGCGCCTACCCCAGGACTCTCGGGAGGCTCTCCTTGCAGAAGGAGCAAGCGAGCCCGCAGAGGCAGAGCGCAGAAGGGCGTTTATTTTTAGAGGCTTGCTGGCATTTCTCACTGGCCGCCCCGGGGCCCAGGGCAGACGCAGTCCCTTCACCCTGGCACATCCCTGTCCCGCGCGCTGATGTCCAGGCCAAGTGCCGACCCCTCCCGCTTTCAAAACGCTCTTCAGTTTTGGTGACAATGGGACAGGAAGGGCCCCTCGGAGCATGCTGACGGGACAATGGGTTCACCAAAGCCACGGTGAAGAGAAGCGTACAGAAGAGAGGGTGTCCGTGCACAGCCTGCTGGATGGGATTCCAGGGGCCTGCAACCGGGAGCGGAGTCCCCTCCTACAGTGAGTGGTTCTCAGAAAAGCTGGGGGGCAGAGGTACCAATCGGGTCATAGGCTGGGGAGCAGACACAAGTTGGGGAGGAAGGGCCCTAGGGCCGGAGCGGGTGGCCCTACAGTGGCCAGATGTGTTTGTGGGCGTTCACACAGGGAACTGGTGGTGTGAGCTACTGCGGCCCCCACCCTGCAGCCCTCGCTCACACAGCATCTGTGCACATCTCACAGACCAGAGTGCGGGCTGAGGAGCAGGGTTGCGCCCAGGCGGGCAGAGCAGACCCACGACGGCGCGTCTGAGCACACCGGACTGGGGATGAGGCTCCAGTCGGTCAGCCCAGAAGTCCCAGGCCAGCGCCAGGGAGCTCCTGTCACCCACAGAGAGGGAGTACGGAGCCTGGACGGGCAGCTCTCCAATGACACCTGCCGGCCAGAGCACCCTCCTTCCCACTGTGACAGTACCTGCCGGGCTTGCCAGGCCGTGCTGGGTGCTGGGCGCTGAGTGCTGAGCGCTGAGTGCTGGGCCTTCACTCGGTGTCTGTGACTCCCCACCCAGCTCAAGCAGCGAGTTCATTTCAGGGCGGGGCAAACGGAGCAGGTGTGTGCGCACACTCCCTTCTCCCCCTCCCAGGCACCCCCACAGGTGCACACACACACACACACGCACACGCACACGCACGCACGTCCCCCGAGGCCGTGTGGCCCGCCTGCCCGCTGACACTGCGGAGCTGTCTCCGGGAACCCCACGGAAGGCCGGCTTCGGGGAGGGCTGGGGAAGCCTGCGTGTCTGCCGCCAGCCACGGGAAAGGCCCCTCCGCGGGGGGCGCAGCTGAGAGTGTGGTCACCAAAGGGTGCGGCTTTGGGGTCCGGCCTCACCGGTGTGTCCAGCAAGTGCCCGAGCTGAAGCCGTGGTGTGGCCGGCCCCCCGCACAGCCTCGGCACGCCCGGAGCTCCCCCTCGCGGACAGAGCGGGAAGGTGCCGCTAGACCCCCTGGGCGACACGCTCGAGTCCTCGCCCGAGTCCTCAGGGACACCAAGATCACCCACCTTGCCTGTGATAGGCAACATAGTTTATTTCTGTTTTCAAAATTATTTCCAGCTGAACAAAGTTAGTAAAAATTCAAAGGGAAGAACGCAACAGATAGAACAAATAGTAGTTTTTTCCTAAGAAACCCATTTTAGAGGGATTTGTGTACAAAAGAGGATAACACAGGGAGCATTGAGTCCAATAGCTGTGGATTGCTACATAATCACGTAATTACAAGATTGTAACTCAGATAAGGAGGTGATGTCGAGTCCGTAGGATCCTAACCACCGGTGGGCACAGTGGAGCACCTGAGCGCCCAGCGGGCACCTGAGACCTTCCCCTGGGAGCCCCGCAGGCAGGCAGGGTGTCAGCAGCAGAGGAAGCTGGCTGGCGTCCGCAGCCAGGCCACACATGGGGTGCACCCATCGGCTAAGGGGCTCATACGGACACCCTCTTGGAGGATGCCCACAGCCCCACCCCCACCCCACCCCCAGCACGTACTCGCACACAGAAGGGCTCGCCGGCCTTCCTTGTGTGGACGCAGAGGCCGAGTCTGCCAGACGGGGTCGGGCACCTGCTTTCGTGGGGGTCCTCCGGCCGCATGGCCTCACTGCGATGGGAACGCATCAACTGAACACCGTCAAGTCCTCACAGAAAGTCATCCTCGACTGGGAGCCGCCCCAGGACAGGCAGGGGACCTGCGGCCGTGTTTGGTGAGCAGGGAGCACCGGCCCCCAGCCCAGCGGGTCGCAGACACCCCCACGCTGGCCAGGCCTCCAGGGGCACTGGGTGTGTGAACTGCATGAACTTGCCATCTGGAGGAGATTCTGATCCACCACTTGGACTCATACCACTCCGAACATTATCCGCGGACTTTCTGGTCTATTTAAAAATAGCAACACAACTCCACTGCTTATTTTAAAAAGGGAACACTCCGTGAATATAATATTTTTATCTCCTCTGTCATCACATTCTTTGCCAAACACAGCCTCAGATCCTCTGGAACAAAATATGAAGGAAAGAGGAGGACAGGCACACAGTCACCCTCAGCTCCTGCAAAGCCACCTGGGGTGTGAGCAGGCACTGCCACCCTGGCCTCTGTGGGTCTCGCCCCCCCACCCCGAGCATGTGCCCAGGTGCCCCCAAGTGTGTGCTCCAGGTTTGCAGTTCCAGGACGCCAGCCCCCTGGCGGTATCTGGCACCAGATACCACCTCCCACCCCACACCTGCCGGGCCCTGTGCGGAGAGGTGGGACACGGCACCATGACTGTCCCTGTTCTCAGCACATGGTGCCCACAGGACCTCTTCCTGGGGACGGTGCCTTTGGGAAGTGTGCTGAAGGTCCCCCTCCATCCCCGTGCACCGTCCCTTCCCTGTGCACCGGCCCCCCCTCCAGCCCTGTGCACTGGAAGTTCCCTGTGGTTTGTTCTGCTCTTGTCCCGCAGGTGCTTCATGGGCAGCTCCCTGCCGGTGCAGAGCTGAGGGGCTGCCGCCTTGTGCCGGCCTGTGGGTTGGCGCCTGCCAACGACACTGCAGAGGGCAAGGTGGCCAGAGCCACCAAGACAGGACAGGAGAGATGCATACAAGCTCAGCAGCAAACACTGAAGTGCTGAAAACAGCATGGCTCTGTGCAGCGATAGAAACGTGTGCCTGGACACCCCCGAGCACCATAAAAAACGGGACAGTGAGGAAACGCACCTGGATGTCCCGGGCATCCCTCGTCCTCAGTGTTCCACCCTGGAGAAGAAGGCGTAGAGCACCGAGGGGGTGGCGCAGAGCTCAAAGTCTGCACCTCGGACCCCACTCCCTCCGCCCCTGGGCCCACATAGGAACCAGCCGCCTGGCACTCCGGACGCACACCTGCACGGCCGTGTGGTTTGGAGGCAGGAAAACAATCGATAGTCTGGGCAAGGAGCAGCAACCATGGTGCCAGGCGTGTCTGGGGTGTGGAAGCCGAGGCCTCACTTTGGAAGTTCAAAGGTGTCACTGGCCCTGATTGTCGTTGGCCTGAAGGACAAATCGAAGGACCTCTGGTCGCCGAAGCTTTGGGCTCTGTACTTTGCAAAGCGCGCCAACCTTGTGCGGTGTTCATGTGCCAGTGCACCTTTCTCTGCCTCCATGGTGTGTGGGGACCCCTCCTCGGTTGGGGCACGGGTCATCTGGCAGCCCCCAGGCCTGGGTGCGGGCACCATGAAGCCAAGCACTGGCTTGGGGCTGGAGGACCGCTGGTTCCTGCCCACCTCGTGTGGGGCTCCAGGCCCCCCTTGGCTAGCGCTGGGGGCTCCCTGGGACCTCCCACTCACATCTGCCACAGCCACAGCCTCTGATGAGTTGTGGGGTGGGCCCGCCCAGATGTGGGGTGACATCCTGCTGGCCTGTGCCAGTGCCAGGTGCCCCAGACTCTCTGGAGGGGGAGGTGCTTGGTTCTCTCCAGCCTGGGCACCAGGTCCCCCCGGAAGGTGCTCTGCACGCTGTGCCTGCTGCTCCCGTGCATGTTCTGGGCCCTTCTCAGTGTGATGGGGACCAGTCTCCACCCCCCTGGCCCCCACCTTAGTGCCACTGCCCCCCTCGACCCTCCAGGGCCACATCTGACCCTCTTCTGCAGCATGTGACCCAGCCTTCCGGCCGCACAGAGCTGCCCCCTCCTTGGGAGCACCGTCTAGCCTCGTGGGCCCCATGGCCCTATCCTCCAGCATCCCTAGGCCTGACCACGGCCGACGCCTGTCCCTGACCTTGGCTCCCTCCCAGACACCAGCCCTCGGGATGGACGCGGGCAGTGGCTGTGCCTGGACACTGGGGCACTTTGGAGGGGCCCTGCCTGCCCACTGCCCTTCAGCTGCTGCCTGGGGTGATGGAGGCCTGCAGGGAGCCCCAGCTCGGGGAAGACCCTGGATTTTGGGCAGGACGCGCTTGTCCTCCTGGGCCTGTTGGTTCTCGGGAGGCAAAGGTGGGGACCCCACTGCACCCCTGCTCTTGGCCGTGGGGTGAGCCCAGCCTGGGCCTGGGGTCATGTCAGCCCCCCAGGGGCTCCTGTGAGCAGCTGCGGCCCCTCTGCCTCCTGCCACTGTGCTAGCTTCACCCTCGGCCACGACATTCTTATGCGGGGTGCCCGCCGCCTCCAGTGGAACAGCAGCCGGGGACTCGGGGGTCTCAGCCTGGTGATGCCCTGAGCCTCCACGGGCACCACTCTCAGCTGCTCCAAGCAGGTGCCTCCAGGACCCGGCTGGGGCCGAGCTGTGTGGCTGGCTGGTGGCCTGGGCCAGAGCTCCTGCTGCCAGGCTCTCTCCTTCGTGCACAGGGTTCTGCTCTCTGGCCTCGCTGTTTACTGCATTCACGGTGTTACCCAGCACTGGTGTGCCATGACTCTCCACGGCCCCAGTGGCCACCACCAGCCTGGGGATTTCAGTGCTTGGTTTCAGACATTTGCCAAAGGAGGCGGGTCTGTAGCCACCAAGGCTGGGGCCGGTGCTCCCTGCTGCCTGTGGGCCGGGCCGGGCAGAGGCCCTTAGAGGTGGTCCCCTGAGCTCTCGCCCACACAGGACCTTCTTGTCCATGGAGGTTGGACTGTCAGACCTGGTCCTGTCACTGAGGGGGGCCTCTAGCAGTGCCGAGATGCCCGCTGGGCGTCCCCTGTCGGGAGGCAGCCCTTGCTCATGGCCCGGAGCCAAGGGGCTGTCCCCACTTCGTTGATTCTCCGAGGCTGTGGGATGATGCCATGGGGCATCCCCTCCATGGATCGGCTTGTCATGTGACGTTGGCAGCTGATGCTTCTCACAGGCTAGCTCAGACATGGCCTCTCCTGCCATACCCTCAGGATGCTGGAGCTCCTTGGGAGCCCCAAAGCTATGAGTGGTCTCCTTTCCCTGGGTGGGATATTTCTGTGGAGCTGCCGCGAGGAGGTCCTGCCCCACACTGGTGGTGCCCCTTGCAGATGGAATGGTTACCTGGGGAGGCTTCGTGGTCTTGGGCAGCGTGGCAGGAGGTGGTTGCACTTTGCACGTGTCCGGCTGCGTGGCGGTTACCTGGGGAGGCTTCGTGGTCTTGGGCAGCGTGGCAGGAGGTGGTTGCACTTTGCACGTGTCCGGCTGCGTGGCGGTTACCTGGGGAGGCTTCGTGGTCTTGGGCAGCGTGGCAGGAGGTGGTTGCACTTTGCACGTGTCCGGCTGCGTGGCGGTTACCTGGGGAGGCTCCATGGTCTTTGGCAGCGTGGCAGGAGGTGGTTGCACTTTGCACGTGTCTGGCTGTGTGGCGGTTACGTGGGGAGGCTTCGTGGTCTTTGGCAGCGTGGCAGGAGGTGGTTGCACTTTGCACGTGTCCGGCTGCATGGCGGTTACCTGGGGAGGCTTCGTGGTCTTGGGCAGCGTGGCAGGAGGTGGTTGCACTTTGCATGTGTCCGGCTGCGTGGCGGTTACCTGGGGAGGCTCCGCGGTCTTGGGCAGCGTGGCAGGAGGTGGTTGCACTTTGCATGTGTCCGGCTGCGTGGCGGTTACCTGGGGAGGCTCCGCGGTCTTGGGCGTGGCAGGAGAAGGTGGCATTTTGTACACAACAGGCCGCGTGACGGTTACCTGGGGAGGCTCCATGGCTGACTGTGTCCGCCACAGGGCCTGGACCGCGGGCGCCGGCAGTGGTGGGATATGTCCCACAGTCTTCTGTTCTGGGAAAGTCTCCTGGACCGCGAACAGAGGGTCTCCCTCAGAGCCTAGAGTCACTCCTTCTGTTTCATCCTCAGAACTGCAAACCATCAAGGCAACCTCAGGGGCCCTGCCAGCTCCTGCCCCGGCTTCCCCAGGCTCCCAGGTGTACTGTGTGGCGTCCCCTGCCGGGGGTTCCCCCATCCTGCCCCCTCCCACTGCTCCGGCTTGCCCTGAGCAGGCTGGTTGGAGGAGGGGTACCATGGGCTCACGGCCCCTGGGGGAGACAGGACAGGGGACTGGCTCCCCACCCAGGAGTGCCATGTGCAGTCTGTCTGCGGGAGCACCCCCAGCTGGCTGCCCCTGTCCTGCTGTCTTACTCCCCTCGGGCACACGCCCCCGATCAGAGTGGCGGATTTTGGCACAGTGGGACAGCCAGCTTCTGGGGCGACAGACGACGGTGGCGATGTTCAAGGCCAGCCTGGGCTCAGCAGTGCAGGCCAGGAAGCGGGCTAGCGGCGTGCGGATGCAGGTGCTGGTCATGGTGGCCGTGCAGAGCACGCGGGTTTCGGGCCGGTGCAGCCTCCTCTTCTGCAGGTTCTTCTTCTTCCTCCCATCCTTGCGGAGCGGCAGCACGCCGGCCTCGGAACAGAGACAGCCACTCTGCTCAAACTTCTCCCGCAGCCTGGACAGCACAGAGCCCCTCTTGGGGGCCGGTGTTGGTGGGGGCCCCTTGGCAGCATTGGGCTCCTCATGTACATTCCTCTGCTCTGCGGCCAAGAATATCTTCAGGATGTTTTTCACGGTGCCCTTCCTGGTGGGGGAGCCTTGCCGCGGCTTCTGGCTGCGGAGCGTCTCCCGGTCCCGCGTGGGGCAGCTGGCACCCTCCCGTGCCTTCTCCAGGAGCTTGTTGATGGTGGTGGTCACCAGGCTCCTGCTGGGCCCCTGCTTGTCCTTGAAAATCAGCCTCCCCACCTCCTGGGTCTTCTTGAGACGGGGCTCGCGGCCAGTGCCCATGAACCTGGCCTGCAGGAGCTGGAAGCATGTAGGCCGCCGCTGGGTGTTCTGGGTCTCAGAGGGGCGGCCCACCCTGCTCCTTGTGCCCTCTGCCCTCATGGCAGGAGGAGGCTCTGGTGGCCTGGCCTGGAGCTCGGTGACATAGAGCAGAAGACTGCCGAGGACAGCACGGACAGCCGGCTCACACGTCATGCTGCTGACCTTCTTTCTCAAGGTGTGGGTGTCAACGGGTTTCTTGCTTTCACAGATCTTGCTGCGCTTGGAGCTGCAGGAAAAGAAATCAGTCGTCACAGGTTTTATCTTTGTCTTTCCCAAGGTGACCCCACAGAATGTTTTCTGGGGAACAATCCCGTTTCCAACACCCCAACAAGTCCTAGGGGAGAACAGCAGATGGGGAGCTGGGAGATGCAGAGGGACACCCATCACCTCCCAGGCCACTCGTCACTTCCCATTTCTAGCCCACCTCTATTACCACCAAAGTCCTTCCGGGGCTTTGGGACATTGGTGATAATACTCTGTGGAAGCACGTTGGAAAACTGCTGTGCTATTTGAATTTTTTTATGATGTATAAATAAGAAAAAAATAAGAGTAAAGAATTTGTATTTCCTGTGGGATTCTGTGCATATCTAAGTTTTAGTGTAAGAAATGAGGTTTTAACACCATGGGTATATCCCGACTCAATCCTGGAGCCGAGCTGTCCGAGAGCCCCAGACAGAGCACGGGCCCCCGGACTGGGACAGGGACTTAGCCCTGGGGCAGATCTTGGAGGCAGGAAGTGCGGGCAGCCAACATGTGGATCTGGAGGACTGGTCTTTGCTGCCCAGCGGGGGGAGAGCCAGGCCCCGATGAGGCCTGGATTCCTGAACGACTTGAAATGCTCCCAGAGCTACCCCATAGCTCTGTCCCAGGAGATGCTCGCCAGCAAGGTGCCCACAGGCCCTTGACTTCATCCCTGCCACTGACAAGGCTCCTGGGGACGGGGTCGCTGGGACCCCATCCTGTGCAGCCTGGTGTGGCGGGCGGACCCCCTCCCATCCGTCCAGGCGGCACTTCTGTGAAGATGCACCCAGAGCAGCACCCAGCCATTCTGCCTTTTAGCATTTCTTCCGTGGAGACAATGGCGAGGCAGCCTTCATGCTGCTGTCCACGACAGTAAAAAAATCGACAGCGTTCTAAACGTGCGAGATCAGGCTCCTGGGAGGAGCTCAGGTGGAGAGGTGGAGAGGCAAGCTGTGGAGCCGCACGTGAACTGAGGCCCAACCCCACCACCTGACACAAATCAGATTGGAAGGAAACACAAAAATACTTTTCTTTATGTGCTTTTATGCATTTTCCAGAAAAGAGGGCTCTGATTATAGATGCCACACCTGCATCCTTTTAGACAGCTGTGAGGAGCACGCACACTCCCGGGGGCTGCCCGGGGTCGCAGGTGGTCCGTAGCCTGGCAACCTGGCCCCAACCCGTGCCCAGGAGCTGAGGGTCTCCCTTTGAGGGATGTGATCTTGGACGCCTGCCCCCATAGGCTCCCCGCAAGAGCCCCCAGTCCACCCTGATGCTGTCAGTTTGTGCAGCACAGCAGCTGTCCTTGTTTTCAGATACCAGACTACTTGTGATGACCCCGAGGACTGGTGGTGCCTCCACTATGTCCGACGTCATCATCCGCCAGGGGCCTGAGAACCTGCTGTGGCTGCCACTGGCCCAGGGATCCCACTTTGAGAAACCCCAGGATAGCTCAGGCTCTTTCCCGATCTCAGACAACTGCGCGTTTGGGGAGCCACCGTGGTGGTCAGGCTCCTAAAACAAAACAGAAAGCTAAACCCGTTCCTAAGCTGGAGGGCTGAGAGCCAGGAGGGCTGCACAGTCACAGTGCACAATGTGAGCCGCTGCAGGAGCGCTGGGAGGTCAGCAGGCACGCGGGGCGCCCCGGGAGGCCGTGCCTTGCTACCCACATCCCCGGCCCTGGGGTCAGAGCAGGCTGGTTTCAGTGTCATTGGGACCTTTGGCACCTCCTGTTCTGGTGGAGGAGGTTGGCATCATTGCCCGGCTGCTGCTTCCTTGGCCTCCAGTGGCCTGCAGGGACCCCACTCTCCTACCCTCTGCAGGGTCACCGGAGACTGCATTTTCCTGCCAAGGCAGGTTGTCATCAGCTTGGGACCAGCAGTCCAGGCTTCCTCCACAGCCCACGAGCTGTGTCTCCCCACCACCCAGAGGCAGCCAGAGGAGACCCCGCACTCCACCCGTGTACCCACAGGCTCCGGCTCCTCAAGCGTCATGCAGATGCAGCCTCCACTGTTTCTAGAACTGGGTCCAAACTCCCGCTGCCAGCGAGGCCACAGCCCCTTGTTCCTGGCACCGTGTCCTCGTGCTGCAGTCCTATCTGCCCGTCCATGCTCACGTCCCTCCTTCTGGGACCCTGCCCGCGCTCCAGAAGACGCCCATGGAAGCCTCATCCCGACTGGAGCGCTGGCCAAAGCACTCACCCCAGCCAGGCTGCTCCCAGCCGACGACTGGACACCCATCTCTGCAGTGCCGAGCACCTCCACACCGAGTCCAGACACTGGGCTCCGTACCTGGTGTGTGGTCCGGCCTGGCAGCACCGGCTGAGCTCATGATGGGACTGAGCAGCAGGCTGATGCTGTCACATGCCATCACCACGGGGTCTTGAGTGCCCGTCACAGTGTGCAGGGTCCCAGCCTCATGGCAGGGTGGCAGCAGCAGAGCCCCCGGGGGCCTCTGGGCCCAGGACCCCGGTTTGCAGGTGGGGCCTGGGGTGCTGGGGTGAGGGCTTCTGAGAGAAGCTGGCCACCCTACTGGAGGCCATGGCTCACATGGCCTTTTCCATTCACCTTCCTGGCTTGGGGCTGAGTGCGATGGTTGGAACAGCTCTGGAGACAGGCCCTGGGGACGAGCCCCATGGCCTGTGCCCCTGCAGCTTCCCTTGCCCACGGGTGCCAGGACCCCATGGTCTGAACAGCTCAGGGTGGACTGCACCCCGTCCCTCTGACGTCTCTGGGTGTCAGGGTCACTGGGCACCCCCCGCCACGATCAGCCTGGCCATGCTGTCCCACAGGTCCTGTGGAGGCCCCTCAGCGTCCCTGCAAGGTACCAACTTGGCCCTCTGCACCCCTGAGGTCACTGAGTCAGAATGGCCAGGGGCATGAATTCTCCCACGGGACGGTGCGCGTGCACCTGTGGAGGTGAGGTCCCTGGTCGGGCCTTCTGTGGCTGCCTGACCCCGGACCTGCAGGCAGGCCCACATGTCCTTCTCTGTGTCCCGGGCGCCTGGCCTGAGCAGCCTGATGCAGGTGAGGACAGCCGGGAGTGCAGCCGTTCGCACACCAAAGCCAAGCTGTTTCTGTGGCGCCAGTGCTTCCCAGAGGCGGGCTGAGGTCTGTGGCTTCGTTGGGGCTGCCCCCTGCCGGCTAGTGTGGGCGGACGTCCCCAGGCCCATGTCAGGGCCAGACCAGAACACCTTTCTCCAGGGCCAATCTAAGTGGCACAGCTTATGTAACTTTGCTGGCAGCTCTTTTGGCACCTCTGGCAACTGAGGGGTCACCTGGAAACACAGGGACACTGGCAGGTCAGTGTGCAGGACACCCCCTGGCTGAGACCCTCCACCCCACCCCGGCTTCAGGAGGCCAGCCGCGCGGCATGCCTGGGGGCTCCCAGTTGGGCCTTCTGGCTGGCAGTGCCTGGCCTTCACCGTCTGCTTATCAGTGGGCACGGGTGTGATCTGGATGGGCCTCGTCAGCATGTCCTCGGGCAGTGAGGGGATGCCCCTTGGCCCCCGTGTCCTCTTCTGAGATAAGAGATCTTCTAGGCACTGTTGGGGAGACCACTGAGTCCCAAGGCAGCAGGGACCCTGCACCCCGCCAAGTGTGTCCTCAAGAGAAGGGAGAGAAGCCAGCCAGGGTCACACCCACGGTTCTGCTCCCGCAGTAGTTGGGGGGCTCAGAGGCTTCCACACAGAGAGCTGTGCCCCCATGGCAGCCCCTGCTCTGCAGTGACCTGCACTCACCCTTTCCTGCCCACTGCGGCCCTCTGGCCCAGCAAGCCTGCCCACTTGCCCCACGCAGCCTATGCCCTCCTGCGCCCCTGTGGAGGTGTCCTTGCAGACGCTCGGTGGGCTGCCTCCCTGAGCAGGTCGCCTCCCTGAGCAGGCCACCTCTGCCACCTGGAGCCATGAGGGGCAGTGGGGCTGAAACTGTGCCATAAGTCAGGGTCAGGCTACCTGAGCCCCTGTGTCTTCCTAGAAGTGAAGCTGGCTGGCCTGGTTAGGGTGCCCCTGGCCCCACCCCCAAGCCCCTAGCTGGCTGGCTATGGGGAGAGAGGGGCGTCAGCCCAGCCCCAGCTGATGGGGGGCGCAGGCAGACCGTGGGGTCCCCGGCACAGCCGCTGCTGGACGCATCCGTCTGCATCACGGAGCGCGCATGGAGAGAGACACTAGGCACGAGGCCGTGGTAACACAGCAGCGATCGGCCCAGGGCGAACAGCTCCTGGAGGGAGCGTCTGGGGCCACTTGGTGACTTTTTGTGTTTTAATGTACTTGGAAAGAATTACAATGGGGCAGGATGGACGTGGGCCGAGGGCCAATACATAGGTTAGGATGTCCCTGGCGTGTCCCCATGGCCTGTGGCTCTGAGAAGGCCCCGTGTCCCCAGCGGCCTTCTCAGAAACAAGGACTGTTTCCGGTTCCCTCTGAGATCACCTGACTGAGCCCCCTATGCTGTCTGCTCCAGGGTCGGTGGGCCTGAGGCTGGAGACATGTGTCGCTGCATGGGGGAGGCTGGTGGACAGCTGGGAAGTGGGGCTGGGCTGCAGGCAGGCTGGGTTTAAGTTCTCAGTCACCAACAGCTCCGACCATGCCATGTGTGAGGGGCAGTGATGACACCTGCTGCCCCCCACCCCCTGGAAACGGGCTGAGGCCGCTGTGCCGCTGGACCACCTGAGCAGACCCCTCTGACCTCGCGGGTGACTTACCGGGTGGGCTGCCCCTGCTGCCAAACCCACCTTCCGTCTGGCTTCCAGGAACCAAAACACTGGGATCAAGGATTCAAAATCTAAATGCAAAACCTCTTAACCAAAGAGTCTGGGGATGGGAATTAGTCAAATCAGCCTGATGTGCAGAAGCGTGTGAGCAGAGCGGAGCACCTGCTCCAACCTGGGGCCCTGGGGGTGGCAGGAGAGCAGACCCTTTCCCACGAGCCCCGCACGTGCCAGCACAGCTGGGGGAGCGCCATCCACATGGTAAGGACTCGCCCTGGCCTGACCACAGAGATCCTAGTGCCCTGCGCCCAGGAGTGCAGACTTCTGGAGCTACTGCCAGTGTCCTTGCTCAGGGATGGGAAGCAGATGGGGGGCGGGGGGATGCAAGCCCGAGCCATCTGCACTACAGAAGAAGAGCAACTGAGTTACATGAATTACACCACACCAGTAAGTGCGATATCCCACAGCCAGAGACTGGAGTGTGTGTGTGCGTGCACGTGTGTGCCTGTGCGAGTCCCTGGGTCATGCACAAGGCTGCTTCTGGGGCCTGGGAGGGGCCTGGGAGCACAACTGTAGCTGGGAGTTTGGGAGCCTCCCACTCTCCACACACCACCATGTATGGCACTTGCATTTCAGAAGCTGTGTGGTGTTTCCTCTGCAATAAAGATGAAATCACGGATATAAAACGTTTCAGGATTTGAGTGGGTGCCCTGTCCACCCCATTGCCTTCTGGGGTCTTGTTTTCTTCAGCGTGTGTATTTCTCTGCAGGGAGATGGGGAGACCATCTGCTCCTCTCCCGGGTCCTGTGAAGTTTTGCTGAAATGTTTTATAATCAACCTGTAACTAGGCCCACTTCCTGATCCCCAGGATGGAATGGGTTCTCCTAACTGTCAGTGGGATGAAGAGCCACCTCCCCTGCGGCTGACTGGGCCCCCAACCCCGTGCCTGCTTTGGTACGTGGTCCCAGGGCCCCCCTGGCAGGTGATGAGGGTGAGCCAGCTTACCTTCTCAGGGGCACGCTGGTGGCCGTCCCCACCCCCCTGCAGCCCAGACGGCTTGGCCTGTGCATTTTCACCCCCTCCCACTGGAAAGCACCAACAGCAGCAAAGGTTAGTTGAGTGACCCAGATGCCCTTTTGCCAGCCACTCCCCCAGGGTCTCTCGCCTGCCAGCTGGCACAAAGCCTTCAGGCAGGCCTGAGAAGCAAGGGGGTGACCCCATGGGCTCGGGGGGCCGCCGGCCACGCTCCGAGGCTGCCTTCCATGAAGAGGGCGCTGGCACAGTGGGCCGGCCCCAGGCAAGCCACCAAAGCTCCATGTTAACCGTGAAACACCAACTGCTCTTTTATTCACACCAGATGCTAATTCACAAATGTTGTGTCCCAGGCCATTTTTAAGAAAAGAGAGAGTTCTCTTTTTCAAGACTCGCAGACAGAGACACCCCGGCCACGAGGAGTGTCAGCACGAGCCTGGTGGAGCAGGTGGTGGCCGTGGGTGGACCCATCAGCCCCGTGACCACTGCAGACCACACAGGAGGAGATGCAGGTGACACACAAGGGCCCTTTATTCCCCGGATTCCTCAGGCATTTGTTCCAAAGGGGCTGGTTTTAAAGATCTAGTGTGATTAAAGACGTCAGCAGGAGGTTAAGTGCGTGCTTCCATCTGCTGCAGAAGGCACAGCCTGGCGGCCCTGCCAGAGGCCAAGGCCAGGGGCAGGCGGGCACGTGGGCTCTGTCCTCGCTGGGCCGTCACATTAGTTTTGTTGGCGTGAGTGAGCAAGTAGCATTAGTTCTGCCCAGAGTGAAATACACCGATTGTGCAAAAGATTGTGCCGCTATGTGTGGAGGAGGGCCAAGGGGCCACATGTGAGCAGGACAGACATTCTCTAGGACAGACAGTGCATTTCATATGGCAGTTAGAGTTTGGCAATGGGGGGTCAGTTAAAATATAATTATGGCCGTTTAGGCGTCGGCCCTCCTGGGAGGGCCAAGAGCAGTGCGGAGATGCCCCTGGGGACCCAGAGCCTGGCGGCGGGAGAGCTTTACTTCTCCTCCGTGGACAGGCGGTATAGAGCTTCGCCCAGCTGCAGCAGCTCCTCCTTGTGCTCCAGGTCCTGGTACAGGCCCGCGGGGACAGTGTCCAGGCCGTGCAGCAGCCCGAACAGGCAGCCCGCGATCGTCCCTGTGGCCCCGCTCTCACCTGGAAGGGAAGCGCACGTTCTCCTTGCCAAGGCCCATCTCACAGGTCCTCTGGGCAGCCCTCGCCCTTGGGCCAAACCCCAGCTTTGCTCTGGGTGCACCAATCTGGTGGATTTGCTGCCCCTTCCTTCCCTCCTTGCACACTGAGACACACGAGTGTGCGCAAATGCCTGGGCTGTCCACAGACCCACATCCACTGGGTGGTGCTGGTGTCTCTCCCACCTCAGCACCAGGAACTGAGGGGCCCCGATGTCCAGGACACACTGTGCCCAGCACGAGCTGCTGGAATGCCCTCGTTTCACACCCACAGGAGAGCGTGGGCACCAGGACGCAGGGCAGTCCTGCCCAGCCGGGCAACAGTCACAGCCACCATGGGAGGGCTTGGACCGGGGGCTACAGAGTGAGTCCTCAGGACTGTGCGCTGCCTGTACCCACAGGGCCGCCCCACGGCTCCCCCGATGCCTTGTTCTCTTGAGCTCACACTCAGATGGGCACATGAGGCAGCACCCTGCACAGGGAAGGACACATACTCTGGGGTTCAGGAGGCTGCCCTTGATGCCTGTAGCCTCGGACGTGCTGGGAGCGCACTTTGGGATGAGAAGGGGTGCTGATTGCCTGGAAGCCCAAGACCATTAAAGAAGGCAATCTCACCTCCATGACACATGGCCCGGTGGCAGAGCTCCGTCCAGTCATCCCCGGCTCCAAGGAGAGCATCATAGGCAATCATAGGAGCGTCATGGCCCCGCCGGCCCCCTCGGCCTTCCGAACTCCATTTCCTGTAAGCCTAAAGAAAGAGCTAGGGGTCAGGGGCACATAGCCATAGTAAAACCAGTGTCAGTTTGTGCCAGAGCATGCGCCTCCTGGGTTGTCCAGGGCTCTGCTGTTCACATACTCGCTGTGCACTGATGGATTACCACCTGCGTGCCAAGCACTGCCCCAGGGCAGGGGGTGACAGTGCAGAGGGAAGATCAACTTCTCGCAGCTCCTATGGATGCAGACAGTCCACAGATCACCTGACCACGTGCTGGGGTAGCCGGCGAGTCTGTGGTGACATCATAGTCCAGCAAGGGGTTAGAGCCAGTGACTGGGCTGCTGGGACACATGCAGCCCTTGTCTGAGCAGAGCTTGGGGCCAGCAGGCACCAAGGCCTAGGGTCAGGGCCCGGTGGCGGTGCAGTGATGCCCTGTGGGTGCACCATGAGCAGAAAGACTGCAGAGAGCCGGGATCTGGGAAAGTCTCACCTCTGTGCCCGAGCGACAGATTCAGCATTGGTTTGGGGCAGCAGCACCTCCATCTGAAGGACCGCACCCCTAGGCCTGCCTGCATTCCGGAGAGGCCCTTGAGGGGCACACGGAGGGGTGGTAGGGAGCACCTCTCCCCTTGAGCCTCCCTAACACCTAGAATGCAGACGTGCTGGCTGGAGCTGGGGCAGCCAGCCTGCACTACAGCTGTGTACTCAGAATGGCCGAGTAGCCACACAGAAATGTCCTCAGCGGCTCACTGCGAGGGACTTTCAACTCAGCTGTGGGCTCTGTGAACATAAGGGTAGTGTCTATCTTGGCTGAGCTACAGCGAATCAGGTCTTTCCCTTGTGCTACCAAACCCAAGGCTAAAAAAATGAATTAATTTAAAAAACTAAAAAAAATAATAAATAAAATAATTTTAAAATTAAAAAAAAAAAAAAACAATGCTGACAACATCAGCATGAGGAAGGGTGATGGTGTGCACAGCCTGATTCATCACATATGACCTCATGTCCTGGCCCTTAGAAAATATGTGGTGAAATAGAATATCTTTAACAATTACATCTTCAAAATTTCTAGCACAACCATGCTTTTAATTAGAGAAAATGGAAAGATAAAATTTTATCTGTTTGAAACATGCTTCCTCCAGGGAGGCTTCCAGGCCCACCCCCATGGTGGCTCTGGGCCCCTGGTTGCCAGGGGAGCCCCCTAGGCCAAGCCTGAGACATGGCAGAGGCGCAGTCCAGTGGCAGCGGCTCCTTGGTGGGGATCCCGGGCAGTGGGCCCTGACAGCCCATCCCCACCCCCCGACCAGGCAAGACTCACCTTGTCCCTCTCCTCTGCGTCATAGTGGTCAGGGAAGATGGCTTTACTTCCCGTGTCTTCGCTGAGTTTCCTCTCCTCCAAGTAAAACTGCCACTTAGCTTCAAAGTAGAACCAGTGCTCCTGGTATTCTGAACATAAAGAACAGACCAGGCTGCACACGAGGGCCACCGGCCAGGCCGCAAGGACGGTGGGCAGGTAGCCTTCGGGCAGGAGTAGGAGGTGGAGGCCAAGCCCCCTCCCCCTGTGATGCTCATGTCTGCAGCTACTTTGAAACAAGTGAGGAAAATGGAGACATAGGACAAAGCAACCCCGAACCTTGCTTGACTCTACTCTGAACCCAGAGCAGGGAGTAAAGTTCTTCAAAGAGCATCCTCTTGGAAATTCTGAGCCTGTATCTCTTCATGGATGCAAGGCAGCCCAGGAGGAGGCTTTTTCTCCCTTCTGGCCAATGGCCCAGCGCGCCAGTCCCAGGGGTGGTGAATGAAGAGGACATTCGTGGCAGCAGCTGGGCAGGTGCAGCTGGAGGACCGTGCTGTGTCCTCCAAGAACCTGAGAGGCACAAGCCCCTGTGGGCCCTCCAGCCCGGGCCAGCACACCGTGGCCACTGCTGCTCCTATCATGGGCAGGAGCCGAGGACAGAGCCTGGGGAATAGGGGAGGGCTGGGCAGCTGCAGACAGACCCTCAGGGACAGTCCTGGGGAGGGGCTCCAGGTCCCCAGGGAACAACAGGCCCCTGGAAAAGCTGGCCAGAGTCTGCTTTATAAAACTGAAAGCAAAGCTGACCTCAGGTTGGGGTGAGGTGACAGGGCCAGACAGGGAAGCCCCAGCTGCCCCACAGAGACCAGGGCTTGGTCCCTGCACTACCGCTTCCCTCCTGGACACAAACGTCCAAACATTAGGGCAGCCCGGGTGGCTCAGCGGTTTAGCGTCGCCTACAGCCCAGGGCCTGATCCTGGAGACCCGGGATCGAGTCCCACGTCGG
Source organism: Canis lupus baileyi (assembly GCF_048164855.1). Lineage (NCBI taxonomy): Eukaryota > Metazoa > Chordata > Mammalia > Carnivora > Canidae > Canis > Canis lupus. The sequence continues at coordinate 689,075 of NC_132854.1, read as the reverse complement.
GCTCCCTGCAGGGAGCCTGCTTCTCCCTCCTCCTGTGTCTCTGCCTCTCTCTCTCACTCTGTGTCTCTCATTAATAATAATAATAATAATAATAATAATAATAATAAATCTTTAAAAAAAAGAGAAGTCCAAACATTAGAATATGGAACTAGGGTCTCAGTAATTGAACATCTGCCTTCGGCTCAGGTTGTGGTCCTGGGGTCCTGGGATGGAGTCCCACATCAGGCTCCCCACAGGGAGCCTGCTTCTCCCTCTGCCTGCATCTCTGCCTCTATCTGTGTCTCTCATGAATAAGTAGATAAAATGTTTAAAACAAAAAACACGGAACTGATTTGCCAGTTGTCTTTACTGCCAGGGGATGTTGTTACCACTAAGCAGAGGGCCCTGGGTGAACAGAACATGATTTTCCCTGGAGGATTTTGGGTTTCTGTTAAAAAGGGTGTGTCATACAAGGTCAAAAAGCTCCAGATTAAACAAATTTAAAATTAAACAGCAAGAATCAAGTCTCAGGTTTTCTGACCCACGGCGGTCCTCCCCATTCCCGCCCAAGGAGCATTGCTGACGGCTGCTCTTCAGGACACCCTGGGCTAAGCCAGACCTCCGGGGGGATCGTCTCAACCCTGACACGATGGGAATGCAGCCACTGCGTAGCCCTCACTGGCCTGTTTACCTGAGTCTCCCATGTGGGAGGAGGTGATCCCCCCTGGGCTGGACACATGACCAGCCCGGTGACCCCGGGCAGCGTGCTCACTACAGAGAGCCCCAGGGTCGGAAATAAGGTGATTGTGCAGCTCTGTTCTATAATTAAGTTTATAGAGGGACACTTAAGTTCACCGTGGATGTGAGGCTCTCTGATTCTCATGGGAACAAGCCCTGGAGATAAGAGTTTCCCAGCTATGACCTGGCACAAGGAGAAGCAACGTTCTCCTTGTGAAGTTGTTCTGGAAGCTTCTTGAGAGACATTGAGAACGAGTCCCCACTCATCAGAGGTGACAGGAAAGTGACTCACTGGCTCTCTATCTCCAGACTTCAGCCCTGAGCTAGAAAACCAATAGCTTTGCCCCTGCACTTGTGCCTTTGGTCCCACTACCCCGGGACAGACAGGATAACTATTCCAGAAACCCTCCAGGACAGCTTCCAAACTTTCAAGGTCACACGGAGCTGCCTATACTGCTCACAGCACCCATCCCTCCCCGAGGGGAAGGAATCCTGCAGGGGAGTGGCCACCCGAGGACAAAGCCAGAGTTTCTGAGTCCTGCACCTGCCTCTTGAGTCCGACCTGCCAGGCCACCACTCACCCAACTGCCAGCAACAATGCGATCACTTAGGACCTCTGCTGGTGCCAAAGACTGTGTGAGCCCCTTGATGGCGGGTTTGGAGTCAGTGGAGACAGACACGTGTACCCATCTGGTCTCCGTGGCAGCAGACCTCAGCCTCCAGGCAGGCACAGCCATCCGTAAGGTGGAGGAGCAGTGTGTCCCTTGTCCTTCTCCAGGGAATGGGCTACGTAAGGACCATCTGGAATACTGAGCCTACGTGTGCACCCCTCTCGTCTTTCTGGCTGCTGTTGACAGCAGGAGGGTGGGGTCTCTGCAGAGGGCTGGGGGCTGGATACAGTAGCTAGCACGGCGTGTGGTCTCCTGGCATGGCATACTGGGCCCCTGGGCGGGTGTTGCTTCCTGCCAGGAGCTCCTGGGGCCTGTTCACAGGAGGATGCCCTCGGTTTCACTGTGGGGCAAACAGACCTCAATGTCTCTGGGAGCCCGGTCCATGCAAACCTCCTCTGAGTGTGAATTAAACCAACCCATTTCTGGGGGCCAGTGTGAGTGTGACAGGGAGGGAGGCCAGGCTCACCTGACAGGTGCCGGATGGTCTTTTTACAGTATTCCTCAGCCAGCGGGACTGTCCGCATCATGTCTCTGCCCCACTGCTCCAGTGGCTTGCCCTGCGCAGCATAAGATGCAAACAGGGCCGTGCACAGGGACCCGAGAAAGCCTGTGGGCCAGACACAGAGGCTCAAGGTAGGCTCTGCCCATAGGGTGCTTCCCACTCAGAGGGTGCCACACCTACCTTGCAAAGGCGGTCGATTAGGGGGACAGATGGCCCTGAGCACAGAGGACAGCCCGCCGGGCCAGCCTGAGGTGCAGAGCCACACAGAGGCCACAACCACCTGGGAAAAGGCATGGTCATCTCCGGAGACCCCCTCGATGGCTTGCGGGCCAGTCTGTGAGGCCTCACTATGGGCTGGGAGTGAGGGTCCCGCTGTCAGATCCATTACTGCCCCGACCACCTGCTGTCACCCTGCCCCCTTGTGGGGTATCTAGCATCTGGGATGTGCACATGGCCATAAGGCCCTGACGCTTGCTGCCAGAGGTGGCTGGAAACTTGTACAGGAGTCAATGCCCTTCCTGGTGCTGCCCACATTTGACCAAACCCTCAACGTTCCATCCAGTCTTAAGTTAGAAACAAATTACATGAAACAACCCTTTAATAATAACATTAGCTAATCTCGACCCAGACTCTTTTGCTGGTCATATTGTCTCCAGATGCTCCTTGCCATCATGGTCGGGGCTTCCCAGGCACCATCCACTTCCAGTTGAAGCCCCAGTGAGCCATGGCTCTGCCCTGAGTCTTCCTAGTCAGCCCCGGTGTGCCAGCTGCTTGAATTCTATGCCCTTCACACAGACTGAAGGGTCTAAGGGACGTGGCCCTGCGAAGGTGTGGCCAGGAGGGCACAGAGTGGTCCTCACAACCCCAGAGCCACACCACTTATAGGGGGAATTGAAAGTGGCCACGAGGGGTGCCTGGGTGGCTCAGTGGGTTAAGCATCTGCCTTTGGCTCAGGTCATGATCCCAGGTCCTGGATTCAAGGCCTGCATGTGGCTCTGGGGCTCTCCCTCTGCCCCTCCCCCTGATCAGGTGTGCATGCTCTCTCTCAAATAAATAAATAAATAAATAAATAAATAAATAAATAAAAGCAAGCTTTTTTTTTTTTTTTTTTTTTTAAAGATGAAGTGGCCTTGAAAGTCGCAGGAGAGCAGCTGGCAGGCTGTGTCAGGGGCTGGGGAGGGTGTGTCACTGCCATCAATCAAGAGTGTTTACAGGTGTATGAGTTTCAAGTCATTCTTTTTTTAAAATTAGGAGCTGACTGACTCTCTAGGTCATGAGTCACCATCATGCGCTGGGGCCCCACCTGTCCTCCATCTCTGTGATGGGCACACGGTGGGGAACCCTGGGCACAGCTGGCTTGCCTGCTCCCCAGAGCACCAGCCAAGAGGGGTCGCTCCATGCACTTTTTCCTTGTGCACAAGGAGGCCTGGCTCTCAATACCACAGTCACCACTGTGACAGGTGGGGAAACAGAGGCACGGGCGTTGAGGTGGTCCTGCTCATGTGGCCAGTGAGCACTGGTCTGGTTCAGACCCTCACCCCCACCCAGTGTGGCACCTGGCAGCAGATGGCAACAGAAATGCTGATGCCCATGAGTCAACCAGATCCTCACTGCATCCAGATAACTGGTGCTTTTCTTTTCCTTTTATCCTGGCGAAATGACACTGAACCTGCTGAGGACTCTTCCCACCCCAGTATCATCACACTCAATGCCAAGCCTGCTTTTAGGTCAAAAGCAGCGTAAGGGATCCCTGGGTGGCGCAGCGGTTTAGCGCCTGCCTTTGGCCCGGGGCGCGATCCTGGAGACCCGGGATCGAATCCCACGTCGGGCTCCCGGTGCATGGAGCCTGCTTCTCCCTCTGCCTGTGTCTCTGCCTCTCTCTCTCTCTCCGTGTGACTATCATGAATAAATAAATTTAAAAAAAAAGCAGCATAAGCGGAACTGAGATGCAGAAGCCTGCATCCACCAAGTAAACAAATCGAACAGTGGGTACAGTTTCAGCGTGGTCTGCCTGTGGAGACATCACCTGTGGGGTGGTTGTGGGTCATCCTGCCGCACTCGATGCTCACTTCCACTAGGGTCTCCAGACGCTCAGGCTTCCAGTACCGCATGCCGATGCACATGGCTTTGGTGGCAGCTCCGAATCCTGAGCCTACTCGGAACACAGAAGACCCAGTAACACCATCTCTGGCAACCTAACTTTCACAGATAACCCACAGATATAAACAAATTTATGTCATGTTTATCATAGCATCATTTGAGTGTGAAAAACCAGCAGATGACCCCAGTGCCCAACAAAGACAAAAGAGTAAGTAAGTTGCCAAGCTTCCATATGCTGGGATGTTACTTGGGCATGAAACACAGAATTTTTGATGGTTAGGGACGTGCTCATAAGGTGCTCCCACTGGGAAGACGCAGGACATGGAGCTGCACACCCCGCGTGCTTGCATCAGACATGTCTTGTCTCTTTGTAGAGCCCAGCTGAGTTATCACTGACATGCAGCCCATGGCGTGTCCAGGTACTGGGGTTGGAGGCTGCAGCAAGGGGCACGCAGACACTAAGCTCATCTGACAGATGGGCGTCTAATGCTGACGGTGCTGCCAAACGGGCTCTCCTAGTGGTGGTCATGCTCCTTGTCCCACTGGCGGCTCCCCTGCGCCCTGGATGCTCTTCACCAGTGGTCTTCCCATTCAGCACACGTGGTACTGTCTCAGCACGGGTTTCACTAGCGTTTCCTCTAAACCAATGGGGCTGAGCGTGTTTCCATGCACTTGCTGGCCACCCCCATTCCTTCTGTGGGGAACTGCTCACTTAAATATTCCTCATTTTTGTTTTGGGCTGCTGAGTATCAGATGTGTGCTTTGCAACTATTTCCCCCAATCTTTGGTTTGCTGTGTTATTCTTTCAGCAGTCTTCTGGGGAGCAGGATGGATCAGGGAGCTCATGCTCCCCTCAGCTCCCTTGGGGAGTCATGTACAATTGGTTCCCTTTCTTCTCTAATGCTTTGGAGGACTTCCCTTCTTTAACCCTGCTGGGCATCTGCCGTTTATTTGGAGACTTTAGGCCATTTACATTTGATGTGATTACTGATGGGATTAGGGTCAGGCCTGCTATACCGCCCTTTGTTTCCTTTCGTCTCTTGTCTGCCTGTTGGGTTGAACATTACAGAGCAGTGAGATCAGCTGCCAACCTGGGTGACGATTCCTACCACTTGGAGGATGGTGCCTGCCACCAAGAGAGGAGCCTCAGACCTCGGCCCTTTTCTCTGGTCTGGAGTCACCGAGGAAGATGTGACAAAGAGACGCATGGCTGGCGCTTCCCTCCCTGGACAGAGAAGACGTGCGGGGAGATCCACACGGGCTGTGTGCTGTCTCCCACAGCAGAGGGTCCCTCCTGAGGCTGAGGTGCGGCAGTGGGCTGCACACATGCTGGTACTGCAGCTAAGACCCGCTCTCCCCCTGCGGGGCGGAGGCATCAGTGGGGCTGGTTAGGGCATGTGATGCTCATGCTTACACAGTACACCCAGAATACAGAAAGCTTTCCCCTAATGAGGTGGAGGACTCCAAGGCAGAGGGACAGCCTCGCACGGGTCTCCCCAGATGGAAACATTCTGGGCTGGGCCCTGGCTAGGCAAGGGGGCAGGAGGGCACAGGCCACCTGTGGCAGTTTCCCCAGCAAGTATTTCTAAAAGATTCCATTTTCTCTTTTGTTTGCTTGTTAGTTATAACTGTTTTGTGATGTTAATGACTGCCCTAGGGCTGAACCACCCCATGCCTGGGACAAGCACCCTGTGGCCGCAGGCCTCCACCACACTGTCAGACACCTGCTCACAAGCATTTGATAAACTCGAAGAGCATTACTAGTTTTTTAAGTCAATTATCTTTCAAAGAGATTCAGTAGTAAGTTAAAACTCTCCCCTATTTAGCCACGTGACTGTGATTCCCGCCACACTTCTTCAGTACTTTCCTCTTAGTGTTAGGTTCATTCTGCGGAATGGCGGTTGTCCCTTTGCCTTTCTTATAGCATCACTCTGCTGGTGATGGATCCTATAGCTTCTGTGTGCCTGAAATAGGTTATTTGGCCGTTAACAACAGTATCTGTAAGATACTGCTCTGGGAGTAGAACTCCAGGGTGAAGCTGTTTCCTTCGGTGCCTGGATGACATCACTTTCCGACGGGAGACCTGCACCCTCCTCACCTGGGCTGTCAGCATACACTGCACTCTTCTCCTTATTATTGGTCTTGAACAGTTGGATTGCCATGTGCCACGGTGTAGCTTTCCCATGTTTCTTGTGCTTTACCTGGAAGTTATGAGTTTCTTCAATCTGTGGGTTTACGGTTTTCAACAAATTTGGAGATTTGGGCACTAATTTTTTTCTTTTTGGTTTTATTAAAATTCAAGTTAGCTAGCATACAGCGTACTATTGGTTTCAGAGGTAGAGATCAGTGATTCATTCATCTTATATAACACCCAGTGCTCAGTCCATCGCGTGCCCTCCTTCATGTCCACCATCCAGTGATCCCGTCCCCCCAACCTCCCCTGCAGCAACCTTCAGTTTATTTCCTAGAGTTAACTCTTACGGTTTGTATCCCTCTCTAATTTTATCCTATTTTATTTTTCCCTCCGTTCCCCTAAGTTCATGTTTTGTCCCTTAAATTCCTCATATGAGTGAGCTCATATGATAATTGTCTTTCTTTCTCTGACTGACTTTAATTCACTCAGAGTAATACCCTTCAGGTCCATCCATGTAATCGCAAATGGCAAGATTTCATCCTTTCTGATGGCTGAGCAATAGTCCATTATATATATAGACCACCTCTTCCTTATCCATTCTGCTGTTGCTGGATGTCTGGGCTCCTTCCACAGTTTGACTATTGTGGACATGGCTGCTGTGAACATTGGGGTGCAGGTGCCCCATTGTTTCACTATATCTGTATCTTTGAGGTAAATTCCCAGCAGTGCAATTGCTGGGTCATAGGGTAGCTCTATTTTCAACTTCCTAAGGAATCTCCACACTGTTCTCCAGAGTGGCTGCACCAGTTCACATTCCCACCAACAGTGCCTGAGGGTTCCCCTTTCTCCACATCCTCACCAACACCTGTTGTTTCCTGACTTGTTCATCCCATTCTGACAGGTGTGAGGTGGGTATTTCATTGTGGTTTTGGTTTGTATTTCCCTGATGCCCAGTGATGTGTCTGTTAGCCACGTGTAGGTCTTCTTTGGAAAAATGTCTATTTATGTCTACTGAGATTTTGGCCACCATCGCTTCAAATCATTTCTTTGTTCCCCTTTGCTCTGTCAGGGACTCTGTCACAGGCAAAGCTACACCGTGGCGCATGGCAATCCAACCGTTCAAAACTAATAATAAGGAGAAGAGTGCAGGGTATGCTGACAGCCCATGGCTCGCTACTGCTCTTATCATATTTTTGGATTCTTTTTTTCTCTGTGTGTCCCATTCTGGGTTGTTTCTATTGCTGTGCCTAGATAGGAAAATTTTCTTCTAAAATGTCTAATCTACTATTAATCTCAGCCAATGCATTTAAAACCTCAGACACTGTAACATTTTTTCTGGAAATGTGATTTAGGTTCTTTTTATAAATCCATGTCCTTAACTTTTTCAACCTATGGAATATATAATATTTTATATCTGTTTGAGAATTCTAACATTTACATCAGATTTCATTGGTTTTGGTGGTGTCCATCCTCAGTATAAACCCAAAGGGTGGGAGGAAATGCCTGGGTGGCTCAGCTGTTGAATGTCTGTCTGCCTTCGGCTCAGGATATGATCTGGAGTCCTGGGATCGAATCCCACATCGGGCTCCCTGCATGGAGCCTGCTTCTCCCTCTGCCTGTGTCTCTGCCTCTCTGTGTCTCTCATGAATAAATCAATAAAATCTTAAAAAAAAAAAAAAAACCAAGGAGGGGTCCATTTTCAGCATAAACCCAAGGGGGTGTCCATCCTCGGCATAAACTCCAGGGGGGGTGGTTCATCCTCAGCATAAACCCAGGGTGGGTGGTCCATCCTCAGCATAAACCTAGAGGGGCAAGTTCATCGTCTGTAAACCCTATAAACCCAGGAGGGGTAAGTCTGGGACCCCAGGAGCAGGTACCCAAGAGGCAGACACTCTGCCTATGTAAATATATCACCTATAAACACATCAAAGCATCCTGGAGACATTTATGCTGCACAAAGGAGCCCCAGTAGATCCCCCTGTCATGCAAACCTGCGATGCTGCTGGTTAGTGGGACCAACACGGGTTAGTATCCAAGTAGCTCTGCAGCACGTGCTTCACAAGGAAAAGAAGGCTTTCCCTGACCCTTCTCATTGAAAGGTGTATGCCAGGCAAGGAGGTAGTTGTCTGGCTTCAGCTGGGAGCAGCCTTCCAGAGTAGCTGGATCAGCCCAATGTTCTGGAAGCTTCTCAAGGACTTCCACATAGCGCTTCACCATCTCCCGGTACAGGTCATCCAGGCACCAGTAGTCTGGGGAAGAAGGGGTGGGGCAGGGTCAGATTGAGGAGGCCCCAGCGAGCAGGGACCACACAATGGCAGTGAGCTTCATGTCCCCAAGCTGGTAGAAGAGAAGGAAGATTCTGGAGCTCCACCTCACGATCCTGGCTCCCTAGAGAAGTGTAGCAGACAATTCACTCTAGATCTGACTTACAATTCAGACATTATAATTCGTTGTGCTTCTCATTCTGGTTACATAGGAGAACTGAGACAGAACCCACAATCTTCATTTCCCTCTAACAATTCCTGCTAACGCGAAGAGAGGCTGGCCTGAAACCTGTCTGTTCCTCAGGCTTCTAAAATCTCGTGTCTCCATCCTGGGAACTGAGGCTATGAGGCAGGCATGTGTGTGATGGCGTTCTGGGGATGAGCACAGTCTCAGCCCTCGAGGATCACAGAAATGGAGGGTAGGGGGGCTAACATGCTGCCCACCTGCTGTCCGGGATGCACGGCCCCTAGATGGTTGCACATGCCCCCACCCCTACCCACCCAACACCATCAGACACTGGCAGACACCATCAGGCTCTTACTTGTCGTGCTGGGTTTCACAGGCAAAGCTCAGTGGGTTATGCCACTTGCCCAAGGCCAGAGGTGGCAAACGGGGTTCGATGGCAGGGCCTCAGCATTCCTGCATTACATAAACGTACAGTGAGGTGGACAGAGGCTTTGTAGCTCCAAATTTGGGGCTTAGTGTGCCTGTTCCATCAGGGAGCAGAGCCGGGTGGTGAGGGAGCCTCTGCGCCAGACCTGCTGGGTAGGAACATGGTGCACGGCCAGTGTGACCTTTACAGCCACCAGCAAACTCATTCTGTACCCAAACTGCATTTCAGGCCTCAGGAGCCGGGGTTGCCCCTCTCCTGCTCGAGGCGCACACCCCAACTTTGAGGGGCATGGGGGAGGGGAAGAGGCTGGGAGGGAGGGAGGGAGAGAGAGAGGCAGGTCCCCTCTCAGCCACCCCCGGGCCGAGATCCCAGCATGGAGGTGTGGGAGACAGGTACGCCGCCACCTCTCCCCCTGCTGCTGCCAGTAGGGCAGGTGGGCCCCCGTGCCCTGGAGGCAGGACTTGGTCCTCAGTCCTTCTGTCCCTAACTAGGCAGCAGGCATCCTATGTGCACACCGTGCATGGCCTGATTCTGAGTTGGGGTGGAGTGTGGGGCCAGACGCAGGTGTGGGGCATGCAGCTGCTGGGCCTGTGAACCGCCAGGATCAGCCCGGCTCCAGGTCACCAGCACCTCTCGATCCAGGTTTAGGAAGCCTGGCCTTTCCAGAGGCCATTAAAGAATTCATTTTATTCTTGAATCTCATCCTTCTCAAGGAAAAACTTAAAAACCTCCTTAAAAACAAAATGGCACCAGTCTCCTGCTTTGTTTCAGGTTAGAATTCAAACTAGAAGCAGAGTTTTTGAAGCTGCAATGCCTGGGACCCACTTGTCAGGGTTTCTCCACTCCATACAAAGCTCTTCAGCTCATTCTTCTCCACCTCCCCACCCTGTCTCCTCAAAGACAAATCCGCTCATGAAACCAAGGTCATGATAAAGAAAAGGCACAATATCCTTATCAAGTTGCTTTGTCACAAAAATGTCAACTTTTCAAAATGCAGTTACCGTCAGGGGGCCAGTGATGGAGGAAGAGAGAGAGGGGAGTCTGGACAGGCCTCTCTGGTTCCCATGTGGGCCCGGCTCCACCTCCCCTGCAGGTATGGTCATGCCCACAGCACCTGCCCTATCCCCCGTGGGCTCGTGTCCCTATTGCTTCTGAGCGGCCATGGCAACAGGCTACCTCAGTTGGCCATGGCCATCGGAGCTGCTGACCTGCAGGCCAGGACATTTAGAGAAACAGACATTAACCTGCCAGGAGCCATCTTCCCTTAATAATGTATTAAGTGCCCATGCTGCCCTACTTAATCTCAACCCTGTGACGAAGGCATCAGCTTCCCCATGCACCCTGCAGGAGGGGAAGCAGGCTCAAGGGTTCTCGGGTCAGGGGGGGTGAGCCAGGAGAACCAGGCCCCAGGGCCCCCGAGGCAGAGCCTCCGTCTCATCCTTGGGTGACCAACACAGGACCACACACAAGAGGGAGCCTTTGGTCAGTGTGTCTAGCAAGCTGGCTGGGTGAGCTGTGTTTACTGGATGGCCACTCACCCCATGGGGAATGGGGCACTGCTTCCCAGGCCAGTGTCTGATCTCTTCCAATCTGCACTTTCGAGAGACCCAGCCCAGAGGACCAGGTCCCACGGATGTCCCGGACTCCCACATCTCACTCACAGTAGCAGGACCACACAGCCACATAGCTGGTTGAGCCATGGCACGGAACAGTGGGACATGCATTTTCAACCCATGGTTCCACTTTGTGAAAGTCTGTGTTTTTGGGAGAAACAGTGAAGAGCCACTAACCATCGGGGTCCTTCAAGCATCCCAGTCCCTGCTCGGACACTCACTTGGTCATAAGGCATTGGGCAAGTTACCCGGCCTCTCCGTGAACTGCTCTTTGAACAACTGTAGTCATGATGTCACCTTCAGGGTGATGTGAGGGTCAGATAATGATGCACATAGAGTCATAACAGTGCCTGGCAATACTCAGTGCCACATCAGCATCACCGTGAATATGGCTCAAAAGCCCCTTTTATAGGCTACAATTTGCTATTTATAGAAAAAAGATCCAGCTCTTTGACAACTAAATTTAAATAGAATTTCAATTTAGTGACTTGAAAACAATATGCCTGCTTGTGCTTCTGGAGGCTGAGTCATGGGCGGTCTTCACAAGTGTCTCCTCGTGGCCAGCCGACGGGAGGGGGAGTTCACGTCTCTGCTTAGAAACGATACCCCAAGCACCCCCGCCCTCCCGCATGCACATATTTCACGTCGGGGCAGATTATGTCCTATTTCTGTCAAGAGGGCCTAATCTAATCTCAGAGAGCACGTCACAGTCAGGAGGACCTGACCTCGCTGGTGTCTGTCCTAGGGGTGCCTCCACAGGCAGGGACAGGCCACAGACTCTGCCATTCACAAAAGGCACAGGACACACGGAGCGCGTACACATGTGCTTGGCGTCTGATACCGTGGAGGGAGAGGGTGTAGCAGTCAGGACCAGATGTGTGCAGCCCGAACAGGCCAGCTCTGCTCAGGGGGGGAGCACGCCCACAGTCGGGCAGGCACCCCTGCTTCAGCGGCCAGAACGCAGGTTAGCCTGGGAGCACGAGAAACTGGAAATATTTGGATGTCACAGTTGTGTAAACTCAGAAAGGGACCTCACCACACAACGTGCTGGACGCTACCTTATCTGTGGTGCCTCAGCCCTCACCCTAGTTATTTTGGCACCAGCTGCGGGGCAGATGGCATTCCTGCAGGATGAGCACAGAGCTAAGCTGAGCGAGCCCCCAGTTTGGGGCCCAAGGCCAGGCCTCAGTGCCTGCACCATCGCCCCAGACATTCGCCATGAGACCACACACTACCGACATGCACAGGTACCTTGTCTGGAAGCCATGCATGATGCACTCACTGCTTCCCTGAAAGTCGTGCAAAACCCTGTCCTACCATCCACCTGCTCCTTGAAGAGCAGTTCTGGAAAGTCTCCGCCCTGGCCAGCCGCTTTCACAGCATCTTCTCAGGACGTGTTTGTGTGTAAGCAGATATCTGGGTCCTATTTTGGTAGATGGCATTTTGACTCAAATTCACTGGGATTTAGAAATAATCCCCAAACTATTATAAGAGGTCCAAATTTGAAGTGGGCTTATTATTTTCTATTCTTTTGAAATAAAACCAGAAGGCTTAATATCTGCAGTGAAAACTCAAACCCTCTCCCCAAACAGCCTCAAAGTGGGAAATTCATCTGGTTTAACTCTGGACACAGACGCGAGCGAGAGGCCACTGTTTCAGAGGCTGAGGGCAGACATGTGGGGTGACAACCCAAAGGGACCTTGAGTGGCACATCTGCGGGGGCAGGGGACGCAGACGCCTGCAAGGTCGCCCCTTTCAGCCACAGCACCAGGTGACAGTCCGTAGAGGGGCCGTGGCGTCCTTGGGGCTTGGGTGCCCACAGGAGGGCTGCAGTCCACCAGCTTACCTGTGGTCAGGGCCCCGGCTGTCGTCAGGTGCATGATGGTGTTGTCACTCACCCACCACTTCTCTGGGGACGGCTGGTCCAGGTCCCCGCCTGTCTGCGGCTCCTCCCTGGCCTTCCTGCCAGGGGCGCCGCTGTCCTTGCGGGCGTTTCTGTGCCCCAGAGCGTCCCCCACGGCCCCCAGCAGCATGGCCGCCTTGAACTTCTCCATTGGGAAGCAGCTCTTCTGGCCACCGGGCCGCAGGTGCCCAGCCTCGTGCTCCGCGGCGTTCAGCACGCCCCCGACCTCTGCGATGGTCACTGTGCAGCGGCCAGGCACGCCTACTCTGCTCCGCGGTGGCACCGACGACAGGCCCCAGCCCCTCTGTGCCCTGCGCCTGCCGAGGGACCACGTGGAAGGCGTCAGCACAGACGCAGGCTCCACGCCCAGCAGCCCAGACGGCCTCTGCGACAGCTGCAGCCGCTTCCCGCTGGGCCACGACCTCCAAGCACGAGCCCTTGCCAGTGTTCTGGAAGACGTGCATGCAGCCGAGGCCTCAGGGTGGCGTTTACGCGGAGTGAGCCCGTCACAACCAGCACTCTGCACACCGCCCCGCCAGTCCCAGTCGCTCCTGTGCTTTCTGCCTGGACAGCTCTGCCCTTTCTCAAATTTCAAGTAGGTAGGACCCTACACTCTGCGGCCTTTGCGTCTGGCTTCTCTCACTTAGCAGAACGCGGAGTTTCATTCATTCCTTGCAGTTTTGGGTTTTGGGAAACTTTTCTGATTATGAGCTGTGTTTGGTAGGAAACCTAGAAAATGTCCAGGACAAAGGAGAGAAGCACCCCTAGCCCCAGTGCAGGGGCTCACGGGGCTCACCCATGCCAGGCTCCGTACTGTGTCCAGACAACCCCAGACCTGTGCAAGAGACGCTCAGCGGCAGGCTAGGGTGTGAGTAGGTCTGAGATCAGGAGTAGGAAGCAGCCCCCTACCTGCTGGCCCTGACGTAGGTCCACGCCTCCCCCTTGCCCCTGGGGCCTGGTCACTCATCAGACCAGAAGTGGAACCCGCTGCATCTGGACTTGAGAAGCACATTTGATAAAATAGCATTTTCTTTGGGTAATAACTAGACACTGAGGTGTGCTTGAGCATGAGAAGTGTTCAATCAGCGTCCGTTACTAAGGAGCCTCTGGCATGTTCCTCCAGCTAGCAGGGTCCTGCAGAGCCAGCCTGGACAGCCCTGGGGGGTGAGGCAGGACAGCCAGCCAGCCGCCCGTTGCAGTGGAAGAGGTCGTCCTGCAGAAACAGCGGAGGGGTCTGCAGCTCTTCTTCTGCTGGCTCCACACTGCCCAGCGGTGTTCACCGAGCCTGGATGTGTGCCCGCAGCCCCAGGCGCACCTCCCGCCACGCAGCCTGGAGTCTGAGGGGCAGAGTGCTGCACTTAGACATGCACGAGCTCAGGTGACGTGGCAACGCGCATACGTCTGCAAGATGGGCAGACGGGGCCGTGTCTGTTCCAGGAACTCTTGGCAGGCGCTCCATGAAGGCACAGGTAACATGTCTTTACTAAACTATTAGATTTGGGTGACCTGTGCATTCTTAATACATTTGCAGTTTGCGTTTCAGTGTATTCTGGGATATAATTCCCATCAGCTCAAGGAAAGTCTCTAATTTTGACATGGAAACAACCACATTAGTTAGGACACTATGTGATGATGAAAAGGAGACTACTGGCCTGGCCATCTGTTGGGGGATGCTGCCTCCAAGCCGGGGCACAGGCCACATATGGGTGGGCTGCTTTCCTGTGGGTCCTGTGGCACCCAGCATTGGAGCACTGAGAACACAACTGGAAGGACACTATACCACACCAGAAAAAATAATTTATTTTAATGTTTCTGAAGCTCTCAGTACTTCCATAGCATGCATGCCTTAAATATGTGTAATAGCAAAAAAAGAAACCCACAGTTTTTTGAAGAGCCTTTGTCCAACCACTAAGATTGTGTCATCTACTGAAAAAACAAGCACATAGAACTTCCCCACCATAACGCTGAATATTAACAATGAGAAGGCGCTGCGGACCTCCAGAATTCGTGCAAGATTACCCAAGTTCCTCAGCCTCATCCAAGCAGAACACTTATGTAGCAAGAACCTGCGAAGCCTTGGAGGATGTTTAAAACTGTGGAGATTCTTATAAGAATAAGTGCTCTTACAGCCACAGGCTCGCAGGCAGAGACGCCCTCCCTCTTCCTCCACAGCCGTGGAGAAGCCAGGTGACTCTGTCATGCCCCTTGCTAGGCACCGCCCCAGCCCCGACTGTGGTGTCCAGGCCTCAAGCCCCCTCCCGGGCCCCGCACAGCCTGCTGTCTCTGAAGTACACACAGTTCACACACAGCAAGGATGCAAACCCCCCTCCCTGGGCACAGACACTTCCTTAAATGCTGAACCACATCTCCAAAAAGTCAACTCAAGTACACATTTCAGGCACACTGTCCATTTACAGAAAGTCAGAGGGAACTACTTCTCTCCCACCAAGTGACCCCAATTCATTTGACTCGTCAGGTGGGTTGCAGGTGGGCAGGAGGCACACTTGTGATATGAAGATCTTTTCACATATGAGGTAGGGTCCACAGAGTGATGTTCAGAACACACAGTTTCTTCCAAAAGGAAATCAGGTGGCATCACAGGCCTTCCACCTTTGGATGGCATGCCAGGGCGTCCGTGCCTCACCGGATGTGCTTCTCTGGCCAGCAAACACCGAAGAACCAGAGGGCACCGTGACAAGCACGGGCTTCAGGTGGAAACAGGGGAGGTTTCCATGTGGGTGTTTTTGGGTGACGATGTGTGCTGTGGCTTTCGGATGTTCACAACCATGCACACGGCCAAAGGGTGGGTGACAGGCCTCAAGGACCACTAGAAAGAACCAACTCACTTGACTTTTAAATCTATAATTTGTTGCTTGTAAAAGAAATATTTTCATGGGAAAAGGTCTTTTTAAATGTAATAAAATACATTTTTTTAAAAAAACACACTTTATAAAACTTATTAGGAAGCTCGTCCAAATGACATTGGAAGGAAAAGAGCCGCCGATTTGTCAGCGGTTTACTGTGACACGTCCCTGGAGTCACACCCCACATGTGCCATCACTGGGCAAACTGTGACACAGTGAGAGCTGTGCAGTGACTTTCATGGGAACATCCACAGGGAATTAAAATAAAAATAGATCTAATAAATCTAGATATTTGATAATTCAGAAAATACAAATCTTGAATTCTTGGCACCAAGTTTATAAAATGTTAGAATCCGTGTCAGATCTTCTTTAGGGCACATGGTTACCAGCATAAAAATTATAACGTCCTGCCAAGGACACAAATCCCGTTTTTTAAGTGGAATTGCAAGCTAGCTCAGCAGGACCTATGGTCCCTGCTGGTGTTCACCTGACATCATGAATTAAACAGCAGGCTCTGCCACTCTGCAAACAGGCTGAGTTACTTTTCACAAGTATAATAAAAACCATGCAGAAATCTTCTAAAGCAACAGCCACAGGGCCACCCCAGGCCTCCCAAAGCCACGTCTGCCGAGGCGCTCCTTCTGTGTCCAACTCAACCCTTTCTGTAGCAGGGAGAGGCCACGCCACGCCCTGGCCAGCTGATGACCACTCCCGGCCAGTGACGAGCCAAGCGTCCCCTTGCAGGAGGCACTTCCTCTCAGCATCTTAACGCATCTTAATTTTCTGCCTAGAAAGGGCTGCGCTTACTGCCCGTGACGACTGGTCGCGCGTATTCTACGAAATCGTCTATGAGAACAGGCCATGCTCCTACAGGAAAGCAAACACACAGACTTTTAAAAAATCAACAGTTTAGAGTAATATTTTTATATTCAGAGAATTCTCAAGTCAATATTTGTATTTCAAGAACTCAAGTGAGTTTAAGTTTCACAGCCTGTTTTTCTGAAGGATTTGACCAGTGAAACCCACTTCTCTTGCTTTGGCCAGACGTGGGTTCGAGTACTGGTGTGCTGTGCAGACTGTACTAGTTAGTGTGCTGTGTGGCCTCTAATGACAGGGCAGGCGGGGCTAGCTGGCCGCAAGGCCCCGTCCCCGTCCCAGGTGGTCAGGACCCTGTGGCCACACTGGGTGCCCTCCCCCCGCTCCAGCCCAGGCCACCCCCACGCTTCCAAGTGGCCCCAACATCTCCGCTGGCCAGGCACACATGCTGTAAGCTGCCAGCTCTCTTTCTGCAGATCATGTCTTGCCACCATAGCTAAGGTCCCAAGAGCCAACTATCTCCCATTCACTCACACATGTTTACAAAGTGCCTGCTCTGTGCCAGGTGCTAAGGCCACACACAGGCCTGCAGGCCAGGGCAGTGAGCACTGTGGCTCTGAGCCTTCGCTTCCCAGAGCAAAGACAAAGGAGGTGAGGACGTGCCCTGGAGGGTTGCCTCCACATTGGGCGCCGAGGATCACAGGGCGGGTGGGCCGACTGTGCCTCTTCCCTAACATGGCACAGTGCCCACGGAGGCAGGCATACAAATAAATGCTCCCTGCTCAGCGTCCTGAGATATCTGGGGGGAGGGACCACAACATAGGGAACTATGTTTACAAGGGAAGTACCACTGGAATCTTCAGGCTTATGTAGCCTGACAGAACCACTAACCTGAGGCATCACACGGGATTATGTACCTGGGTGGCACCTTCCAGACAACTGTCTGGTTCTGCGGTTCAGCTGCCTGGCTCCCTGTACCACTACCTTTGAGCTGCTTTCAGTTTAGGGGCCTTTCCTCTTGATTTAAACTACTCTGAAGGCCTATTTTTCTTTCTTGTGGTTGACAGACATACTACAGTGGGTGTAATTGTTACCACCATCACTCCCACTGCACCGAGGGGTGGGGCCCGGAGTCAGCAGGATGGTTGGCACGTCCTGTGCCCGGGGGTGGGGGGGTGGTGCTGGCGCACGGCAGCAATTCTGGCCATCAGCTGAAGCATTAGGACTTCCCGTACCTTCTTCGTCATAGTTAGACATATCATCAGCAATCATATTTCCAAAATCTAGCAGAAGGTTCCAAGTGTCCCTTGGGATTGATCTTTTGTGATGCTCCTAATACATAAAAGAAAAAAACCCAGCAGACTTGAGAACCAGACGTGCTCCTCAGGAGCGCCAGCTATCTAGCTGGCTTGGGACACAATTGGACGCAGAACAGCACCTGTGCTCACACTCTGCTGTCAGTAACAATAAGGCTTCCCGGGAAATGTTAGGTGCTACGCACCACCAACGTGCAAAAATGGAAAGATAGACTTAAACAACCGAATAAACATTTAAAATGCAAAGATTATAATCTGTTTCAGTCAAACACCAGGCAGCCCTTTCAGTCTCGACCTAACCCCTGCCTCAGACCCAGGGCAGGACCATAGCAAACTGCTCCTGGAGACCACTGATTCTCCTCTGTACTGGCAGTGCTTGCGGTGGGATGGGGGCAGGTGCCTACAACTGTGTCATTTGGTATTTGAGATTTACCAAACCTGCCGAGAACACCACCCGTCTGTGGCTCCCTTTCCCACTGCACAACCCCGCAGCCCAGGTGGGCACCACTCTCTCCTGCCCTCACCACCTAGCACAGTGCTCCCTCCTGAAGGGACCAGGCACCCCACTCAGGCCTGTCTGTGCATTTATCTCAAGCTACCCCAAACCATGTAGACTTCTGCAGCTTTCTGCCCCTGGAATCTAGGCTCCATGTGTGGCAGGCTGACATCACAGTGGGATGTGCTAGTTTCACTGAGCTCTGGGGGTCTTCTCCTGTGCTGACAGTCTGACCTTCTACCCGCACTCCTGCATAGGGATCTTTGGTTGTTCCCCACATGCTGCTGTGACACTGCCCCATCTCTGGGCACCTATGCAGGTTCTCTGGGGGAATGTCTGCAATTGGGGTCAACTAGCCACCAAACTAGGAAGTGGTGAGGCAGAGTGAATGTGATGCGCGGCTTTGAAGCTGCATCTTGGTTTTCCCACACTGCTTCCAGGAGGACCCCGTGGGAAGATGGTCCTCAGCCAGGCCAGGGTCTGTGCCGTGAGAAGGCCTGCCTCCTCATACGCTCACGAAGGAACCCATACAGCAGGTCTAGGTATGTCTACACCACGTGACTATTTATTCTGGAGCGAGGACCCTGTGCTCCACACATGTCACACAGTGACACCTGTTTCCCTGATTTCCAGCTCAGCTGTGCCACCCCAGTAAGAAGACCTGGCACCCCTCAAAGGCCTGCTTCTAACACAGACTCTCTCATAAGGGGCCACCTAAGCCTTCCTTTTCCTTCTGAACACTGTAAAACACATTTAAAAATGTACCCAACTATCAACGCACTAGGCACGGGGTTACAGTATCAATGTACAGGATGTGTGTTACTGGTGCTTTCTTTAGGAATTTCAAGTTCCTCCAAGGAAGCACAGAATGAGTTAGTTACAGCTTCTTAGAGAAGGTGGTAGAAAGATGATTGCCTAGGTCTGTGGGCACCTGAGACCTTAGCCTGGGGGTTCTGGGTGGCTCCCAAGCTGCTTCTGACACTGGCCTCGGGACCACCAGGCTAGAGCTCAGTGGCCGTGGCACCATGCATGATGGCAAGGCCACATGGTCACCATCCAGAACTCCCATGACCCAATATCCGGCCAGAATACCTTGGTCAGATAAGAGAGACAGCCATGTAACCTGCTGACCCCCTCACACTGCGTGCACACGGCAGGAAGCAGGACACTTACCAATAAGAAGGTGTTCCAAAGATCTAAAAACTTAAACCTTCCAGATAATACTAAATTCCAGTATGCAACGGCCATTTCTAAGTCTGGCAAAAAGAGAGAAAGGCCAGTTAGTAAATCCCAGTTTCTTTTTCCACTGCAAACAAAAAGTGACCACTTTTTAGCACACCAATATCCACTTAATAAAACTCACAGTCTACCCAAGTGTAGAATGAGGACTAACCCCTACCCAAGAGTTCTTATAACTCTGGGGAAATCCCTTAAAAGGAGACCCATGCGTTTGTGGTTCAGACATGTCAATGATTACCCTCTAGTGAACAGCAGTTCCAAAACTCTCATTTTCATACACATCGGGCTTCCTTCAAACCTGACTGAACCAACCAGGATGCTATTTGTATACATCATTTATGTTTAGAAAGTGGGTCAATGCACTTTCTAAGTGATGAATACAAATTGAACACCCCGTCTCAAGAGGAAGGGCTGTAGTGCTCTCCAGGTGACCTGCTTTGCCACTGTAAGAGCGGGAAGAGTCAGAATGAGCACCATGGGGACTCCACATGTCTCAAGGTGTAGTGAGGACAAGCACACCCAGGGAGAGACCCTCCCCTGATGTGAGCTCGCTGAAAATCTACACGGCACTAACCCGAGTCTACATTCTCCATCTTCCCTGACACAGACCTATGCTGCAAGGCTCAGGCTGAAGATGACATCTTAGCAAACAGGGCCACTGAGTCATAGGGCTGCATGAGAATACGAACCTAAGCCATAATTTTTGGAATACTGACTCATTCTCTGTTTACTGTAAGTTTAATGTTTCTTTCTTTCTGTATGTTTGACATAACAAGTATATTAAGCTGAGTTTTCTATTAAAATTGACAACCTTTAATTGCCTGCTTTAATCTCAAGTGCTCACCACTTGTAGGCAATAAAAAACAGTTATAATAAAATAATTTCCTAGTTACGTGTTTACATATATATGTCGAGATGGACTAATGCGAAAAACAAATACTTAAGGCAACAGATTCTTTTAAATGCAAAATATCCAACTAACCACTTCTTAGAAAATCTTCCTCTAAATCTTGGTTGGTCCCACTTGGACAAATGATTAAAGTAGCGCTGCAGGGGCATCGGGTAGGCTCAGTAGGTAGAACATGCAATTCTTGATCCCAGGGTTGTCAGTGACAGTCCCATGTAGGCTACAAAGATTATTTAAATAAAACTTAAAAAAAAAAAAAAAAAAAGTAGAGCTGTAATCTAAGATTTCCAGGAAAGAGCATTACTATACCTGCATAAGCAAAGTGAGTCATGAATAGCACCAACTTTCAGTAAAATGCCTATATTCTTCATATTTAAAGTCCATCACAGACTTTCTCAGCCTTAAGTACCGTGGAGGCTTAATGAGAAAGAGATGGCCAGGAAGTCTGTGGGACGGACAGGACGGGCCAGCTTGCTACCCCTCACCACCACCTGCAGTCTAACTCGGAAAGAAGCATCTTGTGTGGCTAAGCCTACATCCTTGGGACTTAGGAAGAACATTACCTGAGGTCTACTCTCAACTCAGCCTAAAGGTGACAAGTCCCACACTGAGGAAGCGGGGAGAACCTGGGGAGGAAAGAGGAATACAGTTGTATGGCAGACATGTAATCTAGGTACTTTGGGGTTAGTCTGGTCCTCGAAACCTTTCTTCAAAGTTCCTGAATCACATGTTTGTGACTAAAAACAAATGCATACCTTTTCCATATTGAATATTTTTCTATGTAAAAATGTTCAACACGGTCGTCATGGACAGAGCCATTTGCAAAATAACAGTAACAGTTACAGGGCACCTGGGTGGTTCAGTGGTTGAGCATCTACCTTCAGCTCAGTTTGTGATCCCAGGGTCCTGGGATCGAGTCCCACAACGGGGGCTCCTTGCGGGGAGCCTGCTTCTCCCTCTGCCTATGTCTCTGCCTCTCTCATGAATAAATAAAATATTTAAAAAACAACAGTTATAAACACCCCAAATGACAGAACTTAGACCAAGAACAATAGCTACCCGAGCAGCTACAGGAAGGCGATGACAGCTCTCTCTTCCAGTAACCTCTGAGAAGTCTTATCTCCTGAGGACGAAAATGTTTAGGGGAAGGTATTACTCGTTAAAACTTGTTTCTGATGCTCCATTTATAATTACATAATGAAGATGTCCCTATCAAAAAAGGATTTGGGAGCAGATACAAAAATTAGCTAATTAACATGAAACTTTACTTCCTCGAAAGTCAAGATTTCTCAAAGCAACTGACTCCAGGCTCCAACCAGTATGAAACTACGCTATGCTTTTTACACTAGAATAGGAACTTTCATTCCCTTCCTCATCAGGGTGACCTCAGTTAAGGACAGGCTAAAGAATAATCACACATAAAACAATACAATCCACATAATTCTAACATATACATGTAAGAGACACACCAACTTGAAGGAAATGAAGGAAAAACCCTTTCTTTTCTTAACCCTTTTAACAGCTAGCCACGTTTCTAGGAACTATAGGAACACCTGAACCAATCCTTCAGGAGACAAAGCACGTAATACACTTTGGAAATTGTAAAATTAATTGTTCTGCTTTGGGTATGTGGTCATAAAATTATTCATCTGGCTTTGCTGTTTTTCTTTTTTTAAGCCTTCAAAAAATTTCTAAATGGAGGTAATCGCACCACTTGAATAATCTGATTTCCTGAAGAAGCTGTTGCTTCCTGGTAGTTCTCTGCCCTCCTCGCAGCTGCTCAGGCCATCCCCCTCCCCCAGAGGTGTCTCCCCCAACAGGTGTCTGTCCCTGTAGGTGTCCCCCCTCCCCCTGCTGGTGTCTGCAGACGCAGGCCCAAGACTCTCATCCCTTCTTAGGAGAGGGCCACAGGTGAGAGTCGGGGCGCTCTCGGCAGATCCATCTAAACCACAGGCTACACATATTAGGCTTTTATCACAAACCTTCCAAAGTCCCTCCTTCCCTCACACTGAACCTCCTTGAAAAACTCACAGAGAAGGAAAATAGAGGCGCTTAATTTAGACTCTAATTCACAACCTCCTGAAAATGCCTTGGAATACAACTGCACTTGAAGGGGGCAACTTGCAGTGGAAGCTGGGAATAAGCAAGGCCCCATGCTGCTCCACTTCTGCCCTGCCCCCACCTTGACCCTTCCCCTCCTGAAGCTGGCGCACAGGCCAGGAAACAGCTGCAAGCCACAGCTGGAACAGAAAAGCTGCAGGCTGAGCCCTGCCTAAATCCCAAAGGATCATGAGGTGTAAAAAAACGATGGTTGTCTGAAGCCACTAAACTTTGAGGTACTTTGTGATAAAGTGGGCCTAGGGCACAGCTGGAGAACCTGCAAGCCTGGCAAGCTCTCAGGTGATGCCAATTTGCTGGTCTGCAGACCTTGCTTTGCAAGGATCTAAGATAAAAAGTAACTCTGAAAGAAGTTCCTTACAACTTTTCCACTCCTGGCAATCGTTATAAGACAGAAATTCTTAAAAACAATATCTACACATGAAAGTTGAATGAAGTCTAAGTCTTCAATCATCTTCATTTGAACATCAAAAGGAAAGAATCCCATATGGTGCAAAATATCAATAGATATAAGCAAACATTTCTAACAGAAGATTAATTATCTGAACTATACTGAAGATATTGAAGTTACAGAATATCGCAGACAGAAAGGGTCACCTGCCCCAGTCACCATTTCTCAGTAAGGAATAACTGCTGTCGTTTTGCAATTTGGATCAAACTGATGATCACTCTGAAGAATGAAGTAAAATAAGGATCTAAGAATTAAGCTACTCAAAATAAAGCATTACCTAAACTTTACTTTTGAAGTATAATAATTACACTCAGACCTGAATCAGCCAAGTTTTAGGAAAGCATGGAAGACACTATTTCTTGCTCAGGTGAGTGTTCCTTAGGGAAAAACCAGGAAACAGAGAAGTTAAAAGACAAGCAGTATAAGAAGAAATAATACCACCCAGCAGAATGAGCAGCCTGTTAGCATCCTGGCACCTGTCCTTGCCAAACGAGGGGGTCACTGAGGTCATCTTCTTACAGATGCCCAAAAAACACAGAGAGAGCCCACTCACCCCCCTTCCATGGCGTCCTTCTGTGGCCTGTGTGTTACCTTCTGGAAAAGCCTGGTAATGCTTTCTTGAGAACACTCCTGGAAATTACTGCGTAGGTAGGGCTTTCATTTCTAATGACTATTTTGCCTCAGCCTCTTACAAAGGAATAGAAAACAGAAAAGATGATAAAGCAAATGTTTTAGCTGCCAAAGGAGAAAATCAGTTCATAAAAGAACAGTGTTGGGCACACCTACTAGGACTATCAAAAAAAGGAAAAAACACCCCATCAAAACCTCCAGAAAGTAATAAATGCTGACAAGGATGTGGAGAAAGCCCATCCTGTGCTCCATTGGCAGAAACATCAGGGGGGCAGCACCGTGGACACTATTATGGTAGCTCCTTGGGAGACTGAGCCCAGATTTACTATACAACCCAGCAATTCCACATTCGGGTACAAGCCTAAGGAACCAAGAAGCAGGGGCTCAAGCTTGCTTGATGGGTGAAGAGCCATGTTTACAGCAGCGCTGCTCACAATAGAGAAAAGGTGGAAACAACCCCAATGCCCACGGAGGATGAATGTGTGAGCACAATGTGGTGTACACATCCCACACAAGGTGGAGTATTAGCCTTAGAAAGGAAGAGCCCTGGGGTCTTTGCGCTAATGGAATAAATGAGTCACAAAAGGACTCCATCAATGTGAGTTCCCTGCAGGAGTCAAGAGTATAGGAGGGTGGCACAGGGGTGGAGGGTGGTGTCACTGTTTGGTGGGGAGAGTCCAGTTCTCAAGGTGCAAATGTTCTGGAGACGGCTGGTGGTAGTGGTTGGACAACAGTAGGAATGCTGCTACTGCCACTAAGCTGCCCACTTTAAACAGTTAAAATGGTAAAGAAAAAGGAAAAGGAAAAACAGTCCAGGGGAGAAGCCCCCAAGGGCTCCTGATGAAGATTTAGGATGAGTAGTTGTGTGCTGCAGCCCCCTCTTCCTGTCTGTCCCCCAACCCCCACCCCACCCTCCTGTTTTTAAGAGAGGGAGGGATGGGCAGGGGCAGAGGGAGAAGAGGGAGAGAGTCTAGAGCAGGCTCCACACCCAGCATGGAGCCAATGTGGGGCTCAATCCCAGGACCCTGAGGTCATGACCTGAGGAACCAAAATCCAGGGTGGGAGGCTCAACTGGCTGAGCCACCCATACACCCCTCCTTTCTGTCCCTTAAACAAGTGACTGATGATGACAAGGAACACTCATGGGCATTTGGAAGGCTTCTGGAAAGGTAGCAGGAGAGCCAGCATAGGTTTAAATTTCTGTGAATCTTCACATAAAAACAGAAAAAGCACCTGGACCGCATAACCCAACCCAGAGGCAACATTTATAGTGCAGTCCAGGCCAGAGAAGAGGACCCACCGGCAGCCATGGGGTCTCTGACAGAGATGACACTGGGGCATCAGGGCGGCAGCAGGCACTCACCACAAAGCCAGGATGAGGAGAGGAAGACCCTGCACTGGGCCCTGGGAGGTGGGTGCAGGGACCCGCCCACCAGGCACCTCTGAGTAGGGGCTCTGTACCCACAGGCAGTGGAGAGTAGGCGGCAAGGTAACCAATGGAGGACACCAGAGCCAGGAAGAGACAAAAGCAAGGAAAGCGATAGGCAGGACACACAACCCGCACATGTGTGCACGCAGGAACCCACAGGCAGGCAAGTTCACGCACACACGTGTGAATGCACACTGGTGCCCACAAGATTGAGCTCTATGAAGTTGAGAAAGCTGCCCTGAACCAGCCTCTTAGAAACCCAGAAAATGGAATCTCACATAAAAATGAGCGAGCAAAAAGCATGAGCATGACAGTTTATCCTAGGAAAAAACTGTGGGTTGCCACCCCAGGAAAGTGTGACCTCCCATTTCAAACAGGTGAAGAGATCAAGAAATGACAACACGTGGGACACAGCCCACACACGACACAGAATCTCAGGAGGGAGAGAACCAGGCTCAGGAAGCAGAAATGGGAGACATTGTTTCTGAAACAGCGAAACTAAAAGGAGGACCAGGCATCAGCTTGAGAGCAAGAGCTGGACAGGGAGGTCGTGCTCCAGGTAGACTGACAGGGAAGCGGTGAAGGGCTCAGAGGAAGCCAGCCATCTGCAGACCGATGGCCCATCAGGTGGAGGAAGAGGGGTGGCAGACAGGGTGGCAGCCCTTTTCCTAGAGGATGAAAGACCAGACGAGGATGTGCAGGAGGGCACGCCACCCCCAAAGGGCGCTGGTCCTGGACAGCTGGCACCCAGCATTGTCAGCAACTGTCACTGGCCTTCCAGGAGGAAGGAAAACTGTTCTGGGGGCATCCAGGGCCGCGCAGTCAGGTGACCCTCAGGGACTAGACCAGAGAGTGGGAGGACACACTTCAGATATTCAAAGAAGGAAAAACTTGGGGTCAAGAGCTCACGCCCAGGAGGACTGCTTGAGCCCACAGGGCTGGGGCCTCCCTTCATATCCCCGTCCAGCGGCACAGCCCCAGTGGCACCCAGATGGTGTGCCCAGCGTACATGCACCCCACTGTTCAGAAAGAGTGTGTAACCCTTAAAGGAAATCCTCAGTCTTTACACTGGTGGCAGAAGAAAGGAAATACAGTTGTCATACAGAAAACCTCAAGTTAAAAAAAACTCTGCAGTCCTAAATTTTTTTTTTAAAGATTTTATTTATTTATTTATAGAGATGCAGAGAGAGAGAGAGAGAGAGAGAGAGAGAGAGAGGCAGAGAGAGAAGCAGGCTCCATGCAGAGAGCCTGACGTGGGACTTGATCCCGGGTCTCCAGGATCACGCCCTGGGCTGCAGGCGGCGCTAAACCGCTGAGCCACCGGGGCTGCCCCTGCAGTCCTAAATTTGAATGAGAAGCACTGGCGTGACGCTGTGTTTCCTGAAGAATCTAGAAACGGCGGCCAAGTCAGTATTTAGGAGCACTGCTCCCGACTGGTCTTAAGTACAAGAAACCAGGGCTCCCTGTAGAAATAGCCAACCTCAGGTCAGGGCAGTACACCTGCATGACGAGCCTCAAGCAGCCTGTCCTCACAGACAAGGAGACCACAGCTACACACTCCGGGTCACATCAAAAGGATGCTGGTGCCAACCTGCAGAGGCTCCCCCACCACAGCAGGAATCATTATCTCTGAGCTTCAGAGAGGGTTGGAATTTGCAGTCAATTGAAACCTGCTCTGTAAGTTCACAATTACATAAAAAACAAACAAACAAACAAACAAACAAGCAAACAAACAAACACAACACTAGTAAGTCCTTTCCAAAGGACGCCAGGGAAACAGTTTGTTATCCTGACACCGGATAAAGGCATAGAACCACGCACGTACCCTGCCTTCCTTGATGAACTGCACCGATCGGTAGGGAAGCATCTCCTTGTGAGATTATTCCACAGAATAATGGAAAGGGATGACACAGAACGTCGCCACAGTGAGCTAATGAATGCGGGCAGTGAGCTGCAGAAGCAGCAGCTAGCATCTCAAACAGATGATGGCCAGCGGCAAGGTCTGATCCAAGACAACCCTTGCCACCCAGTCTCTCTGAAGGCTGGAAGGCGAGTCTGTGCCGGCCCGGACACCCTGAGGCACATGCCACCAAGGGCAGTTCAGCGGCTCTGGGTGCCAGCACCATGGTGCATTGGACCTACCACCTATGGGGTGTCATGGAGCTAACAACATTTTACACATTTTTCTTAGTTGTCCTAACATAATTAAAAAAAAAAAAAAAACATATGTACTGTTAAACCAGAGGCTGGCAGTCCAAACCCTGCTAGCCCAGATGGCATGGCGGGTAATTTATGAACAGACCTGGGACCCCCTGCCCTCCCACATGCCTGTTCCTCCTTCTCAGGTGGCCCTTCTGAGGGCCACTGCACATCTTGGAAGCTGCCCCTACACACCACACTGCCTCCCCTGGCAGCCACCTAATCCCTGCCATGGTGGAAATGGCAGACATGATGGAATTCCTCCCAATATACAAAGTCTGTACTACTGACAACGTAGCTGCAATGTATCAGACAAAAGTAAAGCTGAGGTGGAAAGTGTGGTCAGGTAGCCAGGTCCACAGAGGGCAAAGAGCTATTTCTCGCTGGGTGCAAGGCAGGCAGGAGAGGAGATGAACTTACCTACTACATCACAGCAAGAGCAAAATTCATGGGGTGATGTCATCAAGACACCACCACACGCCAGGCAAGATGACACTCCAACAGTGACACTGACCTTGACCAAAGTCACACTATTTCCTACCTAAGGTGACCCTCTATCCTTATAATCTGGCTTAAGGCTGTATGACCGCCAGATGACACGTCCTCAGGACATACTGGCAGGTGAGAAAGCAAGAAAGCTTTTCCTATTCACACTCAGCAGCCAACAACAGGGTGCAACCACAACATGACCACAGGAAGCAACACCACCTGACGAATCACCACGGTTTTGGTCAATGTTTGTTGCTTTTAAAAAAGTGTGCAGAAATACAACTGTGACAATTTTAGGAATTTTAAAATTATGAAATATTTTGCTCCCACAACATACAAGTGTAGCATGAAGCAAGTAAATTGAGACCAAATAAAAAAAAACTATAAAATGTGGGTAAAGTGGCAAGTACTTGGCTCAGAGCCTGTATAAACACTCAGAGCCAGAGTGTCCTGAGAACGCACAGCCCACAAGAGAACAGGCCAGAGGAGCACGGAGCACGGGGCAGTGTTGAGGCAGAAGCAGCCAGGAGGGGACAGAAGGAGCCAAGGCACACCTGGTCCTCTGTGGCTTCCTATACCCAGGTCCATGGCAGCGAGAAGCAGCTGCTCCCCCAGCTCCCACCCTGGCTAGGCAGCTCACTAGGAGGTGTGAACACATGGTACAGGAGAGAATGAGCTTCACACCGGCTGTCACGCCCATCTGCAGACCTCTGACACCCTTTCCATGCCTCGGCCTATTTCCCTGTTTATAAAATGTAGGCAAGGTGGTGCCTTGGGGCTCAGTCAGGTAAGGTCTGACTGACTCTAGGTTTGGCTCGGATCATGATCACAGGGTCATGGGATTGAGCCCCACATCCACACTGGATGCCCATAAATAAATTGATTTAAAAATATGGGCAAAAAATAAAAAAATAAAAAATAAAAAAATAAAAATGTGGGCAAGGCCATGTGTGGGCAGATGAACACACCTGCCTGCCATAGCACAGGTGCTTAATCAATGCTAGATTCTACCTTTCTTTCTAGCCACAAGGTAAAAGATAAAAGAGGCCACCCACAAGCCAGAACCACACTGACCAGGGACGCTGGGCTTGCATCTGGGCATCTAGGTAGCAGGGACGATGTGGGGTGGGGTACGGCCGGGGACTAGGGTGCTGCTGTAAGTGCTGGAACTTTCCCAGGAACAAAGCACCATGAGCACATCTCTCCACTCTGCACTCACATGATTGGAATCTTCTGAAATCCGAATACAGCCAGGGCCCTGCTGCCAGTCCCTCCTGGCATCGCTCTGGTGTGGCCCTGCAAGCTCTTCTCCAGGAGAGGCAACACCCAGGGAGGAGTCATAGCCTGACCGGCCCAAAACACCTGGGGCAGCTCAGGGTCAGTCCAGGGGTGGCTCAGGGTCGGCCCAAGGTCAGCTCAGGGCCGGCTCAGATGGTTCAGGGTCAGCTCAGGGTCAGCCCAGGGTCAACTCAGGGCCAGCCCAGGGTTGGCTCAGGGCCAGTTCTCAGGGTCAGCTCAAGGCCAGTGCCCCAGTAGCCCCTGCTCCTCCTTCCCTCAGTTGTTTTCTCTGCACAGGCTGCTCTCCACAAGGGGTGGCGAACACATAAAACCCAGCAAGCCTGGGGTTCACTCGCTCTTCTCATTGCTCATGTTGTTGTGCCCAGTGGCTGTGGATTCCCCTCTCCTTGTAGTCTGTACCTGGTTAGATGGGATCCTTCACCAATGGCAGGCCAGATGGGAAAGCCATGGTTTAATGCATAGACGTGTTACTGTCTCTGTCATGCGGTTCCACGGATGCTCTCTGGCCTCAGCTCTCGGACCCACAATAAGGTAGTAAACGTGCAGAGCATTTGATGACAGCAACAGCTCGCTGCTGTGCCTTCACACATTGGCTGCTCACCCACTTCCCCCAGCAGGAAAAATTTATCCCCAACCTTCCCGGTGGCTCTGCCACTGCCACTGTCCTAGGTCTTAGCAGACCCATTCCAGTAAGTTCCTGATCCAGACTCACGGAAAGGCCTTTCTCAGCTTCCAGGGTGGCAGGTACATAATCTGTGAGGTGGCACCCAAGGCGAGAAACCCGTTCACAAGGCCAACTAGCCTGGAGACAAGGGAAATCTGATGGGAGATTCGTCATAGTGCAAGGCACCAACAGTAAAAATGAGCAACCATAACACTGGAGAAGAACAAGTAAAAAGAAGAAAAAAATCCCTGCCATGGAAAAAGGATAGTGCTTATGATGAGACAGCTGCCACCTCCTGCTGTGGGACAGAGGAGCCCAGCGACCCCACCCTCAGGCTCTGGGATAGAAGGGCCTATCCCCTCAATCTACACCTGCATTCAATATGTTGACAACAGGAGAAGGAAAGGAATAATGTCAGAGACAGACGGGATGAGAATGGTCACTGCCCACACACTCCTGTGAACATGCATGAGCAAAATCAGGTCCTGAAATCAACTGTCTGCAGTGGATTTTTCTATCTCTGGATTTTCAAACCCTTTTTGGTTTCCTACCTAAATTTGGTTACTTTATAATATTCCTTTTCTGTGTAAAAACTCTCCTTCAAAACATTTTTTCTGGGATCCCTGGGTGGCGCAGCCTTTAGCCTTTAGCCCAGGGCGCGATCCTGGAGACCCGGGATCGAATCCCACATCAGTCTCCCGGTGCATGGGGCCTGCTTCTCCCTCTGCCTATGTCTCTGCCTCTCTCTCTCTCTCTCTCTCTCTCTCTCTCTCTCTCTGTGACTATCATAAATAAATAGAAATTGAAAAAAAAATTTTTTTTCTAATATATCTGTTTAGTCCCTATTTAAAGACCATGTAAGTCCCTCATCCAAACTTGTAAGACCTTTTACTGAACTAACCATATCTATTACTTTAAAGAGAAATAAATTATATAGTACTTAGAAAGAAAAATAAATGAAAATAAACAATAAAACCCTCAAAGAAACCAAAACTCAAACTGAAAATCTAAGTTAGGAATCTTCCAAATGTACTGTATATAGTAATAAACAAGTTATAGCAAAATCATACAATTCTGAAAGAAGTACTAAAATGTGATCCAAGGCACATCAGAATTGTTTTCAAGTAAGTTAACTTGAATGTCCAGACCAAGACAGCATCAATGTCACCTGGCTGGCCCCAATAATACCATCTGCCGGCTCACACATCTGGCTGATACAAATGCTCTCCCAATACTAATTGTCAACTTTTCTAACCCACAAGTCAATTGGATATTCAATATGACGGAACACAAAGCATTTGCAAATTAGTTTACATTTTGAAATTTAAATATTTAAACCCGGGATCCCTGGGTGGTGCAGCGGTTTGGCGCCTGCCTTTGGCCCAGGGCGCGATCCTGGAGACCGGGGATCGAATCCCACTTCGGGCTCCCGGTACATGGAGCCTGCTTCTCCCTCTGCCTATGTCTCTGCCTCTCTCTCTCTCTCTCTCTCTCTGACTATCATAAATAAATAAAAATTAAAAAAAAATTTAAACCCAGAACTGCAGAGTGCTTTGAGGTTGAAGTACCAAGTGCGTGGTGGAGCCAGATGGCCTGCGTGCATGCAGTGCAACCATGGAGAGAATATGCGAAAGGAACAACAGTAATACTGTAGCAGCAGGACCGGGACCTGGCTGGTCATACCCACTTTTAGCCTCAAGAAGATAACGGCTTCTTTCGAATGTGGATTTTACACTCACCTAAACCCTTCTGCCCGGGGTTCTTAGCGAAGGTAAAGGTAAACTGATAAAAATCCTTAAACTTCACTGTGTCCTTCAGTTCCTGCTCTAATCTTGGCAGAAGGGCTCTCAGCTTCTCCGTGCTGTCACACCTGCAAATGAGAGACAGTGCTGTGGAGGTGGGAGACGTCCCGTGCCCCCCAGCCCCTCGGCCCCCTGGTGCCTGCTGCAGCTGCCTGCCGGCTGCAGCACCCTGAGGCTTGTCCCAGTCCCCGGGAGGTCAGAGGCAGGAGGCAGACTGCTTGTGGGCCCCCTTCTGTGGCTGGAAGGACTCCATCGTTCCATAACTGACTGTGATGATGACAGCTGCACAGCTCTGTGAAGACACCAAAACCACTGACTGTAGACTAAGTGGGTGAACTCTATGGTATATGACTCATATCTTAAAAAAGAGGAAAAGGAAAAAGTATTAAAAGGAAAAAACAAAATCCAAAGTTGCCTGCCTTCCTCTGTATGAGCTGGAATATAGATGCAGTTTCACCCACACACAGGCCAGGGCCCTGGGATGATGGATGGGCAAATCAGAAAGACTCCAACTCCTCTGTGACCTTGGGGAGCCAAGCCACTCTGCCAGCCCACAAGCTCCTGATCTTGGACTCACTTCCTTACAGCAGACTAGAGTAAAAAAAACCAAGTATGATAAAACATAACTCCATTGCTTTAAAATTGGGTTTTCTGGGTTGGGGGAGGGGGAAATAGGTTGAGGGGATTAAGTACACTTATCATAATGAGCACTGAGTCATGTAGGAGTTGCTGATTCACTATTGGTACACCTGGAACTGACATAACACTACATTACTTATACTGGAATTGAAAAAATAATTTAAAAATAAATAAATAGTAAAATTGGATTTTCTTTCAAAAGGTCAACAGCCTTTGAGAATATTAAAAAGCCTTGGTGCGCCTGGGTGGCTCCATCAGTGAAGCGTCTGCCTGGCTCAGGTCATGATCCTGGGGTCCTGGGGTTGAGCTCCACATCAGGCTCTGCTCAGGTGGGGAGAGTGGGAGGCTGCTTCTCCCTCCCCCTCTGCCCCTCCCCCTTGCTCATGCTCTCTCCCACATGCACTCCCACTCCCAAATATTTTTAAAATTTTAAAAATTAAAAAAGAATATTAAGATTTTAAAGCAGAAATCTAGAGTAGTGAAAACCTAAAATTGTCTTTTTAATTTTGACTACCCAGCAAGGAAAAGGATAACAGCCATGCTTCACTGATGAATGCACTCCGTCAGCAGGGCTTAGAGAGGGCAGAACACCTGTGTCAGCACCCATGAGCCCAGGAGGCACAGGTGTACAGCTCTGGGGACCCATAGCAAAGCAAGGGTGGTGGGGCAGCACCTGGGGCATGGCAGCGCTGTCCCATCCTGGCTTCTTTCCTGTGGGGCCACCATGTGCTCTCCTGTGTGCCTACATCCCCTCACTCCTTGAAGGTCAGCTACCTGGTCTCTGAACTTGATAAATAGGAACTCGTGGTATTGTGTGCTGCCTTGGCCATGTGTACAAATGCACCTGTACACATGGATATGTTCACTGGCTCCCCATTCTGTCCTGCCAGTCTATTTTTCTCTGTAGTAGTGCCACATAGTCTTAAATACTGCAGCTTGAAAAGTAGAGAGTAAATCTTCCCATCTTGTTCTTTAGGAACTGCTGGCTATTCTTGACTGCATTTTCATATAAATTTTAAATCCATTTGTCAAGGGGCACCTGGGTGACTCAGGGGTTGAGCGCCTGCCTTTGGCTCAGGTCATGATCCTGGGGTCCTGGATCTTTTTAAAAAATTTTATTTATTTATTCATGAGAGTCACAGAGGGAGAGGCAGACAC
This sequence comes from Canis lupus baileyi, assembly GCF_048164855.1. Classification (NCBI taxonomy): domain Eukaryota; kingdom Metazoa; phylum Chordata; class Mammalia; order Carnivora; family Canidae; genus Canis; species Canis lupus. The sequence continues at coordinate 656,041 of NC_132854.1, read as the reverse complement.
AAAGGCAGAGGGAGAAGCAGGCTCTTTGCAGGAAGCCTGATACAGGACTCGATCCCTAGACCGGGATTACACCCTGAGCTGAAGGCAGATGTTCAACCGCTGAGCCACCCAGGCGTCCCAATAAAAAAAAAATCCATTTGTCAAATTACACATACAAATACACATAACACTACTTATTGTGGTTTTGATTCATATCACACTGAGAGTATAGATATATTTAGGGATAAAATACTGACTGTCCCAACCTATGAATGAGGTTTGTATCTCTATTTATTCATGTATCCTCCCTCTCAGTGAGTTGTTTTCTCCATGGGGAGGTAGTACACACCTTTAATTAGATTTATCCTAGGTGTTTTGTAGTTTTGATATTACTGAAAATGACATTCTTAAAATTCACTTTGCTTTGTTGTATTGTTGCATTCAGTGTTATAAATAAGATGGATTTTTGTTTGATCTTGGGCCCTGCAGTTTAGCTAACCTCACTTATTGATTCGAATATTTTATCTGTGGATCAGACCAGCTAACACCTCCTGTTCAGTGCTGAATAAAAGCAGGCATTCGTGTGGCAGTTAAGTATAGTATTTCCACAGGATTTGGCAGGAAAAGGGGGGTGGTCAGTTTGAGGACCTGGTATTTTTTTTTTTTAAGATTTTATTTATTCATGAGAGATACACAGAGAGAGGCAGAGACATAGGCAGAGGGAGAAGCAGGCTCCCCACCAGGAGCCTGATGTGGGACTCAATCCTGAACTTCAGGATCATGCCAGGAGCTGAAGGCAGATACTCAACCACTGAAGTGTCCCGAGGATCCTGGTAGTCTTGGTTTGTGCTAAATTCCCTTTAAAAAAAAAAAAAAAAAAAAAAAAAAAAAAAAGAATGGAATGGAATGGAATTTTATCAAACTCATTTTATATACTGAGATAATCCCTATTCTATTGTTACTGTGATAAATTATGCTGATTGGACTTTGTAATGTTAAACAAACCTCAGAATCCTGGACAATAACAAACTTTGTCATGATAAATTATCCTGGTTTTTGGTTGACTTGTTTTGGGGGCTGGGTATAGTTTGCTGATAATTTCTCTAAGATTTCTGCATCTTATGCATCTTTTGATTCTTATGAGTAGCCAATAAATTTCCACTCTCAAAATATCCTTTTGTGCTCACTTCAGCAGCATACATACTAAAATATCCTTTCTAGGTTTTGTTATCCGGTTGTGTTGGCCTCAAAACAAATTACAAAGTGTTTCTTCCTGTACAATTCTCTAAAGAGGTCATGCCAAATTAGTGTTATTCTCTTCATTAAATGTTTTGTAGGATGTGCTGGTGCACCAATCCTGGTCAATTGTTTTCTTTTTGAAAAGAAATATTTTTAGATCACGGCTTCAAATTTTTTAAGAGTTATTATGTGTCCATTTCAGTAAATTGTATTTTTAAGACAATTCCTCTCTTGCATTGTTTTCACATTTACTAGCATAGAGTTGTTGGTAATATATTCTTATCTTTCGGGGCAACTGAGTGGTTCAATGGGTTAAGCATCTCTTCAGCTTAGATCGTGATGCAAGGGTCTTGCTCATCGGGGAGCCTGCTTCTCCCTCTCCCTCTGCTTCTGCCCCCAACTCGTGCTTGCCCCCTCTTTCAAATAAACAAAAAATACATATTTGTTTCTTTTAACGTCTATAGGGTCTATAGTGATGTCGCCCTTTTCATCCCATATTGGTTGTTACTTTTATAATTCTTTTCAAACAGCAAGCCCTGGGTTTATGGATCCTTTCTATTGACTTCATTTCTATTTCCTTAAATTACTGACTGTTCAAAAAAATTAGTTCCTTCCCTCTACACTCTTTGAGTTTAACTTCCTGCTCTTTTTCTACTTCTTGAGGTGGATGCTTTGCTTATTGATTTTCAATTCTTCCTTCTAAAATAGGCATTTAGGAAGTTGAATCCTACAAGTCTTCATGTGAAGCATTTCCTTCATCATTCAAAATATTTTCTAATTTCCACTGTAACTTCTTCTTATTCCCAAGGGTAATTCAGGAGTATACAATATTTACACATATTTCAACCTACCAAGTTATCTTTTTGTTATATTTCTTCCTTAATTGTATTGTGGTCAGAAAACATAGTCTGTATCATTTTAATTCTTTGAAATTTGTTGCAACTTAGTTTATGGTCAATATTTATAAATGGCCTACTTTTCTGAAAAGAATATGTATTCTTCAACATCAAAGCCAATGTTCTAAGCATGTCCATTAGGCCATTTATTGTGCTGTCCAAATCTCCTATTTCCTTACGGATTTTTCACCTGCTCATTCTATCAGTTGGTAAGGTATGTGAGAATTCCCTGCTTTGACAAATTGCAGATTTATATCTTTCTCTTTGTAGTGTTTATTTTTGCTTTAAATAATCCAGTGCTTTCCATGTGAAATAAACCCTTCCTCATTATGAAATGTCCTTCATTATCTCTAGAATTACTTTTTGCCTTAGCTTATTTTATTTTATTTTTATTTATTTATTTATTTTTAAATTTTTATTTATTTATGATAGTCACACGGGGGGGGGGGGGGGGGGCAGAGACACAGGCAGAGGGAGAAGCAGGCTCCATGCACCGGGAGCCTGATGTGGGACTCGATCCCGGGTCTCCAGGATCGCGCCCTGGGCCAAAGGCAGGCGCTAAACTGCTGCGCCACCCAGGGATCCCCTTAGCTTATTTTAATATTGACATAGCCACACCAAAATTTTCTTGTAAATATTTGCAAATTACATCAACTTTTATCCTTCAAATTGTTCTGTGTCCTTATATTTTAATTGTATCTATTGTAAACAGTATACACAATAATTGAGTTGATTTTCTACAATCCATCCAGTATTTAGTTTACTTACATTTAATGTAATTATGTAAATGCTGACACATTGGCTTTAAATTCTCCATTTTATCACGTGCTTGCTATTTGTCCTGCATTAAGCTAATTTTCCTTAAGTTTTTTCTCACGTTCTTTTGAATTTTTTCTTCCTTTATTCCTGATCCTTTAGAAATTATACATGAATCACACATCCTCTACCATTTTAATCATAATTTTAACACACACACACAGAGCAAGTATCTTTTCCCACTATTCTGTCTTTTTAACAGTTATCTCTTGTTAAACAGAGCTCTTAACTGTGATGAAGTCCAATTTGTTAATTTTTTCCTTTGTGGTTAGTGCTTTTTATATCTTCTCCAAAAAAGTGTCTCTTAATCTGTGTTTTAACAAATCATTCTCCCATGTTTTGTCTAGAACTTTACAGTTTTAAGATTCTTGTACAGGTGTGTAATCCAGCCCATATCCATCGCTAGGGGTGGCCCATGCATGCTCTGAAGCAGGGACTGAGGTGACATGTTCTCAGGCTCACCTGGTTATTTCCGTATCAGCTATTGAAAAGATTCTTCTTTCCCCACTGAAATATAAAACTTGACGAACAGTCTTTAAGCAGATAAAAAAAGTACAAAGAGGGACACCTGGGTGGCTCAGTGGCTGAGTGTCTGCCTTCAGCTCAGGTTGTGATCCTGGAGTCCTGGGATCAAGTCCCTCATCGGGCTCCCCACAGGGAGCCTGCTTCTTCCTCTGCCTATGTCTCTGCCTCTCTGCATCTCTCATGAATAAATAAATAAAATCTTAAAAAAAAAAAAAAAGTAGGAATACTTCACTACTTCATTTCAAATCTTACCTAATGCTACAATAATGAAGCCTGTGTGCTTGCAGGGTAAAGGATAAATAGACCCACTAAATACGATAAGAGTCCAGAAACATATCCACAATATGGCCAATTTCTTGTTTTTACAAAGATGCCAAGGAATTTCATAAAGTTTACTCTGTTCACTTATGAATCCACAAGCCCTCAAAGAAAGGGTGTAGGATTAACTGTTAAAGGCAGGTATTCCAACCACTGTCAAGAGTTAATAGCCAGGAAAATGTGAAAAATAGCAATAGAGCAGAAACAAAACCAAAGGATTTTTTAGTGGTGTTTAGACTATAACAGTCTCTTACATCTCTAAAAGCACTTAAGTCATCTGTAAAATATAGTTTACTGTCACATTAACAATACTTAACATACAGCACTTTAATATTTACAAAGTGCTTTCCCCTTTAACTGCCCTGTGAGATGTGAAGAGAAGCACTATCAATCAGCACCAACTACAATCTTAAATTATATTCTATACATTCCATAGAAGAAAGCATGAATTTATCTAGCACAGTTTGGGAAGATTCATACTCAAAATCTTTAAAATATGTTTTTAAATTTATAATACTTAGTAGAATAATAGACAGGAATTTTTAAAATTCACCAGTACAGCATATTTTTAGATAATGCCTAAGAAATGCCAGTAAGTGTTTTTATAAGAGGTACTTATTTCCAAAATCTCCCCCTTGGGGGAGGTTTTAGTGGATGGGATAAACGGTAGTACAATGCCAAGTGAATGCTGCTTTAATAGGTGTCTTCCGTTCCAAAATCCCCTGTAATTCACCTAGGTTTTCCTGAGTGCAGAGAACACGAAGCAACATGCTGTTATGCCATTGTCACAGTGATGTCTTTTGTTTGATTTTATACAACCACCAGCAATACAAGAAGTCTTACGGAGTTTATCATCTAAACAGATAAAGCCAATAAATATAACAGATTTATCAGTTTAGTGGAAAACATATGTCCTATTTTTTCTCCTGGGATGTTGTAAGTACATGCCTTTAAGAATATGTTTACCTTAGACTTTTAAGCTCCTTCAGCAGCTAAAAATAAGCTAGTTTAAGTTGTCAACATCAAAATATCACAATATCAGCAAGTCAAGCATGCTGGCATTTATACCACCCCATGAAATAGCTCAGGAAGCTTAATGATCAAAAGGCATTTATGTTACATGCTTTCATTTACTTCTCTGACTTATCTGATAAGTGAGAAACATTTTAAGTTATTAAGGAAGCTTTTATCCCAACCCTGGTTGGGATAGGTAGAACAGAGAAGTGTTACAAGCAAAAAACCAAAATGGTATTTTATTAATGTTTAACATAGCAACACAAAAAAATTACACATTCAGGATACAGTATCATGAAATAAATTGAATGGCTGAAAACAAACAAAAACACCCTGATATTTACTGTGAATTCAAAACAGGAAGGATAAAAATTAAAAAGTAAATTACAAAAGGGATTAATCTAAATAAAAATATTAAATAAAACTCTAACCGGAATTTAAAAGGAAACCAAAATCTTAATAGAGCAGAGGCAAAGAAAATGTATAAGAAAGAAAATAAATTAATTTGAAATTAATGTTCACAGGCTGTTGAAAAATAATTAATGTTGAAAGCATTTTCCTTTTTGAAAAAGTTTAAAGTGAGATCAATTTACTTACCCAAGCTCTGTCATGCCATCTACAAACTCCTTTTTGCTAAATTCACATTGTGTCGCTGCCTTGAATTTCCATGCTATAACCAAAACGCTGACACTGGCAGGATCAAGGCTTAAATCATCACAAAACTGTTGAATCCCATCAATTCCAATTTTATTTTCATCTTGTGGGTCTACAGTGAAAATCAAGAGAGAAAGAAATTACGCTGTTTTGAAAAGTACCACTAATGGGTGGTTAGAGTCCTAGCCCTAGCAAGCATGATATATCAATCACTGGACCACAATTTTCTACTGCATATGAGACAGCAACAAATAATTCATAAAAAAAAAAGCCCTATTTTAAAAATCTAGGTCACTGGAGTTTAGGGGAAGAAAGAATCACTATAACTTCTTTGAGAAGAGTTCATCATTAAGAAAAAAATTAATTTCCATAAAGTAAAATAAATATTCAAGTTTACACAATTCTAGTTTGCCCAAAGGCATACTGCTACAAAAAAAAAAAAAAAAAAAAAAATACTGCATTGTGGGGCACCTGGCTGGCTCAGTCAGGGGAATGCATGGCTCTTGATCTCAGGGGCATGAGTTTGAACCCCACATTGAGTGTGGAGATTATTTTAAAATTTTTAAAAATCTATAATTCAAAAAAAAATACTGAATTTTTAAAGTGTTTACCATATTAAGTTATCACAACCCTGCCAAAACAATAAACTAATGTTTTTTCTTTATTATTTTTTTACATTTATTTATTTATTTATTTTTAAAGATTTTATTTATTTATGCACGAGAGACACAGAGAGAGAGCAGAGACATAGGCAGAGAGAGAAGCAGGCTCCTCACAGGGAGCCCGATGAGGGACTCAATCCCCGAACTGGAATCATGCCCTGAGCTGAAGGCAGACACTTAACCGCTGAGACACCCAGGCATCCCATTTTTAAATTTAAATTCAATTTGTCAACATATAGTATAATACCCAGTGATCATCTCATTAAGTAGTGTTTTTCTTTTTTCTTTTTTTTTTAAGATTTTTTTATTTACTTATTAAAGAGAGACACACACACACACAGAGGCACAGAGACACAGACAGAGAGGCAGAGGGAGAAGCAGGCTCCATGCAGGGAGCCTGACGTGGGACTTGATCCCGGGTCTCCAGGATCAGGCCCTGGGCTGAAGGCGGCGCTAAACCACTGAGCCACCCGAAGTTGCCCTGCTTTTCTTTTTCTTTTTCTTTTTTTTTTAAAGATTTTATTTATTTATTCATGATAGTCACACAGAGAGAGAGAGAGAGGCAGAGACACAGGCAGAGGGAGAAGCAGGCTCCATGCAGGGAGCCCGACGTGGGATTCGATCCCGGGTCTCCAGGATCGCGCCCTGGGCCAAAGGCAGGCGCCAAACCGCTGCGCCACCCAGGGATCCTGCTGTTTTTCTTTTTAATGTGATTTCATTTGCTATAACTTTAATACTACTGTACAACATTTAGGCTTCAAAATCATTAAGTTCATGTATCCACATTTAATGCCTTAGAAATTCAGGCCTCCTTAACTCCCATTTCTGGTCTAGAAATGAAATTAAGGAACTTAGCATTTCTTCAACAGAAAATCAAATAATAAAGTCTATTAGAAAAATCTCAGCAAGACCTCAACAAACTAGGTCTAATAAAAATGCATGTATACTAATATCTTATCATGACATAAACATTAATTCTGTTGGTTTAGAAGGTACAAAGAGAAAATCTGTAGCTTCTTTGCTTAAATGAAGATTAGGTGTGATAAGCTTTTCTTCCATTGTATAAAATTTAACTTTGGTCATTTAAGTACTACGTACTACATTTTAATAGACATGTTACCAAAATGAAAGAAAATGTATGCCATAAAGTAAACAAACGAAAGTACAGGCTTCCTCACAGCCTCTTCTCCTGCATAACTATAGGAGTAGTGTCCCAAGGGCTTCTGCTTCTCACCCAGCTTCCTCATCAATGCTCCCAAAGGTACTGATCTTCAGGAGAGCAAAATCGCCCTCAATGCCCTCACCTCATAAATTTCACTTGCAATAATACTATTTGAAAGTAATTTTCAGAGGACTCATTCCTTCGTATACATGAACATAAACCAGCATATTTGTCAACAGTCTTTAAACAATACGTTTATTTGTAGAGTCCAAGATGATAGCACATGTCTACTTTAAATGACAAGATTTGCATGAATAAAGTTAAATGATGAAAGGATGCTGTTTAAAGAAATAATGATCACATAAAGTATTTTTTTAAGGTGCTAGATATATTTGAATCACTTCAGAAATCTGCACAGCATGTGATTCACAATTAGCTCCACAATTACCTTAGCCAAAAACATTGAAAGCATATTACAGCTTATTAAAAATGATTTTTCATTTTGGAAAACCAATGCTCATTTTTCAAATACAAAGCTGATCTTCCCACCACAGAGTATGTTTCTGTGCCAAAGATTTTTAAAAAATATAATTTTTCATCTATCTTCAGATCTAAATAGGTTAAAAAATACACATAGTATTTTCAAAAGTAAAAAATAAAAATGATACATAAATAATACATAAACAAGAATTAAAGCCAAGGAGTTATACTTGTTTGGGTTAATACTTGTTTAAATGAGGTTGCTGTTTTTGTCTTTAAATTTGGAAAATAAAGTTAACCTTAGAAAGTGCTGGAAAGAAAGAAAAAAACTCTTGAATAGTAGTTGACTCTCCAAATGCCACACAGATTGACATCTGATATGGAATATGACAGCCTGCTGAGTGATCTAGGTCTGTGCATATCTGTCACACAGACGTATCTGTGCAGCACAACCATATTTCAATAGGGAAAGCTCCATTCTAAGTGCTGATTTTGATTTTAAAAACAACTGTCCCCAATTTATAACACAAAAGTTTCTTTGCTAAGAGCTTTTCCCCACCTTGGCCTCCCCAACAGCCAAGGTGCTCTAGGGCCACTTGGCTACACCGCATTAGCAGAAAGTCAACTTTAACCCTCACGTCAGATCAACTTCTTGATGAGCCTTTTCACTCTAACCCTCCAACTCCCGGGGCAGCGTGGGGGCCACCGGTGGTGTCTGAGACAGCCACCTCCCAGCTGGCCGAGCACACCTCAGACCCTGCCTGGAACGGGGGGTGTGTGTGTGTGTGGGGGGGGTGACGGGACACCACAGCTCCACCCGCAGACCCCACTCCTGGCATCCCACCCCAGCCATCAATGGTCCCTGGTTGAGGTCCCCTTGACACAGACTGGAGTACAGAATCCTGCTCCCCGGAGACGGTGAGGGGCTGTCTGCCCTGGCCCCCACCAGCCCCAGCCACCTCTCACCTCTTACCTTTGTACCTGTTGTAAAGCTGCTCCAGCTTCTTCTTGTCCACGGCGTCTCTCATGGGCTCCTTAAGGAAGAGAGTCTAGCTTTCGTAAGAAGCGGTCTGTGGCCACACCTAGTTTCCACTCATCCTGTGTGACGCAGCAGAGGGCACTTCTGTGGCCAGCCCGAGGAAACACCAGAAACTGGGGGCCTGTTCTGAAATGCCCTATGCATACACTTTGGACGCAGTAGGAGCAGGAAAGCCAACACCACTGGTCCGGAGCTTCGTTTCAGCGTCCCATCCCCATGGCTGGTGGTCTAACTGGACTTCGTTGTTTCCCACCAGGTCAGCTTCACTGCAGAACCTCGGCACAGCATGCCTCGTGCCTCATCAGTTGAGGAAAACACACGGTCTCCCGGAAGCTGAAATGACAGCACTCTAACAACAAATAGGCGAAGTGTAACCTTCAAACAACTCTGAGAATCAGTATTTTGTACAAAATACATTTGATCCCTACCCACTTCAATTAGCACAAGATACATTATTTTTTCCCCAAGTCTTAGGAAAATCCCTCTTTTACACACACACGTAGCCCCCGATACAGCCAGGCTGGGTGTCTGACCAGAGGCACAACCGTATCACCACGGCCCATCTGCAGCGTCTGCTTCGGCTTCCATTAATTTCAAGCTCTAATGAACAGAAGAGCTCTACAGTGTGTAAACATCAATGTTTTAAGTTTTCCCAGTTTAAAATCAGCCACATTGATGAAAACACATACAGGTAACTAAGAATAGAGTTAATCATCAGTTCCCAAAGCAGCTGTAAGAAGCCTGTTATGACTAATTGTAATAATATGAATAACAGAAATATCTGTATACACTAGACAGAAATAAAATGGAAAAATAGGGCAGAGGCTGTGGGAGGTAGTAAATAGCAAGACTGCCAAGTAACTGTACTATATATAGTATGTAAGGAAACAAAATAGCGCTCTGTACTTCCAGATATGGGATGGTTAGGTTCAGATTTATCTAAGGTAACCTGATGAAAAGGACACCAGAAATGAAAGTGACTCACTGGCCTCCGTAAATCAACACACTCTAATCTGCTAGATGTTAATGCTCTACACAAACACTGCACAAAATAACATAAGGAGGAGAGTTTCACTTGAGACGATTTATACTCAATCATGTTCAGAAAAGGACAGGACAGTCAGTACATAAAACCCCACAGAGTAAACTCCAGCTTACAGAAATATGTGAATGGAGTACAGCACGCTGACGGAGAGACTGAGCAGGAAGAAGCTGGAAAGTTGGGGGTGACACCCAGACACACACACCACACGTAAGAGCCGAATGGGGGCTAAAAATTAGGCTCTTAGCTTCCCTGGTGCCAAACCAAAGATGAAAACAGAATTAGTCAGGAAAATCTGTTTCATAAGATTTAAAAACCTACCAGTGGCCCAGAAGTGGCACAGCTCCTCCTACTGAAACCCGAAGGAGTGGCCCCTGTGGCCACTCATAGAAGGACATTGCCCTGTGCCCTTCCTGCTCTTAGAAACAGACTAGCCCCTCCCACAATGCCCACAGCCAATGGCAGAGTAAGCTTCCAAAGGTGCTTCTTACAGCATCCCTCACTGCTGATGCCAAAATAGCAGAGTGCAATTCAGCGAACATAATACAGTTCAAACACACCGCTCCCCAGGTATGGTCTAGGCAATCCAGGGTCCTGAGACCTCTCAGGGGTTCCACCGTGACAGAACTATTTTCACAACAATCCCATTATCTGCCACTCTCAAGCTCACTGGAATGCAGCAGAGGCCACGTGACTTGTGATCCTTGCAAAAATGTAACACAAATATGCAATAGGCTGATTATTGTTAAGTACACAAATATTTTTAAACTTTTTATTTTTTTTTAAGATTTTATTTATCCATGAGAGACAGAGAGAGAGAAAGAGGCAGAGACACAGGCAGAGGGAGAAGCAGGCTCCATGCAGGGAGCCTGATGTGGCACTTGATATCAGGACTCCAGGATCACGCCCTGGGCTGAAGGCTGGCGTTTAACCGCTGAGCCACCCAGGGATCCCCCTTCGCTGTAACTTCTAATATGGTAAATCCGGATGGCTACCATTCACATAAACAAAATCTCTTTGGGGCTCCAGTAATTTTTTAAAGTGCATACCAAACCCAGTTCTATTAAGTGTCAGAACTGCTGATGTAGACACAGGGCACTGACCTTTTGGCTACTCGGAACAATGACTGCTGATCATTTGGGATCTTGTGTCCCTTCTAGAAACTGGTGAAAATCACGGATCCTTTCTTAGGCAAAACATGTGTTTTTTGCATAAGATTTGGGGGTCTTCACACAGATTATTGAAGCCTATCTATTGGTTCCTCAGAGATGAAGGGAAGGTGAAGCTCAGGTTATAAGGCCCAGAATGGTAGATGAGGGGCCACTGGTCTCTGCTGCAGCTACTCAGTTCTGTAATGTGTAAATGACAGATGGGCTGTGTACCAATAAAACTTTATTTTACACACATAGAGATTGAGCCTGCAGGCTGTAGTTTCTAATTCTGATCTAGACTATAGGGAGATATAGACAATATATATTCAGTACCCTATTTCCTGAAACTGAGCCACTGAAAAGAACTAGACAAAGAGCTCAGTTATACTTTCTGGTAAGATCAAATTAACTAAATTAGAACAGATCCCACATGTTTTGACAATTAGCTGACAAAAGGGAAGCAGCATCTTTAATGAAGGTGATGGCTTCCCCACGGGAGGGTGGGTAAAGCCAACGGCTCCCTCAGCAACTAAAGGGGAGATACATGTCCAAAACCCACCCGGCGTATCACTAGCAATGCTCATGACATCTGTATGATGAAAACTGCCATCAGTGCTCAATTTAAAATTCTGTCATGGTTGTAAAATAAAATTTGGTGTACATACACAATACACACTGAAATTCAGCCATAAAAAGGAACAAAGTACTGAAAAATGATACAATGTAGATGAAGCTTGAAAACGTTATACCAAGTGAAGGAAGTCAGACATGAAAAACTAGATGTCACATGATTCCGTTTATATGAAATGATAGGCAAATGCATAGGCAGAAGGCAGACCAGTGGCTGCCATGGACTGGGGGGCGTGGGAAATGGGCAGTGACTGCTTAATGGGCATGGGCTTTCTTTGAGGATCTTGAGATGGTTTGGAACTAGACAGAGGTAGTGGAAGCATAACATTGTGAATGTCTTCAACACCACTAAGTCATACACTTTAAAATAGCTGATTTTGGGATTCCTGGGTGGCGCAGCGGTTTGGCGCCTGCCTTTGGCCCAGGGCGGAATCCTGGAGACCCAGGATCGAATCCCACGTCGGGCTCCTGGTACATGGAGCCTGCTTCTCCTTCTGCCTATGTCTCTGCCTCTCTCTCTCTCTCTCTCTCTGTGACTATCATAAATAAAATAATTAAAATAGCTGATTTAAAAAAATAAAATAAAATAAAATAAAATAAAATAGCTGATTTTATATTATGTGGATTATGCTTCAAAAAAATTCCAGTATCATACTCTTAAAACCTCTAAGACTAATCAACACAATAGCATACTGTTAGTCAACTGAATTATTATTTTTTTAAAATTTTTATTTATTTATTCATGAGAGACACAGAGAGAGGCAGAGACATATAGGCAGAGGGAAAAGCAGGCTCCCTGCAGGGAGCCCGAAGTAGGACTCGATCCCAGGACCCCAAGATCACGACCTGAGCTGAAGGCAGACACTCAATCACTGAGCCACCCAGGCGCCCCAGTAACTAAATTCTTTTACCAGCATCACATGCTGATGAATTCACGCCAGGTAAACGTTCTCTGGTCTTGAGGTGAATTCCTGATAATCACTTCTTGAAGCTTCTCCTAACACATGACAAAATATCAACAGAGTAAAGAAGAATACTCTCTGAAAACTCTAGAAAGAGGTCTAAGTGTGTATGGAGCAAGCCAGGCAAAGGGGCTTGACCTGTTACTACGCAGTTACGCAGTGGGCAGCAGGACAGATGGAGAAACTGACAGTCCCTCCTCCATCTATTCCCGGTGCCTCATGGGTCACCAGGTGCTCCTTCCACAAGGGTAGGTAGCGGCAGCTGTGGGTCTAGGCTTGGCCAACAACATTCCCTGGCCAGAATGAAAAGGAAGAGGATTCTCAACAAACAAGCAACATTCGATGTTACCCCTTACTGGTTTCTCCAGAAAGTAACCATGATTGAAACAATGGTCACTGGCTAAGTGTAAACACCACGTGTGCTTCGTGTCCAAAATGTACTGAGACACTCAAGCTGTGATCTGTAGAAAAAGGAATTGGCGGGCAGCCCCAGTGGCCCAGCGGTTTAGTGCTGCCTTCAACCCGAGGTGTGATCCTGGAGACCCGGGATCGAGTCCCATGTCAGGCTCCCTGCATGGAGCCTGCTTCTCCCTCTGCCCCCCTCTCTCTCTCTCTCTCTCTCTCTCTGTCATGAATAAATAAATAAAATCTTTAAAAGAAAGAAAGAAAAAGGAATTGGCACGAAGCTTTCTACAACAAAATGTCTCATAACTAAAACATCCCAGGGGACAGAAGCAAGCTCTGGATTCACTTAGGCTACATCCACGTAACATTAATGAAAGCCCAAAAACAGGCAGGACCAGGGTCTCTCCTTCAAGCTTTGATGGCCCTCACTACAGCTTATGCATCAAAGAAATTAACAGCAGCTTTTTCTTTTTTTTGGAGGGGAGGCATATTCAATGGTCTAACTTTGTTAAAATATACAAAATTCTTGAAGTAAAAATATGGACAATCTCAAATAAAATCTCTAATCTATAGGAAAAGTCTAAAACATATCCAACTGTGACTTTGAAAAAAATTGCTCACTACTAGTCTGGGCACCAAGACTACCCAGATATAAAATGGAAAAAAAAAAGTTATTCTTTTTTTATTTTTAAAGATTTTTAAAAATTTATGGGGGGGGGGGTAGTGAGCACAAGCAGTGGGTAGGGGCAGAGGCAGAGGGAGGAGCAGACCCCTGCTGAGCAGGGAGCAAGAGCCAGGCTTGACCTCAGGACCCAAGTCCTAGGACCCTGAGATCATGACCTGAGCTGGAGGCAGACGCTTAACCCACTAAGCCCCCAGGGAGCTCCAAAAAGGTTATTCTTGCAATGCCCTTCCACAGACACAACAAAACATTTGGTTAGCGGTAGCCACGGCAAACATTTGGATCAAATTAATTCCATTAACTTTGTCACTGATTTTGTGTGTGCCTCAGTGTACAGCAGGCAGGGGTGGAGTTACATTCAAGCATCCCCTTAAGCGCTCTTGGCTCTTCAGCCTCTGCACTCGCCGCGCAGCCTTCGTCCATGGTCCCCTTCCCCTTCCTTCCCTCCCTCCACCCGGCCCTGTGGTGGACTCATCCTCCTGCCTAGGCAGGGCAGCTGCTCCATGAGGGCCAGGTAGAGCCTCCTGGCTGCAGTGATGACCTGATGACCGTGCGCCCTCTGGGTTTCTAGGTCCGCTGTCCTTAGTCTTCTTGGTTCTGGGGCCAGCCCCTGCGTCTCCTTCTCTAGGCTCCTTTCCCCCTGAAGTCCCACCCTCAGGCCTCCCAGACCACTTCCCTCCTGTCTGAAGCCCTGTCACTTGCCCCTCACGACCACCAGGACAAACATGAGCCTGTTCTTCCTGGGCCCTAGAAGCCGCCTCCCGCCTGGCGGCGCTCCCCTCCGCAGGCTCCTACGAGGTCACTGTCCTCTGCCAGCCTGCACAGGAGCAGGGTGCACGTTCCAGTTCCTGGGACCCGCCCTCTAGGGCGCACCTGGACAACTCCGCGCATGCAGTCCCACCCTTGGAATTGCTCTGCCCCAGCACTGGGCACCGCTGCCCGGCGCACCCCACAGATTCCTGGGCCTCTGCAGCCCCGAGCGCTGACCACAGCCCGAAGGTGCAGTGCAGGGTCGCCCGGTGCAGGGTCGCCCGGTGCAGGCCGCAGCAGCAGCGCCCTGAATGCTGAGCCCACAGCTGCGCAGCTCGCGGGCCCAGGGAGTCCTGGGGAGCACCGACCCGCACGCCTCCACCGCATTTCCAGCGGCCCCTCTCGGGCGCTGCAGCGCGTCTCCAGCCAACCACGAGGTCCCTCCGCGCTCTGCAGGGCGGCTCGGGCGGGGCTCGGGCGGGGCGCGGACACCCGAACCGTCCCGTGCCCGCCTGCCCCGACCCTCCCGCGTCCACCCCCACCTCGTCCTCCACCTGCCGCAGGACCGTCGCTGCTACCGGGTGTCCGAGGCCGCGAGCGCGCCCGACCACACGCGCCGTCGCAGCGCCTCCCCCGGGCCGCGGGCCACCCGGCAGCAGCCCCCCTGCGCGCCTCCCCTGAGCGCCCTCAGGCCCGCCCGCAGCCCGCCCCGCCCCGCCCCCCGTGGCCCTCGCGCCCCGCGCTCCCCCAGCCCCGACCCGGCCCCGGCCCGCCCCCGCCCCGGCGCGCAGAAGGGGCCCGGCGGGGGCCACGCCGTCCACCACCTACCATCCTCCCCGGCGCTTTCCCGGCTTCTCGCCGGCTCCGCGTCCGCGCAGGCGCCCCAGCCCGCAGCCCGCCCCGCCCCGCCCCCCGCGGCGGCGCCCGGACACCCACTCAGAGCGAGGGGGCGGGACGCTCAGGTCAGGCTCGGCCTCCCAGCTCCCGACGTGCACCGCGCCGCCCGGGGCCGCCGGCACCCAGGCCCGCCGCCTCCTACAGCTCCCGACGTGCACCGCGCCGCCCGGGGCCGCCGGCACCCAGGCCCGCCGCCTCCTACAGCTCCCGACGTGCACCGCGCCGCCCGGGGCCGCCGGCACCCAGGCCCGCCGCCTCCTACAGTTCCCGACGTGCACCGCGCCGCCCGGGGCCGCCGGCACCCAGGCCCGCCGCCTCCTACAGCTCCCGACGTGCACCGCGCCCCCGGGGCCGCCGGCACCCAGGCCCGCCGCCTCCTACAGCTCCCGACGTGCACCGCGCCCCCGGGGCCGCCGGCACCCAGGCCCGCCGCCTCCTACAATTCCCGACGTGCACCGCGCCGCCCGGGGCCGCCGGGACCCAGGCCCGGCCCCTGAGGGGACGCCGCTCCCTCGGGGCGCGTCCGCGCAGACCGCGTTCGGGAGAGGGCGACCGAGGGCCGCGGCCGGGGCCCTCTCCACGCCCGAGCGCGTCCCCGTCCCCGCCCCCGTCCCCGCCCCGGGGCGGGCCTGTCGGCGCTAGAGGGATGCGAGTGAGGCGCGACCCTGCCGGCCGCTCGGCTCCCGGCGCCGCAGACCCGGACCGAGTGCGCACGTCCGCCGGCCGCGTGCAGGTGAGCGCTGCTGGGGTCGGCGCGGGGCGGGCGTCCCGGGCGTCCAGGCTCCACCCCGCGGCGCGCGCAGGCCCGCCCCCGCCCCCGCCCCCGCCCCCGCCCCCCTGCCGGTGCCTGCTGCGGGGCTGCGCGGCGCGAGGGGCGGTGTGACCCTCCCTGCTCCTGGGCGCCCCGGGCAGCGGCGGCGGCAGCGGCGGCGGCAGCGGCGCGACGGCCCTCGGCGGCGTCCCTGAGGGGACCGGGCGCCGACGGAGGCGGGGATTAGCCCCGAGCTTGCGACGGCTGCGGGTGTCGGGCCGGTCCCTCGGCGGGCCCCGCTGCCGCGCCTCCTGGGTCCTCCTCAGAACGCCGCCGGGCCCGAGGTTCGTGTTTCCAGACGCGCCGGCACCCGGGGGTGGAGGGCAGCGCGGCCCCTTCCCGGACGTCCTCCCGGTCACCCTTTGGATCGCGCGGCCTTACGGGCTCTGAGGTCTGTCTTAGGCGGCAGCGATTTCTTAAAGAGGGACCTCGGGGACCTCGGTCGTTGGATCCCTTGGAACGTGTGGGGCTTTGTAGGTCGGTGACAGGAAGTGTCGGAAACGCCGCGTAGCCCCTCAGAATCGTCCTTCGTTGTCTTTTTTTTTTTTTTTCTTGTCTCTCTTTCCTGATTCATGGCCTGATTATTTTACGAATTAGATATGAATCCGGGAGTTGGATTCGTAAGGTCGTAAGTACTTTGTCTTTTAAGAATCATATTTTTGTCATTCAGTTTGTTCCTATTTAAAATTCTCGGGACCCCTGGGTGGCGCAGCGGTTCGGCGCCTGCCTTAGGCCCAGGGCGTGACCCTGGAGACCCGGGATCGAGTCGCACGTCGGGCTCCCTGCGTGGAGCCTGCTTCTCCCTCTGCCTGTGTCTCTGCCTCTCTGTGACTATCATAAATAAATAAGAATTTAAAAAAAAAAATCTCTCTTTAAAAAAATAAAAATAAAAAAAATAAAATTCTCCACAAATTACACTGTGGCAGGTTATTTTCACTGGGGAGTTAGCTCCCTAAGACCTTTCCCTGAGCCCTGCTTTGTTTCCTGTTCATTTCCTGAAGTGTGGCCGGTATCACAGAGAAACCCTAACTTTAAACTATTTCCTACAAGTGGTCTTTATATTTTCCTTTTGCAGAAGAAGCTGAATAACCGGTGTTGGACTTACTAGCTTTGTTCCTGCCACACCCACGCCACTTGCTCTGGCATCCCCCGCACACAGCGCCAGGTGCTGCATGTGATACCAGGTCAGTACTCCCCACACCTAGGGCCAGCCCTGCTTCAGCTGAGGGGGTGGGGCTGGGGTCCCCCCGGAGAGTTGTGTTGGAGCCTGGTGGGGTTGGCCTCTGCCGCACAGACTGGCTGCACTGCGAGTGTGGTGAACAAACTAGACTCTTTTTCAGTGGTTTGATCAGGAAAATTAGAGAAAGTGGATCTGGAAGGTCCAGAGGAGGAGAGATGATGGAGCATCCTGGGGCTACACATAGGCAGAACGCTGGGAGGCGGAGCTGTGAGGTTTTCGGATTTTAGCCCATTATAGAAAATGGAAAAGAATAGAGGAGCTGCTGCTCCCCAGTCTTCCCCTCCCCATCTGCCTCCCCAGCCCCATTCCATGAAGGGACTTGAGCAACCCCAGGGCTCTAGGGCACTCTCTCATGCCAGATGTCTAAGGAAATAGTCCCTTTACACGTCCTGCAGTCCTACAGAGCTCAGAGTTAGAGGCATGTGTGAGAAACCTGAACCTGGGTGACTGCTCTGAAAAAGGCTGGTTTTAGACTACATCATTGTGTTTTGCTTTTGAGCTCTCTATGCAATAAATGATGTGATGTTTCTGCATTGCTAAAGATTTTGGACAAAATAAGAGTAATGTGATTTTTGTATGACAGTGTATTAAAGGTATTCGAAGTTGTTATGTTTTTTATTTTTTTGGTTTTGTTTCTAAGATTTGTTTTTTTATTTGAAAGAGAGAGTGGGTGTGAGCCAGGGAGGGACAGAAGGAGAGGGAGAGAGAATCTCAAGCCAACTCCTCCCTGAGTATGGAGCCTGACAACAGGCTCAGTCCCATCACTCATGACATCACCCATGACCTAAGCCAAAACCAAGAGTTGGATGCTCAACTGACTGAATCACCCAGTTGCCCCTAAAAGTATTGGGAGATTATTTGTTTTGTTTTGTTTTTTTATTTTTTGAGTGGGCTTAATGGTGAACCCATTTGCCTTTTTATTCTAAATTGCTTAAGACATTTATTTAATATTTTTGTTCTTGATCAAATAATCTCATCAGTTTGTTTTTTTCATCAATTTTAAGGTAAGTTTTGGGAATCCTGTTCTGCATTTATCAAGCAAGCAAAACCCATTAGAGATTTGGCAAACCTGTGAAGATATAGTTTAAATAATGTTGAAATATATGTAAATAGAAACCTTTGGGGTGGGTTGTATTCAGAGTACTGATTCTGCTGTTGCTTTAAACGAAAAGTAACTTTGTGTTTTACTACAGCAGTGACATCTTTAAAACCTTTAGTTCTGGTTTAGGGCATTTCCTAGGTTAAAATATAAAAAAACATAATCGGCGTGTTTTCCTTGTTCTGTAATGTAAATGGTGATCATTACACATTATAAGGGTTTAGTGGAAAACAGCATTTATATTGAATTTTTAAAACTTTATTTCAAGATGATTATAGATTCAAGTAGTTAAAAGAACTAATATAAGGAAATCCTGTAAATCCTTCACCCAGATTTCCCCAATGATAGCTCCTGACAAAACATCTGGTATAAGCAGAAGACTGCATTTGTCTGATACACCCACCTCACCCAGGCTTAATCCTCATGCACGCATGTGTGTGTGTGTCACGTGTGCGTTCCTGTGGCCACCTATGTGGCCAGGACACAGACCATTTCCCTCCACGGGGTCCCTCCTCCTGCTCCCCTGGCCTCCCACAGCCCCATCTGCTCCCCTCTCCACAGTTTGTCATTTAACAACACTGTGGAAAAGGAGTTGTAGAGCCCCTGTGATAGGCTGTCTTTGCACAGCCTCGCGATCCTTGAGGCTGTATCAGTGAATCAAGATACAGAAATTCTAGGGTTGCCTGGATGGCTCAGTCATTTAAGTGTTTGACTTCAGCTGGGGTCATGATCTCAGGGTCCTGGGATCAAGTCCCCGTGGGGCTCCCTGCTCAGTGGGGAGTCTGTTCCTCCCTCTCTCTCTGCGCCTCCCGCCTCCCCATGCTCATGCTCACTCTTTCTTTCAAATAAATAAATACAATCTTCGGGCAGCCCTGGTGGCTCAGTGGGTTTAGCATCACCTCCAGCTCAGGGCGTGATCCCGGAGACCCGGTATCGAGTCCCACATCAGGCTCCCTGCATGGAGCCTGCTTCTCCCTCTGCCTGTGTCTCTGCCTCTCTCTGTATGTGTGTCTCTATGAATAAATAAATAAAATGTTAAATAAACAAATAAATAAATACGATCTTAAAAAAAAGATGCAGGGCAGCCCGGGTGGCTCAGCGGTTTGGCACCACCTTAGGCCCAGGGTGTGATCCTGGAGACCCAGGATCGAGTCCTGCATCGGGCTCCCTGCATGGAGCCTGCTTCTCTCTCTGCCTGTGTCTCTGCCTCTCTCTCTCTCTCTCTCTCTCTCTCTCTCCCTTTCTGTCTCTCTGTGTGTCTCTCATGAATAAGTAAATAAAATCTTAAAAAAAAAAAAAAGATGCAGAAATTCTAGGAATTCATCATAAAATTTACAGGATTTCCTTATATTAGTTCTTTTAATCACAATAAATCCAAAGTGTCTTTTTATAATTGAAGATAATAACAGAACAATGGAGGTAAAAATGTTTAATATCTCTTGAAGACAATGCTACAATTTAGTAGTGCATAGGATTTGGTAGTTAAGTTTGAAGGTAAGATGAAATTGAATTTATAAAAAAGGAGTGGTTCATATTTTCAGTCTATAATTTCAGTTTCATATTCATGATATAAGCTTGTTTTAGTGGAAAGACTAGTATTACCACAACCAAAATTCTCAATGATTTCCCATAAAATGTAATAGTCCCTCGTTTTGAGGGGTAGAGTTTTAACTATTTAATTTCAGGAACATGTTTAGGGAAGGAACCAGAGATGAATAGAAGGGTGTTGTTCACAAACTGTGTGGCAGGTTATTTGTCTGAAGTTTGAAATCCATAAAAGAATCCCTGTTTGAGATCTTTTAAGGAAAATGGGAAACCTTGACAAAGCTTCGGAAATTTCTATCTTGATTCTGGAAAATACTAAAAAAGCTTGCACTTCTGAAGTAGTGATTGAATTCTTTCCCCTGCAACACTAGAAGCTTAGCAATAAAATGAATCATTAAGTGAGAGATTAACTAAATTGCTAGGCATTACTATCATTAGGTAACCACTTATTTATTTTTAAGGTGTTAACATTTACTTAAAGTTACATTAAAACTAACATGAAGTTGGGTAGTTTAGGCAGTATATTCTCATGTTGAAAAGAAATGAACTGTTGTAGTACATAATGTCAGCAGCCCAAGGATTCAAAAATGTTTTGAAATTGAGCAGTTTCCTGACTTTCTAACCAGAATATTGAGCCAGAAGATAATATTTTCCTGGTGATTTTTGATAGGCAGGTGTCCCTCTTGTCCTGTATTTCAGCATCTACTGAAGGGCATACTTCAGCCCTTGGACTGCTAGCCTTGGCAGAGTTCTTGTGTTGGTTTTTCAGAAGCTCTGTTTCGTCTCAACTCTCTATTGTCTGTCATTTCTTGGTCTGGTCAGAATTTTTTTTCTAGAAATGTCACAATCTTTTTTTTTTTTTTTTTTTAAAGATTTTATTTATTCATGAGAGAGAGAGAGAGAGAGAGAGAGAGAGGCAGAGACTCAGGCAGAGGGAAAAGCAGACTCCATGCAAGGAGCCTGACGGACCTGATCCTGAGTCTCCAGGATCACACCCTGGGCTGAAGGTGGTGCTAAACCGCTGAGCCACCCAGGCTGCCCAACACTCTTACTTTTGTCGCATCTGATCTGTTTTGCCTGGGAAACCAGATTAAACTTGTGAGAATTGGGATTGCTAGTGAAACTGAGGTATAGATGTGTGTTTGAGTAAATAGAACCCCAGGAATGGGAAATTACTGGTACATTTGGCATAATTCATGGGGATGCTGCTGCTAATGATTAGTCTGTTTGTTTATTTATTTATTTATTTATTTAAGATTATTTGTTTGAGAGAGAGAGCACATGATCAGGGGAGAGGCAGAGGGAGCAGCAGATTCCCCCCGAGCAAGTTGAACACAGGGCTGGTTCCCGGAGCCCCGGGTCCATGACCAGAGCCAAAGGTAGACACCCAACCAACTGAGCCACCCAGGTGCCCCAGTTAATTTATATCAATATTTTGTTTTCGTTAAAGTACAAGTTTTTGTAAGTGGCAAGTTTGTTTTGTTTTCTTTTGTGACACAACTACTTATGCCCAGTGATTGGGTTGCCACGTCTTCAGTGGTTATTTTTTAGGGCGTAGCTTGCTTGGCCTATCTTGGCATTTGTTACTTTTTCCATCTTTGTTCTCTGTTTTCCTACCTCTGAGGTGATTCCTTCTCAGTGACCTTGCTGACACAGTGTTTCCCTGCTCCTTGATCACTCTTTCTGGAGGGAGGACAGAGCCCTGCCCTCCTAGTATAATCTGGACACCACAGCTGTAGCACCCACTGCTGCCTGCACCACAGCCTTCAATGCAACCTTCAGCCTGTCATGCTCAGGGTCCTATCTGTGCTTCACTTGCCAGGATAAATTCATGCATGGTACCCGAGTGCTTCCTGATGAGAGGGAGAGAAGGACCCCAATTTGGATGATAGAAATGTTTGAACATTTAATAAAGCCCTACTGATCCAGGTGTGATTATGATTTGTGTTTTGCGAATTTCTTTTTCTGTGTTTGACATCTGTGATTTTGAAGATTTAGGGAAATTCCTAATGATTTTGGAAAGAAAACAATATGGTAGAGTAAGCTAATTACTCATTTTTTCATAAATGATGTGGACCATGTTTCCTCCAGGTGGTTCACCGATCTGTGGTAGCAGAAATCAATGCTATTTTGGGGGGTTTAATACAAGGGCCCTTATAAGTTGAATTGATTTTTGTCTTTTGCACACAGATTTAGTATGTAGATGAGGCTAAGTTTTAAAAAAAACAATTACTTTTAAATTTAATGTAACCATTAGTCTCAACTCTTTTTTTATATATAAATTTATTTTTTATTGGTGTTCAATTTGCCAACATATAGAATAACACCCAGTGCTCATCCTGTCAAGTGCCCCCCTCAGTGCCCATCACCCAGTCACCCCACCCACCCCCTGCCCACCTCCCTTTCTACCACCCCTAGTTCGTTTCCCAGAGTTAGGAGTCTCTCGTGTTCTGTCTCCCTTTCTGATATTTCCCACACATTTTTTCTCCTTTCCCCTTTATTCCCTTTCACTATTTTATATATTCCCCAAATGAATGAGACCATATAATGTTTGTCCTTCTCCGATTGACTTACTTCACTCAGCATCATACCCTCCAGTTCCATCCACGTTGAAGCAAATGGTGGGTATTTGTCATTTCTAATGGCTGTAGTCTCAACTCTTTACCAGCCCCTGTGCTTTAACATTCAGTGTTTGATTTAACTACAGGTGTAATAGATAGTTCAGGTGTTAAAATTTATCTTGGAAGAATAACATCTTCAAAAAAGTGATAGTTTTCTGGATGTCATTATTTAATACTTAACTCTGGTCTCAATAGTAATGAGTCATTATTCAACTACATGTGATAATCTCTTTCAGCTGAAAATGTGTATCTAAAATGCAAGTTCACCTTAGCAGAAACCTTCAAACGGCCTTCCCTTGTCCTCTAAAATTGGATCATGAAGGTATTGGAAAAAAACTACTTCTGGATGTTGCTTCCACTGCTTCGTTTGATAGCAGATGCTGCAGAACACGAAGAGGTAGCAAAACATGCCATCAAGTTACACCGAGGCAGAGGAGCGGCCATCGCTCAGAGGAAGCAGTGGGTCCTGGACAGTTGCAGAAAGCTCTCTGGGCTTCTTCGCCAAAAGGCTGTGGTTCTTAACAAACTGAATAGTGCAATCAGAGCAGTGGAAAAAGATGTTAGCCTGTCAGATGAAGAGAAACTGTTTCAGGTGCACACATTTGAAATTTTCCAGAAGGAGCTGAATGAAAGTGAAAACTCAGTGTTCCAGGCGATCTATGGACTGCAACGAGCCCTGCAGGGAGACTACAGAGATGTTGTGAACATGAAGGAGAGCAGCAGGCAGCGCCTGGAGGCCCTGAGGGAGGCTGCGATAAAGGTCCGTCTGTCCCACTCAAAGCCAGGGAGCAGATCAAGTTGGAGTCCAGTCAGATCATGTGCAGCAGCACACATACAGAAATATTCCGCTCCTTTTGCACGATCTTAGCATAGCTACATTTCATGAATTCCAGGGGTCTGTTCTAGGAGTTGTTCTTTAAAAAAAAAAACAAAAAAAACAAAAGATTTTATTTATTCATAAGAGACAGAGGAGGGCGGGTGCAGAGGGAGAAGCAAGCTCCATGCAGGGGGCCCGACGCAGGACTCGATCCCAGGACTCCAGGATCACGCCCTGGGCAGAAGGCAGGTGCCAAACCACTGAGCCACCCAGGGATCCCCTCCAGGAGTTGTTCTAATGCTTCTCTCTATTGTGGAAATCCCCAGGTAACCAAAATAGTGACCTAAGTTGTACCAGTAAACTGATATGGAAAGAAGTATATTTGTAACCGCAATCAACATTTTGAGTTCCTGACAACAATTTCTTTTAGTGTGTAGGTTGGTTGTCTTTAATGTCCATCTGCTGAAAATAAAAGTACTAACATTACTTTTAAACAAATACATACATTTGAGATAAGGATTTTGATGAAGTGTATTTTGAAAATGGGGAGATGCAGATGTGATACTTATATGATTTTTTGAAGCCATCATTTATACCATTTCTTATGCATCAGTTTAAATACTGATCTTCCTTGACTTACGATGGAATTTTATCCCAATAAGCCCATCAAAAGTTGAAAATACAGCAAGTCAAAAATAACAGTTAATGCACCTAACCAACCCAACACTGTAGCTTAGCCTGGCTCACCTTAAACCTGCTTAGAACACTCATGTTAGCCTACAGTTGGGCAAAATTACCTAACATGAAGCCTATTTTATAATAAAGCTCCGAATATGTCATGTAATGTATTGAATTCTGTACTGAAAGTGAATACAGAATGCTTGTCATTGTGTTTATTGTTTCCATGTGATTGGTGTGTGATTGGGACCTGCGGCCTTATGCCCGTTGCCCAACATCATGAGAGGGGATCCCACTACTTATGGCCAGCCCAGGAAAAGATCCCATCAAAATTCCACATGTGGTTTCTACTGAATATGTATCACTTTCATACCATCATGGAGTCAAAAAGCCTTAAGTCAAACCATCCTAAGTCAGAGACCATCGGTATATGAAATACTTTATCTTCATAGAAGGGTTATGGTATTATCACACAGTTTAAAAGGTAGAGAGGATACAAACTTACTAAACTTTCTTTACCAAAGTACCAAAGTAGAACATGGTGATAGGATAGATAGCTGGAGTCAGAGTTTTGGGCCACCTTGGTTCAGTAGCATATCTGTTTTTGTGTGTGATTGAATGTCAGAAACAGACCTTGATGCTCTCATCTGACAGATGTTACTGCCTTACCAGATCCTTTGGACAGCTGAGCCATGAAAACTCCTTGATTTTGAAGATAGGCACTTAGTGGTATTGATTTGAGATAGTTTTACTATAAAATAGGAAACTAACATGAGTTTGATGATCCAACTGTGCTTACTTTCTACACATGGTTTGTGCCTCACATCTGAGACAGTCCGGGTAGTGTAGCAGGCAGCTGTGTTAGAGGCATTGGATGATGTTGAGAAGAAGTCTGTCAAACAGCCACGCTTGTCCTTGGGACCGTCCTGCTGCTTTTCTGTTCCAGCCATGCCCCATGCCTTTAAAGGATGAATGCATGTTTTATTAGTAAGGATGTTGATTTGATTGATAGCTTGGACTTAAATGTGATTGTATAAGATACCTGTATTGTTGGCATCATCCATCAGTTTTCCAAGTAATGCTGTTGGTTTCTTCTGGAGCAGTTTCTCCTTTGTAACTTAGAATTTGTGTGTATCTTGCTTAGAAGTTTTTAGCTCAACAATCAAGTGTCATAGGTATTTTTAGAGTACAACTGGACCTCCATGCATAGTAGGCATGATGTCTGGAATATAATCTTTTCAGTGAGTGATTTGGATGAATAGATGACCTTCAGAATTTATTTACAGTAGTATATCACATTTGTGGTGTGTATGTACAAATAGCTTTCCCTAAACATTTGGCTAAGCTCCATTATGTTTGAATGATCTGGGACACTTGACCCTCTCTCGTTGACTGGAACCAGATTTACACATTTATGAACATATTTGACAGTGAGAGCATGTTGGTTGGTAGCGCCAGTGAGGCACCTGAATGGAAATCCTAGCCTGGCCTATTTCTTAATAAACCCCACATTTCCTTTCTCACCAATGAACAGGAAGAGACAGAATATGTGGAACTTCTGGCAGCAGAAAAACATCAAGTTGAAGCTCTCAAAAATATGCAACATCAAAACAAAAGTTTATCCATTCTTGATGAAATTCTTGAAGATGTGAGAAAGGCAGCTGATCGTCTAGAGGAGGAAATAGAAGAACATGCTTTTGATGACAATAAATCAGTAAGTAGCATTCCAAGACAGTTTCCTGTCTTGTCTGTCTGCCTGCAGAAAGGATGTGTGGTTGAATTTGTTGGCATGTCTGTTTTTAGTGTGAATTGGAAATGAAGATAAAACCTAAACACCTGTGTGTCCCAGAAAATGATTTGGTATGGTTTTGCAGAAAGTACACTAGCTATCCTTTACTTCGCATTATGTTTTTGTCAGTTACCCACCAGTAGCTCATCCTTGTTCCACTTTGCCTTCAGGTGGATTGGGACTCTGGTCTCAAAAAGCTTGACCTGGGACAGTCGGGTTTCAGTGCTGATCTGCTCAGGGGAGCCCTAAAGTCCTTATGGGAATCGTATGCGAGGCAGGCTTTCAGACCTTTCACTTGCTCTGACATGTTCAGGATACTCTGGGAAAAATGAGATTGATGCCAAAAATTGAATCCTGAGAAGGACTCAGAAAAGTATGTGGTAATAAAAACAAATGGGAACACAGTCTGGGTCGGTTGAATGTCAAGCAGGGCTGCTCTCTGACCTCACCAACGGCAGGGGAAGAGGACATGTGAGCATTGTTTTGAAGGAACATGCCCTGTATGCACTGTGCACCGAGCACTTCTGTGTCAGGACATCAGGCTTTCCCTACCACATGTTCCTCCACTTCAGTTCCACCACCATCAGCTTGGGTCACTATGGACACTGCAGACCCTGCAGACAAGGGCCCAGCCCAGCACTATGCCTCCATTTCAGATGCCAATCACAGGTTCCAGGTTTTCACCTTGGAGGGTCTGACAACTTCCTCCTCAGGCTCTCACAATGCAGGAAGACAGTTTATTGGCTAGGTTACCAGGTCATTATGAAAGATACAGCTCAGAAACAGCCAGATGGAAAAGGTGAAAGTGTGGATGGAGCTTTCATGTTCTCTAGGCCTGCTTCCTTCTCTCCCAGCTGAGTACCTCCTTTTGTTGAGCAACCTGGAAGCTCTCCCAACCCCATACTTCCAGGGTTTAATGGAAGCTGCATTGTGTAGGCATGTGATGAACTCAGCTTCCAGCTCCCTGTCCTCTTGGAGGTCACATGGTCAGTTCCGCAGGTGGCCAGCCTCATCCTGTGGTTACCTAGCGGCTTTCTAAAAATCCCCTCACTGCTGTGAACTCAGGAGAGGATAAAAGGGCTTGTAAGGTGCTCCTGTCGCTCCTTACACAGTTTGTGGGAGCTGTGAGCCAGGAAGGGAGATGGAGACCAAATATGTATTTCTTGTTACAAGTTGTGTCCTGAGTCAGGTAGAGCGGGTGTTTGAAAGTCATAGGAACCGTAAACACTTTTACCCTTAAATCACTTTTTTAGTTGAAACAGTTTTCCTGATTTATGCTAATGAGCCTTTATTGATCTTTCATCACACATGACAGAATATTAGAAACATTCCTGCCACTTCTGTATGGAATTTTTGCTCTAAAAATTGAGCTTGAGAACATTTCATTGGTTTTCATTACACAATGTTGGGTATTCTTACAGGTGAAAGGGGTCAATTTTGAGGCAGTTCTCAGAGTGGAAGAAGAAGAGGCCAATTCTAAGCAAAACTTCACAAAGCGGGAAGTGGAGGATGATTTGGGTCTTAGCATGCTCATTGACTCCCAGAACAACCGGTACATCTTGACCAAACCCAGAGATGCCACAATTCCACGCGCAGATCACCACTTCCTAAAGGTACTCTGTTTGCTCACCTCTCAAGATCCCCACTCCCTCCTCCCCATTTCCTGGTATACGTATGTGAAGTAAGATTGTGCTTCGTTTTCTGAGTGTCATAATGGAGTGCGTGACCTTCGTCCTAACAGATTCTACTAGAACTCCCTGTGTCTTCTGTAACTTGAAACATTTTCTCTTTTTATTTTTTTCCCAAAAGAATAAGGCATTGTAATATTTTAAATGAAAGTTAATTTTGCTTTTGAGAATTTGAAAGTCTTTTTGAAGTCAGGAGTTACTATGATGGGCTCAAGCTTTGTCACTAAAATGGAACACCTGATGAGGCAGAGAGGCTTTGGCTGAGACATTGTGTGTGGCTTTGTGTAGACATGGGAGTAGGATGAGATCCAGCTCCTGAGAGGTACCGGATGTGCATTATGTAAAGATTTGCACTTGACAGTGTTATGGCTGGAGATCACTTCCTGGGTCTGGACCAGAGTGCATACCAGGTGTAGAAGTGACCAGGGCAGCCTGCTCAGGAAAGGCTGGCAGGATCTAGACACACTGTCAGGTTCCAGCATTGTCCTGGATGCCAGAATTTGTGCTGGTCTTTTTTCTTTAAAGATTTTATTTATTTATTCATGAAAGACACAGAGAGAAGGGCAGAGACATAGGCAGAAGGAGAAGTAGGCTCCCCTTGGGGAGCCCAATGTGGAACTCGATCCCAGGACTCTGGGATCACACCCTGAGCCAAAGGCAAACGCTCAACCGCTGAGCCACCCAGGCAGATGTTCCTGTGTTGGTCTCAAAGAGGATGGCAGCACAGGCTGAGAGAAAGGTACATGATCCCCAAGGAGTATAGGAGGTGGCTGACTCCTGTGCCGATAAACTCATGTGGAGAAGGTCAGCCCAGGTGTTGGCTGCCTTTGTTATGACCAGAGTGGAAGTTGGGAGGGCCTGTAGAACATCTGCTTTCTCTACTAACTAGCCCTTATCTTCTTGTCTTGCCAACCATTATCTTAAATGTTTGTGTTTCTTTTTTGTTTATTCTCTGCCAGGACATTGTTACCATAGGAATGCTATCTTTACCTTGTGGCTGGCTGTGTACAACCATAGGGTTGCCTACAATGTTTGGGTATATTATTTGTGGTGTTCTTCTGGGGCCTTCGGGACTGAACAGTATTAAGGTAAGAATAAATTTTAACTATTTTAGTATCTGTGTAATGGAATACTAAAGCACAAAGACTAAAGAGTTTTAAAGTTTTGAACTTAGTGAAGAGCGGTTTCTTATAAACCATATTGAAGAAGATGCCCTATAGAGTTTCATAAGAAATTTTTAAACCATAAGGAAGTAATTTGTTCATTAGTTGAATGGATGACTTGACTAGAGAAAAAATCATGTTTGTGTCTTTGATTTTTATTAGTTTTAGAAATTTTGTTTCCAGTACTAGAATGAACTCTATTCTTCAGATAGTGAAAACAGCTCAGAATACTGGATTAAATGTAAAATTTAACACTTTGTAATGTACTGTAAAGCTGGTGAAGTAGTGAGGAATTATCAAGCCTAAATGTGGGGTGTTGTGAAGACCCCAGGAAACAGTGAGTACTGGGGCTGTTTGCTGACAGATTGAAGTGAGCTACGTCCTGTATCAGTGACAGTTTTTGGCAGTAAGGAGGGGTTCCCAAGCTTTCGTGGAGGAGGGCTCCAGAATGTGTTATCTAAATATATACCATTCAGACAGGATGAAATGAGAATGCCAAGAAAGAATGTCATGAGTCCCACACAAAAGGAGTCATATAGGGTGGTGAGAAACAAGCAACAGAGTCCTCAGAAGGTCCCTGGCCCTTCTTGGATGGGTAGGACAGGAGCAGACAGATGGGGAGAGGTGTGGGCACTCCCTCCTGCAGCCTTATGCCTGCTCCCGACTGACACCTCACCAGGCAGAGGGATTGCTGCCATTTCTCCAGACCAGACAACAGAAGAAGGTGTGAAAAAATCCTCGTTCCTAAGTAATTTTAACAATGGGTCTGATTGACAGGGTGATGTAATCTGAAAGCCTAGGACTTGGTGGTAGGTGAACCACTGAGTGACCTGGCAGGTGCTCTTGTGGGCTGGGCTCAACTTGGCAGGATGGCCTCTAAGAAGAATGGTTTCTGGGGGCTTTTCTTTAAAGACTTTTGTATTTATTTGAGAGAGAAAGAGATGGTGGAGTGGAGGGAGGGGCAGAGGGAGAGAGGCAGACTCCGCCCTGAGTGG
This sequence comes from Canis lupus baileyi, assembly GCF_048164855.1. NCBI lineage: Eukaryota > Metazoa > Chordata > Mammalia > Carnivora > Canidae > Canis > Canis lupus. The sequence goes on along the minus strand of NC_132854.1, from coordinate 626,292 downwards.
AGAGTCCAATCTCTGAGATCATGACCTGAGCTGAAACCAAGAGTTGGACACTCAACTGACTGAGCCCCCCAGGCACCTCTGGGAAGAATGGTGTTAATTCAGTTTTCTGAGTAGGTAACTTCCATGTGATTGAGAACAAAATGGTGGGGTTAAAAAGAAAAAAATTTTAAGTTATAGGTGAAAAATCTCTTCCTGCCCATACCCTGTCCCTCCCCTTTTTTTTTTTTTTTTAAGATTTTATTTATTTATTCATAGAGACACACAGAGAAGAAAGAGAGAGAGGCAGAGACACAGGCAGAGGGAGAAGCAGGCTCCATGCAGGGAACCCGATGTGGGACTCGATCCTGGGTCTCCAGGATCATACCCCGGGCTGCAGGCAGCGCTACACCGCTGCGCCACCGGGGCTGCCCATGTCCCTCCCTTTCTAGACTATTTACAAACAATGGTAAATATGAATATATTTTCCTTTTTCATTTTTTTCTTCACGGCCAAGCTTGTTTTAAGAAAATCATTAAGGCTGAATAATAATAAATAAAGGCTGAGTAAGGTAGCAAATACGATTAGAAGCTACAGATATTGGAATTTCTAACCAATCTGCTCTAGTTGGAAAATAACGTAATTATGGTAGACAAAGATAAAAACCCTAGGGTGTACCAGCCGAAACTGGGCAGCGGTTCATGGAGCTGGTGCCAAATCTTTTATTTATCTTTTTCTAGTAGGAGGTTGATAGGCTTCTGTTCATTAAGTTGAGAAGAACAGTTTTAAGTATATTAGTCTGAAGTCATAGGTTACAGCCTCATTTTAAAGAGGGAAAAAAGTAAAAGCCAAGAGACAAGGGAGGAAGAGCAGAAAACTCAGCATAATACGTAGAATTGGAATAAACCTATCTGTTGAGATGCAGGTTTGCAGATGGTTTTAGGAAAAATGTGCAATAAGCAAGACTCGGTGAACATAAGTTGAGTAAGAAGGGTTGAAGTGAAAGGGAGGAGATGGCAGTGAAAAAGAGGGCGAGGCCCATCCTGTGGGTGGCTGGTGGGCTGTGTGTGTGTCCCTGTGTGGCAGGCCAGGGCAGGGTGTGGACATGTGGAGGCCTGAGCTTTCCTTTCAGACATTGAGTTCATGGCTGCGCTGTAAACCTCAAGTGTAAATCATGTAGGTGGTGCCAAATATAACAGTGGAAATTCTCTGCTGTAGCACAGTGGCGTAAAAAGTAAATAGCAAACAAAGAACTAGAACAAACACAGAACACAGGAACACTGTATCTCAAAGCCTGTGGGGAGTGGCCAAATGTG